>NC_084663.1:149498800-150146300 GCF_028389875.1 Rhea pennata
CTGCTGCTGGTGGATTTGGGTCAGCTTCCCTTGGGAAAATGGCAAAAGATAAATTTGTAGCTTTTCATAACACATAAGAAAACTTCAGAGATTTTAAACATCAAGAACTATCGGAACTGAAAGGCAGAGTTTCTCTTTTGTTTCTCCCCCTCCTCCTCCTGTTCCTTCTTCTTTTTTTCTTTCTGAAATAAGTTTAAATTCTCTTGTTTTTTTAATTTTCTCTCTCTCTCTTTTTTTTTTTTTTTTTTTTTTTTTTTTTTTTTTTTTTTGTACCATAGAGGTTAAAATGTTTTGGCCTCTTTAACTACAGTACCAGCAGTCCTTATTAATGTAAGATTTCTTTTGAGATAGAAACATCATCTATGCAGTTTTTGTTTCCAAATGGAGCTATTTCATTCCACTGCTTTCAAAGCCAAGAGCAAAATAAAAAGCATTCTATCACATGCTTTTAAAAATGTGGTTCTTAAATTTTGATGCAGTTAGTTTTACCAGATCTTCACATTCAAAAAAATTATAAATTCATCTCATTTCCCCAAGACAATAATCACACTTTATGAATGAGGGTGCTGATTCTACAAGGACTGCCAAAATGTACCTAACCTTGCTACACTGCTTTTTCACAAGACAAAAATGAATGGGAGTGGGGGAGGAGAACCGTATTTAGTGCTCATGAAAAAAAGAAGAAGGAAGGAAGGAAGGAAAAGAAAGAAAGAGGAAGGGAAAGAGGAAGAGGAAGAGGAAGGGAAAGGGAAAGGGAAAGGGAAAGGGAAAGGGAAAGGGAAAGGGAAAGGGAAAGGAAGAAAAATGAGAGAATAACAGCCTAAGAGAGCTGAATATTTAAGCAGCTATTTGTACATAAAGCCAATACAGAAAGGCAACACAGCAGCTTCTGCTGCCCCTTGTATCTTGGATCTAGAGGGATTTTTGCTTGTGTTTGAACAGGCTGCTGCTCTTCCATGTCTCTTCAGGCTTTGCTGCTGAGAAGTGCTACCTGCGGTCTTTGTGATGCACTTCCAGTTCCATAAATTCATCAAGATTACCAGATTAATTTCACATAGAGTACTGAACAGCCATCGTTCAACAAAAGCAACTTTCACTCATTGCAAATTTGGGTTGAACTAGGACAAACACTCTAGATGAGAAAATCTATATATTTTCTTACAGTCTCTACAACAATCCAGCCTCTTTCCCCTTTATCAATAATCCTAAAGCAGGGTTTTCTGATATGCTCTCATGAACACAGAGAGACACTGGGGCAATAGATGGCTCTGGCAAGCTGAGTTTCTGCTCTTGAATTTCATGGTGAAAGTGGCATTGACACTTTTGAAATTATAGATGTTTTTAGATTAATTTTTAAAACTACACTAGTCCTCTCTCATCTCCCTTATAATCTGCAGAAAGTGCACAGCAACAAGCAGGTAGAAGCAAACTTTTCTTTACAGTAAACTAGACCTGAGTAGTAAATTATTTCTTTTTGCCTTTTCATGCTTGGTCGCTATTCCCAGCATAAGACACTCTACTACACAGACTCAGTGGTAAATTATTGAAAGGGTCTCTACAGGGTATCCATTCATGCAGCCACAAATTATGTGTTCATGTACCTGTGCACATTCTTAGCAGGTGCAGTTCCTCTGTAAGTACTTTAACAATTCGAACACTTGCATTATTTCATTATATTAGGCCTGTTCTTCAAACAGTTGCACCTACACTCCATTAGCGCTCACACTGGGAAGCCAACCATTGGCACTTTTGTGTTGCAAAAGAGTTACCTTGTTGGGCAAGATACCATGCAGGAAACTAAGCTGTGATTTTACAGCTACTCTGTCTCAGCTTCTGAAATAAACACACAAAGCACACATCTTCATGGTCACTTGGTCCACTTGGATCAGGGTGAGTGAACCAAGCTGCTTGTATTTACTGTGTGCTTAGTGTTCACAGAGGAAATGAGTGAGAAGCGGTCAATGTGCAGATGGTAACACGGAATACTGGAACACATGGTAATTTCCTTATTCAGGAATGTCTTGGAAGAATATGATTTTTTTATGGGAAATTTTTATTTATTGCAGTTGATGCTCTTTATCTGATTTCTAATGCTTTTTGTTTGCATCAGATCAGTGTAGGCTGTTCATCATTTATTTTAGGAACAATCTCATAAACACATGCTATCATACAATGGCGTGCTTTCATTGTTGAAGTGTACTACTGAATTCCAACTAGCGATATACTTTGTCCAGTAGTTTTCATCTGGTTGCACTTGATCTCCTAGAAATGCAGGTGACCACATTATTTTGCCTTTTGTTTGACTGAGGTCTGATACTACAGACAGTTCCTTTTGTCTCTCCACTTCTCTTTTTCTTTCCTGTTTTTTTTTCTGTGCTATTCTCTCCTTCCCCCACCTTGTTTTTTTTTTTTTTTTTTTTCTGTTCTTCCTCCATTCTAATTCTTCTTTCTCTTCCACCCACCTTATCATAACCTCCAACACACACACAACTGCTGGCTGATTCCCTTCCATTGCCTTTCTTGTACTTCAGTAGGTTGGTTCTTCCCACCTACTCCATCACACAAGCTACTGCTGGCTAATTCCTCATCCCTAACGATTGCTAGCAATATCTTCCCACACATATGAACCAGCACATATTCACCTGCTAGGAGCCTCTTTATATTTTCCTCATCTAACATGCTAAATAAAGTATAGTCTTCTGCCCAAGCAATTGGCTGCTTACATTGGTTACAGGGGAAGGAGTCAGTCTTGCAAAGTGCAATTCAGTATCTGGAGTGATTAGCAAGAAGAAAAAAAATCATATAAATAAGAGCACTGAGACACTTTTAGGTTTGTGTAGAACCTAAAATATGAGTATAAACTTCTACAAAGTTGTTGTGCAATGGCATAGACTTTAGAGTCACAGGACAGTGAAACTATATTCTGTTGGAAGAAAGGGAATCTGACAATTGTTTTTGTCAACTCTTCTTTTGCCAGTTATTCCTGACTAAATGTCGAGGCAAAAGCCAGTCAAGTCCAAATAGAGTGTTTGGCCCTGATGACTTTTGGAAACCATATTCTAGAATCCTTTTTAAAACAGTGAAAAACAATAGGAAAAGAGGTGAAATTGTAGTAGAAATTGTTAAGTATGAGCTTATAAGCTTAACAGAGAGTTTCTTCTACAAGACAGATTTTTGGAGTACCCATATTGAGCAGCAAAAGCAGGAAGCCAAAGAAAAGGATAATTCCAAAACACTGCTGACCATTTCCACACAATATTTAACTACTGTGAATGAAACTCACAAATTGATCTATCTTTCTTTTACTAGAAAGGAGTAATTCCAGGTGAATGGCTACCAGAAAAGATATGTCCACAAGCATAAAAGTAGGACCACAAGAACAACCACTCTACACGGTTTCTAGGTGAAGAATGCTACTGTGTCACTATAGCTTAAAGCTAGAAATCAGAAATGGTAGCCAATATCCACCTCTCTACACAGTTAGAAAACAAATTCTAAAATATCTTATAAAAAATAAAACATTCAATGACAAAATCAGCAACAAATACTGTAAAGTAAATGCAAACAAACCACTGAAACCCCATGAGATCCATGATCATGGCAGCCTAATGTTGGTACAGATTTATTTAAATCAAATGGGAAGGATTACCTCTTGTAGTGATTGTTTCTTGAGTATTTTTTAAATTGAGCTGTTGAACAACCCATTGATGCAACAATGTAATGACACATTGAAAATCACAGTTTGCTCATCACAGGATTCCAGATGAGTTAATAGCAGATAATTGCACACATTTCACAAGCATCTCATTTCAACAGTTCTCTTTGATATTTCAATTTTAGTGCACCTTGTAAGCTCTGACTATATACAGCCAAACGTGTTGGGAAAAGACTCTCTCCAAAGAGAAACTAACTTAAAACAATAAGATTAAAAACAACTCAAAACACAGCAATCCAAAAAGCCTACATTTTCCACTTTTGATAAGAAAGGCATAAATATTAGTGTCAAAATCTAATAGGCTTTCTGAATAAAAGATGTTTCATTCTGAGCTGGTTTTGAAAAAATATATATAATATGGAAGCTAAGAAACAGAAGAATGCCATAAAAGAATGTCATAATAGCTTATCTTCATTAGCAGTCAAAAAATACTGCCAAGGGTTATATCATCAGCCCTAAGATCATGTACCATCACCATCTTTGATTGTTTATACTGCTGGTGAAACATAAGTTCTTAAATAGTATTCAGATGGATACTGCTTCTCTGCATTTTGAGGTAACATAGATGCTGTCTTCCACATGTCATTAACCTGGGCTCCTCACTGGAAGAAAGAAGACAATTCTATGGAACATTGCATTTTGTCCTAAATCAAACACCTAAAATAAGGTTACATTCAGTCAGGTAAATCTCATTTAATTACGTAAATCTCACTCAAATTCCAGGTAGAACAGTACAACAGAAGTACCATGCAAACACAAGTGCATATGCACACTACATTGGAATGAAAATCCGCTTTGGCAACTGCATTTGCCAGAGAAGAAGGAACTGTTTGGGGAACAAAGGAGGCTATTTGATTTCAAAGATAGTTACTGACAATTGTCCTAAATTCCATCCGAGACATTTCTGTTCATGTGTGTTATGAATAAGTGCTACAAACGGGTGATGTCTTTATTTCAACTGGTTTCATTACCTGCTTTTCATTTCCAAAAGAGTGGTGAGACAGATCTCATGGTGGCCATGGCAATTATCAAAATTTATTTCTGCTGTGTTTATACCCACGGCGAGACAGCACAATCCTTTAAGCAGCGTGGTTTCTGCACCTCTGCCCTGGTGCCAGACGTCCAGCTCTACGTCTTTTTAATTGCACGTAAGAGGTGGGATAATCAGAGCCACAGTTTATCCGTTTAATGTTACATTGCTGCATTCTCCTAAGTTTTTTGTGGCTGAGACTTTGCAGTACATTCTTAGCCCTTTCCTTGTTGGAAATAAATAGGAAGTAGTAGGAGGCATGCACCTATTATAGGTGCAGTGCACAGTGTCTCCTTGTGCTACAGAAGACCATCTTAACTGGAAACCTTTTAAAAATGTATTTAGTCTTTAGAAACTCATTTCACATTTTTGTTGTACCTGTAATCTCCCTAGAAAGCAGCATAATAAAGAACTTACTTAAAAAGCAAGGCTAGTCATTCAAATACAGATACAAGGACCTTCATACTGCCTGAGTTGATATTTCCGCGTTAGGTTAAAAACATTTCAAAGTATGTACGTGAGTCTTTGAACTGCTGCTATTCTGGAGTCAGCTGAACTGAAGCTAGTGAGAATCACGTCAACCTTATTCATCAGCTGCCAGATTCCTGAGAGCATATTTCATTTCAGAAGTCCCTGCGAGGATTCAAAAAATCCCAGAATTCCTAAGTCATGAGAAATTTTGAACACAAAAAATGATTTATCTCTGGATTGGCATAAAAACTAAGTCTGAAATGCCTCTTCACCCAACCCTAGTTATGAAAAGTATCAGTTAAAGTTGAATAAGGCCCTCTTGGCATGTGTGTAGTCTTCTCCAGAATAGCACAATCTGATAAGGTTTGTGAGCACTCCTGGATAAAATTGATACCTAAGCACAGCAAAAAATATAGGCCTATGCTAAAATAATGCAGAGGCATGTTCCGACTTTTTGTTCTAGAGTAAATAATATTCTTCTGTAAAGTCCTGAGCAGATCTCAGGCTCCAGACTGCAGAAGAAATTAAAGATAAGGAGAGTGCAACATCTTCAGTTAACGAGTCCACCAACAACAGCTAATAACATGGGTAATGTGATCATTATAGGCTCTATGTAATTCTTTGAAATTCTTAAATCAATTAATTCTTTGACCAAAGAATTACATACAAGAGTAACTGCCTGAGTGACTTTAGTGGATAACATACTTTATTTCTGAATATATAAGAACATAAGAGACTCCAGACTCATAAAATTCTAGGTTAAAACCATTACTTGGATTGCAAAATCCATCATTTAAAACTAAAATACTGGAATTTCAGTTGAATGTGCTAACCTGCTCTTACCTGATACTTGCACCCTAAATAACAATTTTAATGGGGCCAATGGGAAAATGCAGTATGATCAGACGTAATACTCATCTGCACCAGTATGCGTTCACTTAAAGGGGGGTGTATTAAGGTTACAGAGGCATTTAACTCTCAAATACTAGCTATCGCAGCTTCAATAAAGTTAAGTAATTTAAGGTTAACTCTGCTGCACATAATTTTAACACTCTCTTTGTCTCCTTAATTCTGAGACGATAAATTACACATGAATTCTAAACCTTTACTGTTGCAGTACAGGCTGCTATTTCTAGAGCTATCAAGAACTGTTACTGTACATACGCACACTGACTGGGGAAAGGCTTTTTTTCTCTAAATGAGGATGGCATCTGGAGTCTACAAGTGGTCAAGAAGAAGCCAAGTCTAGCATGCCTTACACCTCCTCTTCAAGCTAAGGTTTTGGGGCATTAACTTAGGGATGGAAGCTGCTTGCTTAAGAACTGTTTATAACACACGAGCATAAGAGGAATAGGGCCACAGACTTATTCTTTTCTTCATCTTCTTTTCCATTTTCTTGGCTCCAGCTGTTTTGGTATTTCTGGTGGTGTGTGTGTGTCTCTCCTGGCCCTTGCAGTGTGAGCCTGACCTGCAGCGTGGAGATTGCCAATATTTTCCCAAGAGACAAAAATAAGAAAAGGGTAATGGCAATTTTTGTCACTTTGCATTTCAGTCAAACCCAATGGAATTTCATGGGACAAAGAGAAGACACTTCTGTGGCCTGGGGGGATTTCCTCTGCCAAATATCAAACACTTTCTGCAAACAACAGAAATGTGAGAGATTCTCAAATGAAAAGGTCACAGGGATTTTCTATAATAGAAAGGCTTTAAAGACCTGAATATACAGGTTTGTGACCAGCTGCCCCTACAATGAATCAGTGAAAATCTTGGTGAAGAATTTCCTCAAAATGCTTTCCTCCAGTTCTGTATAACCATTAATTTTGTGATAGTCACGGGACTTTGACTCAGGCACATTTAGCAGCAGCTGTGAAAGCAGAGCAGGGAAATAAAAAGGGAATCAAAGCAGGAAGGGAGGATGTCGTGGTACTGGACATGGCCCTGTGGCGGTGTGCCCTGGCCTCACAAGTAGCATCCACTTATCAGAGACAGGAAATGGCATTTGGTTGAGTGTAGTGAAGAGCCCAAGTTAGTTATGAGAGGGACAAAGAAGGAGCGTGGCTAGTAAATGATTACTCCTTGCTTGGGGCAGTGAATGGCCTAGCAACTACAGAGAGAAGGAGGCTCTTCCTCTACCCGCGCCTCATTTGAAAATTTAGTCTAAAAAACCTATATGTGACCAAAGTTTGTCTTGGAGCCTGATCAAAGGTGAGTAAGAGATGAGGTCTGGAAAAGGGCAAAGGACGCTGTGGCCATCCTTCCACATCACTGTCCCCAGAGATGGGAGCTTTTCTTTCAGGTTGGACTGGAGTATCACTCTCACTCTAGATATGTATGTGCTTGGGGGATTAATAGTACACCTGGCTGCAGAGTTAGACCAAGTCATATCAATACTACATGCTGAGGACAAATTTCCTTTTGCCCTTCCTCCTCCCCCAGTTCCTTCTGGCTGTCATCGTCCCCGTTCCAGCTGTCTCCAGTCTCTCCCACTGCCTGTCCTTCCCAGAGGCTCACAAGCTCCATTTCTTTGCTCTGCTCAGATGTAATATTTCTGTAGCCTTTATTTCCTTTTTTTGTTCTGACACAGAATGGCATATGGAAGAGGGGCAGCACTAGTAGTCCATCCATTTTCAGAAGAAAGAAGATGACTTGGAGGAATTGGAGGGGTTTTGTGCAGCACATTTGTCTGTGCTCAGGGCATATATCGCAAGCACAATAAGAGGCCTGATGCCTAATTTTATCATTGGGAAGACAATGACAGCTAGTTAGGATTTTGAACATTCAGGAGCAGGAAAGTAACATTTCATTTATATGCATTCTGTAAATCAAAAAAAAAGATTCAATACTGCAGGGAGGTTCAGGCTTTTAAATTCTGACTTTGGAATTAAGCATGGAACTGCTTAGCATCACCTGCTAAAGCACATATCATGGGTCCACAAAAACACGTCTTTCAGACTTTGAGAAGTATTTAAAAGATTCCGACAGATGAAGGTAAGAAAACATTCGTTTCAGCTAGTCTTTCACTTTGATACGTGCCGATGAGTAAGGAAATGTGAAAATGAAACAACTTAAGAATGTATAGCTCAGATTACATATGAAAATCGTCCATTCGAAGTGTGGATTTAATCATTTTTGTCTTAGCTCTTTCTTTCAAACACCCGTTTCCCATTCCAGGTTACAATACTTACACTGTAGTGTAGATTACTATAATTAACAGGTTAAACACATGAAAACAGTTTTTTCCCCTTGATGTGCCTTTGGTTCCTTTATTTTGCTGGCATTTACACAGTGGAGTCACTTCCTGAGAAGGAGAAACAACTGCAGTGGGGTTTCTTAATGTTGCTAATGGTTTTTTCTCCCTCCTCCCCACCCCCGGTAATAACAGTGAAAAATTTTTGTCAGTAAATAAAATAATGTAATGGAGCCTACATCTCAGGAAAAGTATCTTAAAAGTTATATGTATAGCATCCATAGGTAGAGACTACTTAAATTTACAGAGTAGCCCATGCTGTTTTTTATTAGGAACACAATGAGAACCTTTCTAATCTCACTTCTAATCAGAAGCTGTCTTTTGATCCAAAGAAGCCCCTTCAGTTAGAGTACACTTTAATTCCACAGAATAAAAAGGAAAATATCCTACAAAGGTCTTCTGCATTGTGAAATTTACAGCAAAGATTAACATTGTTCTTACTTTGTTTTCTCCACTAACATACGTGCCACGTGGTATATCAGCAGATTTATTTATTTTTTAATCGCATGTCCTGCTGGTTATAACATAACTTAATGTACGAGCTGCAATTAACAGACTGTCAAAGGATCAACTAACAAGTGCTGATAAGCTTCATTTAACTAATTTGAGGAGTGGAAGTTTGATTTTTTTTTTCAGGAAGGTAGCTTGTTTCCTTATTTCCTGTCAAGTGAGCCAACTCCTGTGACCTGTAGTTAAAAGGGCCCTTTGTAATTAAGGCAGTGAGTCTCCAAGTGAACAGTTCTCACAGTAGGAGGAAAGCAAAAAAAGCGGGGAGGGGGGGAAAAAAAAGGAGGATGCATGACACTGCCTAACTAACTAATCGGAGCTCAGCCAATCCCTTTTCCTCCAGGCTGGTTAGTGTGCCGTGAGCGCGCAGAATCTCATCCTCCATTGGCTTCTTGTCCATTTTATGGACCAGCGAGTCTATTAAGATCTTGGTCAGCGGCCCTATCGGCAGGTAGGGCTCTCTCCCCGGCATCTGCCCATAGACTACCAGAAACTGATCAGCTGTGTTATATCAATAACGTTCTCACACCAGGTTGTGTAAATTGATCTTTTACAATTTCTCTCGGTGACAGTCTCTGTAACCAACAAGATAAATCATTCCTCCTGTGGCTTTTTTATTGATTGCTGAGACCTGTATAAAAATTACACTGCTCAAGCTGTGAAGTGAACATCCTCATAAAAGAAGATTTTCTATTTACAATCAAAATACATTTGGGTCCAGATCAAGCACAGATTTACTATCCCAGCACCATAAGAAACCAGAATTTAACTGAGAGTCAAAGCACTGAGAAAGTAACCCATATAAACTTTTAAAATATAAATGGTGCGCTACAAAAACTGAAGAAAAAAACCAAAACAAAATAAACCTCCCAAAAATCCAAAACTTCCAAAGCAGTCATAATAGCAAACCATCTGTTAAAAACAATGATGCAGAAGAAGCACAGCAACAAAATCAGATAGCATTTTTTTTGCAATTGCTTGTACAAATACTAAAACAAATTGCTTTCTGATACCATTTTATCATCCATGCAAATATATATTCTCTAAAAGGAACAATAAGATTTGAGAGCTGCTTACCCCTTCAGAAAAGAAATATCCTACAATTTTGGAAGATTTGGCAGCTTTAATATCATTCTAGGAAAATTGATTTAAGCTGCTGTATAGTGTGGGCTTTATTGTTTTATTAAAGAAAGAAGCTAATGGTGTTTGACATAGTGACTCAAATGCATCCGTTGTTTTTAGGTTGTATCAAACCATCCACGATGATCCTATTCTTTTCGCTTTCTACTACCATTTTAATTTTACTAAAATAGTCACTAATTTCAATTTATTTAATTATTTAAACCTTATACTGATATTGTTTACATATAAACTGTGCAGAAGACAACCTTTAATAGCCAGTGGATTTACTGGACAAAACTATAAGCATTAAACCATCAAACAGCGTGAAAGAATCAGGAAGTGATTTAGTGAGCAGAATAGATACCAGATTCTACTTTCATTGCTTATACTGACTCACTCTGTAGCTTTTGATAAAACACTAACTAGCTAATATCTCAATTTACCCATCTGTGAAAGGAGTATTATATGCACCAGGAGTAACAATTCATTCCAGTATTGTGCTAATTTAAATCAGTGGAGATGCACCCAAGTCAGTCTCGCCCTCAGTGAATCTGTGAAATTTAAATTAATGTTTGCAACATACTCTGCAACTCTTGACGATGAGACTTATAGGAATGTAAGCCATTGCTATTACATCTTCTTGATGTAACAATGAAGGTTATATTTAAGTATTTCATGTTATCAGAAAACTGTGCAACCATGATTAGTATTACCTGGGAGAATGCTGTAGCAAGTAGTCTCTCAAAATGAAGCATTTTGTTAAAGGCTCAAGATATTTCCCATGAGGTCCAAAAAGTTAATCTTTCTGCTGATGTTATCAAAATCTGTGGTAGAACTAAACACTTGTGATGCTGGAGAAAAGGAGAAAAAAATCATTCAAAATATTTTGTTTGAAAAAGAAATGTGTACCTGCAACTACAGGTCACAGTTATAAACCATACTAAAATATTTAAAATGGCAAAACCATTATTACCTCTTGGAAACTGATGGCTCAGTCTTTGATATATTGAGAAACCTGGTAAATAAGATGTTATGCATCAGTCTGAAAATTCAGAGTATGAAAATTATGAATTTTTTGCTAATGTTCTAAATCTGTCCCTACATGGCAGTAGCCCCTCTCTTTATTTGCTCTGTGACTAAGATTTCTATGCCTAAATGGAAAGGGAATAAGGCAAGGAGATGGGTTTTTGTTTGTTGGTTTGTTTGTTCTATTAAACACGGGTATGCCTGTACTGTTGTCCTCAAAAGAAGGGGTTGGTTTCAGGACAAAGTCTGGTGGCACTTTCCGTTCACTTATCTTCTTCTCTTTTCTCCCCTTCCCAAAAGCATTTTGGAACAGGAAGAGTTGAAACAGTATTTATTAGAAAAATTTGATCAGGAAGAATCAGTTCAAGTGACAGAATCCAAAGACAAAAGACTTCAATGCAAACAAAGGATTGCCTTGGACACTAATAGTAGTGAAACACAAAAATGTTGTTAAAGAATACTTTTTGTCTATATTTTGGCATACTTTTGCAAAGAACTAGAGTTATCCAAATCAGATTATCTTTCCATTATTAGCTTTTTTCATGTGCTCTCTTGCATCTTAATGGTAAACTGCTGAAGTATCCTTATTGTTTTGTGCTGGGCTTTTTGTTTGCTTCCTTTAGGCAAGAATGCAAAATAACTGGAGCTAATTTTTAGCAGCGTCCTCTTGATTTCTTTTAATCCTGGACTGTGATGACTCTTCAAGCAGCTCATTGGCAGCAATTGTGGGAAAAAGGCCATTCTCTTTTCAGCTGTTCTTCCCAACCCTAATGAGTTAACAATTGAAATACAGAAAGTTGCTTCAGAGGTCAGGAGAGTATATTCTACACAATGGTCGCAGCATTTGAAACCATGACAGCACTATAAATTGACAAACTAAAGCAGAGCACTTGGTGGTCTGAAGTGGAGAAAAGAACATCAGCTGAAAGCGGTAAAAAGACAAGCCATGAAACCACACAGAAAAAATGAGTGATTTTTTTCAGATCACCTTGTTAGAATTTAGTGTATCGGAGGTCAGACGAGTAGAACAATAATAAGGTCCAAGGTTGAATACCAGTGGGGAAGCTTAACCCAGGAGCTCCAGGTCAACCATAAGTGAATGAGGTAGCACTGTGAAACAGTAGTCATCCGGGAAGGGAACGCACAAAAGTCAGCGAGTTAAGGGGAGGAGCCTGCTGGTTATCAATTAGACAAAGAAAAAGCCTGGGCTTGGGCACCTGGGATAGAAAAATAATCCCAGTGTGATGAAAAGAGATTTTCTCCTGTGCACAGTTCTCGATCTCTGGTTTTCAGGTTTTTTAGAAATTTGCAATGTTGTGGAGCTAAAGATCTTAAATCTGTAACAGATGAGAAAATGCAGACCAGTTGGATGCATTTTCCCCCATGTCTTATGTGCATATGACAATGTTTTCATCCCACGCTGGACAGTCTGCTGAGATAAAGGAGGTATAAAAATAAAGTTCTTTTAAAAATATGAACAAACACGTACACACACACTTGAAGGGAGGGTGCTTTTTAACTTCTTTTTTCTCTTTGGAAAAGTACAATTCACACCAGTTTTATTTTTAACTTACAAGGAGGCTTTTGTCCAGATTTCTGAAGAAATTGCTTCAAGTGGTGAAGTAGCGAATATTAAAGTGACACTTTGCAATGTAGAATGTATATATTTATTTGCACAGTGCCTGTATAACTTCCTCTCCCTATGAGCATGAATCATTTAATTTAGTGGGATTTTCACCATTGATTTCAGAGGAGCTAGAACAGAAACAGACCTGAAACAAAGTTGAGCGTATATGACACACAGTAGTTCTGAGTGTATGCAAAATATACAATTTCAGTCAAGCTAGCCTTAACTACCAGCTAATACGGACACTCGGCTTTGCTGCTATGCAGACCTCCATAAACGGATTTGTTATAAATGTGAATAACTGTTATTTTACCTTGTATTTGTTTGTGTGCATGAGAGGGAGGCTGCGTTCATGCAGTAGCAGTTTGGTACAATGGCCTTCTGAGCAATAAACAGTAAAAATGTGTGGTTGTATAAGTCAGCTAAAGCCAAGCTCTAAACATTCTCTATTTGTACCTCACCACTCTATTTTCCTATTTCCCTATTCTTAACTTTGCATTTCTGAGGAATTATATGGTCCTGGAATGCTGCTAAAACCAGCAAAACTTCTGCAGACAGAGTAAGTTTCACCAGCTGTAGCAAAGCGTACGGTATCCCTGCTATCCTGTTGTGTGTACGTGCTGCTTTTCCATTTATAAAAGACCCATTGTAAAGATATTGTGATAACTTTTTGAACTTCTTCCCTTTTGCCTCTTCATAACAACAGTATTAGCTCAGATAAAGCTGGTGCTGGCTGCTGAGCACACAGGTACACCCCAGAGCAAAACCACCCCCTTCCCTTCCCACCACTGCCAGCAAAGGGACTACACTGCTGAGTGGCAATTTTCTTCTTTAAGCAAGATGAGTTTTCTGATCTGAAAGCTCTTCCTCCAAAGACTGAAGTAGAGAAACCCACAGGCAAAAAGCCCTTCTTTTTCATCAAAAACTTGTAAATGGTGGCCTCTGAGACCTAGAACTGGAAAAAAAAAATACGGCCTACTAAAGGAAGCTGGGACAGGGAAAAAGTTTAGACTAGGAGCGCATGCGGTTTTGATCTCATGACTAGACTCACATTGCTGAGGAAAAGCAAACACACACAAAGTTGAGATGCAAGAAAGAGGCTATGACTTCTTCAATGATCGATTTAAAGGCATTGTTTGTCCAAAGGAAAGTATACTTGAATTTGATGCGTGTATGTCTAATCAGTGCAGTGCTTGACGTTCTTAGCCGGTCAGATCTCCACGTTGGAATCTGTGGAAAGTTGTGCCAGATCTAAGGAAGAGAAAGAAGGAAACAGAGAAAAAATCTTCCTTGCTTAAAGACAGGAGAACCCTTATAAAAACAGAATTGGTAGCTATATTTATGTTTACAGACAAAATTATCCAAAGACAGAAAGCGACATAAAAGAGAAAAGAACCAGGAACAGGACCTAAGGGTCTTTACATGCAAAGCTGGAGGAGGGTCTAACAGAGAATATGATGAAGAGATACTGGATTGTTAAGAGAGCTCAAAGAGTACGAGCATAGAAAACTGAATAAAACTGACATGTGAATTTAGATATGGCTAATTCTTCTCTGGAAGCAGGAAAGGTGCCTGATAGATTTGGTTGAGAGGCATTTCAGTGCAGACTGATGGATCAGGAAGAACTGTAGAAAGACTTGGAAGAAGTGGAATCTCAGGCAGCTGATATAAATGGTTCAGAGGATCATGTTCAAGGAATAGAGGTCATTGATGATGCAAGATCTGCAGAGCATTTGCTTGCTTGTTCATAATATAGGAGAGAATATAACATGTTTTTCTTGTAGGGAAAAAGCAAAATAGGAATGACTAAAAAAAAAGAAAAACCTATAGGAATATGAGAGTTGTGCAAAGGAGAGCTAGGGATGACATGGGAATGGCTGCTATGATGCATGAAATGCTGAGTGCTTCCTTTGAGCTCCAGAAGAACTAGTGTACCTTCATTAGAAAGAGTTGAATTTGATGAATATGACCCTTCAGCAGTAACCCCTTGCCTGTCAGATGCATCTGCCAGAGCGGTCTCAGAAGAAGGATTCCAGACCGAAAGAAATGGCAGACGTCGTGCTCCCCGCTCCCAGCAGATTTAGATTCTACATGTTTAAAATGGGTCTTGAGTTGTTAAAATGTCAATAGACCCTTATCAGAGATATGCTATTAGCTATACCTAATTTTCTTCTGCAGTTAGAAAAAATGCATAAATCGGTTATGCAGATATATCAGTTTATTAGACAGCAAGTCAAGCTCCGGTCATCTTATAGCGTCTTAAAACATATTTTTCCCCATTGAATGAAGACCAAAATGACTGATCACATCTGTGTTAAGGACTCTGGTTGTCACCTGTGGGGGATACTTGGAATTTGTGGGAGTAGGAGTTCATTAAAGTAAATCAGCACAGAATGGCAGAGTGGACAGGAGATCCACATGATTCAGCCTATCTATTTCTGCAAAACCATTGAATCCCTGACTACGAGCTCTAAAAGGTTCTGACTATGAAAAAGGTGGCTAAAAGACCACAGTTAAAAATTACAGTTTTGCTGTGAGACAACTCAGCATGGAAAATATGCAAAGCTCTCACTGGGGATGAATGGTAGATATAAATATGAGATACTTATTATCATGTAGGCCGTAATTCCATCTCCTTACCCACAACAGAAAAGATCAGTTCAGAAGAAACGTAGTACAGTGTTCAAGGACTTGGAAACTGGCAATCCTAGGCAAATCAATAACATCAAGTGTGCTGTTTCAAACAGTGCTTTTTGTACACTGACAATATTCCTTTGTTGAGGTGCTGGAGCAAATTGATACAATAAGAACAGTTTTATGGGAAATAAAGTTAATGGCACAACTAACTTGTTCTCTAATTCAATATAGAAAGAAGTCTAGCAAGTGGGCATTCAGAAATGAGGGCGTTATCTATCCCCTTTCAAAAAGGGACCAAAATATACCCTTAGAAGGTTCCATTTATTCTGGTGAGGGGGAGGAAAGATTTCCACCCTTTTCCCATCAACTAGAATGCTTTTTATGGCCAACAAATCACAAGGTGCAGCTAGATATAAAACCACTTCTGCAGGAAAATGTGTTCATGTTAAAAATGAATAGAAATTATAGCAACAGAAGAAAATGAAACTTGCAAGCCCAGAGAAATAAAACAACTTGTTATTTATGATAAACAACAGGGGATTGTTGTAGGTCTGAAGCAATCAAAAGAATCTTGCATCACAAAGAAAATCTGAACAAAAATAATAATAATACTTAGAATTTAGACTTTTCATTTATTGAATTGTTTCTGTACAACAAGCTGTACAGAATAACACAATACATACTAATGCTCTGGAATTAGTAATGAAACAACCTAGTTGTAAAGGAATATAGGAGCTATACAGAAGAGAGAACTGTTATTTTGTTGTTTCACATGCTTCTTACTCAAATATCCATTGTGTACACTTTTCTTTTCTGTCCAAAAAGTGTTCCTCACTTTGGTTTTTAAGAGTGTAGGAGTGCCTTTAATGATTAACTGAAGAAATAACCGTTCAGTAATACATTACCACGTGTGGACCTAAACTGGATCAGTCTTTTATTTCAGTGGCATTTCAATTCACTTTGCTATTATTTTTATGGTACACCCCCCAGTCCAAAACATGATTTCTTCCATGGTTTTGCTTGTGTCCTTGTTCACATTTGATGCATCTGCTAAACTCAAAGGAGTAAATTTAACTCCTTTTCAAGCCTTAATCAAAGGTTGCAAAAATTCAGTAATCGCTGTCAGATTACACACTTCTCCTCTTTATGCATTTGCAAATCCCTAAAAACCCTTATGCCAGTCTGCACAACCAGTTCAACATTCTAGTGCTGCACAACCCAGAAAACTATTTGATCTTATGCCCATGTCAGAAAAATACTTTAGATATCTGTCAATGCCATCCATACAATTAAATTTGAAAACAAATTTGAAATTTTAATTTCACTTTAATACTTAGATTATCTTACATTCTTGAGGTCAAATAACAGCTCTCCAGAAGGATGGCCTGTAGGTTCTTCCAGGGAAGTTTTATTTCTTTTTTATCCTCCGGTGCAGTGTCAGCACAGAAGGAAGAAGCATTTTTCTTCCAAAAAGTTTAGTGGAGCTTTTCCAAGGCATTTCTTCTTCCTTGAAGATATTCAGCACTGCTCTGCCACCCATAGAATAACTGGAGAAAGGAAGAGGGTTGCCTTACCTGGTCATTACTTGTCAGTCAAAATAGTTCCTGGCTCTCTCAGGCTACTAATGTTCTATTCCTCTCAACTATTTTCTCTAGCAGTCTTCATCTTCCTCAGTTATTAAAGAATACACATATATACACAGCCAATATATCTTAAAAGATGCTCGTATGCTAAAATTTGCCTGCATAAGAAGTATATCAAGAAATTTTAATACTGTAGTGTGCAAAGTATATCTGAACTGACCCTTGAAGCTTTTGCTTTGCAAAGGATAAAAGGGCTAAATTCTTTGAACAGATTGTTACAACTTGTTCATCTAAGTCTTTCAAATACTACTGGCCTGCCAAAAAGTGTATTTTATCTCTAAGACAGGTGAATATGGATAGGCGAATCATGATAAACAGGGAAGAAATTTAGGTAATAAGATTGCACCTTATTTCCATTTTTTTTTAAATGAAACAGAGACATTTTTGTATATAAGAAGGTAGACACAATACTGATATAAAAAGTAAGTAAGAGGCATGAATTTTCTAGCGACAAAGCACAGGCCAGTCGCTGTTTGTCTGGAACAAGAAAGAAGAAGCAAAAGCTGGATATTTCCGTAAGCGTCCTGTTCATACTTGGTTGCACCTTCCTTTGAAGTGTGTGGCTTTGATCACAGGACAGTGGACCAAACGGACTTCCAGTGTGATACAAGTTAACATTCCTGTGAGCCCAAATGTCGTAGGATTCCTTCATGCTAGAAGGCCTTCAGCATGATGGATAAACCTGTGAGACTTTTCAGGAGGTAATCGATATCCTAGATCATTTTGCCTTTTCTCTGAGAACTGTTTTTTTTTTTTTTTTTTTCAGCTGTTGTTTTTCCTGTGTATTACTTTTGGTGTGAATAGACCTTTATCTATTTTTACTGCACAGGCAAGTAGCCTCACTGAAAAGCTTATGAAACTAGTGAATACAGGAATGACAGAGTGATGATCAGAAACTAGCAACATGTGAATGAACATTGATTTCATCCAGCTTGATTTCATTCAGAGTTCCGCAACAACAGGACTGATTACCCCTGTGTTTTTCTTCTCCATACTTTACCCCAAAGCCCAGTGGGAACATATTCATATGACTGTTACAAACTGGAATAATCAAATGTTTTATTCAGAACACAGCTGTACCGGGTTAAACCTGGTTCTCATGGACTGAAGTGTTTAGGACCAATTTAGCAGCCCTTCCTCCCCTTCCTCCAGCTTTGCATAAGCTCAAAGTCAAAAACTGCAGCTGAGCGTACGCAGGCCTCCAAAGACCCTTCACTGACTAAACAGTGTGGGGGTCAAAGTTATCTTGAATCTGATCCTGTGATTTTCATTGCAGTTCTTTGTCCAGGATTATTGCTTTTAATTTTAACTGTTCAAAGTGATTTTTCTCTCTTTCTTTTTGGCACAAACCAGTGTATAGGGAAATGCTTTTGTAAGGAAACAAAATCTCCTTCATTTTGTGGAAGCCACTAGACAATGAAGAATATTCAATTATACCCTCTCCAAATACATATTTAATTACCCATGTTTCAAAACTGTCTGATAATATTAGAATGCACCTACTTCTCACTATCTTCAGTACATATATATAGATATATGTATTTTTTCTTTTATACTGAATGTTTCTTTTAAACTGAAAAATTGCCCTCGCTGTGTGAATAACTACTATTAATATATTTCATACTACCATTGACTTTCCTATTAAAGTTCCTCACTTTTCATCACAGCTGCTCTTGAACCCAAAATTATTGGACCTAAATTAAAGTTCTTCACAGTTCAGCAGAGTTTGTTCAATTCTTATCATTCCATCACAAACATGTTGACAAGATCAATAGAAAATGCATTCTAAAGTAACCTTTTCCTCACTAAAAAAGACAAAGTTTCCTTTTGAAAGAGAAACATTTTCACTGCAAATTTCCATACTCTTAAAATCACTAATTAGTTTCCAATTGAAATATAAATTTTGTCTTCCAAATAATTTCTGTTTGCATAGTTTCTCTGCTCTATCTCCCTCTATTTCTTTTCTTCTAAAAAATTATCTCTTGTTTGTCAAGGAAGGCAATAAAATTGCAGTGCATAGATTATTTTTCATTTTTTTCCTTTTCCATTAATTTGTCAATGGTACTCTACTCTGTGAAGCTGCAGCATGCAAAAGGAAAGGAAGCTGCTGGGAGAACTGTACAGTTGCCAGGATGGCCCAAGGCTGTTCTCTCACTTCTTGGACACCGTGCCTTTTGATCATCAAATAGCAGGATTTTTCTGCCCCACTGTTCTTGGAGCCAGTCCTGAAATCCATCCAGAAACTTGCACTGTGTCAATAACTACTACCTTGCACATTAAGTAATGCAAGGTGACCTGGTATCAGGTAATCCATGGTCTGCTCTAGCAACCCAGTATATCCTTGGTAAATTTCAATATTCCACTATTTTTTTCGCTGGTAAATAAGCCTAGCAGTCTGAAAGATTACACTGCAAAAATTTTCTACTATAGAAACTAAATCCAGTGAAACACAACTTTCTGGGACTGGAGCCAGGTCACTCTCAGTTCAGCGGCGTTATCTTGGAATTTAGAATTAAGGGCTCATGCATGTCTCCTTTCATGAGAGGCAAACCTCATTCTCTCAGTGATCCGTCCCTCAAATATCGAACTGGTGCTACCAGTAGACTGCATCTTTGCACATATGATGAGATTTTGCTGGCAAAAATTGTTACAGAGTTTTATTCCTCCTTGACTGAATATCTGTCACTTCCAAACTGATGTTAATTGATGCCTCCTTGCTGTAGTGGTGGGAGTTTCAGAACAGATGTTAATACAGCAATGAGTATGTTAAGGAAATTTAAAACATAAAAAGACTATCTTCTGCTTACATTCTATATATATTACTTCAGATTTATTGAAAAACAAAATAAAGAATATACTTAGCTATGGTGGGTTTTCTGAGATTAACACATTCCCTATATTTCTCAAACCAAAGCTGCATCTGTAGACTTAATTTGCTTCTGCCATGTGTAGAGTTTTAAAGGTACCAGATCTTTTTTTCTGCACCAGATAAAGGGCTTGGGTAGCAGGCCCTATTGATAAAATGTTTTTATATTTAGTGCTAGCATCTTACATGAAAGGTACAAGCCAGCTGAAGTTAGAAAATATTGCTGTTAAATAATTACACAGTATCTTCAAATTCTGGCTTAGTGTTTCTGAAAATGACTGTATCATCCATCAAAGTATACTGTAAGCTTTTTAAATATACGTATCATGTAAATGTATTTTGTAAGCTTACATGAAAATGCTTTTTTTTTTTCCATTTGTATTCATATTTAATCATAAGTCCATTATCTGAAAATCAGGATGGGATAAATCTAAATATGCAGCTTTTATACTGCCCTGTAATTTATACAGTATAGTTTAATATTAAGATTTTACTAGACAGTTACACAGTACTCAGTTTTAATATGGAATACTTCATCATGTTCATTATTGCCTATTTAGACTCGTGTAAACTGACACTCGTGGAATAAGCAAGCTTTAAAATGTTAATACAAATGTTATGCCTCTTTTAATTGCAATAGACATCTCATTAAGTAATTTAATGCCACTGGGACCTCTTCCCAATAAACAAAAAACATATTTTTCCCAGCTTTTATATGCACTACCATATGATGGAAAATATTTTCCACGGTGAGGTTCACCAACTTTCCCTTTGCTCTCCATATCCTGTGTAAGGAAGCCCAAGAAGAAGGTTATCCCAGTGGGCTGTGTAAATTGGTTCAGACTAGGGCATCTTCAACAAGGTTGTACCTGCCTGCTCAGGATTAACTAGCAAGACCTGGCAGGTACAACACTGGATGAACAAGAGTTATCTAGATCATTTCCATGATGGAATTAGTTCTTCATCCAGGTGAAGAGAAAAACATGCATGACATTTTCATTAGCCTAGAAGGCAGAAACATCTGGTTACTTGGTTCAGCTCATCAGCAGGAGAGCCTGTAGCTGATTAGCCCTTCTCTCAGTAGTAGGCGTTACTACAGTCAGTGGGAATTATTAAACATGGTTTCAGGGGACTGACGTTAATTTGGCTTGCCAAAATAATATGCAATTTTTTAAGGAGTTTGTGTTAATTAGTTGTATAATTTGATGTGATGTGATTGGGTTTGCACAAAGAAAGGCAGAATAGGGTTTGCTATTAGAAGCTGCAGTAGCAGAATCAAGAGGTGGCACTTAAATAGAGCACAGTATGAATTTGCAGCAGTGAAAGGCCTTAGTTCATGATCTAATTACAATGGGATTCCCCTTCTCAAAAGCTAAAAGTCTTTTAATTCATTTTTTTTCTTTTAAGATGTTTTATTTTGACTACTATGCTATTAATTCCTGTGCACCTACCATTCTATCACAAATTAAGTCAATTTAAGTATTACAGTTTGGCCTGTTTTGTATAATATCCCACTTTTAGAGGAAAAGAAATACATAAGAAGATAAAATTAGGCAATTTATAGTTTGTATAATTCCTTACTGTATCTCTCTGCCTGGCTTCTACTCTTCATTCACTAACTCTTTCACAACAGTTATTGGCAATTTAGACTTCTTTGCTACCTCAGAAATGGTAATCAGTGGTAGCACTGATGTCAGAATTACAATTTCTGTGAGGATAACTGATAACTGTGTAGTCTGGAAACTTAGAAACATAGATGAGGTAGTCAACATCTTCCTTTTGAAAGGGTTGGCTGCCTGCTGGATGTTGGAAAAATTTTGGTAGGTTATACTGAAGGGTACTTGCTGAGGCCTCTAACTGAATGGAAGCCGATTTTTTTTAATTCCCTCAGTATTTATCAAGTATGGGAATAGATGACTGAAGTAAATCTCAGAAATAGTTTATCTCTCCATTTTTCTATATTGTTCTCATCTTTCTTCTCTATTTGGACTTCAAATTCTTGGGGTGAGGACTATTTCTTCTTGTGTGCTTGCACAGCACTCAGCAAAATAGGCTACCAGTCTTGCTGGCAGCTTCCAGACAAAGCTCTCATAGACATGCTAGCTATTTTAAGCAGAGCTTTCTCCCTTTCTCTGTTGCCTTACCTAGATTTTAACATTTCTGATTTCATCTATGAGGCATAGGAGAATGGAAGTTTGTTTACTATTATTTCCATGGGGAAGAAATCTGAGATGCAATGAGAGGTACTAATATTACCCATACTTAACCACATACCTAATTTAGGAGATCTGTCTCCTTAAGTTTTTTGTGTAGTTAATGGCTTCAGCTTCAGATCATTCTTGAAGAAAGATTCTCCATCAACTAATTTAGGTGCCAAAAGTTAGGCGGTTCACACAACACTTCTTAGGATTTCCATTTCTACTTGTCTTCAAGAAATCAGTTTGTTAGCTATGTTGGAAACCCTCTCCACACCGGAGTCAAACAGGGAGCAGAGAAGCTTGTCTGTCCACTTTCTGAGAAAGGACAGCTGGGGACTGAGGCTTCTTACAACTAGCTGGGTAACCTTCTTACACTCTGCTGAAAGTTTACCTGAACCTTGCATACTGATTTGTAAACTTCTCAGAGATGTTCACAAATCTGAATATTGCTTGAAATCTCAAACAATGCAGGTTTTCTATGATACAAGGTTTCCTCATAAAGGTTTCATAAAGCTCTCCTCTTTAAGTTTCCAAAAGGAGGTACTGCATAATTTATGGAAAGCTCTGTTCAACATCCAACCCTTGAAAAAAAGCCCTGTAGTTTAGGTATGACTTCATACAGAATAGTGAGTCCACCAAACACAGAAGAGAGAAAAGTCATAATAGACTCCTTGTCTGAACCATCAAGGCTTGTGAGATATGAGCTTACTAGCGGGAAGTTTTTAAGAGCCTGAGGCACAGAAAGACTGGTGTCAAAGGAAGCGTGTGTAGTAAGTAGTAGAGTGGAGTTGGTATTACACATAAATAAGAGGAAAGTGTATGAATACAAAAGGGTATAATTCTACTGAGCGGCTTTAGTAACAGAAAACAAAACAAAACAAAAAAAAACTCTTCACTCACACAGGACAGCATTGAGAATGTCTGGATGGATTCCAGGTAATTTCCATTAGATTCCACGAGGGTGCCGGTGTCCATCAGTGTGACTATCTGTGCAAAACTGAGCTGCCATTATGATATCACCTGAACCCTTAATGGAATTAGAGCCTTATAATTCTCAACCACTTGGTATTTATTTTCTATCTGAATATCAATTAGTTACTGAAACCATATTTGTTTACCTTGAACAGTCACTTAGTACATATAATGCAATTTATGGTTATTCTCTAGCCTCTTATACACACTGCTTACCTTACTGACCAATATTGCCTGTTTCTGTTACTCCCACAATTATCTATCTCTTCAACTGTTGCCTCCTGTGTTACACCTAGTTTTCAAGGCTTTGAACAGTGAGTTTCTGTATTTTGTTCTGTATTTTCTACTCGTTTATCACACTGGAGTCCATGACTGGGGATTCAATAATGTTAATACTAAACAATAGCACTAGCACAGAATTAATGCATCTGAGGAATGCTAAAAGTTGAATGTATAATTTTCACTGAGGGCATTTCATATAAAGGGATCTTGTAAGGGCAATGGTTTAATTACTTGTTATAAGCCATTCAGAAACATTAGTGTAATAGACTTGAAAAGTTTCTTGTTATTATCAACTTCAGCATCATATATGGGAAAATATCTCATATATTAGGAAGATATACCCCTCAATCCATTATTAATTTAGAAAAAAGGACAGAGACTGCTTTAAGGAGGCCTATTGTTTCAGATCAGGTTGACTTCTATGATCTCATAGTACAAATACATTAGCATTTCTATTGATGTAGAAAGCTTATATCCTTGCTTATTTAATGAAAGGCAGTAGCAATTTGTGGAAAACCAGGGCATAAGTACCATACTAGTAACCAGGAGTGATTAAACCAATCTATATGTCTATATTAATTTTAATAGAACTTCAAGAGAAATAAATGGGTTCCAGTGAGCATGAAGAAAATTTTACTGAGATACTAAAGAAGAAATGGCTATAGAGATATACGATAAATTTCCTTTTTAAGAAAAACTTCTGTCTCTTTGCCTCCTCCTCTTCTGTCTCCTTCTTTTTGTCAAGTGATATCAGAAAAACTCAGATGAGGCAATTTTTCTACTTGGTGGTGAATTACACGGGTAGCCTGTGAACAATTTCTCAATGAATGGTTTTTAAATTTAGTAATGATATTGGTAGTGAAGGATATACAGAGTATACAGCTGAGACTTATCTGGTACAACAAGACTGTCATTCCTCAGTCACTTGCATGTGCTGCGTTATTCCCACATGTACTTCTAGACTCAAGAAACACAACAACAGGGTTTTTGTCTGTGTCAGCAGCAGTAAGATTTCACCTGGTGTGTTCACTCAGAATTTTCCTGAAGTGCCTGAAAGGCTTGGAGCATGTTGAACACACTTGGAGCCTGTTCCTGTGAAGTGTGTTGTGGCGTAGGAGTGGCCAGTCCTATGAAAGGTACACTTCACTGCATAAATCAAAAGCTTTGCAGTAGAAATCACAAGGAAGTCTAGAACAAGAAAAAGTGCTGAAAATATGGAACAGTTGCTTGTAAGTAAGATCACTTCTCTTTATAATTAAGGATTTTAAGATGCTCTTCATCTTCTGAAATAGGGCTGAATCCTCCATTCTCAGTTCCAACTAAGGTGATTCTATACTGGTTGTTTTCAAGTTTTTCACTTATCATAGGTTTGAATGAGATTTAAGTGGATATTTTTCCTCATTAGAAAAAAAAATTTAACTTGAAACATTTTTTTCCTGCAGTTTAATACAAAAGCCTGATTGCTTAAATTTTTAAAATAATATCTCTGTGTGCCTAACTTTAAAACTCTCCATTGTTAGACAAGTTATTTATAAGCACTTGAAAATATGCTACCTTTCATACTGAGTTTAAAATTCCTTTTTTAACTTATGAAACACAGACTTTTTTCTAAGAATATATAAGATTTCAACTTTTCTAACTTAAAAACTTCCTAAGCTTTATTAAGTGTCCTCTGGTATTTGGCTCTTGAAGATCTAAAAGCTAACAAAGTAAATTTGTGTTTGATTTTTATAGTTTCATAGTTACGGACACATCAGAGTTCTAGGTTAAATACTTTATTTGAGGATCTACAAAGTGACAAAGCAAAGAAACAGACAATATAATTAGACTGTGTCATAGTGTATTTGCAGAGAGATAGGAAATTTGGCCATTGGACCTTAATTTTTGTATTCCTGACTTCTGACAATTATGTTGTCTCATCCAGTAGAGTGCAAGCATATATTTTGTATGGAATTGTGCGATAAGAGCCCAAATTAAACAATTAAGTAATACAATTAAAAAGCTTTTTTTAATAAAGGTTTAAGAGTAATGAGGCAACAAGGATTCACCGTATGGCAACATTTCATTATGAAACTCAGTTACACAGCAAAACTATCAGTTTTCCCTTGTTGCCTCCCAAGAAAATGTTGTTACTTTCCAAAAGGCATTATGCTCAATTAATCCCTCGTGGCACAGAAAGACGCTAGCTGCATGTTCCTCCACCAGGATCTTCTCGTGTACAGCAGAAGATAGCAGGCTAATTTGCACAGTTACCTTCCAGCAGGGATTTTGCCATTAGACCAAGCGTAACTCCAAAGTTTTTCTTCACTTATAACCTTCCCTTCCCTCTACCCCTCAAGTGCTCCTGAGCCATTTATTTACATATAAAATCTGATAATAGCACCAGCTTTCCCTATTCTTTAGTCTTTTTTTTTCCCCCTCCAGATTCACTTTTTGCTTTTTCCCTGCCACCTTTGCAAAATCTACCAAGAAGGTAGGGTAATTAGCCCTGGATGAGCCCATATTCCTGGGGTTAGGTTACCAAGCTGCCTAACTTAAAACTAACTGCAGGATCTCCATGTTACATGCAGTCATTTCTGTCTTCAACATAGATATAAATTTAGCTCAAGAATGCTTTGGAGGGGAAGGCTGTCTTTTCCTTACATGCTCAGTATCTATTATAATGAAACCTGGCTTCTAGTTCAGGGCCTGAAGGCAAGCCACTATGCAAATAATAGACAATAATGATAATAAAGAGAAAACTTTCATCACAAGAAACTTGATTAGTCTCCCACATCCTGGGTAAAAGGGTACATATTTATATAAAATTTTACAATTTCTGTTTGGTGTTTTTAAATATAAAGCCAGTTAAGACTAATTCCCTGTTTCCACTGATTTCTACACAGATATATTCATTTGTCAGGATTCCAGTGATTTCCCTTACCTGGTGTTTGAAATGAATCTTTCAAATTGCTTATCATCCCAAATTTAAGATTATGGAATCTCTGCAGGAGCAGTTGTGTCTGGCTAACAAATTGATTGTTAAATGGAAATGGAAATGATCAACTACATGGATTATTTCTTGTGATATTCTTGCAATACAGTGTTTTCCTTCATGTACTCTTAAAGCCTTACTGTGACATACAGCGATGTTTTCAAGATACCTTACAGCTCCCAAAGGTATCATCATGAGAATTAGAGGTCTCAGCAGTTTCTTGAAGGTATAGAGTCTAAAGTAATATTTGTATATTACTTTCTTCTTTGAATATGTTTTTCCTCTGTTCACTTATACAGAGATTGAGAGAACCTAGAATAGAAGCAATTGTCTTGTGTTAGACTTCCAGTCTTGAAGAACAGATGATTCAATCACTTGGAGGTGAGTCCGCTCTGGACAGTAATATCAGTCATATGCATATGAGCAGAAACAGCTTTCTTTTGGGTTAATTTATAGAAACATTTGGACATTCCGTAGTGACCCAAATTAATGATATAGGTTTTTATTTTAACATTTATTTTAGTAATTTGGTTTAAGTCTCTTTTGGGGCCTATTATGTAGCAAAGATGACAGATTTCAGTGAAGAAATTATTTAAGAAAAATCATTAGAGGAGACTTCTGTTCCAAATAATTGTTCATGTAACAATATCCAACAATATCACGAGAATATAGATGAGAATCAATTTAATCACTTTCACAAAAGTTTATATGCAGATCTGCCCTTGATGAATTAAATTTTAAGAATAACTTGATGAGATTTGTAAAGTAGCAATTTTTTGTGATAAACAATTCAGTGGGAATTGATTTTCCACTCAATAAGTGTCAGAGATACTGTTGCCACAGTTTTATACAGGCTGCTCATTTGGGAATTCCTAAAATTCATTCACCTGTAGCTCACTCTTACTAAGACTACAGAATTTAAACCATTCCCTATTGCTGGCAACCAAGTGCTATCTGGTTCTTGAGGACATGACAGAATCACAGAATGGATAAGTCTGGAAGGGACCTCTGGAGATCATCTAGTCCAACTCCCCTGCTCAAGCAGGGTCAGCTAGAGCATGTTAGACAGGGTTGCGTCCAGGAGGGTTTTGCGTATCTCCAGAGAAGGAGACTCCACAACCTCTCTGGGCAACCTGGTCCAGTGCTCCATCACTCTCACAGTGAAGCAATTCCCTTTCATGTTCAGGTGGAACTTCCCGTGGTTCAGTTTTTGCCCATTGCCTCTTGTCCTTTCCCATGGGATCTTGAATGTGATTAAATCCAGGACAAACACGATATGAAAGTACCACCAAAACTCTGAGCTCAGACATGCACACACTACTGATAAATGCATAAATTTATCTGCTACTAGCTTAGTGGAAAATCATAGAATCATAGAGTCAGTAAGGTTGGAAGGGACCAGCCAGTAATATTTTCAAGGAGCTGATGACGGACCAGTCCTGCTTGTATTTTAGTATTAGGGGCAAGTCTTTCATCTGGAGAAGGTTACCTTCCCCGAGCTTCCCATCTTTCATTCCCACCACACTGCCCAAAAAAAGCCTTTTTTCTTCCATCTCTCCTGCAAACTTCCCCATCTGTTTCTATTTACTACCAAATTCCCCCTTCCCACACTTCCCATATGGCTGGTGAACCGCGCAGCACTCTTCTCCTCTCTCTTCTCCTCCTTGCTCACCCCGAGGACTTGATGGCACAAGGACAGGGATAGCCCATGCCAACCTCACTGGCCCGGCTGCTTGTATGCATGTTTCCACTGGGGTAGGTGAGATTGCCAGGTCAGTGTGGCCACCAGCCCTGGGGCTCTGCTGGCACCCCATCGCTCTCTACCACATGCAGCATGTAGCAGAGTGACCACCAGCCACTGATTGTTGGATAACCCTTCACGGCATGACCAGGCACCCATGAAGAGATATATACTGACAGGCAGCATAAAATTGATGATGCAGAAATGATGGACATCTAAGACTACACTTCCATCCACGTGCACACCATGCTTCTGATGCTGCAGCTCCTTAAGTAGGATATTACTCCTTGCTCCCTCACCTGTTTGCATGTTAGCTACAAGCTGTTCAGAGCAAGGGGATGCTTTCTTAAATGATTAAGCAATACACAGTACAAAGACCCTGCAAAGCCTAGGCCATATTGTAATAAAAATGCTAATAACAGATAATGAATGGGAGAGTTTGAAAATAAAGGAAGGAGGCAAAACAGGAGTTGATATAATAAATGTGTGCCAAATAATAGCAGGGGCCAGTCAGGGACTTGCATCCTCCCTGTCCTATCATTACATGAGGGTAAGGAGATACGGCCTGAAAGTAAAAGGTGGACTTTGCAAACTGGTGAAAACACTTCCCCTCATCCAGCCACTGTGGATTATTAGCCTGTGGCAATAATTGCCCTTGTGTGACGCTAAGCCCAAGAACTCTGAGACAGTTACACAAATAGTACAAAATACGTGTGGTTACCTATTTTGTAAGAATGATATTAATCCCATGCTTTGGGTTTTAAGTCAGTCTCTGTTAGAGAACAGGAGGAGACCTGATACACTGGTGGTTTCAGAGAGATTGAATATTAGACCTGGGACACTTACAGTCTGATCCTGTGTGTCCTTTTATAGAGGAAAGAAGAGAAAGGGCATAAGACAAAGCAAAGCATCAGGAAATAATTACAGGCATCTTTTCTAATCATATGATTTATGTTGCTGGTTCTCACTAAGGTATCTGAGTTCTTCTCTTTCTGAAAGAGAGCAACAAGGAAGCAGAAGGCTGGGGAGTCAAATGTGGTATAAAAAAATAAAAAGATCCAGCAGAAGGAAATAAAAGAATGGGCAAGAAAAAGTGTGAAGCTGATGTATAGGTAAGCTCTCTCTTTACTTTGTTCAAGTTTAATTTAGTCTTCAGAGTTTTAATTTATATACTATGTATTTAACTGTGTTTTATAGAAATATGCTTTTGAAGATCATTTTCTTTGGCTTAGTAACTATTGCCATTGTTTACCTAGGTGATTATCAATCTATCAGTAAGTCCAACTGTGTTCCCAATTCCATTTATAATACTATTATTACTGGAATTAATTAATTCTAGAAAAGAATGTCCAGTTAATAGTAATTTGTGAAGGGCAGATAATACCATGTTGTGTTACAGTTAGCAGAAGTATTTATAAACTGACCACTACTTGTGTCCAAGTTGTGAAGATAAGTGAATTTTATCTACTTAATAAAAAATCTGTTGGATAAATTGTGAGTGAAAGCTATTTAATATATCCAGGAAAGAAGAGGGATAGCAAGAGATGGATGAAGCATTCTGGACCAAACTAGAGCCAAGCCAAACATTTGTTGAGGTTTGAACAATTTTGGTTTGGTTTTGCTTTGTTTTTTCTCCGCATGTTTTTCAAGGTTACCACCATCACCCCCCCCCCCCCAAAAAAAAAAAAAAAAAAAAAAGAAAAAAAGAAAAAAAAGATTATTTCACCCAAAATACTATGAGAAAGATTATTCTTGTTACAGTTCTGATGCATCAGAAATTGTAACCAGGTGGAGTCTCATCTGAAAACCTGAACAGCTTGGTATGAAGTTATCAGTGTTATCACATAGTATATATCTGCAGTGGAGCTATTCTAAACCGTGTGTTGGAGTCACTTCGTTCCAATATTTCCTGAACTCTCTTTAGTTCAAGTGGACCTGATGACTTTCAAAAATTGTTCTTTAAAAAAATGTAAAAACAGTCTGGGAACAGGTTACCTCCCCAGAAATCAAAAGTATTCACTGAAAGAACAGTATGTTTACTAATCTAAGTAATGCTCCACTGTATAATTCCTAGCCTGTGCTTTCAGGTTAACTGATAGCTCATCATTGTTTTGCAAAAATGCAGTAGGAAGCTCCAGTAAAACCTTAAAACACAAAAAATTAAGTCTGGGACAGAAATATCATATGCACATATCTGATGTCATCAAGTTACTTGAGTGTTTCTGAGTTTTGTCTAGAAGGTTGTGCAAGGCCTGGTGTTCATGCAAGACAGTAATTGCAGCATAAACAAGTAAAGAATAAATGTATCTTTATTTAGGTTATTCAGCTTTCTATCCTACTGCTTTTTTTCCTTTATATTAGCCCCTATTCCATGCCCCAGGGCTCCTTACCAACTCCTCATTAAGGCATACACCTTCGTGTGGCTCTATATCAGCCTCCTGCACTGCAGCAATTAACCGATCATAGTACCACATCCATGATTTTTGCAGCATTTGTTCAGATTCCCAGTGTTTTCTCATTGCATGCCAGATTTTAGAATGAATTTTGAAGGAAATGAAAGATATATTGAAATACCTCAGGTTTCTGCCAAAAATAGATCATGCCATACTGCCCTGATAATTTTCTGTCATAAGCAATGGGACTTTTTTAAAGAAAGGAAATACAATAGATCTCATCTCAGTTGATTTCCATAAATCATATTATAGGGAGTTGTGGAGGAGAAAAATTAGTTAAACTGGAGAAAGCAGAGATCAACTGGAAGAATTGTAAGGAACAGACCGAAGAAGAGGTGTCCATGGGTTGTGCTGAAAAAGGGTCTATTGGGGTAGACTGAGTTTAGTACTGGAGACTGCTTTTAAGACTGATCTTTTTGTACAGTCATATTTTCATTAATAATCATGCAACAGACAAGGAAATATGTTCTAATGAAATTTGTTGGAAACATAAAATTAGGAAAAACTACCGTGGTTGAGGAGAGATATAATATTGTAAACAAAGAAAAGGAAAAGGAAGGAACATGGGAAGGAGAAAGGAAGGAACAAGTGAAAGGACCAAATGAAATCCAGTGGTACAAATTCATGATGATACAATTCAGGTTTAAGACTAAAAATAATAAAGTAGTTGTTTTAGGCACCTAGTTTAGGTGCATGGCATTGCTTCAGCAGCTACCTAAGAAAAGAGATACAGGTTAGATATTTAACCGATCTGGATTACACTCCTTGTTAATAAAAGTGTGGCTGTGAGCCTTGAATAAATTGTGACTATAAAACTGTGATGACAGAGTATTATCTGGCAATGGGTTTTTCCATTTTTCATTGAATGTTGTTGTTCCAGACAAAGCACTGCTGTACAATGTACAACTTTGGTCACTCATGAGCAAGAAAATTAATTCAGAATGGGACAAGCCCAGAGAAGGTGTACTGTGATGAGGAGGAGAGGCTATCTAATAAGAGAGACTAAAAGTGCTTCACCTGTTTACACAAACAAAACAAATCCTGAGAGGGAACATAATCACTGTCTATAAATATACAAAGAGGGAGAAGAGCTATTTAAGGACAACATTGACATAAGGACAAATGGTTACAAGATGGCTGTGAATAAACTTGAACGGGAAATTAAGAGGAAGCACAGGCATGAAACTCTGGAACAGACCTCTAACAGAACTAGGGCGAGTGAGAAACTTAGCTGGTTCCAAAGTGAAACTTGATCATTTCATGAAACCAATTATGTGATATGCAGTTGACAGCAAAAGCTGGGAACTGAACTGGATATAGGAGGTCCTCTTAAATCCTATTTCCTATGTTTCCAGAGGAAGCTGATTTAAATCTTGGGCAAGAGAAGACTTAGATGCTGATAACAATAATTAATACCTTACACTCTAGTAATACCCTTCCATCTGAAGACCACAAAGCACTTTGAAAACATGTGGGAATTAAATATCTAAGTATCCACCTGTGTTGTTATTGTTATTTTGCAGCCAGGAAATTGGGATGCCCTGAGCAAGTTGCTTTGCATCATTTTAAAAAGTCTGTGAAAGTGAAGAATAGCCCAACACATTTCTAGTTTTAAGAATAATCCTATAGTTCTGCAATTTGTCATCATGTTTTCAAGAATTTTAATTCCACAAAATGTATGAATTGTATACAATTGCCAGTACAAAGCTATAAGCCATATGCTGTTTAGCTTAAAATGTCAATGAGCGAGTCAGCAACAACAAGAAAGTGAAGGTGTTTGTAAATGTTGCATTTAAAGAACATTTAGAAAAATGAGAGCCATCCTCCAAAGATGTACGTATCTTCAAAATCAGAACAATGAAGTATTTCATAATCATTAAACAATGTGTCACGTAGCTACAAGTAAGAGTCATATAGCTTGAAAAAATATTGTTTTCTTCCTGGGGAGCTGGAACGGCACCAGTTCCATGTGTGTTAGTTCCCACTCTGACTTCCCCTGGGACAGGCGTCTGAGGTAGCGAGGAACAGAGAGAAGTTCTTCCCTGGCTCTGCTCCCTGGCCTGACATTTTTCCCTTGGAAACCTGTGGAGCCCAAGCCACACTTTGCCGGCATGCAGGTGGGCATCCAGCACACTGAGACTGGATGTGCCATCAGCTTTTTCTGCAGGGCTTAAATCCCCCGCCTCACCCTCCCTTCTTCCACCCCCAAATCCTTGTTCTTTCAAATTCTTCCCCTACCTATAAGGGTTCCTGACAGGGCATTTCCAAGCCCCTAGTAAAGGGGAATCAGCTGGACTCCAGTGCCTGTGCAGAAACATACACAAAATACCATATTCTGCTCCCTCCAAAAAATATATGTTCTGTTTAAGTCAAGGAAAACTGTGAATATGTAGCTGAGCACAGAAGTTGGCTCCAGCAGTGCATACAACCTGTTAAAAGTAGATGCTTGGACCAAGCAGTTAGGACCAAGCACCTACCCAGGATAAACCTGCTTTAGGACTGAAGACTGTATGGTTCAGAAGTTTTTGCACCAGCAGGTCAGTAAATCTAGGGTAGCAAGCAATATCAGGCTGGGGGCAGAGGTGGGAGAGGTGGAAAGACGCAAAGATATCCAAATCCACCCTGAGTCTGAGCCCAGGGGGAGCTGCAGGTGACAGGTAAAGGATGTGTCAAGTTAGTTATTTTCTAGGCGACTAAGATTTACTTGCACCTTTCTTTACAACTGGGAAAGATATAGCCATATACAGAACCGATGATTAGGCTGTCTCCTTCCCCACACCCTTCACAGAGTGCTGGGTCTCCCAGACTGCAGTCTCTCCACTGGACAAATTATGGAGCACTGTTTGCCCGAGGCTTGACAGCGGGGCCCTGATCCTTATAATACAAACAATAAGTAAATCCCAGCAATTTACATACACAAAAAGCCTAGATTCTGACCATAAAAATATATACTCTGCTTAAGTCAAAGGAAACTGCATGTGTGTAGCTGAGCGTGGAAGTTGGCTCGAAGCCCACTTGTAACTAAGCCGTGCGTGTGAGGACAGAATAGAGCCCATTGTCTCTTGAGAGCTTTTTAATTTTTCTTTGTTGTTCTCTAGGACATGAATTACATAAGCTGAAAAACAGAATTTTCGTCAAATATAGCCTGTCTCTGATAGGCAAGTTTGGGTTTTTTTTCAATCTGTTAAGCCCTGCTTTAAAGACTACAGAGAAAAAGTAATGTATGTCTACAATCTCTTCCCATAGTCCTACCCAAGGAAATAAGTTTAATCTAATGCAGATGATCCCCTGAGCAGTCCCTTATCAAGTTCTGCCCCAAATCGCTTCATCTGAGACAAGAGGTGAAGGGTTTTTTCCCTCAAGTTCCCACATAGCTTTTTTAAGGTCTCACTTTTCTATCGTGCCCTTTTGAGTGTCCTTTCTGGTTCTCTTCAGCTTATAACATGATTTTACAGGCCTTCCCTTGGCTTCTGCTGCTGCTCCTTTTTAAAGGCCTTCCCAAGGGCAGATGAGGTATAAAAATGAATGTATTTTCCAGCCACATTAACTTTCCATCAGTTTTTCTGTAGAATTTTCATGGCTTACTTCTCGTCCCTTCATATTCCTCCTCTTTTACCTCCAGCTGTTTTCTCCCTATTTCCCAGAAGAGCTCAGTGGAAACCCAAACAGAAAAGCAGTGTCATGAAAGCTGTTTTCTCCACTTTTCTGGAGAAAGATGATAGCATGAGAAGGATATTTAGGCCAAAATATGTTTATGGCTACTGCTTCTGCCTTGGGACACACTGGCACATGATTTCAGATCAAGGCTTTTAGAAAGGTCTGTATGCATTTTTGCTCAGGGCATCTGCTTTGGTTCTGGATAAGGCTCCTAAAATCTAAAGAGGAGCCAGCTGGAAAGCTTGAGGGATGACTAAAGGCTGGGTAAAGCCAGCCTGTGACTGCACAAACTCATCAGCCAGTCTTCTAGTCACTGGCTTTGTCTCCTTCTGTCACAGCATCACTAAACATCTGAAAGGGCTTCACTGAAAACACAGAATTGAGTCACTAAATGCAAATCCACAGCCTGTGTTAAGAGTCTTCATCTGTCCATTCTCTTGCATCCCAAATCCAAACACCAAAAACTAAGGTCTGTCCATCTTGGTTGCAGATCAGCTCAGAGAGAGCAGAAGGCGATGTAGAAATATGAGAAAATCTGCAAAACTAAAGAAGTTGATGATGAGCTGTATGACTTAAAGGTCTTTTAACACTGTTTAATAATATTTTGGAAGGGAATAAAACACTGAGAGGGCATATGTTTACTTATTATTTCCAACTTGAGCATTCATTTGATTCATATTAGAGGGCTCAAATGCAACTACATTAGCGGCTAGGAGGTGCACTTCGCTGTGAGCTTGTGGGAGGTCTTGTGCTTGAAGACATTGAAGTATTTTGCTTTTAAATGCTTTGTGCTTTTTTTTAAAAAAAAAAGAGTTATGGGATTTAATTAAATTGGTGGCCTGGCTTGCTTTTTTCAGTCAGAAGTTACACATAAGCTGTCTCCCTCTCTCTCTCTCTCTCTTTCTCTCTGTTTCTCTGGCTCATTTTCCCTTGCAGAAGGTTTTGCTAGGCATGTACATCCATTTCAGAATCTAATCATAGACAACTTAAATCTTTCCAACATTACCCACATTAGTAATTGCAAAATAATAAACATGACAAAATTCAGATTAATAGGGCATCCTGTGTAACTCCTATTGCAGGAGAGCCCTCTGGAATTCTAAGCATAATAGGTCTGTGTTTATTTCTCAACCAACAGCGTAATGTGACTGATTTACAAGAGTTTAACTCAAGTGTTAATCTGACAGTGACGAAGAGCTTCTCAGTGGCAGAATCACTTACACTATCATATTAGTTGCCTCCTCTATTAAAGCAGTGTGGTCGATAATTGGAATGCTTTTATGTCTAGTGGTTCTGACAAGGCTCTCTTTAGGTCACATATGGGCGGTCTAGCTTGCTGCACAGCTGAACGGTGGCAAATGATTTAAACTGAGAAAGTATTGTTCTCCTCGTGTTATGGAGCAAGGGCAGTTCAAGCAAAGTAAGGCTCTGCACTGGCTACCTGCTGGTGTGTAGTAAAATAAGATGGACATGATACTGGGTTGGGAGTACAATTAAATCTATTTTGCACCAATGTGTTGGTGGACAGATGAGTTTCCACATGGCAGAGCTTTATGATCTTTAAGGTAGACTGAACTAATAGATTGGTGTGGAGCGCACTGAAGTTACTAAGGATGAGAAAGCAAGCAGCAGTACATTTGAACTACAGGTTTCTCATATGCTCCATGTCATGCTGAGTTTTTATAGCTCCTGGCTTTCAAAAAGCCTGTTTCAAAGAGGTTTGCGCTAGACTGGGCATGCAGTTTTGCTCTGCAGATATTGTCGCTACCGATTTAGTGGAATGCAATTAGGAAGCCTAAATTAAGTGGTAATGGAGAACCAGCTCTTGAAACTGGGGTTTCCACGGCAACCACTGCTTACAATACAGCCTTCAGTTAGTTTTCCCACTTTATCTGCAAAATGCACAATTGAGCTTTAAAACAGCTTTGTGCTGAAAAGCGCACTGTAAACAACTGTTTGCAATGAGAGTTTTACACTGTCTTTAAATACAACAAGCTATCAAATAAAATTTACTTGTCCACACTAATAAAAAAAAATCCATGCAGTACAAAACACTAAAGGGTCCAGAAACTTATTATTCATTTTCAAAATTTATGTATAATACAAAAATTCAAGATCTTGTGAGCACTCAGTTTGTCTTTTAAGTCTTATCATTTTTCCTCAATTTTAAGTCGCATAATCCCATATCTTGCAGCATTGAGAAGCACTGAGCAGTTTGGTTCAGATACTGTGTTTATCGCAATAGTAGTGCTATATAGTTATAAAGTGCTTTTTGTCTAATATGAACTAATAAATGTGCATTTCATTAGTTTCTTTCACATCTAAAAATCCTTTACATTTTTTAAAATTTTTTCCCTCCATGATGTGTTATTATATCCTTCACAAATATTCATATTTTATAGTAAAGTAACACTGTTCTATTTCTGAACTATTTAACATTCTTCATTGCTTTAGGATCATCACCTAACTTTTGCATCCTTTCAAAGGTAACCTCAAGTAATTAAATATGTGTAAAATAAGCGAAACAAAAAGGGTGATATTAAGGTAATATGTGTAATTTGTATTGACTACCCTTTTAATGATAACTCCATCAAATTGAATCTTGAAGATGTATATTTGCAGCCAATTGTTTCTCTCCTGTTGTACACTCACTAGTCTTGGGATTAATACTGCCAGGTGAGCTGTAAGACTTGTGATCTTGGCAGTTTTTAATCCACCCTCTTTTACTTCTATACTTTACCTATTAGTCTCGATCAAGGGAAAAATCTCAGAAAAAAAAATTCTACACCCGCCACCAAGAGAATTTAAGGAAGCATATCATGTAATTCCAATTTTTTGCCTATCAGCTGTTAGAGCAATCTTTTAAGGCAGTATTCTTTGTGAGGAGGGGGGAAAAAGAAAGTTAGGCTCTTGCAGCTGACCAAAACACGACTATTTTGTGGCTCAGCTGAAGTACAGCAACCCAAGCACCTTGCAGCGTCTTGAGCCTGATGCACTTGTGCGTGTGTGTGTGTGTGTGTGTGTGTGTGCGTGTGTGTGTGTGTGTTATAGCACCAGGTCGATGCAGAGAGAGCAAGCAAAAGAGAGAAGGACGTGGGGTGAAAGTGGTGGTCGCGGGAAAGGAGGAGGGGAGCGTGGGTGCCTCCTCGAAGGAGCTCGTTGGTCAGAGGACTATCTCTTGGTGTCGGCAGTCACGTATGAATTCGGATTTGATAGAGCCTCCGCAGGCTTTGAACGTGCCAGGTAGGGGAGCTTGCCCTTCACAGCAAGGGTGTACTTTCAGCCGTGGTGACCAGGTTGTGCAAATTCTGATCTGCTCAGAACAGCCTCTTCCGCGCTAGCCGAAAGCAGGATGAGGGTGGGAAGGCTTATTGCAAAGTTTGCGTCTCCTCCACCATGCGCTGTTACTAATGGGAGTTTCTGCTGTGATGGGTAGGTCATAAAACACACAGCTGTAGAGACCGTGCAGGGTGAGCAAATCAAGGAACTCAGTAATAAAAATGATGTGTGCGCCAATATTATTTAATATTAACTTGTGAAAATTGTTGAAGAAACACTTCTTTGTCATATATCAGAATTGGCTCTAAAGCTGAATCAGCGAATTAATAGGGTTATTTGTAATTATATTGTCCTCATAAAGACTTTATTATTTAGGAATCAGGGTTTGAAATTGTAATTTCTTTAATGATTTTTCATCACATAAATTATCCTGCCTCAACTCTACCGTCTAGAAGGCAAGAGGAGAGGTTGAACTGGTCCTCTTCTTCATTCTTACACAAAATCTGCTCATTTGGACTGGTCCCAAATTTTAAAGAAACAAGTTCCTGGAAGAAACACAGAATGCCAGTGCGCACAAGACTTTCACAGGGCATCTCGTTTCAACACTGACTGCCTGCATTTTATCGAAGTACTAAAGGACACGTTGAAATTATTTTGTTCTGGCAACAGCATGCATTGCGATGCGTATGCATTCAATTGCACTTGACAAATCTTTGGGGCAAACAAAATGGTCTAATGTAGGGAAATATCTTAGCATATTCCAAAATGACATTTTTAGACCAAACATGTGTTCAATTGATTTGCCTTCTCCAGAGATCACTTTTGAATCCAGGCCAGAGATAAGTATGGGAGCAGCCTCTCGCAGAAGGCCATGCGGGTCAGCAGTACTTCCGATGGTATTTCCTGCGCTGCAGAGCCTTGTACCTAACTGTACAAATAGCTCCACATGGCATCCTGAGAGCGTGCCAGGGAATTTTATGATCACATGCCAAGTAGAGTTGTCAGGTTCCACTCCACTGCTGTGTGTGTATGTGTGTGCTCATATGTGTGTGTGGCTGGAGCTAACTTCAAACTGAGTAATTACCATAATCCAAACAGGGCCTTTACCATCTTATTTGCATTCAGCCAGCAGTGCTGTTTTTATCAGCACCACTGCTGAATTGTTGCAAAGTTTTAATTATCCTAACAACTCTCTCCCTTTTTTACTCATTTTTTTTTCTTTTTCCCCTCCCTCCCGCCTTGGGTTGTATTTGAATTTCAGTAATCATCCCCCTATGGCAGCAATCAGATTTCTGGAATAAGAAGTTTTCTCACTTTTTCTTCTTTAACAGTAATTTATAGTATCCCACCTCAAAAACTGATCAGAATGGGGACGGAGATGGAGGGAGATTGCCTTTAGTAATTAATGCTTAATGTTTTTCTCAGGAAAAGCCACTCCAAACATCTCTCTTTAAATTTTATTTGATGCCCCGGTGTAACTTTACACATGTGTGTAGGCTTGTTGAACTGAAAGAAACTATTTCCTATGCAGAAAGCTACCCCCTTGCATAAATGTTTGCCAGACTGGAGCTTTAGTTGTCATGTTTTCTCTATTTCCATAATCTTTTGATTTAGGATTAATATAAAATGTATCATGTCACTTATATTTGCTCTCTCTCAAATGCTGTGCGTTTTCAGTATTTGAATGCTAGGTTAGACAAATTCAACCTTTAAATAAGACACTGTTTCCTAGAAGTAAGGGTAATTAAACATTAGAACAGCTTACTCAGGGAGGAGGTGGACTCACCATAGCTTGGAGTCTTTAAAACGAGATTAGACAACTTTTCGAAAGACATGATTTAATCCAGCTTCTGGGGATGGATTCTACTATATGTACATGGGAGGTCAGACAAGACGCTCTTAGAAATCCCTTTTGACTTCTAAGCCTGTTGGTCTAGAAACCTGAGTTTGGAAATACTTCTGTTCTCATTTAAACGTCAGCTATAATATCTATACAGAAAATACCAAAATCATTTTTCAGGAAAATTACAGTGAAATAATCTTGAAATTTTTGTGTTGTCCTCTGTGTACAGGGAGGTTGAGTTTGCTGTGTTTTGCTTTGCCTTTTGTTTTTGTTGTTGTTTTGCTTTTATAAGTAGTTAAAACTCGCAAAGGTTAATGTAGGTTTTAAAACTCTGGTATAAGATTTCTAAGTAGAGGAAAAGATGTCTTTTTAAAGTGAAGTGATCTATGTCCTGATAACATGCAAGAATGATTTCTGGTCCCCTAATTTTTCAGATGCAATAAATGTTTTAAAATAAACATAATTAATATGTTTCTAAGCATATAATGTTAAATATAATTATATTTAGCTGCCCCTTTTTTATGAGGTTCATGCATCTGATTACATATAATTGCTATTAATAGTATGGTAGTTGTCTATTCTTCTGAAAAGTGGACAAATACTGTTTAATAGCCACTAAATATTCATTTTCATATAGTTTTGCCTCATGGAGACCTTATCCTTGTTTTCCCCTTAAAAGAGAAAAAATAAATAAATAAAGGTAAGGCCCATAAGGGATTTCTCTTTAAATCCAGCAATCTATGCATACTACTAAGAATCAATGCTCTGTAAGCTGTCTTGTGTTCTGCAATAAATTCTAGCTTTTATAGACTTTTCCTGGGCAAGGTAGCTGCTAATGCCATAGAAATTGATTATTTGTGGTGTTCTTATCACTGCTTAAAATATCTAATTGCTTTTTCTCCACAGATTTGGATTTGGCTTGCTTGATGCTGGACGATTAATGAAGGAAGCCCTAACTGGACAAATGTTGGTCTCCTGAGACAACGTGTTGTTGATAACAGGTCTGATTTGAGCAAGTCTAGTCAAATTCGATTTTAATAGTATTTAAAGGCACATACAAGACATATTGTGGAGTTCTGGGTTGGTTGTTTTTTTTTTTTTTTTTTTAAGTCTGTATGGTACTAAAGTTTGTTCCCATGAGACATTAAGCTTTGCAAAGCAATAGTACTCACATTCATTTGCAGAGACACATAGTTTGCATCAGTTTAGCAAGTTTTGCTCAGAATTGCCATTGTTCTTTCAGACTTACTGATGTACGTAGTTCATCACTATATGACTACTCCTATGGAGAAGTTATTGGACTCAATCTATTTTGAACCCTAAAAAATATGGATTAGGGTAAGGAAAAGAAAAGAAGGTATTGCAGTCTGGTCTCAGTCTGGTCAGGGTAGTCCTCTTTAAAGGCAGCTAATCCTTAGACCAAAAAGTGTATGCAGTTGCTGCTACTATGGGATTTTCCGCTTAGCTGTGACTGTGTCATTAATTTATGTGAAGTACAAATAATTTTCCACTGCACTGCCAAATCAAGATAACCATCAAAAATCAAGTCACTATCTTACTGGATTTCTAATTTGAGTGCAAAATTCAGCTCATAGCTTAGTCACAGCTACAGCTGAGGAGGAAAAAGCTCTCCTATCCCACTAGGATCCTGCATTCCAGTGTGTTTCCCAAGCCATGACATTTAGAAGCTTCCAAAAAAACAGGAGGGAGAATACTGTGATGATTAAGGTGTTCCCCCAGCGGTGTAGGAGCTCTCATTTCATGCCAGCCAACCTCCTGTGTCGCAGGTTTTTTGCCTCAGCCAGCAGGGTCTAGAGTATTTTCCTCCTTTGGATAGCTCTCTGTTTCTAGAAATAGGTAAAATAAAGGGAAGAGGGACTTACATTTAAGTGCTTTGCACCCCTGGTAACTGTTGTCTCAGTCTTTATTTAATTTTTCCAAAAGAGGTTATAAAGAGAGGCTTCCGGCTGGATCCATGAAGGGCTAGGCACAGCACCACACATCGTTTTTAAGCACCAGATTGTAGAAGAGACTCCAGACACTCATGTTCGACATCTTTTAAACATTTTGTGAGGAAAGGTAGAAACCTCAGGGCAGGAGCCAAGATGGCTGGGCAGAGAAAGGCTCAAGAGTAATGACCTCTCTCCAGTATATATCTGAAACAAAACCTCTTTTTAGCAATTTAGCCCCTTGGCCAGCTTAGGACTTACAACATGGCATCCTCTCCCAAGGGGGAAGCTAACAAACAATCAAAGAAATTACTAGACCCAATTCTTGTTTTCCGCAGCATTATTAGTCACAGTAGTGATGCTGACAATTAATCTTTTCTGTAACAGCTAAGTGGGTTAGGTAATGTTTCGTGTACAAGGACATACCAGGTCAGCTCTGTCTTCAGCTGTAGGAGAGCCAGCCCTGTCACTGCCACCTCACAGGGACATCCCCTAGCCCCAGCGCTCTCTCTGCTTATGGGTGCTACATTTCTGCTGGAAACATGCCACACTTTAAGAAGCAATTCAGAGCTTATTGGTGTGGAGAGAAAAAATAAGTACCTTTTCTTCTTTTTTGCCTTTTTTGGTATGTAGGTAGAGATTCCAAGTTACTTGGGAGGAAGACATCCTAAAAGCCACAGCATGTTTCCTAATTTTGCTTATACACATTAGGCAGATTAATATTAATATGGATTATGTGAATGGTCCTGATCCTTCTCATTTTCTGTGCCTCTAGGTCACTTTTGCATGCTTTTCAAGCATTTATAGGAAAAGAGAAAGACTAAATTAGAAATGTACAGTCCTGTGGGATGATCACTTCCCCAAAACGTCTCCTGTACGCACTCCTGCAACAATTCTCTAATGAAGCAATGGCTAGGACTTACAACCCCGTGGGATGGGAAGTAATCCCCCTTTTCTCTGGTAAATGTTACCACATAAAAAGCACAGCAAAGAAACCTATTACTCAATATCGTTCCTACTTGAGGCTCCTGAAGGTGTGATTAATTAGGTGTGATTAATTAAACTGCAAGTCATGACCTCCTTTTTTTTCTTGTCACATTACATATAAACAAGGGGACACTCAGAGAAGTTAAATGTCATAGGATAGTAAATATAGAGGCAATAAAAAGAAATGGGTTGTGCTGTATGTGGTCAGCCTATGGAATTTGCTGCTACAGGTGACTATCTGACAAATAACGCTCCTTGTTTGGGAAGAGGAGTTGTTAATGCTATTACCATAATTAACATGACCAAACCTGTATTACGGGGAACTCTGTGTGTACTGAGAATAAAGGATAGAGTCCTGCTTGGCTAATAAAGTAGGAGCAAACAGTCTACATACTGAGAAGTCAGGAAGGACTGTTGATTTCCATGGATGACAGCACAATATTATTAGCTTGTTCTCTTACTTGCTGTTCCGCGGTTTGGTTGTTTGCTTGGCTTTTTCTTCCTCTGGGAAATACTGCACTGGCTCTCTCTGCTGACTGAATGACCAGGCTAGGGCAGCAGGTATAGTTTTCTTCTTCTCTGACCTTTATACCAGATTTTTTAAAAACAATAATTCTTTTGCAGAAAAGATTGAAAATAAGACGTGGACATTTGTATCTAATGAACTCTAGTTACCAAAGTGAAAACTAGCTACCTTTGGTGATGCGTCTGAGCCCCTTCTTGGCAAAATCTCAGTAACTGCTCCTTGAAGTGATAAAGTGAGGCTCTGATGGATAGATAGGCTGAAGAACCTCCTACGTTTCTATTTTTTTTTCTTATCTACCACATTATTGATTTCTTTGGACCGTACACTTTCTGGCCATAGCAGGTTGTTCTGACTAGTATTTATACTGTCAGAAATGGCATGATCTAGAATTAGAGCCTGTGTAGTCCTGTCAAGAACTCAGAATTATTCTGTTTGCATATTTTAGTCTTTGTAAAGTAAGGAGTTCACTCATAATCTAATTGGTTTTGCTTTTTTATCAAGTGTGCCATTTTACAGAATAGTTCCTTGGAAAGTACCTACATTGCTTTGTTCTCGCTTCCCAATAAAAGATCTCATTTAAAAGAACCTTTCTTTTCAGTTCTGAAAATACTTTCAGGATTTTGTTAAGCCCAGAAAAGATTAAGTGTTATTTTTGCTTTTTATTTGTGACAATCCAGATGAAACACACCTATGATGAAGTAATTACTATGTTTATATTTTTCATAGAGAATAAGCTTGTTAACTGTGAATATGAAGAGATGAAGCAAGCAAAAACAGAAGTGTGAAGAGCTTTGCTACCACTATTGTCTGTGACACTATCTCAGCCCACTCTGCTCCCAATTTAGGATCCATGAGTGAACAGATAGGAAAGACAGACACCATTATTCTACAAACAAGGGGAATTTCAAATCAAATAAACAAACAGGAAAAAAAAGTCATATAAATACATTCTTAAGCAATGTACAACAGTAATATTAGAAAAGAAGCTTCATTTGTGTTTCTTTTAAATTCGGGTTCTTACATAGGAACATTACTGCAGACGGGTCTAGACAACAATGTCCTTGATTTGATCAGCTACTGCCTTAGTCTTTCCATCTTCCCATTGAAGTTACTCATGTGAGAGAAACTACTCTTTTGTAAGAGTTAAAGACTCCCCTTCTGTCTTTAATTTTATGCTTAAACTGGATTTGGGTACTTGAACGCTCAAGTAAACTGCAGCATCTTTCAAAGTTGTGCGCTTTGAATTTATAAGCCACTCTGTTAATTGTAGAGATAGATACCATTACCTTTGTTTAACCATGGAAGTGCTGATTTAAAGTTACTTGAAGTTTTAATTATTTCAGTGCTGCCTCCATGACATTTCACATGGAGAAGTTACATCAGCGTAAACCACTTGGGATAGCAGGCAGAAATAAATAGCTCTCTCTCCATACATTCATGACATATTGGAGGTTGAGAGACTAGGACTTGTTGCAGTTATTTGCTACTGCTTCCTGCCATAGATGTCCAGTGGCTTTCTTCACAGGTATAAGCTGCCATCCGCCTGGTGGTGTAGAGGACTGCTATCTCAGAGAATGTATGGGAAATGTCTGGAAAACTTGCTGTATTGTTATTCCTTCATTTACCCAGGGCAACTGAATGGACCTTGATCCAGCATTCAGCAAAACATCTTGCCTGTCTTCATATCTGGTCCTGCCCACTGAGTGTAGACAAGAATTTGAATATTCAGTCTGTCTGACATCAAGTCCATCTAAAATGTTTTTGCCAGTGCTGGAGTTGAATGAAAGAAAGTCACTGAAAGAGGGAGTTTGGAAAAGAGCTGAATAAAAACAGATGAATTTGCATTTCACAAAAGTTTTTTTAAAAAAAAAAAAAAAAAAAGAAAAGAGAAAAAACAAAGAAAGAAACTAAAAGAGGCAAGAGAAAAAGTGAACACAGGAGGGTAAAAAAAAGACAAAAATCAAACATTAAATATTCCTTTTGACTGAGGTCAGAGGTAGAGATATCTGACCAAAATCCCAAATCCTCAAGCTGCAGGTCATGACCAACACCCTCTTGACTTCATTTTTCATTTCAGTGTTCTCCATAGAAGGGAGCCAACCAGTTACTCTCTGTGTATAAAATATTAAAATCATTGGTAGACTAAGCAGATGATTTGTTTTTTATGGCCTCAATACTAATATTTTGCTATATGTATAAAACATATAAAATATATAAATTGGATATTCACTTATACAAGTTCCCAATGTATTTTGTAATAAACCAAGTAATTTTGACAGAAAAAATGTTGAATAGTCCTAACCTAACACCATCCAAATAATGAGCTGTATTCAATACTGACACAAATCCCATCCATTAAAAGGCAGTCAGTGGTATTACATTTACTTTTACAATTTGAAGGATAAAGGCAGAAATACAAGAGATGGAGCAATAAGGACCATGTGGTCCCTCCTCTTCAAGGGTCTCATCTAGAGCCTATTAAGTTAATGTACATACTTGCTTTGATTTTAATAAGCTTTGCATAAGTCAGAAATTACTGAAAATGAATAGCAGAAAAAAAAGAATTACTCTGTTTATGTTTGGTGGGTTACATCCATATTAAAATTGTAAAAGGAAGATAGTAGGAAAAAATAAAATAGATCCAAATAGTGGATGTAGATAGAAATACCATCTTTATTTCAGAATTCAAGCCTTTCCTGTTTCCTGCTTCAACATATGTATGTGATGTCACTGACGCCAAAAGATTTTTTTCAAGTCCCTTACTGAAAACATTCCTCTTCTTGTCCTGGAATACTTCGTCTTCCTTTCTTCTTCTAGCTGTATCCTTATGCAGATAGGTATATCCCAAGCTGCTAAGAGTATCAGAGAGTAATCTGGAGCACACCACCACCTGAGACACCAAAGAAGGATTATGGATTGCTTGTGCGGAAACAGCTCATTGGGGAGCGGTAATGAGTCAGAGGAGCGTCTAGTCTCTAGGAGTGCCCAGAGATCAGAAGCAGTGCCAAACGATTTTTCCAAGCAAAAGTTTCTAGACCATCCTATATTTTTCATCTCTAATCAAAGCAGGGAGATTTTTATCCTTATAGTAGAAGTAGGGTAATTCACAGATAAAATTAAGTATGTAAAAGGGTTATAAGGTTAGATCCTAATTCCCCTGGTGCAAATTCTAGAAGAAGCTGTGAAAACGCAAGAGACTGAGAAGCCTTACACCAAGTGACAGTGATAGCTTTACTCCGGAAACAGACAGTCTCCCAGATTCCTTCCTGTCTTTAAAATCTTACCTTATAAATGCACATTTACAAATTTATGTCAACGTTTGGAGAGACCAGTGCAGATGAATGAGTAATGAAGGTCAGCAGGTGGTTAGCTGTACAGCAATTTACCACTAGGGTAGCCAGCTTTCTCATCAGACTGGTGGATTTATTTTCCAGATTCTGAGGGATTTCCACTTCACCTAAGGAAAACTGAGGAAAAGAAAGATAAAGTGGTTTACTCAGACAGACAGAGACCTGGGTGGAACCCACTCCCCTGCCCCATTTAGAGGCTGCCCTTTCCTTTCTGTGATGTTGGGAAAAGAAAAAAAGGAAAAAAAAAAATAAATAAATAAACACTATCAGGCACCTGCAAAGGCCTTTCACCTGTTTTTATTCTACATGACAGAGCCCAGAGGAGGATGTGAGAGTTCCCCACTGGCCCATAGGGAGCGTGATGCAGCTGATGCAATTCCAGGCTCCAGCACACCTGCAAGCTTCATTGATCTGCCTGTTCAGTGCTCTGCAAACTCAGAAATCTATTATCAGTGTGAGCATGTGCTTATTGATCAGATTACCTACTTCTGCTGCTCATGTGTACCTGATTGTACTGGCATGCACATACACACATGTGTGTACAGTCACACACACACCCCTATATACATATATACAGGCATTCACATGTGTTAGAGGAAGTGTGTATATTAAAAGGCTTTACATTTCTTTTGTTTTACAAAACTGCACACAAATAAAAAGAACGGATCTTCTCCATGAAACGTGAGCTCAGAAACACTCACAAGTGGCCAAGAGCTGCTAAATAATTAATCAATAGAGCAGTGTGGCAGTTTGAAATGTAAATGTGATGGATGAAGGTGTGATGCTTGTCATCAAGCAGAAAATGATGTGACTGGAATGGATAACCCGCAGTACCTGCTGACTGGCAAAAGCCTGGACACAAAGATAAAGTAAAGCCATCAGAAAGCAGCCCTGGCAACCCCTAATTCTTGCCTTTGACCCACAATTCACTTTCATGTTCCTGTCCCGGAAGAGATGTTTAAAAAAAAATGATGTTGAGAGATCTTGGGGTGGGAAAGAGGAGAGGAAAAAAAAACATCTGAAGAAATGCTACCTGACAAGGCTGCAGGCTACATTCTTGAGAACACCTTTCTTTTCTTTATGTTCTCCTTCTTCCTTTAGATAAAAATGCAGCTCCTTTTTTTTATTTTGCTTTCTTCCAAAACTCTCCAGAGCCGTTCCTGCAAGTGGTTCTGTGACTCGGAAGCTGACAACAGCTGCATGCAAAGGAACAAAGACCGAGAGTGACAACTCAGAGTGCAAGCAGGTGAGAAAGACACCTTTTACTTATCAAACTAGGCTGTAAGAAATGCTCTTTTTACTCAGCAAGCTAGAAATAAAGGTGATCTAACGAGGCAGTGATCCAAATTCCTTATTTGTGCTGAGATGTAATGCTAACTGAATTTTTAGGTTGACTAGTAGTCTATGGCCTCTCCGTTCAAATACAGATGCTTTCCTCTGATTTGGAAAGAGAAAATCTGTATAATTACCACATATATGTGACAGGAAAATGTATGTCGTGATGGCAAAGGGTGACAGAAAATGTCCATTGGAAAATTTGTTTTCAGCGTCCTCTTACATTAGTCATTACATTCTCTCCACAGGAAAACACGATGGGACTCAATTCAATCCCCTGAATTTGAGAGGAATGAGCTTTTGTACAAAAAATTAAGACAGAGATTTTTAATCCGTTTATTTTTTGTAGAAATGCAAGCCTGCAAGTAGGATTTAAAAGTTTGATGGCTCTTTTTCCCTGGAAGTGAGACTCCTATTTCTCAGTAAATACCATTTAGCAGGTTCTCTTTTTTGACTCTTTTGTTATCAAAAATCCATTCTTTTCAGAAGTGAAAAATACGATGGTTTAACATTAGATTTCTAAACTCCCCTGAAAGATACGTTAGTAGATAACACCCACTAAAAGTGAAAGCTAAATTTAGATACATAATCATGTACTGGCAAACAAAATAGATGTTTTATCATTTCTTAGATATAAAGTATATATACAAATATTCTGTTAAAATCTTCTGGGTTTTTTTTTTTTTTTTTTTGGGGGGGGTTGGTTGGTTGGTTTGGTATGGTTTGGTTTAAGACCACTATAGTCACATTTACCTCTGTAGTGGTGTTAGGAAGCACTGTATCTCAAGAAGGCCAACTAGTCAATATTTCCATTCTCCATCAACTGAATATTTCTACTTTTTTATTATTCTTTTTAGTCTTTTTAGTCTTTACATTACTATTATATAGGAGGCATTGAGAAAACACAGACATATTTATATAAAAATAAATGTGACAAATTGAATTTGAAAAGTCAAGAATTAGAGGTTTTGTTACTAGAACTCTAGTCGGCTCAGCTCCATAATAAATGGTTGATTTTTAGTTTGGGACAAGTTATTGATGTAATTCCATTCATCTGAAACCCTTACTGCAGCTTGGGTACCTGAGTAAGCTTTAAACAGGATGCCAACTCTGTAAGTATATAGAGGAAAACCACACTACAGAAATATTTCACATTTAGAGTGACAGGACTGTGGGTTATGTGTAATTCAGCTTAAATTTCCTTTCTGGGGTGAGAAGAAGTTATTTATTCTTTCAATTATAGGTTATTCTTTCAGATTTGTACATTGGAAACTTTTTTCTAACTTAACACTAAAGCCATGCAGTGCAATTTCCTGTATATCTTTACCTACATGGCCTGTATATTCATAAAAATTTTTGATCCTTTTGCACAATTTCAGGAATGCAATCTCAGTTTAAATAAGAATCAGACACTGAAATTTGCACTAATCTGGGTGAATTAGTCTGTGGAACGGAAGAGTGATCATACACCATGTATCTTCTATACTTCTGGTAAGAGATCTTCCTACACTTTGTCACTATAAAAAGGAATTTGGTCTATTGGTTCACACAGGGCAGTGTTGAGTGTAAACAACTGCTGTATTGTATTAATGTAGCAATGTTTATTGCTTCTAAAACTTCTATTCCCCCCATTAGATGCTGCAGGAGTGGAAAAGCACCATCCCAGACCTATGGTATCGCTAAACTCATTCAAGCCCCTTTATGCACATTCAGCCTACACCTCAGCCATCTAAGGAGCTGAGATATGGAAACGTCAGGTTGGGATGCAAGTGTGCAACAGCTATCTGTACCCTACTGGAAGGATACTCACCCGTTCAGGCCACAGAGAGCTGTGGTGCACTCTGTTCTGTGTCCACTCTGGTCTGCTAGGTCTGTGGGCTGTGTGCCGTGCAAGTGAGCCATGTGCTGTGCTGTATAGCTGCCCACAAGTAGCGCAGCAGTGCCTCACTGTAGGATCAGTGTTTCACTGTGCTAGGTATTTTGCAGGTATATTGGCAACTGGCCACCACTTTCTATTATCATAGAAATATAGACCCACACAGATGGCTTTTTGTTTGCTTTTTCCTCCTTTAAATTTTCTAGGTGCATAGAGCAAAGGAACACAAAAAGTGCAGGAAGATCTAAGATCTTGAATCTTAACCCCAATAGTGACCATGACCAGCCAGCCGCAGAAGACAAGAAGAGAACAATCCTGTAGTGGAGTACCCCACATTAATCTCCCATCCTCCAGAAATTTGCAGCTCAGAGACTTCCCAAACTACAAAAATTTGCCTACTTTGCTGTAGTGGTGGTGGATAAAATATGCAGTGATGACTCTCCCGTACCAGCAGGCTTTGTTTCACCCCAACTGTTATGCCAAACTAGTTGTATATCATCATGAAGAATAACTGCATTTCCCCAGAGCTGATTTCCTATGGCACATTTTACTTAGATACTTTCTCAACACCCTCGCAAATATGCCATAGATCTAAAGCACAATCTCCTTTTCAAAATGAATGGGTCTGATTACAGGCGTATTCATTTTGTAAAAGGTACAAAAGGATATAAATGTGCCTTTCCGTCTCATATAATGTCAAAGTAAGACCCTCTTGCCCTTTTATTTCAATCCCCGCAATTTGAAAATAAAAAAAATGACTTGATTATATGTTTTTTACCATTAAGTGTATAATTGCTTTTGTGTTTTGACATTTAATTCCTCTTACCAAAATACATGGTAGGAATTAAAAGTCAAATCTTTTATGCATTTGATGTACAGATCCTTCTATGTATTTCAATGAGAAAAATAGAACAGTGAAACCTTAAAGCAGGTACAGTGAAACTGTATGAAAATGAAGACACTTTTTATACTGAAAATCTGACTGTGGGACAAATTTTGTCCTCCATTATCTAGGCCAAAGCCTTTTTGAAATCACAGGAAGACCTGAATGAGTCAAAACTGAGGAAGACCTGCAGGATTTGACCTTTAAAATAGAACTGGGATTATACTGTGCCTGGACTGGGGAAGATTTTGAGATTACTGTCCATTATGTAAATGATATTTGAAAGCCAGAAGATAGGAGCTGGTTGGAAGCTCGAATGTGCTCACCTCAGCACAGAACAGCAGTAGTGAGGAGGTCATGGACCAGCCAGGGCAGAAGTGGGGTATCTGGCTGGCCCAGGGTGTACAGAAGGGTCTAGCACTCTGTGGGCTGGCGAGACAATGTGGACGCATACAAGGGGAGTCAGACATTGCTTTCATGTGTTTTGTGATTTTTCTCTCTCCTTCATCTCAACTTTTCCTATAAAGATCCTTCCATTTGATGTATTTCCCTGAAAAAGTGTAGTCACAGAGAAAGAAACCAGTACCCCTGATATACCCTTCTACCACTCTACCACTCCTTTTCCCGTCCTTGTATATGTCCTATTCTTTCTGCTACAGAAGCTTCTCTTCTTCACAATACTCCCTTATTCCTTCTCCTTCTCATATTCTTCATAGTCTTCCTTTTCTGGTCATCTACCTCCCTTTCACTACCTGTGTCCTTTAATCGTGTTCTCTTTGATTTCTTTCTTCACTTAATGGCAACCCAAATTCTTCATCTCTAGTGTAATTTCTGTTCACATTCATCCATAACCTACTTTCTGAGATTTCTTTTGTCCACATCTTCTCTCACTGGTCACTCCAGTGACTTCTCTCCAACCAGCTAAGGCCTTTACGGCTTTACCTTACAACCACAGCTGGGATTATATTGTGCCCTGAGGATCAGATTTATGGAATTTCCCTCTATCTTCAAGTGCTTTCTGGAACTGCGAACAGAGGTTATCCAAGAACTTGGGTGGGTTGAGCTGGGCATGGACGGGTTGAGCGAGGAATGGTAATGGTAAATAAGAACTCAGTTATGTTCTTCCTCACATATTATGTCACATTTTCTCTACTCCTGTTCACAAAAACTGCTGCTCTAGGTGAATACGCTCTTGGAGAAATCCCCAAGCCCTGTTTCTCCTTTTCCCAAAGTCAGGGGCAGCACATTTTCTTTCTTTCATCTTAAGGACAGTGTCTTCAACAAAAGTATGGGACAATACCCAAGGTAGCCAAAAAGAGAAATAAAGAGACCTGGAACCAATCACAGCAGGAAGAAGCAAGTCAGAGAGATGGCTGAGAGCATATCCACACAGCAGTTATAGGGTCACCATGTCTCACAGAGACACACACAGCTTCCTGCAATGAAAGGAGCTCATATTGCACAGGTGCCTAGTACTCGACTACTAGAGGTTGTCTCCCTTTGACCCTCACCTGTTTGCACTTTGCAAGGAAACAGCCTGGGGCTGTCCAGTCTAGCTGCAGCTTTCAGGGGCCTCCTTCCCCAGCACTTCCCGTCTACCGTATTACTGATAGGATTGTGCGCGCACGGAGCTTTCCAGGCACATAGTAAGAGCATGCTTACACACGCACATGCACTTTCACAGTTTTTCCCACCATTATCTGCACATGCGAAAACTGCAAATTAAAAATTAAGAAGGAACAGAAAGCCCATGATAGTAAAGCACGTAATAGACCCCCCAGCTCGTATCATTAGGAGAGGTGAAATTTATGACTTACAACAAGAAAATGGACATTTGTGCTAGATGAGCAACTGCAAGTGAAAACAGTAGATTTGTACCTGTGTAGTCCAGTCCTTAAAGAAGTCTCTCAATTAAATGTTAAGATCAGGAATCCAGGATATCTAGATTTTGTTCTTGTTGGTAGCTATTTCACGCAGAAGATGGGTGCCATTTAACCATCTATATCTTTGCTCAAGGATTCTGTTTCCCTGTTTCAGGGTAGTAATCAATGCAAGGATATGTTTCAAGGTTAAAAACTTTTTTAAAAAATTATTGTGCAATTCTGAAATGGGGACATATAAGAGAGGTGCAAATTATTGCTTTCCTCCAGCTCAGGGCAACCAAAGTCTTCAGTGGGTCACCTTGGATGTTGCAGTTCTTCAGAATACACTTTCCATACAGATAAGAATATTAATTAATGGTATTCATATGAGTTCCTCTTGTTCTCACAGATTACGTAATGGCTTTGGGGTCATTCATGCTGCTCTTTTACATATTTCTTTATGGCAATAATGTCAAACAACTACAGAATTTACTGCTATTTAGCTTGAAAGGGAGCTGTTATTCAGAATGTGGAACTTAGAAGAGAGTTTTAGTTCAGCTGGAAGCTTTATGGGGCAGATTTCATCCATAGTCTAGAAGTAAATGCCATCTCCCTTGAGATTTTGAAACTTGATGTGCGTTCAGCCCCAGAAATTAGGTGATGAACCAGAACGTCAGGCTTTTACAAACCAAACTCTTTGTGATTATGAGAGGTTTGGTTTGAGGAGGGGATTCATTTTTTTGCCTTTTTCTTTAATTTTGATGGATGACGTTTTGTTCTGCGGTGAGTCTTAATGCATGTCGCTGTGGAACAATTTCAATTGTCGAAAACAACAACAACAAAAAGCAATATTTCAATATTTCTCAAGAAAAGGCTTCAAAGGTTTCAGATCTTTTTAAAATGTTTCTGCTTTATTTTGACGTGGCATAAAAGTTTTGTATGCATTCTCGCATCTGCTATTGTGACAGCTGTATTTAATGAGTGCAAAATGATCAGAAAAACATCCTTTACTGTGGGTTGCCATTGCTAGCAGATGACAGGAGAGAGGCAGTATTGTAATAAGAGAAGCGATAAAGTAGTATACAACTGCTGATGAGGTATTTCTAGCTCAAACGTCTAGGTATGCCTAGGTATTTGAAAATAATGCATTGGTCACATTACTTAATAGGTTCATCAGGTTTTGTTTCTCAGTACCTTTTGAAATAAAATTGTACATCCTTAGCCTCAGGTCGTGAGGTTGGCTGTGACATAGTATTTGTGAATAACATACTCAGTTTCCCTAAGACGAAGAAGAAAAGATCCTTGTCTGTAAATGTAGGCCTTTCTGTAAAACTGATGCTAAGCATGAAATGCAGATCCACAGATACGCTAGAAATGAAACATTGCACACTGGATTTGCTTTCTATTATATATGCATATTTAATATCAGAGTATTTTAGTGAAAATTGGAGACAGTATAAAAATAAATCTAAATGGATTTGAAAGGCAGGGTATTTTGTTTTTCAAAGCTTTGTCGTTTCTAACTTCCTCTGGTGACTGCTAGCTTATCATGCCTTTGTACAGGAGATCTAAGTATTTCATTCTCTCTTGTGTCTCCATATGGTACCATTTCCCAGATAGTCTTCCTTTGGTCACAAGATGACAGTGAGAATGGATCGTCAAACCGGACCACTATGACAATTTACTCTTGGGGAGAAAATCCTGTGGGTGTTTAGAAGCTTTACTGTACGTTATATTTGATTAACTTATCCTTCTACTGACAAATAATTAGGTCAGCAATTAATTTTAAAATGCAAATGTATTACAGGCCTTCATGTTTTAAGAAATTCCCTTTGTCTTTAGTTTTTACTTGTGCTAAAGTCTTAATGGATTTAGCTGGGTGAAAGAACAAAATTATGTTTTATAATGCTTTATTTACTAGGTTGAGTTGGACTTTTTCAGCAAATATTGACTGCAAATGTTTGCTCAGGAATGATCGTGTGTGATGGAATTTAAAGGAATAAGAAAACAGCAGAGCAGTCCAGAACCATTCATTTGGAAATATGTATTTTTTCACACTCCTGCTGCAAAATATTTATATACCTGCGTGGATTAGAAAGAGAAAGAAAACTAGAGGGTCAGGACCAGACTGTGGTAGCAAAGTCATTAGTACTTGCTTAAGTAGTCTACAAAACCAGGGTATATCAGAAAGAAAAACACACTTAATATTGATACAAGTGTGGCTCAAAGAAACCTATCTAGCAGGCTATCTCAGGGACTTTATTATTAAACAAACACAGATTAAAGGCTCAGCCCTTCCCAAGAGAAGCTCATGGGAGTTTTCTGTTGACTTTAAGGGAGTAAGGCCTCTAAGTCTGTTTTCTATGATTAAAATAATGTGTTTTTTTACAAAATATTCAAAATATGTGGTTGTAAACAAATCCAGCTGACTAGCCTGATATAAAATGTGAATGAACTTACTCAGGTGAAGAACTTAAATTAGAATTTTCTAAGGACTTATTTACTTGATTGATTCAAGCCAAAAAGCAGACCATCCATTCTAGAGTTGGGTAAGGTTATTTTTTTACAAATTTTTTATTGACCCTAAAATGAAGTTTTAGACTGATCATAACAGTACATATTTTTAATGCTTAACTATGCAAACAGTTTTGGTTGAAATAATGATAAAGGAAATAGAAAGTTAAAGTATTCCATTTCTGCTCTTTAATTTTTTGGTATGAAGAGGTATTTTTACATCCCTTTAGACTAAATTATAAATGCTAATAATTACATGAACAAAATCTTGGGAAAAAATGAACCTAAACATTGTATTTTTAGAGGATTTTCATTTTGGAAAGAAAAAAACAGGAGAGTTGTACAGGGTCAAAAAGGTCTGTCTCATCTACACAGACAAAGCTCATTTTCCAATCATCCCTGAAGGATTAAGGCCAGAATGGTCTTCCCATCTTAACGTAGAGTCTGAAGAATTTGCTACTTTCACCAGTAAGAGAAAGAGAGCAAAACAAAATAGAACTTTCATTTTGAACACAGAAAAACCACCTATTTTCTCCCCAGAGCTGTAAGAGAGAAAATCACAAATGTAACTGGTTTCTAAGAAGGTGATGCTGTTAGGAGCCCTGCACACAGGAGTATTTCTCATACTATTCAGGAAATGATCATACTGCTCAGCAGAGCACCAGCATGGGCCTATTTAAATCCTGCATTGGTCGTGGGCACTGTGTCTCAAGAAAGACTTGACTGACTTGGAGACCATCTGAAAAAGAAGAATGGAAATGATCAGAGGTCTAGCAAACATGACCAGCAAGAAAAGCCAGACTGGGGTATTTTCACCTAAAAATGAAGAGAGTGTGAATGGACATGAACAAAGACTTCAAATTTGAAAAAGCCTTCTATGAAGAGGAAGGGAAGAGTTTGTGTTCAGGGCTACAGTAGCAGACTGACATTGCAATAAAGGAGATTCAGGTCAGAAATTAGAAAAATCTTTCTGATGGTAAAGACATGGAAGCTGCGTAAGGGATTGTGAGTGGAGAGCTTGGAGTCCCCCTCGCCAGAGGTCTCTGAGAACAGGCTAAATGAACCAGGGTCCAGAATGACATAAATACAATTTCTGGCCAGAAGTAGTCTCATAGCAGTTCTTGCATTGATATATCTTGCTGACTCAAAGAAGCTGATGGAACTCTTACTTTTCTGATGGTAAAAAATAAAATTCAAAATTATCTGGGGTAAAAGATATAGTATCAGTGTCCAGTGCAGCTGTTGTTATGGGCAGGAACAACTGCAGATGTGGTTCATCTGCAGAAGCAGGACAACCTGACAGTTGTGAGAATATGGTCTGCATCTCCAAAGGTTTAATTAATTAATTAAAATTGAAAACAAAACCAGAAAGTGATTAATAAAAGCTTTTAGTGATAAGTAAGATGGCATTAAATACTGTACAAGAAAGGAATTCAGCATGCCAGAACTTAATCCAGGAAGCTGAGGGTTATTCAGCAGCTCTTAGGATCAGTAGCAATAACTCTGACCAAGTAGAGCCAAAGTAAAGAGGTACAAGACAAAGAAAACTCAGATTCTGGCCCAGCACTAGCATAAATCTTTCAGATCTGAATAATTTCTGAAGGAGTATCCAAAAGTGTTAAAGTACATACTAAGCTAGAAAGAATTTTAAAATATTGTCACACTCTAAAATTAGGATGCTTCAAGATATTTTATCAATATATTTGTATCTATTTACATTGAAACAACAGCACTAAGTATTCCACCTGCTTTAAAAAAGTCTGCTGGTTTCACCTGCCTTGGCTGCTTATGTGCTGTAGTTCTCTCTTTGTCTAAAGCATCCAGCCTCGCGCCTTCTGTCTTTCCCTCTCTCGTTCTCTCTCACCCTTGGGAACCGAGGGATTTTCCTTATCCTGTAAAGTGGTGGCTGAGGATTGCCTAGTGGGATCAGAAGGGTATTTCCCTTCGGATCGCAGGGCAATGGAATAGGCCTGGTGAATATTTATTCTTCCTGTCATCCATTTTGAAGGACATAATCCCAGGAAATCAGTAGGAGTTTTAATATGGACTTTGGAGACCAGATATGCCTAAGCATGTAAAGGTGATTAAAAAATGATTCTACTAAAACTCTCCTGGCAATCTCAGGGTTTACTCCGAACAAGAAACTGAAATAAAAAGCCAGGAAAAAAAAAATCAGAAAAATTGTACCACTAATCCTGCCTTTTCTTATGGCCAAATGACATTCCACATATGACTGCAAATGCTTGTTTTCAACTCCAGGTAAACTAAACTCTGCTAAAACCTCCCCAGCGCTGTCATTTGGGTCCCAGCTGTTGTTTTGAAGTTGGCTGAGTTCTCTTCTTATGTGGTTTCAACTCCAGTTAGCTTCAGTAAGTGCTGACCCTGTGTAAATAAAGACAGCAGTAGGACAACTGTCTTTTAAATAACTGGAATTTACAAAACTCTCCTAATGAAAATGACTTGAGGAACTTAAAAAAAAAAAAAAAAAAAAAAAAAAAGTGTTCTAACCTTGTGCTTAGATTAAGTTTTCTTCTCTTTTGCTTACTTTTGCAAGGTAAAAGGCCTCCATTTTGTATAATGTAGCAAAGAGGCGGACTGTCCAGGGTCATCTCCAAGCAGGCACCTCATCCACACCCTTGGGCAGCCCCACAGCCTTTATTTTGGTATCTCCTAACCGGTCAGGTCCCGAGCACATGGCATCCCTTTGTTTCAAGATCTAAATCTCCCAAACAGGAAAGCAGATACAGACTCCTAAAGACTCCCATCTTTCAGAACATGCTCTTAGCAACATGAGGAGCAGAAGGGTCTGAAAAGATTACTCTTGAAAAGGCCCTTCAGCACTACAAAAACCCCACTGTAAGTGTCACAACCACTTGTTGGCATCAACATTGCTCTTCTAGCTACCACTGAAGATGCTGATGCATGACGGAGAGTAGAAAGATGCTTTAAATCAGATGGGATATTTTGTATTCTTGGGAAATAATATAACCACACACAAAAGCCAAAGCCAGTGAAGAAACAAGAATGAGGTGGAATCAGGGGGGAATTCATTACCTGGAATTCATGCACATTGGTCTGGGAAAAGTAGAGTGGGGAACAGCTCACTCCTTCCTCAGAAAACAAATATTATAGCATCTTCATCCTCATGCCAAGCGAATACGAAACCTTGGGAATGATTACCTTCATGTTGCCCTCTCCCTTACTGCCCAAGCCAGCCACCCACGACAACGGATACTATTAAAGAATCCCAAATGGCAAAAGGGGGAAAAAAAATCCCACAACCCCTCCTCCCCCCCAGCTGCAGGCATCGTGGAAAAGCGCCTCGGGCCCCACACATGTGACTTCACAGCGAAACCTAGAGCCAGCCCTGAGGGGTCTAGTACAGAGAGCAAAGTAATGTGACTGTGATTACGATGTGTGTAAATTAGAACCCCTCTTGTTTTAAGAAGGGAGGTTATCTAGCAAGCCTGTTCTGCGCTTCTTTTAACTGTAATGCGCTGAACAAAGGCTGTCTGCAGACGATGCTGTATTTCTATCCAGTCTGTGTCACTTAAAGCTTTTTATGCTAGACTAGTTTTAAAAACTTCAATTTAAACCAACATGAAAGGTCCTTAAACAGTAAATAGCATATTATATCAAAAACAAATAGATTAAAAAGTGAACAGCCATAGCCAGTATATTTCTTTTCAGAAGAGTTTCGCTTTCTGCACTAACTAAAAGTGTAAGACTGGCAGATCTGGGCCAGAGGTTTGTAATGGGCCTTTTACATTTTTTTTTCCTCTCCAGTGATAAATAATCAGTTTTAGAGAATTGATAAAAAGAGACAAGAATGAAAAGTGAGTATGACACATTTATGAGACGGATTTTTCATCTGTTTCTTAAATACAGCACCTTTATTTCAGATCATATTAAAAAAAGAGACGGGAGAGCCACCTAATTTATGCTGTGCTGCAGTAGGGAATACATGTGAATATATGGAGCATAGCCTGGGAGAGCAAGAACATTCACCAAAAATTTCCTGACAAGTTGGGAAAGTTATCATTCAAGAGTCACTTATTCGAGAGAGAAAAATAAAAAGCAGGCCACATGACCAGAGGCAGCAGAGGATAAAAACACATTGTTTCCAGACAAACCCCCATCAAAGACATATGACTGCAGATTCTGAAGTCAGAACATCTTCATATGTTAAATTTCCATGAGCACTTTCAAGAAAAGCTGCAGTTTTGCTAGATGATTTGCTGCATGCTTTCCACTGCTGATTGATAACAAGAAGTAGCATTAGCAGTATTTTTCCCCCATCATTCCATTGAAGCTAATGGAGTCGAGGATTTGTTACTTGATCTAATGGCAATAGCTTTCCAATAGACATGCACAGAATCATTGATTAGTTTGTCCTCTCCTTGTTTGCTTTGGAACACTGTTCAATTTACACCAATTAAAGAATGCTTGGTTTGTGTATCGAAGAATAATTAAGGGATGGAATCCCCTATAGGCTACTAAAAATGACATCTGACTGGAATGGTGATTACAGCATGAAGGCAGCATTAGTATTTAAATAGTTTGACTGTTATATAAAATCATTACAGCATCTCACCATGAAAAAGAACATTAGTTAATTTTGCCTACAACAAATTTATTTGTATGTATTTGTGCGGTCACCTTAAGCAAATCTGACAAGGCTAATCTTAAAGCAAGTTTGGTGGAAGAAGCAGATAGAGGACTGTTTAAAGTAATCATCACCCTAGAAACATATAAATGTTTCAGTCCAAATACAAACATGCACAAATGAATAGCAGAGCTTTGTCAGAGACATTTAAACATAAAAACCAGTTGCAGAAACTGAAAATCCAAGGATAACTGTCATGTTAATTACACAATAATCAAAGTTTCACAGACTGTAATGGTCACCACTGTGGTACATCTTTTCCAGTACTGCGTGGAATGAGGCATCACGGGAAACTAATGGGTATGGCAGAAGAAGTCATCTATGCAAATAGGTCTCCCCTATGAAACAGCCCAAAGAATTAAAAAAATTGGAGAGTCAGTAGCCTACCACTTTCATGCAATATTTCCTTAGACAAGCTTTGCCTCTGGATTGCAAGGTGGAGGAGAGATTCTGTTTTGCAAAAACATTTCGCAAAAGAGGGCTTTTCATCTTTTATTTAGCTTTCTCCTGTGCATATTAAATTCTATCTCCTAACATTATAGTATCTATAGTAATGATCTTTCCAAAATGTGACAGTAACATTACTGTAACATAAATTGCTTGAGGCCATTCCTGTAACATATTTACCTTTCCACAGCCTACTTACATACAGTGTGCTTTTTTTACTAAACTTAGATACTGTAGTATATTTTATATGGTCATCCGCTTGCTTCAAGACCTCACATTGCAGCTACTATCCTTCCTATGAGAATTTATGCAGTTCCATTTGAAGGTTGTCAACACTCTCTTTAATTCATTAAAGACTTCTCTGTGAAAGAACATAAAATTTTTCTATTTAAGCCTCTAAGGAGAATGAGAGTTATTAGCATGTCTACATTGTGCAATGCATGACTGTGTTAAAGATGCCCAAGCTGGCTCCAAACGAGGTGATACATCTGCATGGCACAATATAGCCTTATTTGTGTGGCCCAGCACCCAGGCCAATTTATAGTGCCTCTTAGAAGATGAGATTAGCCTGGGCACCATACTACCCTCATGGCTGTTTCTGTTTCAGGTATCTAACAGATATCTTCACTACACCATATTCTACCATATGGATGCACCCTACAGCTAGATTGGAGACAGGATGCTTCACTGCAGAATACAACCATGGACTTTCTCAACATTTTGTTTCAACATTTTGAATGTCTTCTGGCTTTTGCTTTCATTTTGCACCAGTAGCCTCTGCTTCTGTACCAGACCATCTCTTGGGATCTCCCACTATAATCTGCCTGACTAGACTTTGGCCTTTCAGGAGTTACACTAACGCTTCCTTTCAATGAATAATCTTCTTTTGCAGCAAGGCTGATATAGGGGTGTATTCTCCCCTCCACCCACAAGAAGAATGTCCATTAATTTCAAGAGGAACTCTCCATGCAGAAAAGGGAGAACGGTGCCCTGGGGAACATTCATGGAAGATTAATGGTGAGAAGAAAAAAGCCATACAGAACAGGCAGAACAAAATCAGAACCCACCACACAAATAAAACTGGATAAGGGTTCATTTTTTAAAAGTCAGTCAGAACGGCAGGAAGGCTTTGAAAAAAATCAGGGCTGTTTCAGTGCACTTTTGCATGTATTGGCTTTCAGGAGATATGAATAGAAACCTAACAGTAACTCTTTTTTCATACCTCCTTTCACAGGTCTCACTGGCAAAGAAGGATTTAGCACTTAATTCCTGTACTTTTATGTGGCAAATTAGGAATTTGCACCTTAAAAGGAAATTGCTTTTCAAACTCCCATAAATTTGGGATTTTATTTTTTTAAATGGTGGAAAACATTCCTTACCTTCATCCCAACACATAATAAATAGCGCTCTCCATTAGTTCTTCTCAGAAAGGTGTAGGAAAGTAGACCTGGCCAAAGAGAGGTGTTTATCATTCCTCCTGAGAAGAGGCAAAGGGACTATAATGTGTCCTTAACCATTTCATCTCCTCAGCCCTTTTCAATTTAATTCACACATTGCTCTCTTAATCCAACCCAAGTGCTGGCTGAGGAAGATATTTATCTTGAGGCTTGAGCTGTTTCATGAAGATGGATCCACTGGCATTGAATAGCCTGGACCAAAATTACAACATAAGCAGAGTGGGACTGTGATTTGTTTTTTGTGTTAATATCAACAAAAAGTAAAGACCCTACTCTATTTTTGTCCTTCTTTCAGGTAACGACTGGTTGGTATGCGACTGCAATGAGAGAGCTGAAATATGGAGCAGAGGACTGGCACTATGTAAGAGCACACAGAGGACCACAGTCATTGATGCTTTAGGAGGAAGGACTGAAGGTATGGCTGCTTCTACTGTATAAAGCAAAGCGTGTAGGTGCTTTTCTGGCAGGTTTGACAGCAAGGTGGTAACCTACTGCAGTGGGACAAAGGACACAACTACAGCACCCCTAAAATGCTTTTCTTAGCGACGACAAGGCAAGACCAAGAGAAAGTGCCATCCCTTCCTGTGAAGAAGTGTATTCTCCCATAACACAGCAATGCCCTGGCAACTATGACTGTCAGCAAAACACCCCTCCCATTCAGACTGTCAACACCCAGGGGAAGACAAGCTTACAAAAAGGTTAGTACACATCCTGACTTGATTTATTTTTCAGTCATTTCTGGCCCAGTTGCTTCCCCTCTGTACTTCTCAGAGCAACAAAAGGCCAGAGGCAGGTGTTCAGATGGTACTTTTTTATTATTTATTTAATCTGTGAAGCAACAAAAAAAACAGTGATTAGGGAATATGCTCTGGATTTGTCTAAGTGTAGTGACTCCAAAACTAACATGTGAATTTAGTAAAGTTAGAGTCCACAGAGTGGAGATAAATTACAGCAGCAATTGAAGTTGAATGTGATATAGAAATCCAACCAACAGAAGAGTGTCTGGAAACAATTATTCAGAAAGCTGCTGACCTTTTATTTCTTTAAAGAGTTAAACATTTGGATTGGTTAACTGGCAGCCACAATAATAGGCATATGCTCTAATCTTTGATCCATAGCTGAATTTGCAACTCTTTGTTTGAGAAGCAGATCATATAGATTTGCATATTTTTAAGGAACTATAGGGAGAAAAGGAAGAACAAAAACTGGCCTTCCAAGAATCCACACTGAGATCACACAGAGTGTCATGAGTGCCCCCAAGTATATGAATGTTCAGAGCTACTTGCAAGAATCACATATTTTATAAATGGCCCTGAACTGTGACATTCACATCTGAAGGTTAATCAGAATTCCTCCTAGAACGGACAACTGCAAACCAAGAGTTTGCTTCGTAATACCTTGCATACCTTTACAAAGGTATGAATGTCTGTCATTAAAATCTCACTTTCACATTCAAATTTTTGTCGGAACTTTCTGAAAATCTGAAAGAATTCATAGTTAATAAACAAATTAAAAAATGCTTTGTGACTAAATGAGAAAATGTCTACATTCAAATGCACAAGCAAGTAATAAATTTCTGCTAAGGTCTGGGCATCATTCTAGGTTTGGCAAAATTTTCCAGTCTTGATGAAAGTTCTGCAAACACAAGAGAACCATGACTCGCCCCACTGGTGAACTGTGAATGTTGGATGAATTCTAACCAAAATTAAGTTTGTTCATAAGTTTGTTCATGTTCAAAGTTCATTTCTTACACATATCTATTTTCAACACTCTCTCTCTACCCACTAAAAGGTGTTTAACAAGCACTCATTTTGCATCAGCTGTAGTGCCTATGTCAAGGGAGATTTCCTCTACTTGATAGTATTTTCCAGAAAAGTAGCTCCTACTGACAGAAGTGAGCAGTACATTGAGCACTGTGAAGTGAACAGGTAATCGCCTCTGCCAATGTTATCAGTTGTGGGATGTTACAACAGAATATTTACTCAATTTGAAAGGAAGCTCCATCACCGCTTACAGTAAGCTTTCTGTCCTAATTCACCTGCACAACACTTCTGAATATCCATAAAGAAGATCATGATTGTATGTATTTATTTGGTTTTGCCTTATAGATAGCTCCTATACATCTCAAATGAAAATATTACTGCAGGGATTACTGCTTGGAACTATACAGATATGTGCAAAAAGGGCAGCCCAATGAGGGCAGTCTCCAAAAAATGTTCAGTCTCACTTTCCTACAGATCCATGCACTACTCAAATGAGATCGTGGAGGAATGTTAGACAAGACTAAAAGCTTGACTGACACAGGAGGTAGCATTTCCAGGTAATATGTTCTTTGCCCTGTGGGCTGGCAACATTTTGTAAAGTCCTGGCAAAAATTTCATGAAGAGGAGAGAAAGATGATGCATATTCCTGCATAACGTGTAGTGAGAAGATGAGGTGGTGCAATGGCATTCAGAAAGCTTCTTTAGAGAGCAATAAGACCATTGACAGATGAACCAGGACCCAAGCCAGGAACAGTGGCGTCGGTGTCTTAAAGAAGGAGAGAACAGTAGAAAAAAAAAGAATAGTACACAGCACCAGTGAGAAAATTATTTAGTGTTGCAGAGTTTTCGATAAGGGGCCAACCTGAGTCATGACAGTGTGTATATTCCACAGTATAAGCGAACACCATAAAATAAAACGCCAGGGTTAAGCTTGCTGCATTTCACAACTTGCCAATAGCATTAGCGGTAAGCACCACTCCTCTATCATTAGCAGGCCCGTGCAATTATGCCTTCTAAAACTCTGGGAGCAGAGTGAAAATACAGGGGCAAGGTTTACCTTGCTTGACGATTAGGAACATCATCTTTCTTTTATTGACATGAACAAATGTTTTTCCTTCAGTTTCTTGTATATCTTAGATGTTCCTTCCTAAACCTCTGAAAGATTTCATGACCTCTCAAAAACTTCCTTCTTAAAGGATTGTGTAGCCTGCTTGTTTTGTGTGAAGGCAGGATACAAAAACGGAGAAGCAGAATGTCTTAAATGCTGTGTAGTATAATTGAAATTGCTTTACTTAGTTATTGCTAACCATACTTTATAAATGTCATACCTATGTATTATATTTGTTCTGGTCACTGAAATGATACTTTCAAACTGATCTGAAAATATATTGTGATATATTTTGTCAGTGTAATATTATAACTGTAGAAAATTGGTAATATCAATTAGATGAAACATCTTAAAAGCTACCTCTCTACAGTCCATTCTCTGCATCTTAACTTTGTGTTGCGATACAAGGCCATTTGCTGAGATTTTGCTCATGCACTGCTGAGTGCATGAGATCCTGGTATATCACTACAAATTGGCAAAGTATTGAAAGGTAAAATGAGAACACCTTCAGGTGATGAAATGAGCCCAAGAAAATCTCATTTCTCTTTACTTCATGTAAAGCAGGAAATTTGAAGAACTTTTCAGTGAAAAGAGATTAGGAGTGAAAAGATATTTGGAGGGACTTTGTTATTATTATGGGCTATAGGAAAAGACAAAAAAACAAAATAACACTAAACTAACTAAAATTAAAGTTGGGTAATAAACTAAGTCATTGGCAGTGGGATAATGTCACCACAGTTGTTTGGCATAAGGTAATCACCTACACACCTTCTGTAGGCAAGAGAGAGAGAAAGAGAGAGAAAGACTTCACCAGTAAAAGGGAGCAATTTTACTACGGCCATCTAACATGCTCTCCTAAAATGACCACACAAAACAGTTGAAATGTATGACATCCAGAAGTGCCACCTGCAGAAGACAGGGAAGGAGTCAGCTGAGACTAGATAGGTAACACTGTGACAACAGAAGCAGAGTGTAATGAATCCCACACTGAATATGAATTTTCAAATTTTAGGAAATTAAGGACCCAGTCGATTTCTAAGACCTTTTCACTGACTTCTACGTATTTCCTAGAGATGAGCATGCCTGTTGGTATCTTGGTATGGATTTCAAGGGCTGGACTTTGATTTACAACCTTGAAATTGTGGATCTTGAGACATATTAAACTTCAACATAGGAATTTTAGGAAGGTTGGGTTCTTTTATCTACCCTTAAAGCCAATGACAAAGTAGAACCGTTCTGTATAAGATTTTTTCTCTCCTTCACTTGAAATAAGAAATCAAGTGAAGTAAAGATACCTCCATCCTTTTTGAAAGCTCAGAAAACTCTGATCACAGGAAAAATACATTTCTCCTTTGACAGATGAAATCATGGAACTGGTTACAGACACAGTTTCCATATCTGTGGCTTGGACAATTACAGTTAATGTCTATACTATAACCATCCCATACCAAAGGGCAATGTTGTTTGTCATATATCTCAAATCAGGTAGATACATCTTTTTCTGACTGTAATATAAATTAACCTAGTAACCAAGGATCTGATTCAATAAGCAGATTGAGTAATGGTCAATAAAGGTCAGTGAAATAAGTTTTATGTCACAAAGCTCAGTAGTATTTACAAACACGTTTTCCAGTTGATGCTATAAGCTGACCTTCTCCTGAAACATCTGGATTGGTACAGTGTGTACTGTCCAGAAAATAAAGTAAGGCACAGAGAATATTTGCCTTATTTCCTATGTTCTAGTTCTATATTTCATGATCATTAAATATTGGGTTGGTCGTATGGTAGTTTTTATCATTCTTAAAAGAAAAAAGGCAAGGGAAGAAATAGGAAAAAAAGAACTACAAAAGAAAGAAGGGAATAAAGAAAGAGAGAGGATTCCTGCAACACTGTGACTTTCCTTAGTCAAAGGTCCAGGATCAAGTGACTGGTCACTTTGCTGAGGGTCAGGTTATAATGTGGGTCACACTCCTGTTTTCACTCAGCCTGCCCTCTGCTGCTGTATCCCAGGAGGGGTTACTTGCGCTAGCACTACTAGAGAGGACTCCTATACAGGCCAGTTCCTCACCTAAATGTCTTCCTGTAGAAGCGAGGATTTAGCCCATCTACTTTTAAACCTGTGACAGATGTAGCGGTGGAATGATATTGGGCTTAATAAGCCAGACACGTAAGGTGTGATGAGAGTGGCTGCAGCAATATGCAGAAATATTCTTCAGTGGAGCAGTGACAGAGCACCAGCTGAGAACCAAGCCTTGCTTGTAGGTGAATATAGAGCTTAACCTGGGTTATGAACCAAAACACTCCAGAGATCCCCACAAATCTGTACAAAGTGGGTCAGGAGAAGAGTGCAACAAGCTAACGGAGGAGTTAAATGAATCTCTTGCATGATGTCTGCTCTTGAGAGTCATGGAGAAATTCCTGTGCCAAAGGCACTTTGCAAAGAAAATCAGTGTGGCCTTTATACAGAGTGAAGTCTCTAAGGAGGAAGTGGTGGAGTAACTTGAGAAACTCAAGTGCAGTAAATCACTGCAACCGGATGGTGTTCATCTGGGAATTCTGAGGGGAAATAAAGTGAGAAAAAGCCATGATACTGACAAGGGGATGCCTTCTTCCCCCTTCTTCCCTTAAAAAATGCAGCAGCAAAAGAAGGCTGGGAAGCCTTATTATGTTGCCTGTCTTCAAAAGGAGATGAGGAAAATCCTGGGAATTGCAGAGCTTTGATGTTCACCAGTTCTAGGGGACCCAAGAACAAGTTTTGAACAGCAGTTAAAGAGAGGGATTGTGGGACAAGAACACCCCATGAGGGTACAATCTCTCAAACAACTGAGGCTGCTACAAGGGAGGTATGTACCTCTCTGGCTGATCGGAGTACTTTGAAAAGCCAGTGGAGCAGCCTTCAGAGGGAAAGTAGGATAAGAGGAAGCTGTCAGGGGCAGGTGACCATGTGTAAGTGATCCAAAAGTTCAAAAGTTTTTGCAGAGGTCATTTATAAGCGATTGTCATAGAGGATGTTGAGAAATAAAACTGAGAAAATATCTTAAACATGATATGTTCCTGGAATGAATTAAAAATCAGTTCAGATGAAGTAAATATGCTAAACATTTCTCTGTATAGTGGTGGGAAAGATGAATGCCCAGTAGAGTATATTAGGACTAGTGTCATAACAAATAAATGAGGTTGAATGCCAAATCCTAATGCTTTCAAATGTATTCAGAATCTACCCTAGATCTGGACCCAAGTTACACATGTGGTTCCCATCTTAAAAGAGGACAAATTAATTTAAACTCCTTGAGCTGTGAGATTTGAACACTCCATATCCAAAGTACTCAGCTCCAGCTTACTTGGTAGTTACATATGAAATATGTGAGATGAAGCAGGAGTGGGCAGTGCTTCCATGCAAAGGAAGCAATTAAATGTAAACTCAAAACAATTTAAAAAGTAGTACCTGGCATAAAGTGCTCTGATGTAGAGATTACGTTACATGAGTATTTACTCTTGACACTGACTTGCTTTGGCTGGTTCAAAGGGCAGAGGACTGTGGGCAATAGGACAGTAAAAAAAACTTACTGAGTTTGGCGAGCCCACTTTCTATAAAACATTTTAAATGATTTGGATTTCCAAGGCTTCATACCCTTTCAGTTTCTCTCTCTCTTTTTTCAGAACCTCCATGCTCAATGCATTGAAGGCAAAGCTACTTCTGTTTTAACTCGCTCTGTCTCTTTTAAATTCATTAGATTTTGATAGCTTTCAAAGGAAGTCAGAGATAGGAATTAGACAAAATACAGAAAGTGGGACATTTCTGACTGGCTTGTATGCTTTTAGTGTCTAAAAAAAAAAAAGCTTTTTTTAAGGCAAACTGTAGGAGGGCTTGTAAAAATAGATATTTACATTTACATACCAGGACAGATTCTCAGCTGCCATGAAACAGTATTGCTCCATCATCCTGAACAGAGCTAAACCTAACTCCTACTGCAGAGACCCTGGCTCTCAAGCATGTACATATATGTTCAGCATTCTATGCTTTTCTGAATGTGCTTTTGTTTGTACCCTGAGTTAAAGCTCCTCTGTATTTAAGAAAGTTAGTCTTCAGCGAGGTAAGACAGGGAGGAAAGGTGAAGTGCAAGGAGGAGAAAGATGCATGCACAATGGGACCAGCATGAACAGACAGTTTTGGAGAAGATGAAGAAGGTGGGGGAGAGAAATAGGAAAAAAAACAAAGTTCCAGGCACAATGCTATGGACTAAGGGTTATAGTCTTTGATAGCAGCTGAAACCAAGCAATATATGCATCCACAGCAACAGAGGATTAAATTGTGACTGAGTAGAGACTGTGACGTTTGGAAAACACCTCAGGTGTTTCGTGCTAGATAGCACAAATAGCTGGAGACCTGCTATTGATAGCAATGTGGAGAGAAAGCAGTTCTGTGCTCAGCTGTGCTGTTGCTGGAGTCATGTAACACAGGACACAGAGTACATGTCACATCAGATAGTGCTAATAGGTGCCAACAGACACCTTCACTGCCTCCCACTCAGTCTATCCCTGGGTGAAAGTCACGTGAGTGTATACATGGAACAACCGCGTATTAATACGTGCTCTTGCCCACACAGTGGAACCTCAGTATGATTCAGACAGTACTGGACTCCGGACACATAATGTACACCGACTATCCATAATAAATAATAATTACCACAGTAGGGGGCAGCAGCCAGCTGTGGAGGAGAAGTAGGGCCAGCTGCTGGAAGAGATGTAGGCACTGGCTGAGCATGCAGGCTGGGCGCTGAGGAGGGCCAGAGGGCCATGGCTGGGAGCCAGTGGCTGCTCATTGCCAAGAAGAGGGAGATAAAAACACAAAAGAGGTTCACCAGTGGGAGCTGCTCCTGGCCACTCCTCAGCAGTGGGTAGCGGCCCTGATCCAGGAGGGAAGGTGAATGGGGAACAGCGCCAGCAACCCATGCCGCTCCCAAGCACCACGCTGGAGCCTCGCTCGCCCTACACCAGTAAGAGGAGGGAGCCTGTTGCCGGGGAGCAGCCCTGCATGCACCCGTGCCTCGCGTGGGAGCAACACCTCCTCCAGAAATGAGCACACGCTCATCCTATTCCAGCTCAGGATGTCCCCAGAGGCACTTCCAGCTGAAGTAGGGTCAATGCTTTGGAGAGGTAGTGCAGCTCCCCAGGAGACTGACAGGCACTGAGCGAAGGCTTTTCTAAAGCACCATAATACCCAGGTCTCATTGATCTCACTGGGAGACTTCTGAAGATCACACTGCATTTTAGCTGTCTAAATTTCTTTGAAAGTCTGATCCTTAATGTTTGGAGCCCCCAGATGAAATGTGAAATAGTAAATTGGTAAACTGCAGTTAAACATGCTGCACACACTGAATAGTCTGGTGATACAAATAAAACTTATCATAGTTTAAAAATAACTTTCTACCCACCCTGGTATGTCATTTCTAAGGCCATATATTTCACTGGCTTCATTTTCACGAAGTTGTTTGTGGCATGTTCCCCACACTCTAGCTTGTCAGCAAAGTCAATAGCATCCCAGTGCTTCCTCCTTCCTTTGCCCCTATGCAATGCATACTTATTTCATCACCACAATATAAAGTTAATTAACTCATGTTCTGTGTAGTAATTATAACGGCGTGGCACACTTCACTTGAATTAGCTTGGTGAAATTTAGCTTTATTATATTCATGTTACCTCCAAGCTTGTTTTTTGTGCCCAGTTATTTTTTCATGAGTTCAAGTACAAAAAGATAAACCTTGTTTGTATTTCCTTCCAAAAGAGGAACCTGTTTATTTTCAGATTCTGTGTGTATCCACCGAGAAAAGTCACACTGGACAACCTTTTTTTTTTTTTTTTTTTTTTTTTTTTTTCCCGCTATGTCCCTAAGTGGCTGAACATAGTGTGCATGATGTGAGTAATATGTGAGGGAAACCACTTCCCTCCATTTCTCAGCGGTGAGGCTCTATGTTTTGGCCCAGTAGAAGCAAAAAGCCACTCATTTTATGTAGCCCACAGAAGAGCAGAGAATTTTGTAGAGGACAATCTCAAACAAATAGGGCATGATATCAGGAAGAAACATCAATTTTTCTTGCAGATAATAGCAAAGCATGCTCCACATGTAAGTTCAAACACAAATCCATAAGCAATGAAGAGCCTGTATGCTGAAGCTATACACAGTTCAAATATAAAGAAGCAGATTCTTTCTAAATAACTTTTATCCTAACATCTGACCTTGAGAACTAGTATCAACTACATGCTGGCAAATGTCAGGATTTAGAAAGAAGTTAAGGGGTTTGCACAGCTCTATTTTAAATCAACTGTCACTAAAAAAATCTGCAGGTACCAACCACAGCATTCAGCCTGCCACTGCTGAACCTAGTGGTAACAAGCTGATGGAGTGTATTGAGCTGTACTGTTTCTTGCATGTCTTTGTGGCTCAGATTTTTCCCGGCGTAGATACAACATGCAAGCTTTGAATCTATTTATGCTATGTCATAATTGATTTCCTTTAATCCATGTACATGTCTCTCTATATGTGTTTGTATATATGCATACGCATATATTTATGCACATATGTACTTTTGGACATAACTATTAAATGTAAATATGCATTTTGTCACAGCTTTGTTTTACAATAAATCAACATAGAAAGTTAATGCCTTCTTTAGAATAAATAAGGAACACAGGAGGCATTATAGCATATATATTTAATGATCTGGACATCTCTGTACCCACATGAAAACAAGGAAAAATATACTGCATTGGCAGTATGTTGGCATATTTTGGCAATATATGGCAAGGAGCATCCATCCTACGCTCCTAGAAATATGAGGTTCAGCATCACAAGATAGCAGCATTATATCATCAGCTACATATGAATTTCACAGTTTATCTTTCTGAACTTAGGTTACAGAAGTAAACTCCAACAAAAAAACATATCATTGCAAATTTACCAGCACCTTTTTAATGATAATATTAGTCAAAATGTCTTAAAATAGGTAAGTAGACCCTGTATTTCTGTATGCACGTGTGCACTCATGCATATATACAGACACATTCGTGAACATAAATATATGCTCATATGTGTATATTATTATATAAACTGTCTTAAGAGATGTCATTATTTTAAAAGGTTGATTCTGAGTATATTAAACTCAAAAACAATGTTCTGTACAGTTGACCAATTTAAAGAAGCCCCTGCTGGTGCACAGAAGAATGAGCTAGCTGATATCATTAAACATCATCAGATGAGGCTGCAGGTAGCTGAAACGTTCCTTAATGAAAATTTAAAGAGAACAGATTAAAATGATATTCCTCCAGTCCAACAGAACACAAAAGTAAAGACATTCAATTACAACCAAGATCTTATTTAGCACTAAAGAAGTGTTGTTTGTTGATCAGAATTTATTGCATGAAGTTAACAGCTAGGCTTGTGACTATGTACATAATTATTTTCTACAATGTACTCTGCTAGCATTTAGATATAGTTGCTAGACAAGTCAACATCTTTAATAATATTAGATAGTGAAGCCCATGAGTTAAGTCCATGACTTAAAGAAAGTGGTTTAAACAGGATACACTACCTGTGCATTTGTCCAGAAAGCTGATGGCTTTCTCATGGACGCATCAGGAGTGTTTATTAGTAAGAAGACATCGACGGTGCTTGTATCTATGCCACAGCTGTCATTAGTTCAGAGGAATGCGTTACATCTTTGAAATCTCATAACCAAAAAATAAGATGCTAACAGGCAGGAGTGTGACAAAAAAAATAGGAAGAATAACTCAGGGACCAAAAGCACTGATTTATCAAGAAAGATTGAATGAGCTAAACATATATAGGCTAGATTAATGATAACTAAAGGGAATATCAGAGTAGCCTAAAGATACTGGAGGGAGATAACACCAAGGAAGGAAAAGAATTGTGAAGGAGGTTTGCAAAGGGACATAACCAGGTGAAACATGGTGATGTTAAGAAAGGAAAAAAAACTTCTGACAATGAGATCTATTAGGTAGCAAAATCCCTCCTTAGGGACATAGCATCACTTAGGACATTTAATCTAGATACACAAAACAGCCAAAAATATACCATAGGAAACAATGTCACAATGTCAGGGATCTGTACTGAATGACCTAAAAGGTTCATTGCTAATTTGTGTGCATCTGTTATCTGTGATTTTCCTTGCTTGTATGGCCAACTCATTGTTACTTGTGAGTATTTGGTTTCTCTGGGCCCAATCCAACTCATGCTATAGGCAGCAGAAGTTTCCGACGGGAGCAATAAGACCTCAGTGTCTTTATCCATGTCTTTGCTGTTCTAAAAAGAAATGAAAAAAATCAATAAGAACTATAAATGTATATTGCACAACAGTTAAACCAAATCAGCCTCTTATTGTATCAGCATTTAAAACTATGTTTATCCTTAGAGATATTCAGGAAAACATGCATTTACTTTCATATACTGGAGTTAAAATGTTTGCTAGGTAAGAAACTTGCAGTTCATCTAAAAATAGCTTCTTATGAAAAATTGCTTTGGTCAAGGAAGAATTAAGACAATTTTCTGTATTAAACCAAAAACAATATTGCATAGAAATAGCAGAGTCCTTTCTACTGCTAAAGCAGTAATGCAGCTGATGAAAGGAGCTAACAACAAACTATGAACTCAAGTCTGTAGTTTTCAAATGTTATTTTTATCCAGTATTTCAGTGTATATAATCATATAATGCTTAAACCCAAGTAGAGTTGCAGGTAAATAACTGTTTTATGACAACTCAGTGTTGGCCTCCTGAGAGGCATGAATTTCTGCGTAAGCAGGGACTAAACGTTCAGGGGCCAGGGCTGTGTTTTGGTGTTGTCCACATATCAAGCAGCCGGTACTGTAAACCTTTATAGCAGTGTTTCTTGAAAATACTACATAGACATTTTGGTAGCCATCACTGAGCCTGTAGCTATACTGCTTCGGGCTGTGATCTTGTTTGCTTTCACAAGATAAATAGGGTCAGGCAGGGTCAGCACTTGGATTGCTAACTCTAAGGAAAGTCAGTAGCTGCAGGAAGCATCTTTGGCAACAGAATAGATGCAACTTTTTTCCTTGAGCCTTTTCTAACACCCTGATGAAGACATAATGCCCAGCTGTGACATGAGAGCAAGATCCTCACCCTTTGCAATCATCAAGCACCACCTTTTCAAAAATATCTTCCCCTGACCTAGGGTAGAAGTATGTGGTACATTGATTAGAAGATCACAGAACACAGAACTCATGTGCTGCTTGCACACGTGCACGACATTGGGGAATGGCATGAAAATGCATGGCTCACGCATGTTTTATCACAGAGAGGGTACAGAAGAACTTTTTTGACAGCTTTGGGGACACTGGCAGCTCCAAATTCAGCATTTGGCTGTGTTTATTAGAAGAAAGGGTATGAAAGTCAAACTTTTGAGGCAAAATCTTGCACACCAACTTTCAGCCTCACACTTTTTTAAAGAAAATGTAGAAGAGCTACTAATGAAATCCTTGCCCAATGGTCTACATTTCCAAGAATTTTAAATTGTAAGTTAACCAATTTCTCCTCTAAAGTTCAGACAATAAATAAAATTCTATGTGAAAAATGGAGCCTTTTATTCCTTTGTCAAAATCTGATCAGAGTAAACTACAGATGTTAAAAGGCACTGTAGTTCAAAGAATTAAAAAGAATCTTATGGGGTTTGCATGAAGAAAAGAGTTTTAGAGAATAATATGGAAAATATTATAATGCCATTATATAAATCAGTGGCACATCCTCACTTTGAATACTATCTTCAAATTTGGTCACCTCATCCCCGAAAAAAGAAAGTAGAAATAGAACAGGTCCATAGAATGGCAATAAAAATGATAAAAGTCAAAAGGATGGGAAAATTCTTGAGAAGAGATAAAGAACATAAGCACCAGCCTGTCTCTCAGGTGAGATTCACCCTCGTGGTACTGCAAATCATACCTGAGCTCTTTCCATAACCTTGGAACAACCTCTTTTGCTTGAGGTAATCTCGAAGATCCACTTGCCCCCTAGCTGTCCTTGTGATTCTGCTGGAAGACTTTGGGGCCTTGCATGAAGCAGACATTGCAGATGTTACCTTCCTCGGTGCATTCTACTTTAGAGGCCTTTCAAATCATGAGACACTCAGCCACTGGAAGTCAGAATGACCTATGGACAGTGGACAGGGCCCAGAGCTACATGTGAACATACTTATTTTCTTTCACAAACTATAGCCCAAACTCATTTTTTGGTCCCAGTCTCAGTAACTTCATTTTTCAGTACTTTTCCTTCTTTCAGTTTTCAGATGAATATTTCAGAAATGCATAGGTGATTCAGAAATACGAATCCACTGACTTCTCTGACATTCTTTCCAGTTAGATCACTCAGCTCCTTTGAAAATGTGTCATCTGTCTATTCAACAGTCTCAGCCCCAAAAGACTTGCATTGTCTCCCTCAATTCATGCAACGGAGTCCCCAGGCTTTGTCAGAGCTCTACTTCAGCATGACTGTAACATAAATAACATTTCATCTTCATGATCTTTCAACCTAATTAGCAGCAAAGGAAAAAAGCCCCTTTCCTATCCTGTAAGGTGAAACTAAGAGATATCAAATTTCAAATGGAGAAGAGGTATTTCTTTTCCATACAATGTACAGTTAATTAATGGGACTCGCTGTTGCAAAGATAGTGCTAAGAGAAACCGCATTATATTTGTAAATGATGAGGCATTTTCAGGCATTAAAGCAAATTTTCATACAAAGATCAGATTGGGTGAAGTTCAGTGGCATACATTACGCAATAGATCAGATCAGATGATAATAATGGTTGCTCCTAGCCTTAGAAAAGAATCTGTGAGAGTTTTATCAGCTGGAATTATGCAATAAAGTCTAATCATCTCATTAGTTTTCGGCACATACTAGTCAATAAATAGCGTCAAGATGGCATCATCTTCCATGCTGCACTGTTACACAGTGAGGTGGGATGGTCTCCTTTGACATAATCTGGTATTGGCCTCTGCCAAAGTCAAGACAACTTTCTGGATTGACCAACATTAGTGATGATCAAGGCCTATTCAGGATGAAGCCCCATTATTCTTGGAGCAAATACACAGCATCACTGAACATTGCGTGCAGGAGGTGAGGGGCTGTCTGACCAACCGAGGGCAGCTGAAGACAGATAGTGACCCGTACACTGGGCCTTCAGAGGCCCAGAACAGAGTGGAAAGCTTTTGAAATCTGTGGCTCTTCACCCCTCTTCCTAGATTCGAACGAATCCTCACTCCTCCATCCCTGCCTAGGAACCATGGAAGCAGCAGTATCCCTTCAGGGTGTCCCCTGTCCTTGTCAAAACCCACACCCATATCACCCACTCAGGGGAACCTGTGAAGATGTAAGCCTCATCCTCGTCTGCACATGGCTGAATTGCACAGCTGAACCCCAAAACAATGTTCCCAAGGGCTCCCAGGGACAAGTGTAGTCTATGATGCCTCTATTGATCTTTTCTATTTCAGATTTTATAGGTAGAGGAAGTGGTGTGGAGATCTCCCATTCATCCTTGTGAAAAAATGCCAGCTTATTCTAGTATATGATGGATACCTGGATCATTTCTGAATAGTCAAAGATCTGGGGAGACTTCACACTAACAAAGTATTGTGAGAATAAGGACTTTTTTTTCCATGATTGCACTTACCTGCAACTTCAATTATCTTACAGGCCCTGTAAAAAATCATGGAGGATGTCTTCCAGGGAATAGCTGTCCTGGAGCCATTTCAGTTAGGGGAAATGATTCAGCCTTATGGGTTGCAAAAGTTACCTAGTACAAAAAAAAAAAAAAATAAAAAATAAAAAGTAAAGGAGCAAAATAGATCCTTACATTAGTGTTTTACACCAGTAGTCCATATATTCTTATAAAGACATAGTATATGCATAAAATAAGCACAAAATACATAGGCATTTGTGAATTTATGTTTATAATGACAACCTAGATTTTAAATTATTTCTTTCTGGGGTAGAAAGCACAGTGGAACAAATGTATATTATTCATAAAAATGATTGTCCTGTTCACTTGTATACCTCTGCAATTTATTCTGTAACAGCTTTTTACTTCAAAGAAATCACTAGCTAATGACATCTCAAACTTAAAAAAATCCACTTATTCACAACCCTGTCCCTGAGGGAATTCCCGTGTGTTATCAGAAATTTTTCCAAAGATCATTAACAGATATTACAAACCAATTGAAACTGAGTATTTTCTTTGCAAATTACTTTTAACTTTAGAGCTATTGAAAAAAGACATTGAGTGATTTAATTTACTTAATCTGTCTACAGATTGCAGCTATGTGCATATTCTGTGATTGCATTTCCAACAAAAAGCATATATAACTATCCCTAATAGAGATATTTTTCTAAATTATTGTACAAGATCAGTAAGATCTCTGAAGATATTAATGTTTACTTTTTCATTTAGAAAATTGCACCCAGGAAAAAAATGAGCATCCTTATTCTGTTGTTATCTTGGAAATAATAACACATCGTAATACTTATTTTACCTGATATTTTAATTAAAACTCCAATAATCATCATGTCTGTATATCCTTCGAGGATATATTTTACTGATTTTTCTGAAAAATTGGTGTCTTTTCACTAGGTTGTGAAATCAATATTTTAGAAAAACCTTACACAGCAATGAGTATGCTGAACAAAATCTTCTACCTTGTACCAATCCAAAATAGCTAAATGTGGAGAAAGATAATTCAACGGAGGAAGGCAGGAGAAGGTATCTTATTCTACACCTTATTGTCCTAAACTCCTCCCAGTGAACTTTGTGTGTATCAGCATCACTTCCACAGGAAGTATGGAAAATATTTTCCCTCATGCATATTTAGCTTGCAGCTTCCTAGCTAGAGTTCCTGCTCTCTTTGTAGATAAGCAAAAGGAGAGTTGTAGATGTCTTGAGATCTTTATTAGCAAAAATTGGGGTGATGAAGTTAGTGGATATGCAGCTGGAGATCCTGAGCCTAGATGTCTACATCCCACTCAAGGTCTCAGCCAGCTCCTTTGGGGGATCTGAACCTGAAGATGACCATTCAGAGAAAGAATTAGATTTGTCATAGCAACTAGGTGCCTAAACATCTTTTCATATCTGGCTTAATATGGCAGAAAATGTGTGTGGAAAGGGTGCAGGTTTGGGTATATTTGTTACTATTGCATCTTTCTCAGATATTCACCTTTCCAGTGGCTGTCAGAGGTCCGGGACCAGCCTAATAACTCCTGTATTACCCTTACTATTTAAGCCTCACCCTCTTGCTATTTTCCCTTCCTTGGCTGTCTTGCAGTGAAAAGAAAATTTTTCCTAGTGTCCCAACAAGCATAAGTTCTGCTAACTTGTGCCAGTTTTGAGAAAGTGTCAGAAACTGGTAATGGCTGAAAGGATTACTCACTGACCCAGCCAATGCCTAGGTTCATGCTGGGGACTTTGGTACCCATATTAGTGGGGAGACCATGAAACTCTACTGACTAAGGTCCCACACAGTTAGCTTGGCAGTTTGTTTCACCTTTTCACCATCCTGTGGTGGCAGGTGGGAAAGAGAAAGATCACAGAGCATTGAGCAAGGAACATCCGCACAGGTCGATTACTTGGTTTTAACCTGTACTACACCCAAATAAATGCAAAGTGAGGATGATATGCTGTTCCTCTTTTTCTGTCAAAAATGTAGCTTTTCAAATCTGCTCCCCATTCACCCACATGTCATGCTCAGAACACTTCTCCAGTCACGGTCCAAACCTCCCATTTACAGCTATCCTCACACTGCAGGTGTTGGTAGCTGTCACTGAGAAAACTTGTTGCTTTTTAGGATCGCTTCTATTTAGAGGCCTCTGCCCACTTTTGTCATATGTGTGCGATTCACATTACAGTGCTAGTTCAGACAGTGCACATACAGCACTGGAAAAAACAGGGCCCCAAGACATTTGCTGGAGGCTTTCACTTCGCGCTAGCAGCCCCTTCTCTCACACATACCAGGCTCCAGTGATGAGTCACTGTAGCACTAATGCTTCCCCCCGCCTTTTTCCTTGCTTCCTCCCTGCCAGATTTTAAATAGACGTGTTGTGTTGCTTGTGCTTTAGTACAACTGACAGCCCCGAGCCTCGCCGGGTCCGTCTCTGCTGGGCCATAGAGCACGGCACGGGCCGTACGCTGCAGGAGCCGTGCCACAAGCGCGCTTCAAACTTGACCTGGAATTTCCACCTGTCGGCGGTGGGAACGGAGCCGTCAGCTGGCAAACTGGCACGGCTCCACGGGCTTCGGCGGCACAACGCTCGTTTACACCAGCTGAGTCTCCGTTGTCACTCAACCCAGGGCATCTCCGCGGAGTCTGATAACACATCCGCTAATTAATGCCAGTTGTGACCATTGGTCAGATCCTCAACTGGGATAAACTGACACGGCTCCATTTAAGTCTATGACAATTAGTGGCAGCTTAGAGCTGACCTGGTGGTTTTCCTTATAATGTGGACATACACCTTGTTGAAAGTGAATAAAACCCACCGACTAACTGCATATAAACTACCAAACAATCAGAAAATGAAATGATTGTTAGTAACTCCCAGCCCGGGCTAAATTACAGTGGTGACACGAAATGATAGCCGCAAATCTGTCAACAACCCTCTGAGTTATCCAATCCCATTATAGTAATAATAATTAATAGAGGTGATTCTGGATACACTCACCTTTTTGTAAGGCAAACTTAAAAAGCCTGTCTTTTTAAAAAGAGACCATCGGGAAACTTAAATGTGACTCCATTAACTTGTAAGCGTAATGCTTTACATTTTAACAATTGAACTGATCAAATTTATTCCCAGATTCCTTATTCCTTTTCTTTTCTTTCCTCTCTCTCTTTTTTTTTTTTTTTTTTTTTTTTTTTTTTTTTTTTTTTTTGAGGCTTATGAGCAATACCGGTAAGTGAAAAGGAATAGCCTAAGAACTTTCTTTCTCAGGATTCTTTTTGTGCCATTTGTCAAAATTTTCATTTCAGTCAATACTTCCTACCCTGTTAGGTCCTCTCAACCTTAGTAAGCAGAGCTAGAGAGGTAGTAGTAGATATTACATCTTAACTAGAGGCAAACAAAGCACTTTCAGAAACAAAGCAAAAGTTTGATAGGTTGTGTCAAAAGGAACTGCTGTTATTATTATAATTTATTATTTGTTAAGCACTGACAACGTGCTCAGTTCTGCTGATTAAGTTCTTCTGAGCAAGTTCTACTCATTAGCTTCTAAGGACAACACACTGTACTACAAAGGAGATATTTGACAGCTATCAAGACTCTCACTTTCAAGGCTCACTTAGCAAAACAATTACACGCCAGTTATGCAGGTTTTATGGGAAAAAAAGAGAGAAAATGCATAAACTGAGTAAATATCATGACTTTTGTGTTCACTAATTTTCCTACTCTAGATGTCTCACTGCAACACTTCTGACAACCTCAAAGTTACACTGTGATTTGAGTAAAATCTAAAGCCTAACTCTTGCTTATATTCAGTTTTAAGCATCGTACTGTTTTAAAGGCAAGCGAGCAGGCTGTATTGTTAGAATCCATTTTTGAATTTGAGACTCATTGCCTCTGGCTATGAGATGGCTAAATGATGCCTGCCCAAGAGGGAAGAAAAAGAAAAAAAAAAAAAAGAAAAAGAAAAAAAAACTTGAGTAACTTCAGCCTCAGCCACACATTTCATTCACACCAGAAAGCAGATCGGACAGTGTTACACTCATAGGTGGTGACCTGACCTTAGAAAAACCCTTGCAGATGTAAGGCCAAAAGGCAGCATCTTTCCTATCCTGCTAGGTTCTTCCTAGGCAGCCAGGGCTGCCCTCTGTAGAAGACCAGTTGCTAAGTTCTCTTCACTCTGTGCTATAAACTTATCTTTACAAGGCATCTAGGGGTTGGGATGGGGTTTTGTGCTGCTCTAGAGCCACTACAACAATGATAGTCCCGAGAGGTTTGGTAAACTTTGTGGCTGTTTTACATCGACTTTAGCAGGTAAAGAAGCCACAAAGAGTTTCTTCATCTTTGCTCTCCTGAGGTCATTGGCTTACAGTCTACCTGCAGGGTGGAAGATTCTCTAAAGCAGGCTTTTGACAGCAAAACTGTGTGTATGTGGATGTGTGTATATGGCAGGGGATTACTTGGAGAACTGCTGGCCATATGCTGTAGTGTGTCAGGAGGGTAGTGGAGAGATGTTGTCCTGACCCTGGCCAGACAGCACATAGGCTTTTTAACTGCAGGGCTCCCAGAGCTCCAGCTGTGCAGATGTTCTTAGAAGAAAAACTCCCTTTTGTCTGCAGCTATCCTCTAGTTTGCACACTTCCCTAAATCCCACCAGCACGCTTTTCTTGTAACCAACAGAGGGAAGTGAGTTCTTATATAAACCCTTTGTGTAAAGATCAAACTGTGTACATGTAGAACTACATTTTAGGGGAAATTCTGCCCAAAAATAGTCATTCCAAGTTATCCCAGCAGTGTATCTCAGTTGCCTTTTAGACTGCATCCAAGGCCACCCTCAAGAGCAGAATCAACCCTCACAGACAGCAGCTGGATGTCTCTGCACATGAGGGGAGAGTGCGGGCAGCCTGGGGCAGGAGCAGGGTCAGGAGGGAGGCAGCTGCGAGGGGCTGTAATCTGAGTTGCTCCTCGCAGACAATGTCAGTCATTGTACTGGTATAAACCTGCGGGGCAATGTGGGAGCCACGCTGGGGCATGTGAAAAAGGTGTTTCTCCACCTAGCCGACTTGGACTTCCCAAGCATCCAGCTCACTATACAGGTGCAGAACAAGTCAAATCTCATAAGCTAACACTAATGTATCAATAGAGTAAAGGACAGGAGGCTTGGTTCAGAAACATAGCCTTTCTTTCATAAACAGTGAAACTCTCGCAATGGAAAGAGGAGAATCAACAAAATGATCCACTGGTTATAGCAAGATTGAGAAAATGTTTTTTTACAAATTACCAAAGAGGAAAGTCCTCAAATGGCAACAGAAGAATAATTTTTGAATCAAGTTCTAAGTGACTTGGTATTTTGTAATTTAACAATATTATTTAATTTAACAACTAGCCGGAAAGATACCCAGGTAATAGGCATAATGAAGCTTCTACCTGTGATACCAAGAAATAGCAGACTCACCACAGCAGCATATTTTTTAGAAAAGCTTCCCTTTTTCCCTCCTTCTTCCATCCCTTCTTCTTTCACTGTTCTTGTGCTCTGGATTTGCTTGAACACAATACAGTGAGAGTTTTATAGCCAGCCCTAATTTTCCCAGAAGGCACAGCTCTTAAAAAGAAGCACAGATTCTTTTACTCTGCACCATAAAAACGGGTTCGTGCTTAAATGTAATCACCTGAAAGATGGATGAACCAATTCCATTAAAATAAAAACATTCTATCTTTGCCCATCCTCCAGTAAAGTTTCAGCTAAAGCTAGAACGAAATCTTAATCTAACCTTTATTAAACTTGAGAAAAATCAACTTCCTTTTATTCCTCTATTCATTTTCTGTCACTGCGATTTTCTGAATTTCCTTCAAGCCCATGACCAAGAGCTACAGGGCCAAAAAGGGGCTGTATTTGCAGTATTACTGGCTGAAATGGAAGTAAGAAATACTAAACATCTTGCATGGAAGCCTGTACTCATCATGTTTATAGCCCAGCTTTTTCCAGCAAAAGCAGCAAGGATGGTATGGACAAGGTTCAGACATGCATCCAAGCATGTGGGAGCATATCTAGACTAATCCTTCCTTTGAGCCTCATCCAGCACTAAATCACAGCCACACTGTAAAGAGATATAATGCAAAGTACTTGTGGAAAACCCATTGCTCCTCTCTATTAAGGCAGGGAAAATTAAACAACATAACTCACCTTTCTCCTTAAAAAAATCCTGAAGGAATATAACAAAGCAAAGCATTGGAGAAACTGGAAATATCCAATGTCAGTTATTGGCTAAAGTTGGGTGCCCTGTGGCAGCATGTCCCATAAGGTAAACGTACAGGGCAGTCACTGCTGTGAGAGCAGCACAGCACAGAGAGCCTTGAAAGGGTAATGTGGGAACCGGCAGCTGCGTAAGCAATGTTGCATGGGCTGCAAAACTAACCTGAGAAGCTGTATTTGTACAGGTAATCCATGCCGTGCTCACAGCCCCGCGGCTAGGGGACTACCAATGCCACCCTACAGCCGCTCTTTGCCCACGCGGTGCTGCAGCCGCTGCCCAGAGACGGTGCCTGGAAGCACTGCTGGGCAGATCCGGCGGGGAGAAGGGGTGCATGGCCTTATTTTCCCAGCAAGAACACAGGGCACTCTGTTTCAGGGAGGAGAAGGGCTTTGCTTAGCTCATCGGAGTACAAGAGGGCCCTATTGCCGGCGCGAGTCCTGAAGGGCGCGCGCCGTCTGCGCCGGCTTGCACGCGCGGGCAGAGCGGGCAGCGCGCTGACACCCCGCGCCCGCCCCCTCCCACGGCCTCCCCCCGAGGCGCCGCTGTGCCAGAGGCTGGTATCGCAGACCCCGCGGGGGACGCGAAGGGCTTTTTGGGCTCGTCCCCATCTCCTGCGGGCGGGCTGTGCCCGGTCGCAGTCGCTGGCCTCACCTACTGGAAGCAAAAGCAAAATAAAAGAGCTGTCGCTGTAAGATTACATAGGCACTAAGTGCTTGAGATGCTCTAGTCACAATAACAAGTGCTGGCTGTAGCCGTGGTCCTTTACCACTTCTTTCCCTATGCCCAAAGCAAAAAAAAAGAGATTTTTCTAACAAGTGGAACCTTGCTCCACAGCCTCCGAACAGCGGACTCGGGACCTCAGACAGAAAGAAATGTTGTCAACAGGGCTTGCTCTGGGAGTGCTAATAGGTTACGGAGACTAAAAAGAGTTGTCAGCTGACAAAATTAGTAGGTAGTTAGGAATACAGGTTAGGAGAGGCTGACTAAATAGGCAGGAAGAACAAAATAGAGCTCACATGTGCACGTGTGCATGCACACACACACACACTCACGCAGAGCCAACAAACAACTTAGGCAAACAGCCTGCTGCTTCCACCCATAAAAATCTTCAAAATGGATTTTTGATTTTTCTTGATCACATTTATTGCCTTTCCCTGGTTAAAATTGGAAGAAATCCTGTTTGTCTCTTTTCTTTAATGGAGGAAATTAATATATGACTCCATGGAAGGCCCTCTAAAACACTTAATTCTTAAAAATTACAGACCAGGATCTCAGCTGGTGTAAAACAGCATAGTTACATTGACTTCTAGAAAGCAGAGCATCTTTACACCAGCTTAAGATCTGCCCCCATATGCTGTTTCTTTAGAACAACTTGTCTTCCTATTTTTTTCCCCACAATATGCATCTGGTTTAAGGTGACTTTTCCTTTCCCAGCATATGGAGCTGAATGATTATGACGATTTACATTTATTTTAAATCACAGTCTATTAAATGGAAAAATAAATGCTAATATGTTGATATGGTTTACTTCTGAATGAATTATTGATATGAATGAGTAGTTGCAGCTATCATAATTACTGTTTATTAAATAAATATCTTTTGAATTAGAGACCCTTAATTAAGAAATCATATTTTTGTCTGAAAATTATTTCCCTGCCGCTATTAAAAGAAATACCTTACATTACTCTAAAGAAAAAAGATTGGTGAAATGATTCTATTTTTTATCTTTTCCTTTGCTCTGTGAACTTGGCAGCGCTTTGTGCATATTCCCTTTCACTGCTTCTCTCCTCTAATCAGTTAAGTGAGGCTCTTTCCCCTCTGTTGTTTGTGTGGAACTGTCACATAGCACCTACAGACACAAAAAACATTTTAAATAGGAAAATGTGAAACACAAAAACTAAAGGATTGAGGATCAGATACCTGCAACTCTTCTCAACATTTTCTTTTAAGCTGAGCACATTTCATATTAACAGTGTCTCTTTAACATAAATAATGATCTAATGAAATAAATATGAAATTGAAAGGATCATAAAAAGAATTTTACATTTAAGAATGCCATCTGTGTAACACTTAGCTAACAATGAAATCATTTCAGCGCCAAAACAGCTCACTCTGCTTCCAGCATAAGTTACAGAACAGTATAACGGTTTTGTAGAATGGCATAAAGTCTGACTTCAATTGAAGAATGAACACCTGGGTTCGAATTTGGGTTAGTTCACAAAGGCAATGAATATCACACATGAGTTTTGAACTGGTCCCTGTTAATTTTTTCAGCTCAGGTCATCACGAATGTTTCATGCTGCTGCCAATTTTTATCAAAAAAAAAAAAGATATAAGAGCAAAAGGTTTTGCAGGTCAGCACAAGAGTTTGTTGCAATAACTATTAAACTAATTATCTGTTTTTTTCATTATGTAAAATCATCGTAGGATTCAATGTCAATTTTCTTTGATTTTCTTTGAAAAATGAGACATAATTTAATCATATCTGTTGTATGGAAAGTTCTACTTATAAAACATTGTGACTTAATTCCGAACTTAATGTCAGCCTTTAGGACGGGTATCCTAATTCATAGCATTGTATGGGCATGCAGTGAGAATATCTGTGTTGCAGGACAGTGATGCTGTTTCATAAACTAAATTTGGAAAAAATGAGAAGCCAAGTTCATCTTATATAAGCCAGCATAGCTTAGCCATACTGAACACAATAGAGATTGTTTGTTTATACCAGCTGAAGAGAAGGGAACATATTTGTTTTGAATGAGCTATGTTATAATACATATTGTTTTATATGCCCAGACCTCATTACACATTGCTAGTCTTCAATATGGATCAGATCCTAAAGCTACTCTACAGACTGAAATAAATGTGAGCTCTACCCACAGAGACTTAGGCCACATGTCTATCAATGTCAGCTCAAAAAATAAATGTTTAAAAAATAAAAACAACAAAAGTATCTTAGATGCTGTGGAGCATGCTCACGTGTGGTAGATGCCATCCAAAGGAATGATGAAGAGTTACTTGGAGAGATAAAAATCCATATAACAAGACTGGAGAACAGAGTAGGCCTGGAAGAAAATGGGAGATAATTAGGGTTCACTGAAAAATATAACTCGTATTAGTCAACATTGTATTTTAGAAGTCATTTTAAAATAACTGAGTTCTGCTCAGAGGAAATTCTTCCCACACATCAGCAACGAGGTTACATTAAAGTCTCCCTGGGCAAAGGTGACTGCATATCGTATTTTGCTAAAAGATACAATCACGAGAACGTTCACCGAAGAAGAGTTAAAGCCCTGTTTAATAAACAACCTGGAGCGCTGTACGTTGTATTCATATAAGGGAGGTATGAGCCAACTGAGAGAGACGTTCAGATGCAATCAAAGAGGATCTGAGCCTAGCTGAGTGCTCACATGACAGTTGGGATCATTTCGGATCCCTTCCAATGAAGATAAAATAGCATCAAAAGCAAGGAGCGTTTTTTTTTTCTTTCTTTTAAGGATGAAAACACAACATCATTAGTCAAATTTACTCTGAACTTCCGCCTCCTCATGTTGATTTGTACTCAGGTTGAGTAAACATATCTTTCCATCAAGGTAAATAAATGTAAAAGCCTATCAGTAACTTAATTGCTTAACGAATGATGCAGTATGGGGTGTAACACTGTTTTTGACTATACTGTTGAAGTTAACGACCTCTCAAAAACACCTATTATACATCTTGGCAGCAAAAAAAAATCTGTTCCTATTTGAAAATTTGCTTATAGAATTTCAACCATTTCACGATCATTTTTTCATAGGGAGAGGGGAAACCTCCTAAGGTAATTTTGTAGATGTACTAATATAAAATAGATTTAATCAATCTGAGATGCTCTCTTGCAGTTCTGCATGCCACAGAGAAATTAAATTTGAGAAAAGAAAGGAGTCCACAGTTAAGGTTAAGAGTTGTGCATGGTATGGGAAACAACTTCAAATAAAAATGGCCACAGTAGTGAATAGGAAAAGTTGCACTGGAGTGGGGAGGTTCAGCCCGTAGATGTCAGGCAGGAGTCTAATCTCCAATGCACAGCACACACCTAGCCACATCTGGGAATGTGCACCTACTGGCCTCGCATACCTCATGCCTTGATTAGAGAGCACCCACGGGACAAAGCAGTTGCGCTGGTCAAAGTAAAGTAGTTTAATGGGGGTGTAGGCAAAATCCACTCCCCAGTGAATGGAGAGCAAAGAAAGTGAGTGTGCCCCATGTCTGAGACTGAAACCTGGCTCACAGTGGGCAGGCAGACAGCATGCGGAGGCCCCGCTACCTGGCTGACGTGAGAGAGCAGAAAAACCACCAGATAACTGTGAGATTGCACACACCTGAAGCAAAGCAAAACATGAAAAGGCAATAGGCTGGCCCATCTTTACAGTCTATCAATTAAATAAACTTAATAATATTATTCCCAAGTAATACTGTGTGCTGACCAGTAGATAACCCAGCACGTGATCACTACCCAGATGGAGGGACAGGCTTACAAACAGGAATTAATAAAATAATTACAAAGAACACAAATAATTTTGGATAGATCATTATATAGTGAGCTCCTCAGATTAAATACCTCAGAGAGTATTTTGGGTTAATTATATAGTCCCATCATTACCTAGCCCATTGCAAAACAAAGGTATGTGCAAAATTGTCCAGGATTTAGCCAAAATCTCATCCTGCTTTGGTCAGTTAGCAGTGGCGAGAGTGCCACATAGTTAGCTTCAGCTGCTTTCTACAAAACCCTGAAGCTTTCAGAAATGTTCGTTTCTGTTGGCATCGCTCAACGGCTCATTGTTAGGATTTGTTCTCATTGGCATGCATGAACTAAGACTGATGCATCAGGCTATACAGAGTGACAGCCTTCAGCCCAGAAAATGGATACCTGCTTCTCTTACAGTCCAGGGACTCATACTTTACTCAAAGGTTGTATGCAAAAATTTCTTTCCTCTCTTATTTGCCTGAGCATGTTCATCCAAATTAGCAATCAGGCAATTGCAGATTTTTACGTGCATGCGAAAATCTGCACTTGTACAAACTGTAAATTCTTTTTTTTGTAACATTCTAAGTTTAAATATCTTGATAAAAGGTGAAAACTCTTTAGCAAATCTGCCCCTAGAGAAAAGTAATTTTTTTTATTCAATTTACTGTCAAAAGCCTTAAAGAAAGTATATCTGAACACAGTCCTATAGGTTGATTTGTTGCTTTAAATAATGTCACTAACATCCACATTTCAATGTGATGGTGCAAAAAAAAAGTTCACATTGAGCCTAGATTCAATTATAGACCCAGAAATTGGTATTAAGTCTGACGCTACATGCTTATTCATGTTTGTGTGACTGAGAAACACAGTATTTGGTTCATCTTGAATTTTCTGCCTTACTGTGGTTAAAACATTAACAAATCACGTTAATGAAAATATTGTTTTCAAATATGTATCAAGTAATATAGACCTGGCAGAAATAGACATTTTTTTTCCTCAGCAGGTTGTGTGACATGAAGTACTCTGCTCAATGTATTTTCCTTGATTCCTATGTAGTTCTCATAATTCTCATTGAAGAATGGGGGGAAAAAAATATAACTGCTTACTTACAATTAGAAGTCAAAGTTTCATCCTCAATTAAAAATTTAAGAATTTGTCCCTCAAAACCCATCATCATCATCATCTGATCAAATAGACTGAAACAAGTACATAACGGCAATCAACACACATGTCCTATCTAGGTCTATACCTTGCTCTGTATTATCTCAGTTGAGTGTTACATACAGTATAGCATGTTCATATTTAATACACAAAAATGCCATATCACATCAATGAAATTTAAACCAGCACACATTTCGCTACTGATTTCACATATGGGGCTGGGAGCAACTTTTCTCCTAATATGGTGATGGCACAGGCAGTATTTAAATGATTCCTGAGCCTTGTAAATATACACCAGATGTATCTTTTGTAAATGTTACATTTTTCAACATCTCAGCGTTTGTGAATAGTTGAAAGCTATGCCAGCCATGCTTTAATGGGGCACAAAAGTGTGCTGCGTTCAGAGAAATGGCACACCATTGCAAAGCGGTCAAAGTTACCAGGGCTGTCAAAAGCCCCATTTTCACTTTGTTGATTTGCACCAGGTAATACAGTGCTCTGCCTCACACACTCCCACACGCGATTTTCAGCTAATGTTTCCACACATGTGTGTACATGGGGATGTGGCGCTAGATGCAGGCTTTTCCTGTCAGGGGGAAGGGAGATACGGGGACAAGGAGTGCAGGCTCTGGCCAGCAAAGATCTCCTCCAGCCCCCAGGTCCTTTGCCAAGGGGTGAGAGCAGCAACACACCTGCCTTCGAGGGGGCGGGCATAAGCAAAGCGCACCTTTCCCACTAGTATTCCCATCATATGATGCTTTAATAAGTTTCCCTGTGCCTCCAGCTCCTGCTGCTTGGTCTTCCTTCGTGGCAGCATCTGGAGATAGTTTGGCCATCAATAAGTGACCCCCTCCAGCAGTGCAGGGTGAATGAATTGTTTTAAGAAAAAGTCACTTCACGGTCTTTTCTGGATGTGATGGGCTGTTGGAAAAGTTGTTCCATACTTCCTACCTCCCTTTCCTTGAGCCACCCATCCCTGTCTGCCTGGTGGCAGTGGTGGTCTCCTTGTCCACACCAGGCAGTCAAAAGGAAGCATCAGGAAAGAAACCATTACAAGGTTGGCCTGATAATGCACTTTCCTCCTCCGTGGGCTTTGCACCCCGGTTGTACCACAGCTATGAGGGAAGGCCTCTAAAGTGCTGTGCGTCTACGGTTATATGAATGGCAGAGTGAGTTTTTTTTATGAAGCTCATACTAGAGTTGTGCCATGCCCCTCAGTCCAGCAAATCAGCTCAAAATCAGAGCTAGGTGACACATGACAATAAACTTAGAGGGACAGGACTGGGTGTAATGCCCCATGACAAGTATTATTTCCAAGTTCACAGGCTTGCAAAATAAAATGTCCCTGGATCTCTGCCATGAAAAAAATCATTCAAAATCAGGGGAAGAGGTGTAGGCATCTGTTAGAAGCATCTAATATATACCAAATTGTGTGCTGAGCTTTTTAGATATATGCCTTACTGAAATATAGCCTACAAGTAATGTAAAAGCAGAAATATTTTAATTGTATTTTTCCATTTGATATTCAAATGAAAAAAATATATCTTATTAAACACAGCACTTGGCTTTGCTATTTTAATAAAAAATAAGTTGTTGAGGAAAAGAAAAGCAAAACTACTGATTCCTTTCCTTATGATGATCAAATGAGCCTTTCATGTTTGTATCTTATACTTCACTTTTTAGCATTTTGAGGCAAATAGCAGATATCAAAACTTAGTAAATAATCAAAGACTTATTCAGTTTTTCCAAACTGTCATGCTGCTTATCTTGTAATAACTGATCTCTTAGGTAGCATAAGCTATTTAATTGCTACTGAAGATTATTTGAATGAAAAAAGAGACGACATTCTCCCTTACCCCTCAAAAAGACAAAACTATATTCTTCAAAAAGACACATGACGACAGATAGATTCTGATCTCTTATACACATGCACAAGTGCAGCAGCTAATTTTACAAGATTTGATAGGAGCTGCATATCTGAGATTACACCCTGTCCTACTGACTGTATGCTCCACATGGAAAATGGCTTAATTTGGAAATAAATTTTGCTGTTGATAAATCTAGACTCTGCGGTCTTTGGGTATTGCAATAACCTAATTTATTAAATTATTTTTAAAAGCAGCTAGGTATGCACAGCAACTGTATTTTAAAGGGACTTTTTATAGTGTTGGCAAAGTGTGTATTCGTGTATCCCTCCTGACATGATAGACTGTAATGGCTTCGGTCTGTCATGTCAACCATCTGCATATTAAACAGTCCCTAAGTACACATTGACACAGCAGACCCTAATAGCTCTGAAGCCGTAACAATCTATTGAGTCAATAATATGCATGTTAAAGAGCGTCTCATATACTTCCATCAATATCTTTTATCTTTTAGTTAATTTGTTTCTTCTTTTTATGTGTATATTCAGAGTCAAGGTTTTAAGAACCTTTATCCTTAACATGCTTCCACGATGTGAAGCATGTGGCACAGCGAGGCATATGCAGTAGCAAAACCCTTCCCTAATATCTGGGGCAGATCTTAAAATGATAACAGCAATATTTTTTCGGTGGCAGCACACATTCCTTCTTGTGTTCCAGATAAGGTGGAAATATCCCCTCCTTTTGGCTGGACCTGATCCGACACCCACGAAAACCATAGGAAATATTACTGATGATTTCACAGGCTTTGGATGGAGCCCAGTGTGATGCTACACATTGCTATTACACTTTTCCTTCTAATTAAATGGAATAGGTCACAAGGGGAAAATGAAACAAAAGACAAATGTATTTACTTACAGTAATATCAATCCCAAAAAAGACAATCAGAAACAAGAGAAAAGATAATACAAAATATACTGTCTTTTCATTAACTTGAAATTACATCTGGTACTACAGTCTTAAATCATTCCTGTGTGATCCAGAGATATTTTATACTATGAAACAGGGAAACTTTTACTTAAACATAAGAAATTGGTGACTTAGTTTCCTTTGTCTCAATAACTGCAGAGAAAAATCTTAATTTGCCTTTCCTCAGCTTCACGCCACCGTAACGCGTATGTTCATTTCATGCTCTAATCCTAGAACTTTCCTGTCTTCTTCCACTTTCTGTGCTGTTGGGAATCATCACAATTTGGTTTATGCTTTTAAAAGATGAGCCCAAAGTACAGTTTATGTACCAAAAAGACAGGAACAGGAACAGGGAGGCCATTTGACCCTATCGGCTGATCTCGCCAGCCTGAATTTCCCTCTTCTTTCCACTGACTTGACCCTGACATGTCTTTGAAACAGATATGGATTTATCCCAGTATATCCGTGATTAACTTCCACACCAAGGAGATCAGAAATGTGTTATCCTTCCCAGTTCCTCTCCGCCTTGCCCCGTTTCGGGTTGCCAGACACACCAGACCAGATTATGCCCCGCTTCCTTGCAGCGTGCCCTACTCGCAGCTCGCAGACGTGCCAGGAGCCGACGGCACCTACCCTCTGCTACTGCCTCAGCAACCTTCTCGCAGAACCAAGGCAAGAAGCAGCCTTTCAACAGAGCAGCAGGGAAGTCGATAAGGCTCCGCACGTGCCCTGGGGTCTGCCCCACTGCAGGGCTTCTCCTCAGAGTCCCTAATGTGACCGCTCAACCCTGCGTGCTGCTGTGTGGATCTGAACAGGGCTTTCCAAGCCGGGGCAGCACAACGCTTGCACAGCCACGGTGTGCGCTGGCAAAGCTTACCCGCTGAAGAGCTAACAAGCAGAGTAAGTTTTGGATGGGAGATATATTTTCTGAGTGTATAAAGTTATCGCAGACACCAAAGCAAACGAACAAAACTTGAAGGATGGGTGCCGCAAAAAAGATAAAGTCCTACTGTCTCCATTCCCAGTATTTCCTTTAGCTAAGGGAGTCAAGTAGCTCGCTGGGAGGGCTTGTTCCCGAGGGAAACTGTTTGTGCCCCTTTGTGCAATGCTGCAAGTCATCACCCAAGCATAGGCCAAAGTGCATTTCTCTGGCTGCAGCTGGCAAAATTAGAGGTACAGCCATGCCCGTTTCGGGAAAACGTTTAATCCCTGGATTTATTGCAAGAGCTCTCCCTCACTGTTCTCACCGGTCAGCCATGGTACTTGCAGGGTAAATGTGCCAAAAAGGGTTTAAATTTCCTGGCAGCCCAACAGCCAGGACACATCCAGCCATGGTGAAAGTGAAAACACCACATAGCAAGGATATAGCCAGTGTAAATCATGTATAAGACATCTGCCTGCTCCTCTGGCCCATGTAGGCCTCCCTTTACTTACCAGAGCTGCCAGACAACAGAAAAGAAGGACAGGAAAAGGAGAACTGCAGGCCATACAGCCAGAAAGAGTCATTTAATCCAAATCCTCTGCACTGAGGGTGACTGGATCGCGTAACACTCACTCAGGGCTCTGAGCACTTCCAGGAATTGCTCCACTAATTTATGAGGAAAGGTCACCCTGTGCCATCCCACATTAGAGCAGCTGACCTGTATCATGAGGCAAAAGAAGATGCATCAGCCTCAGTCAGCAAGTGAGCTTGGTATGTAAGGGCGATGAAGAGAGGGTGAGTGAAGGAAACGTAGTGCTGTTCACAGGGTGCTCCATGTCCCCTCAGCAACCTCCTGGTGCGTGCTGCAAGCACTCAAAGAGCAAGGACTCTCCATGCCTGGAAGGTGATGAGCCAGGTGGGGTTTTGGAGCATCCCCTTTCTCTTTAGATGGTTTTGCTTACTCCCCTTTCACCCTTCCTGTGCAACCCTGCACCATGTTGGGTTGCGCCTGAGCCCACCCAAAACCAACCTGATCCAGGATGTCCAAAATCAATCGGAAGATTCCTGGTGACTTTGGGAAAGAAGGCTGAGCATCCTCAGGCAAATGTGGGAGACAGAAATTCGGGCAGGGCTAAGATTTCGCTGTCTGTGTGCATAGGATGTCTCCTCTTCCACATGGAGGAACGTTGGCCACCCTTCCCACTTTTTTGGTTCTCAGTGTTCAACACTGCACCTGGAGTTATCTCCCATTTACCAGTGAGCTGATTTAAGTGTCTGACTCAGTCACATATGTTTGGCTCACTTATCCAGAGTAAGATTTGGCCTACTAGCTGTGAAAACAGCTTATATCACATGTGCTGCAAAGCCTAGCCAGAACAGGCTGAATAAAGGATGAAGTTTAATCATGGAAATGTTGACCTACAAATAGAGAACAAAATGTTAAACCACATGGTATAGGGTGCTGCATGCCCCAAATATCAAGAAGAGGAAAGAAGAATTGAACACATTTGGAAAGTAAAGCTTACTGTTTGGGGTTTTTTCTTTTTCTTTCTACAGATTCTGAGAGTCAGACCCACACTGTTCCCGCTCACGATGACACCCTGGCATCTGAAGAACAACATGACACCCACCACAAAATGCTGCTGTTGGCTGGCTCTGTCTAAAGCGGTGAGGTTTCACAAGGGAGGTGAGGCTGCCAAAGGAAGGCACATGGGGGAGTCACAGCGAGTGGGACTGGGCACTCAGCCGTGACCCTGGTCTACGGGACCTGTAGGAAACTCAAGAGAGGTAAACATGACAGCTGAAAAATGCCCCTTTGGTTCTGCTTCCGTGAAAACAATCCGGGAACTACCTCTAATAGCTGGGGTTTTTCTCTTTGTAATTATTTTCACACCACCTTTCATCTGGAATTTTCTCACCTTTGTGGGTTTCACACAAAAAAGGGTAGTTTTTTTGGCAGAGAATCCATTTCCATTTTTAATCACAGCCATCACACAAACAGTTCATCTCACAGGATGTGAAAACTTTCTCATAGCCTTTATTTAATATATTTTGGTGTGTTGAAAAAGACAAAAAAGAATTCCTAAGTGAATAGTTGCCTTGCTTTCACTAACTTACATGCTTTGTCCTTAGGTACACTGCATTTTAGCCAGGCAGACCTTATTGACTGACAACTGTTTCTTTACAGGATTTCTATGTGCCAAGGAGCTGGACAGTAATATCCATTTGGTATTCATGGAAAGTACTTGCAGAACAATAATGACAATAATTGCTTCTGATTCTTGTGTTTACAACACTGCCAAAGTATCATTAGAGCCTTATTTATAGATAATAATGCTTATTAATCACACATATTTGAATTTTGGAATGTATTAGATTAATATTCTTTTGTAACTTGCTTCTGTACTAATGCTATGAAAAGCACTTTCTGAATGCAGCTCACTGGGAGTGCTCGCCTTGGAAAAGTAAAATCATCCAAACCATCTGCAGGTGAGGGACAAAGGACATACCTCTTCCCTAGCAGGCAAACACAGGGAACTGGAAACTCAGTTCCCTAGAGCAGCTCCTTTGACTAAAACCAGGTTCAGACTCCTGAAAAAATATTGTCAAAGGTGTGATAGTAATATCATGCTTTAGCTAGCTTTTCCATGCCCTATTAAATGGTATGCTTTTTTTCTGCTTTAAAAAGAAACCACTGTGGGGAGTGAGAAAGAGGTCCATCTACCGTCTCACTCTACCCAGCGGGCAAGTTTTCCCTGGACCTTAAGGCTCATGAATGCTTGAGAGGTTGGGTAATGAGAAATAAAGTGCAAAAATCACTGCTAATTTTGTTTATTAAATAATTCCAGCTTTTCTATATCAACGTCTGCTGCGACTCAATAACATGATAGAATGAAAATAGATTTTTAAAAATGACAGTTAAAACAAGCAAAAATGTCACCCAAATCTAAATATCAACTGCCATATATTCATATTCTCCTTTGTCTCTCTGTAGCCCATTACAATGCTGAAAAAACACCAAAGCGACTGCAGTACCAAACTCTCCAGTTTTTGGTGTGTGGCCAGCTCCATAAATTTGCATTTAAACAAATAAAATCCAGAACACTGTAGTATGTCTTTTTTTTTCTGAGAAGGTTCTTCAAGCAAATTTAAAGAGGCTCTGTCAGTTTAGAGATCACATTTCTGTCTCCTTTTTCTTCTCTTTGCCAACTGCTGATGTAACGTGGTTACTGTAAACGCTATAAATTAGGGAAACTTTTTATTTTATTTTATTCTGTGTATCTTATTTTGTGCTTTTTATAGCACTTTCTATGTGGTTGGTATAACCTGTTCCTCAGGGTCACAGTCCCCCATTGTCTCCAGGGTCTTTTACAGAGCCACAGTGGCAGAAAAAGAAATAATTAAAATGTAGAAGCTTTAAATTGCGAAGAGCACTTGTGGCTCGCTGCAACTACCAAACCTGCACCCAGCTCCTGCGTCTTAACTGACTAAACAAAAATGCGATAGCGCCCTTTCAAAATGTGTCTCACCTATTAATACTCTAGCTTGCTTTTCAGACTGTGTCTATAAAATGTGAGTATTGAGATTTTCCAGGAATTTCAAACCTGTTAAGACCAGTTGGTGCTGAGCGTAGCCCAGTCAGTTCTGGATGAGGCAAAGAGTTTTTTTTCCTTAAAAAAAAAAAAAAAAAAAAAAAAAAAAAAAAGAAAGAAAGAAAGAAAAGAAAAAGAAAAGAAAAGAAAAGAAAAGAAAAGAAAGAAAGAAATCTGGTCAGAGAACACCCGAAATCTGGTCAGAGGCGACGCCAAGCCGCAGAGTTCAGGCTGCGAGTCGGCGAGGAGCCCTACCTTTGCCAGGTTGGGCCAGCAGAGAGCTTCTCCCGGGGGCACGCACGGCCCCCGGGGAAGTCGCCTAGTGTTTTGCCCCGATTTCAGGGGAGGAAGATCAGCGTCAACTGTTTAACCCACGATTTGTAGACAAAGGAATTATAATCCAGGATAAGAGTAGAGTGCTGGGCGTTCGCAGACAAGGCTTTGGATTGGGCCCATTTCCTATTTGCTGCTCTACAACATCCTGCCAAAATTGATCAAAAAATCGATTGTGTTGTCCTGATGGGACTTTCACCAATAATCAGTCGTTTGCCTAAGTTCTCCTGATCCCGCTGTACCGAATGAGATTCCATAAAGTTAGTTACATGCTACATGATTCATTAACGTAGAGGAGTATCCGACATATTCTCTTCCTTGCTGTCAACTATTGCCTTTTCCTCAGATACTCGAGACTGGGTTTTTTTGGGGAGGGTTCAGTGTATCACAATCTAGAAAACTTTCCCTCTAACAAGCTTTTAAAATTTATGTCTTATTATTTCCTAATGTTAGGGGTAAAAAAGACATGGAAGTGTTTAATACTAAGATCCTCGTGTGGGAAAGTCAAAATATTAGCATTTAAAATCATAATTCGCTCTATGCAGATTCCCCTCTTCTTCTTTTCTTAATTGAGTAATGAACAATAATTTCTAATATTGATGTCTTTTTTCAGAGCGGTTGTAGTTTAACCATTTCTCCTAACTCTCTGAAGAAAAGAGAAAAACAAACAGCTATCACATGGGAATAGGTAGGTTTGCAATTTATATTCGTAGGGCTGATGCTAAACCTATATGAAGATAAAAACAGAAATTTCCAGTGATACCATTTTATCTTTTTTTTTCAGTCAGAGACATTATAACTCAGGTTTCTATATCCACGTTTGGCTTTCTAAAGAAAAGTAGCTACTTTTTTTCTGAAAATACTAAGTTTTCACAGTTCTCACTGAAGTCAAAGGTAGCTATTAATGCCCAGTGCCTTTTAAAAATAGGTACTTTTCCTGCAGTATAAATCCCCTTCCTGTGCATACATAGAGATTCATAAACTGCCAGTTTGAAAATGCTGGTCTTTTGCACAAAATACCTAAATGAACCTGTAAACACTACTCATGTATCTCAGCAAGTTCAGCACACAACTAAGAGTATACAAGGTCGGATCTCAAGCAAATCCCAAGCAATAAACGGTAAAACCACCTTCTAAAGCTAAGTGAGACAGGTTGCATTTTGGGGATATGAAAACCAAGATGGAAAAGTTTTCTTAATTTGTTCCCTTACAGTATCTCTGTGCTGTGGTCACAGAACACGAACATTCAGCTGAGAAATATTTAGACATGGAGCAAGAGAGAGACAGAGAGCGGGCTTCAAAAGCATCTTTTTTGTTGTATTTTTTTATTTGCTATATTTCTCAGTAGAACAGTAGTGTTCTGTTTGTATTTAGCATTGGGTTTATTGTCAAATAGTAATTCTTTCTTCTATCAGTTTGCGTGATTATTGTGTATTTATCCCTCCAGATAGGCAATGTAAACATTTCTCTTCCTTATTTTTATATCATTTATAGCTACTAAAATTTTGAATTTGTAGTTTCACATCATCTTCATAGAACTGTAAGACATAAACAGGAATAAAAATAAAAATATACCTTTTCATCAAGTATTCCACTAAACAAAAGGAGCAAAATTGATCTTTGTGTGTTTCTAAATAGCCCTGTAGGAGTCATATACTTTTACTACATGCTATATATATTGTATAGTTTCTTTCTCTGTTATGACACGTCTGATTACTTAAAAAAAAAAATCAAAAATGTTAAGGCACAAACCTTTGTAGGGAGTACTTTTAGCATGGTTTTTATTCTGACAAGATTAATAATTATCCGATAAGCATGACACGGTGTTTTTAAATGTTGTTTCTGGAATGAATTAGTGTCGAACATACAGGTACAAACGTAGAAGGAAAGGTTATTGCACGGCAGAGGAACTTCTATTTAAGCAAATAAAGGTTAAATGGCAAAATTGTTTAAAGGGGCAAAGTTTTTTATTCCCCCATCACAGCTATTTTGAAATTAAAATATCAGTAGCAAGTTTCAGAGTGGAACTGGGCATTTATACGGAACAAAAGAGCTACTAAAATTAATCGGAAGTGATTTGGGGAAGTGTATCGAGTGCTTGCCTCGGGGTCTCGGGCAAAAGTGGTCAGAAGGAGCTCTGCCGTGCGGAGGGCGACAAGCGCGTTAAGCCTTGTTCACCCACTTTTGCCACCCTCGGTGGCATCTGCGATGAGTTACTGGTAGGAACCGGACCAGAGACGACTCAGATTTTTGGTTTGCTTCAGCAAGTCTTAAGTGCTTACAGTCCCAACAAGGAGTTTCATATTTCCCAGAACGTGACATTTCCCTTTTAACTGAGCTCATATACATCCAGTGGTTTCCACTAGTGCAAACACACTTTTTGTACATAACTGTTGAAAAAGCCCAATCACACATATGCTTCCCTCGGGTCAGAGTACACTGGCCTGGTTCACTGAAGCCAGAGACCATGTTGCTGGATTGAAGCGAGCAGGATATAACCTTTAGGTCACTTAGGCATAAGTGCAGGGATGGTACGGCCCTGATTCCAGAAGAATTCACTCTGATGTCAAAAAAATGCAAAAATAGTCCCTCATTTTATATTAGGCTGCAGTGGAGTTGCATCAGAGAGAGGACCAAGGGCCAGATCCCGCTCGTTTCAAGCAGACAAAACTCCAGGTGGCTTCAATGAACAGGACAAGCAGGGTTTGGGCCAGCCTTAGGAAGGTAAGGTTTGGCTTCCTGAAGTTGAGATACTCGTTTGTACTGGGAGTAGTGAAATACTGGAGTCAGTAGACCTTATGTTAAGGAAAAGACTGAGGGCTACAACTTCTTCTCACTAAAACCAATGGCAAAACAGCCAGTGGGACCACAATTTGCCCCTGAGCTGCAGTGCAGAATTCAATTTTACTACTCTTTCTACTTAACTTTCCTTGCAAGAGTAAATTTTAAATAATACAGTGCCAAAGGCCATAGGGCTCACTTTTTACAACACCAAACTGAATTGTCTGAACTCTCATTCTAAATTTAAAATATTATTGCATTACTCGACTTCATACCTCTTACAAATGTCCTGTTATGGTATAGTTTCACGTGTATAATGAATATGCAAATGCTATAACTATATCTGCTCATTTTATCTTATTAATTAGCTACTTTAAATTTTTTTCCTTTCAGTGTAGTAGCAAATAAAATATGTATTCTCTTTTTGTCATTTCCCAAATTAAATTCACATGCCATAATGACTATATTTCATGTGCAAAATAACAATATGCGTACATACCTGACTTTACTTCTTTAGTGAATTGCTTCATTTGTAAAATGTTGCATATAAAACTGGAATCTAAGATGAATTGCTCTTTTTTTTTTTTCTTGATAGGAAGCATTGCTTAAGTTCATAGCAATTTTAAATATGATACATTTAAAATATTAATTTTTCCCATATATTATTCACTGACTTTCAAGTTTCATCTCAAGTTAGTGGCACTTTGTATTTCAAAGGAAGAACTGTTTCTTTTTTTCAGTACTAATGTTCTATTAATTCACTTTGTAATATCACTCTAGTTCAGACAAATGAAATTGCACTAAATTGCTTATGTCATGCTAAAGTTGTTGACATTATATGAAATTCCATTTTCCATTACTATTTTATGTTTTTTATCTCAGTATCATCTTTTTTAGATATAATTCATAGCCCTGTTTAGTTAGTTTTAGAAGAACAAACATATGCATAAATATTTTTGTGCTGAGATGGGGGCGTATGGATATTTACAGTAAAGTCTGTAACTTAAGTGACTTACAAAAAATTAAGTGCAAACTCACAGTGAAGTATCGTTACAGTTTTTTTCTTTATGAACATTTTTGTTTTGTGTAGTTTTCTCTTCCAACACATTTTATCACACACACATATATACATGCACATACACACATATATGGTTGTGAAAAATATATTTGTGTGCAGGTAGATATGCTTGCAATGCCTCATAAACTATTCATGTATTCATTTTGGATATATAAATAAAATTAATTAATTTTATATATATATATATACACACATATATATATGTATGTATGAAGGCATTCTTTAAAGGGGGTAGGAAGGCCTAAAGGTGGGACCACCCAAAGAACTGCGAGAATCTTTTTATATGACCATGTATCCTTTAATTTCCTCACATAATGTCCACATGGCTATGTAACTACATTCAGAGATAATGACAGAAATTATACCTGGACAGGCTGAAAATCTTTAATGGGTAAAACAGTATATAATCCTATGAAATGCCTTTCAGGAGTGAAATAATTACAAAGCACTGGAGAAAGAGTATCAAATAGCGGTAAAATCACCTGTAAATATGTGTAAGATGCTATAAATATACCTCAGTATATGTGTAGTTGACTGACTCTGACTGTCATTAAAATCAAATGTTCAGGAGCTAGGAATCCAACTCCAAGGAAGGCAGATTAATACATTTATATTAATATAAAATATGTACTTTAAACTTTATGTTTGTAATATCGTTAATGATGTAGTCTCTTTTTTAAATGCCTGATATTTGTTCCCTTTGCAAATTAGAAAGTAGGATGATTTCTTAAAATGTGATCCAACTCCTTAAAAAAATGCAAAATAACTGATGCAAATCCCTGTCATTTGTGAATGCAATGACATTACATGGAGATGAGTGAACAACAGGAGAGTGTCCTGATCATAAACAGAAGAGAATGCCCTGTTCCTATACGTTCTTCAAATGCCAGGATTTTGAAATCTGAATTAGACCTCAAATGCAAATTAATCTCCAAAGTGGGGGGGGGGGGGAGAAAGAAAGAAAAGAAAAGAAAATCACAGAGACATACCAAGTCAAATGCTCCTTTTTCTGCCTATCTCGTCCACAGTGTTAAAACAGGCTAAACAAAACAAGTGCACATCAAGATAGAGCCAATGAAGGGGAAGGAAGCGGAGAGGGGAGGAAGCCGCCTCCCTGAACACACGGGGAGTGGGAGCGCATCACCCCACGGCGGTACCTACCTGCCTTGTGAGTGTGCTCAGAGGAAGACAGCGCGGGGAGCACGCGGCCGGCTTGGATTTTTGTCAGCCGGCTGCACCCGGGATGCGGGGCGGGGGTGGGGTGTCAAGGGGGGAATGCAAATTGTTGTTTGGGGAGGGAGGTTTTTGTTTGTTTTTTGTTTTTTTTTTTTTTAAGGAAAAGGGCGGTGGGGGGAGGATAAGCGGCACCGCCAGCCGAGGGGTAAATAGGTGCGCGCCCGCGCGCACCGCACACGCTCGTGGGGGTAGCGGGGGTGGAGGGGGGCAGAGCGCGGTGCGGGGTGGGGGGGAGAGGGGAGGGGAGCCCCGCCGGGGGAGCGCGGAGCGGCGCGGAGCGGCGCGGAGCGGGGCCGCCGCCGCTCTGTGTCGGCGGCGGGCGGGGGGCGGGCGGGGCGCGGGGGCTGCCCCCTCCCCGCGTGTGCGTGTGCGTGGGGGGGGCGCCCCCCTCCCTCCCTCTCTCCCTCTGTGCCTCCCTCGCCCCCCCCCCCCGGCCGGTGCCCCCAGCCCGGCCCGCCCTGGCCCCCTCCCCCGCGCTGCCTCACCACTCCCGGCGGCTCCCCGCGTGGAAATGGAGAGCGGCAACTCGCACCGGGGCTCGCCGGCATCCCACGGTCCTGAGGAAGGAGTTTGGGGCGGCGGACGGGGGGGGGGGAGGTGGGGGAGCGCGGGGGGGTGTTTGAGGGTGACGGTGAGGCGAGGAGGAGGAGGAAGGAGGAAGGCTGGGAAGAAGGGGGGGGAGCTCCTGAAACGGAGCCAGCCCAAACGGGAGAGGATGCTGGAGCAGGGGCCGCGTCATTTCGGGGCTGGGGGGGGGAGCTCAGCCCCCCCACACCCTCACCCCGCCTGCAGGCGGGTGCAGCTCCCTGCCAGGCAGCGCAGCCTCCCCGCGGCCGCCCCACGCGAGCCCCCGGGGCCGCGGAAGGGCGGCGAAGCCCCATGCGAGCCGACGGGATCGGCCGCCTTGGGTCCGCCTAGCGCGGCCGGGTGCAGGGCAGCAGCGGCCGCGCGTGGGAGCCCCGGCGGGGCGGGCTCCCACGAGGACTGGGGGAGGGGGTCCCACGGGTCGGGGGGTCCCGCGGCCGGGCGGGCTCCCCGGACGCGAGCAAGGGCAGGGTGGGAGGAATGATCGGCATTTATCACTGCGGGGGAAACTCGCAGCCTTTCAAAGGGTCTCAGCTGGGTGAGCGCGAATGCCGTCTGTCCCTTTCACATTTTGAAGCTCATCGGTCTGTTAGGGGGAGGAGGAGGGGGGAAACATTTTTTTTTTTTTTTTTCCCTAGTGCTGGACAGTAGGTCTCTTTGAGCCTAGTGTAATGTCCTACGGCTGCAATTATAAACAAACTTTCCTTCTGCAGGGAGGAAGTAGCTGAGACTGTTGCCAGCAAGTAGCAAGTTGCCAGCGGCCACCCCAGGCTGTCGCTGGCCCCAGGAGAGGCCTGGTGTGGAGGGGCTGTGGATGCAGCACGCTGCCCTTCCAAGGCAAAATAACGAGCCCAAGAGACTCTTCCCTTCTTTCACCTATGCCCTCTTGGTCCCAGGCAGGTTTCCTCTGAAACTCATCCCCTCTGTGGCTCTCTAAGCTCAGCTTCAAGCATTCATGTCCATGTATTTTTCACATTTCCCCATCACCTGCATGATGCTAGCATTAAAAAGCAAAGTTGTACCTAGAGGGGATCCCAGGCACCATCACCACAGCCCACAGTGAGCACCAGTGAAAAGGAGAGGAAACAAAGTCACCAGGCAAGGTTATAGTACCAGTACTGGCACACAACCATGTACGTGACCTTGTCCCAGCCTTGTACAACACCTGCCACAGCAAAGGTGGATATCCCAAGGCCTTATAATATCAATCATCATCGTTATTTTTATGTTCATTCAGCTTTTAGCTTATTTTGTGACTCCATACCTGTTTATACGGGTTTATAAACATACATATACACATATATTCGATAGTGGTTAAACTGGACAGCTATTTCTCTACTACTGAAACATGTATAGTACACACATACAGTGATGATACCCAAGGTGTTTGGGGATGGGGATGCATAATATCTTATAAATTTGAAGTTTTTATCAGGCAGAGCAGATTACTTTAAGCGTTCAATTTCTCAGCGATCCAATTTTATTAGGATTTACTATCATTTGTGCTGAGTATCCCTGGGGAAATAATGCTTTGATTAATGTAATCCTGGGCTGGGATCCGCCACATGCCCCTCTCCCAAGAGAAGGGCCCTGTTTGACAAACAAAAACAGAGCAGCAACTATTGCAATCTGCACTCACCTTTAGAAAGCACAGACACACATACACACGCACACGAAATACAGCCACCTCCTCCCCCTACCCCAAAGACAATAGCAGCATTTCAAAACAATGTGCACTCTTATTCATTTGCACACAATGCCTCTGATTCAGTGTGGGCTGTACAGTCCAGCCCTCATCCGCGTGGAGCCAGCCCAAAAAGGATACCGCTCTGTTCCCCGCTGAGAAGCTGAAGCATCTCTGGGAAGCTCAATGCCTCTCTGTATTTCAGGCTCTCCCTGGTCTCCCAACATTTCTGCCTCTTTGTTTCCCACTGCAGGCCTTGCTGCAAACTGATTTCAAGTCTGCTCATTCAACGCACTAGAGGCAGGGGCCCGGGAAGCTTTGTTCCTGCGAGAGGCTCGGTGGCCCATACCTGGGGATTTTTACCTCTCAGCCCAGGGCCCCGATAAGTGAATCACTGCCAGGCACTCCGCTCAGTCCAGAAAGGGAAGGGGGGGGCTGGAAACAGCCTGAAACATAAAGTGTTGTTACATAAGTGTTTAAATTAAAGGAAAGAAACTATTCCTCTGTGTCTGGGAGCTGTTTGTTGTTGTTGTTGTTGTTGTTTTTAATCAGCTTTGTTCCACCCCCACCTCCCTTTCTGGCTGTGCCAAAGGCTGGCAGGAACAATAGCGTTTAAGCAGGTCTGGAGGAATAAACATAGCAGGACCAGAGATCAGCACGCTTTCCCTTTCTTTCACACCCCTAGGAGAACTGGCCGGCATACCCCCTCCCTCCTCCTCCTCCTCTTCCTCCCTTCTCACCCCCCCCCCCCCACCCTCCCAGGAAGAAGCCCGTGGTCGGCAGCTGAAATGGTAGCTTGGTGTTGTATTTTCTCCCCCGCCACGATGGGGTAGGTCCCGTAGCGCCCGCGGAGGGCACCCAGTGACAAAGGAGGGCCCTGACTGCACTTCGGCCGCTTTAGTCGAAGTCTGGATTAATAAATCCCGGGGAAGGAGGAGGGGAGGGAGCCCGCAGATGAGGAGGAATGCGATTTGCACCGGGGGTTTCGCTAAGATGCTCCTCTCCCGCTCCTGTTTACCCAGTGACCCCAATACGGTGACTCAGCGATTACGGTGCGCTGGGTGTCTGCATGGGGGGGGGGAGGGAGCCCCCCCCTTCCTCCTTCTTTTCTTTCCTGATGAAAAACGATGCAATTACATTTCTGCATGCTGATCTGAGAGTTCAAATAACAAGCCTTAAACGCGTTATCAGGCGCTTGTTAAAGGAGGAAGGGGGGAGGAAAGGGGGGGGGAAATCTAGACGTACGTGAGTGTGTGTGTGCGCGCGCCTGCATGTGTGTGTGTATACACACATAGATATGTATACCATATTCACTTATATACGGATGCATATATATTTAAATGAAAGACTGCTAGATCGGCTCTTGTTCGGCCTGAATACATGCACCGAGACAGATGAGTGAGGGATGAGGCTCGGTTTAAAACCACCACCACCAACAACAACAACAAAAATAACAAAAACAGGAGGGAGAAGAAGAGGTGCAAATCACGCCGGGGTAAAAGTTCCTGAGACGCGGTCTCTCTGTTTTCCGAGCGCAACCTGACTTTCCTCATCCGGCCCAGATGCTCGGTCCGCCGCCCCCGCGCTGCCGCCGCCGCTCGCTCCGCGCCCGCGGAAGCGGCGGCAGCGCGGGGGCGGCGGCAGCGCTGCGCGCTCCCCGCGGGGCTGCGGCCGCCGCCTCGGCACCCCCTCGCCCCCCCACCCCCACCCCCGCCCGCCCGGCTCCCGCGGGCAGCGGGACGTTTCTGAAGAAGTTGGATCGCGGGGCTGGATTTAAAGAGGGGAGGAGGGAATAAATGCGAGGACATGATGAATAATGTTAACTTTTGACTGTAGGAGTCATGATAGAGTTGAGTGAAGCTGCGGGGAAATATGTCATTTAATCCCAGGGCCGCTGAAGTCCCTTTTATCAAATACCGTGATGCTGGAATTATACTGCTGGAAAAGCGGCTGAGCGCTTAAAAGTATCCAGCATCAGGAAAATACAGAGATTGGAGGAACCAGTGTAAAACGAACACACGTACAAACTAACCACAGGACCATGAAAAACCCAAGCGGATTAACATTATATAAATAAATATATATGTATTTAAAAAAATGCACAGTAAAACGGTAGCTGCTGCATTCGCGAGGGGAGAACAGAGTGTGCATGTTTGTGTGCAATGCCAAAAAGAGCAGCCTTAAGGTTGACCTACTGCAATCTGCACTGAGCTCCTCAGACAATAGACAAGTTCAAATGTCAAAAAATCTAATAATAATAAAAAAAAAAAAAAAAAACAAAAAAACAGAGCTGCCAAACTACACGAACTGTTTTCTGGTGTACCACAATTATTCACCCATCTTATCCACTAAGAGACTGCCAGCCCTTATGCGTGTAAAAGAAAAAATATGTAATGCATATGGATCTTTCTTTCCTTTTTTTTTTTTCACACGTGAAACGCTATTGAGATGGCAAGCACGCAAATCAGAATGATATCATGTCTAATAAAAGCGGGGCTAAGGTTTTCACAGTCTTTTTAAAAGACTCTAACTTGTAAATCCCCTTTTAATGTTGCTACATGCACATTATTCTTATAAATTAAAATCTACATGTTCAAGGAGCTGGACTGTAACTATATATCCCTATGATTTTAATGTCGGTGGGAACATTAGGTTTCTATCATATGTAATGTGTCTACATTGAGCTCAAGTCAACAGATAGATTGTTCCATTAATTTGGCAACTTTCATTACAGTACGTGTGAGGTGAACCCTAAGCACAACACGTTGGGTAATATCAGAATTATGCAGCTGGGAAAGAAAAGACCTCTATTTTAAACCTATCTTGGTTTGCATGTGCAGTTCTATATTATTGTTCTAATTTATTACAGAACCCGAAATGCTTTGTTATGCTCAAAACAATAAATAAGGTTGGGAGTGAAGCCTTCATAATAAAAGGTGTGGAAAAATGATCAGCCTGCCTATTATGTTTATCGTTGTTATTGTAAGTCTTTAAAAGTAATATGTATATTTTCCTATTTTCTCCAGACTGATTAGTGTAATATTCCTAGTGCAGCTATCAACGTGGTCATAAGAACTATGAACTACAGTATGGGTAAGCTTGAAAAACATAGAGCAAATCACGTTAGCCAAGAATGCTACATATCTGGAACCCAGTCAACTTAACGTTTTCAGCTGACTGCCGTATTATGCAGGAATATGTTTTACATATAGCATACTGTATACGGAATATGTCTTTATGTTTAACATTTTAATTTGGAAACGCTAATTAGGCAGTTGGTCTCCACGGTTATATTAGTAGATACCTAATCATTTCCCACTATAAGTAAATGAATACTAAATACAGTAAACATCCACTTTATTTTCTCTACCTCCACGACAATATCGTTTATACATCCATTTTACAAAGACGTCCATTCGGATAAAACAGACGTTAAGAGGGAGCAAAAAAATGTTCTGTGTAGCAATTATCGCGGTACAATTATCGCGTCACTTCAGGCATAAATCTGATAATCATATCCGAATGGTATTTTTTTCCAAAGACAGCAAGGAAAGTAAGTTCCTACAGAATTAACTTGTTGCTTGTTTTAGCGTTAGCTTTTCCATTCACTTTTATTCTCTCCCCCCCCCCCCCCCCCCCGTCGGCTACAAATAGCTAACGCAGGTATAAGACAGATGAGCTGGACCCTTATTTTGTTTAAAATAGAATGCAAGTTACATTTGGAGGTCGGGGAGCGGAGGAGAGGGCAGAGGAAATGTGGGGGTAAATACACTGCTTCACAAATCCAGGATACTGAACATTGCTGGGCTCTTCAAGCGCAAAAATGCATGCCCAGATGTGAGGGCAATATTTGCTAAACTATGGTAATTCTACACCAAGTGACCACGTTTGTGATGAGAATTGCACTCTGGAAACGTGTTTTACTTGTCTGGAATATTACTATTGCTTATTTCGCCAAATGCAGTAAGTGGAAAGTTTTGTTCATGTAAATATCTTAACCATTTTCCCCGCTGCACGGTCAATACACATTGAGCTTTGATTTCGTTTTTCAAATGAAGTCCCACGAACATGTTAGATGAAAAGGAGAGAAAAGTCTGTATTCCTGTAGGTCGTTTTCTCTCCTTGCTCTTTTTTTTTTTTGGGGGGGGGGGGGGGGGCTTTAGCTTTTTAAGCAGGGAGAGTTCATCTTGCCAGGGTCTATCATATTTATGGGCTGTGTGATTTCCAGAGCTCCAATTGGTCTTTCCTTTATGGAGGCAAGGAATAAAACTTTCCCAGTCGCACGGAAACTGCTGGGGCTCCGGCGTGGGGGAACAAAGTGGCTTCAAGCCCCTGCCGGGACCGCGGTGCTGCGGCCACGCTGCCGCTTTTGCCCCCCCGCCGAGGACTCCCGGGGGCTTCGCCGTGCAGGTGCTTTAGCTGATGCCGCAGCCCCTGTCTGACTGTGCCCGGTCCCTACAGACGGGCGGGCGAGGGAGAAAAAGCAGTCGCTCTGACCAGTAATATCAGCAGATAAATAAGTAAATAAATAAATTCCTCTCTCATATCCCTTCTGCAACTCTCTAAGAAGAGAAATGGCTAAAAGTAGTGGGCGCCTGGGGTTATGGGCTGGAACTGCGCGTGTTTTGCAAAGGGACAGAAAGCTGAGCCTGAGCTAAGTTGTCGTCGCCGTCGATGTTGTTGGCTTTAGTTCAGTTGAACGCCTGCAAGTGTGTCCTGGACGGCGACAACTTGTGCCCGGATCGCGCCCGGTGCGGGCAGGGCGGGGACGTGGGGGCAAGCCTGGTGCTGGCTTTGCCAGTCGCTTTCGTCGCAGATAGAGAAGTCAGTGAGAGTGGAGGGAGTGGCCAGCTTGTTTCAGGAAAAAAAAAAAAAAAAAAAAAAAAAAAAAAAAAAAAAAAAAGCTACTTTTCCAGGTTTAATACGGCAATTAAATATTAAATGATCTAAAAAACCCCGAGTCGTTTTATTGCATCTCCAGAGGCTTAATCGCCTTATTTGGACAAAAAGCTGTGTGGCACCTCAGGCTACCCTGCACCACCGCGCCTGTGCCTGTGTTTAATTAGCTGATTTCACTCCGGTGCGGGCCTCAGGTCCCTTGGCGGCTCTACACCACCGGGGAAACTTGGGGGGCGGCCTCTGCACCCCGCCGGGCCGCCCCTCTCCGTGCCTCGGGGCTCCCCCCAGCCCCAGGCCCGGGCCCGGCTCCTTTTCCCTCTCTACCCCCCGGGAGTGCGGGGCAGAGCCGGGTGCCGGCGGGGCAGGCGGCAGCCGAGCCCGGGGGCGCCCCGCTCCGCGCCCCGCTCCGCGCCCCGCTCCGCGCCCCGCCGAGGGCGCCACGGCGCCCCCTGCCGGCCGGCCAAGCCCTGGCGCCCCGCTCCGAAAGTTTATCCTGTTCAGCAAGCCGTGGCGTATAAAATTAACGACAGCCAATAAAATTAGCTTATATGTTTCAACTGTAAAAGTCCGCAACAAAATAAAGCTCGTTTTAGTGAAGCTAAGAAGCTCTGGTTTGGCTCCGCTCTCTTTGGCTGAACTGGGGTCCTTTTATCTAAAGCCCAGTGCACAAACATATAGCTTAATGTGACTAGTGTTCTTTCTTTTATTTCTTTCTCTATGGCAACCAATATGTTCTGCTCAGAAATGTTCCCCCATCAAGGAAACAAATGATCTTGAGGGAGCAGCTCTATACGGCATCTGTTCCAATGGAGCACACAGAGTTAACCCCAGTCAAAAGAGACGCTGGGCACGTCAACAAGAAGTGGAAAATGAGCGATTCTTCTCCCCCCCAAATTGAAACCTATACCTCCCTAGTTTTACAAGCCATTTTATTGATTTGACTATCGACCGTCTCCAAAGAAGTAACTAATTCTAGGAAATTACAATGATCGCGAGCTATCCTGTGTCCAAAAGAGCAGCGGGGGGGGGGGGGGGAATTATGCAAATGGCACGACAAAATTAAAATAAATGAAAGTCACGTAATGGGATATTTAAGCCCCGGTAAAGTTTTCAGGAGCTGTATCTGGCCTACTAATTTCATCCTACATTATTTATCACATTATTTATCACACTGACCCAAACGCTATAAAAGAGTTTCAGACCATTAGCCTATACCTCTCAGTTAGTCGGAATTCAGAGAAAGTGGACCCCGAGACAAGAGAGACTGTCAGGAGAGCGAAACAAAGTGAAATCTGGTCTGTAATCCTCAAACCCCAACCTCCTTTGAGAATAAAACGAAGGGATGTCCTGGTTAGTTTTGATTGATTATACTCTTTCTGACGGACTTTCACTGCAGAGCTCTAGATGTTGTGCTTAACCGTCTGTTCCCTAGTTACAATATTAACCCTGTGCGTGCACCGCCGTTTCCTCCGCCTCCCCCCGCGCCGCTCCCTTCCGCGGCGGCGGTGCCGGCAGGTGCCCGGGTCACCCCAGCGCGGCGCGGCCCGGCCCGGTCCCGGTCCCGATCCCGACCCCGGTGCACCCGCCGTGCCCCCTCCCCGCCTGCCGGGCGACCCTGGTGAAGAAGCGCTTGAAAACAGTCCGCGTCTCCGCCTCTGCCCTCCTTTAAAAATCCCTAATATTTTCGAGAGCTTTCCTTTTCCCTTTCCCACCCCCTCCCTCCCCGGCCGCCGCCACGAGTCCTAGCGTTACAATAATTAACAGTGCCCAGAAAAGTGAAGTAGTAACCAGAAAGACTTTCCAGCACTGAAGAATTGCTCTGCTGCCTTGAGCTTTGGAAGGAATCCATGCTTTTTATGTAATATTTCACTAAGGTGTTCTTTGTTGCTGGTGGAATTTTTTTTCCTTTCCCTTTCCCTTTTTTTTAAGCTTGTTTCCTTCCAGACAGTTGCCATGGGTTTCCCTGTCTTGTCCTAAGCTTTTGAAAACATATATTCAGAAGACTTTAAAGAAAGCAAAAGTAGATAAAAAAATGTAAAACACTTACCGATCATACTTCCAGGATTTAGAGATTTTTTTTTAATTTTTGATTTTAATAAGGTGACAGGGGGGAAAAATCATGTTCTCAACTCCAGCGAAACGATCCATGTTAAGATTTTCCTTTGCACTGACTCCACTAAGCCCCGCTCTCCACTAGTCTATTATTTTCACCAAAATATATGAAAATTTATGCAAATGAAAATCAGCACTAACTGTTCTCCCCTTGTTATACTTTGGATTTTTTTCCAGACAAAACAATCACACTCTGCAAGGGAGGGGGTGGGAAGAGTTGGGGAACTAAGTTTTTTTTTTTTTTTTTTTTTTTTTTTTTTTTTTTAATAAAAGACATTACTCCAGCTCGAGTTTTTATTTTTTGTTGTTGTTGTTATGAGGGTATACTATTTTTTTTATTTGGGGGGAATTTCTTCCCCCTCCTTTTTTTTTTTTTTTTTTATTTTTTTTTTATTAAGAAAGTAGATCTGTTTGCAGAGGCGCTATCACGTTTCATCAGGCCACCTGAGACGGCTTTTGAAAGCGTGTACTGTGAAATTCATAGCAGTAATTTAGACAAAATCCTCACTGTATATTAATGAAAGACGGCCCCATGGCACCGTTCCTATCCTCCCCATTCAGTGTAAACAAAACCACGAGACTCACTCGGTTTTTGAGCCTGATCCAAGCAAAATCGGCTGGAAAGGAAAACATGGGGTTCTGGCACTGACTATTCAAACGTCTGCACCTGGAGATCTCAGATTTATTCAATGAAATCTGTGTTAGATCTTTTATATATGTAAAAAAAAAAGGGAAAAATAAACCTTTGGAGGACGCATGGGAACAAAAAAAAATCGTTATGTTTAGGGTTGCATTACCATTGCCCTTCGGATCCGTATACTTCTCATTAATGGTTTTTTCTAAAGCTACCTAAGATGGTATCTTTTTACCGTGCGAGCCAGAGCTGGACAGAGTCCTAAGTAAATCCTGCCAGGCTGCAGTAGAGGCTCGGAGCCCGCCAGCGCTGCCCACCGGCCCCGGGCGCGCCGTCCGCGCCGTCCGCGCCGCGGGCGGGGGGCGGCTCGCTGCGTCCCGGGGCGAAGCGATGCCCGGGCAGCGGGTGGGGGGAGCCGGAGGGGCCGGGGCGGGCTGCCGCGCTCCGCATTTTGATGCAAACGTCCCGCCTTTCCCCCTCGGCGGGCACACGCGCTGTCGGAGCGGCACGCTGTGGAAACGCGTGCGGCGGGGCACGCGTGGACGGCGCGCCACGGCCGCGGTCGTTAGCAGCGCTGCGTCCCCTGAATGTCCGAATTGTGCTGTTTCGCTGGAAATCCCCGAGGAGCGTTCAATTTGCCCTTGTTTTTGTTGCCACTTTCTCTTTTTTCTTGGTTCACTGAGGTTGCCTGTGTGCAGCGTTTCCGCTTGGTCGCATCCCTCCCTCTCTCTCTCTCGCCTTCCCCCGCCCCCCTTAACTCTTTCCGCTGGACGAGAAATAATAAAACGTTTCATGCGATGGGGCCGGCTTCCTGCGAGAGACCACAGCTTCTCGCAGGGCAAACACGGCTCCCGGCTCCCCCCTGCCTCCCCCGCCGACGGGGCGGCCCCGGCGGCGAGGGGCCCGGGCGCCCCGAGCCGGGCTGAGGGGCGGGCGGGCCGGACGGACGGACGGACGGACGGGGACCCGCCATTCCCGCTCCGGGGGCTGGGAGCCTCCGGGGCAAACGGACGGAGGAGGGGCGCAGGGGGGAGGAAACTCCGGTGCCGACGGGGCGTGCAGCCGCGGAGCTGGAGGGGGGGGGAGGAGGGTGAAAGGGGGGGCGCAATGAAATCAAAAGTGCAATGTCCGCCCCCGCCCGTTCGGGCGCTATTGTTGTTGTTGTTGTTATTGTCTCCCCCCCTCTCGCGCGCGCGCGCACACGCGCGCACACGCGCACCGCGGCCGCCGCTCGGCCCCGGCCCGGGTTGCGGCGCGCCGGGATAACTCCGGGATTTACGCGCCGCGCGTGAAGAGTTAAGACGCGCGCGGAGGAGGGACGGGCCGGGGGAGGGCGCGGGAGGGGGCGGCGGGCGGGGGCGGGGCCGAGCGCCGTCTCCGACGCCACTGCGCCTAAATTAAAAAGCAGCCAATCGGAACGGCCGGAAGGGGGGGCGGGCGGCGGGGGCCGGCGGCGGCGGCGCTGCCCGTCACGCCGCGGGCAGCCAATGGGCGGCGGCGGCGGCGGCGCGCGGCTCCGGCGGCGGCGGGGCGCGGGTGGTGGCGGTGCGCGGCGGCGGCGGCGGCGGGCAGACGGCGGCTTGGCCCCGCGCGGCGAGGGAGGGCGGGACGGCGCGAGCGCGGGCGCGGGCGCGGGCGCGGGCGCGGGCACGGCCCGGGCGCGGGAGGCGGGGAGAGCCGAGCGGCGGGGACTCCGGCACCGCCAGTGCGCACTGCGAGCCCGGCAGCCCAACTTCCCCGCTGGAGTGAGTGTATAAAGGATACCATATATGCACACACACATACGCACACCTCGCCAAGCGCGGCACTCCTCCTCCACCTCCTCCCTCAACCAACTGCTGGAATTAAAATAAAAAGCAAAACAAACACCAAAAAAAAGAGAGAGACAGAGAGCGGGAGAGAGAGAGAGAGAGAGAAACAATTCGCGAGGTAACGAGAAATTTCAACTTTTTGATATTTTTTCTTTTTCTTGACTTTTTTTTTTTTCAACCGCCTAAAGGAAAGGTAGGGAGAAAAAATGTCTTATGCAGACTGTGACTCTAGCAAGAAGGCTCCGAGAGGACTCTTGTTTCAAAGGGGACAAAGTGCTCCAGCAACAGCACAACTTTGAGAAATGCATCATCACCACCATCACCACCATCATCATCACAGGAAGTTTTCTTAGGACACCAACAAAACTTGCAAATAAAAGAGCAAAAGGAGACCCGGGAGCCGAGGAGAGAGAAAGAGAGAGAGAGAGCGAAAAGGAAAATATACCCACACACAAAGCCTTAAAGGACGAAGAAAAGGAAAAGTTTCGCTCTGAGAGGGGAAGGCTGTGAGGTGGAGATGTACTCCTAGGGGAGCGGAGGGGAGAAGGACCGGGGGCTTTTTGATCCCCCCTCCCCTTTTTCGCTTTTTAGCCTTTGTTTGGTTTCCTCCCAGCGAGCAGCAAACTCGGGCGAGAAAGCGGCGGAGGAAGGAAAGCAAAAAAATATACGTGTTATTTTTGTTTTCTTCTCGGGGAAAAAAAAAAAAAAAACAAGAAGGAAAAGGAAGGAAAAGCGGGCGCGGACGATCGGCGGAGAGCCCGGCCGCGGAGCGCGGCGCAGCGCAGCGGAGGCAGGAGGCGCGGAGCACCGCGCGCCGCGGAGCGCTCGCAGGTGAAGCCCGCGCCCGGCGCCCGGCGGCGAGGCTGGGAAGGCGGCGGCGGCGGCGGCGGCGCGGGCGGCGGCCGCCCCGGCCCCGGCAGCGGCAGCGGCAGCGGCGGCGGCTCCGGCAGCGCCGGGCGCGGGCGCTCGCGGCGGCGCGGCGGCAGCGGCGGCCCCGGCCCCGGCGGCGGCCCCGGCGGCGGCCCCGGCGGCGCGGCGGCGGCGGCGGGCGGCGGGCGGCGGGCGCGGGATGGCCGCGGCCACCTCTAACCCTTACCTCCCCGGCAACGGCATCCTCTCGGCCGGCTCCATCGTGCACTCGGACTCGGGCGGCGGCGGCGGCGGCGGCGGCGGCGGAGGCGGCGGCATGCAGCCCGGCAGCGTGGCCGTCACCTCGGTGGCGGGCGGCTACCGCGGCGACCCGGCGGCCAAGATGGTCCAGAGCGACTTCATGCCGGGCGCCATGGCCGCCAGCAACGGCGGCCATATGCTGAGCCATGCCCACCAGTGGGTGACAGCCCTGCCCCACGCCGCCGCCGCCGCCGCCGCCGCCGCCGCCGCCGCCGCCGAGGCCGGCTCGCCGTGGTCCGGCAGCCCCGTGGGCATGACGGGCAGCCCCCAGCAGCCGCCGCCGCCGCCCGACGTCAAGGGCAGCGGCGGGCGCGACGACCTGCACTCGGGCACGGCGCTGCACCACCGGCCGCCCCACCTGGGCCCCCCGCACCAGGGGCACCCGGCGGCCTGGGGGGCCACCACGGCCGCCCACCTGCCCTCCATGGCCGGCGGGCAGCAGCAGCAGCAGTCGCTCATCTACTCGCAGCCCGGGGGCTTCACGGTGAACGGCATGCTGAGCCCCCCCCCCGGCGGGCAGAGCCTGGTGCACCCGGGGCTGGTGCGCGGCGACACGCCGGAGCTGGGCGAGCACCCCGGCCACCACCACCACCACCACCACCAGCACCCGCACCACCCGCCGCACCACGGCGCCGTCAACAGCCACGACCCGCACTCGGACGAGGACACGCCGACCTCCGACGACCTGGAGCAGTTCGCCAAGCAGTTCAAGCAGCGGCGGATAAAGCTGGGCTTCACCCAGGCCGACGTAGGCTTGGCCCTGGGCACCCTCTACGGCAACGTCTTCTCGCAGACCACCATCTGCCGCTTCGAGGCCCTGCAGCTCAGCTTCAAGAACATGTGCAAGCTGAAGCCTTTGTTGAACAAGTGGCTGGAGGAAGCCGACTCCTCCACGGGCAGCCCCACCAGCATCGACAAGATCGCCGCCCAGGGCAGGAAGAGGAAGAAGAGGACCTCTATCGAGGTGAGTGTCAAGGGGGCCTTGGAGAGCCACTTTCTGAAATGCCCCAAGCCCTCCGCCCAGGAGATTACGAACCTAGCGGACAGCCTGCAGCTGGAGAAGGAGGTGGTCAGGGTTTGGTTTTGCAATCGGAGGCAGAAAGAGAAAAGGATGACCCCCCCGGGGATCCAGCAGCAGACCCCCGACGATGTCTACTCCCAGGTCGGCACCGTGAACTCCGACACGCCGCCCCCTCACCACGGACTGCAGACGAGCGTGCAGTGAGAGGCGCGGCAGCAGGGGGGCAGCGGGGCCAGCGGGGCCGGCACCGCCGCCGGCACCGGCTCCGGCTCCGGCACCGCCGCCAGCTCCGGCTCCGGCAGCGCCGCGCACACGCTCGCGCTCACACACACACACACACACGCGAGCGCGCGCGCGCACACACACACACACACACACACACACGAGATCTAGGCTCGTTCAGACTGCTTGTGTTTATATATATATGGATAGACGCGTGCATCTATATATATATACATATAAGAGCGATACCGATAGGGAGCGGTGGAGAAGGGCGATCCGAGCGATAGCGTTTAATACTGTGTTGGGGAAACGGGGTGGAGATGCGTAATGCACCAAAACTGCAGATGTGTCCGGGGGTTGTCTGTGGGAAGAGGGGGTGGTTGGGTGTTTTTGTTTCTGGTTTTGTTTTTTTATTATTATTATTAGTATTTTTTTTTATTTTTATTCTCCGAATTAGCCCCCTCTTGCAGCGGTGAACAGCACTGATGTCTGCACCTTTTCTCTCCCCTCCTCCCCCCGGCTCTCTCCCCCCTATCCCCCAAAGGGCTCTCTTCTATGAATCACAAAAACTTTTTTCTCCTTTCCCTCTCTCTCTCTTTTTTTTCTTTTGAATGGGAGCGATCCAAAAAAAAAAAAGGGGGGGGGGGGAAGCAGAAGCAAATGAATCTGGTTAATCACAGGGTGCCTGCTGCATTCCAGCACCCTGTTTTTCTTGGCCAAACCATACAATTTTGGTGCACGGTAGACATCCACTCTGAAAACATGCATATCTATATATCTCTGTATTCTGCAAAATGAAAAGGGCCACTTTCTCCCCCCCCCCCCCCCCCCAGGAAAAGGAATATGCATACAGCACTAAAAACAAGCAGACTGCATAGGGAAGCAAATACATATATATATATTTATCTATATATATAGGTATAGCTATAGAACAAAATATGGAAATAAATGCCCGCACACCGAAAGCCGACCCTGAGGAGAAAGGGGGGAGGGACAGATACCGGGGAGGGGGGGAGAAGGAGAGGTTGTTGGTCCCTAAAGTTCGAGCTCTGTAGAAGGACTTTGCATGAATTAAGGGAACCAGCGAGAGAAAGGGAAATAATTTAGGGCTGTCAAAGTCCTGCTCCTGACGGCTGCCAATCATCACGGAAGAGTCATAAAAAAATCCACTGCTAATATTTTTTTTATTAATATTTTTATTTTTTATTTCTGGACTGATTCAGATAAAGGGATTTAGAAGGACTGAGCATCTGCAGCTGCACTTATCTGAACTTCTCCTCTCCTAAATCCGTTGCCAACTTTGATTGAATGGGTGCTGTGGATGTGATTATATAATACTGCCATTTCCAAGCAGTGTTTTTGGTAGGTTTTAATAAACAGACTTTTCAAAAAGACGGCAATATAGAATTGTTAGATCCGTTGTTGATCTAAAAAAATTTGCTTTATATTTTCATTAAATGACTTCTTTTAATATTTTATTCAGAATACCTATGAACTGCTGCAAAACGGTAATTTATTTTTTCCCCAGATCTTGTATTACGTGTTTTTTTCAGACGAGCACAAATCAAAATGAAATGAAAATATGGACAGTTGTTAGGTAATAAGGGTATCTTTTGATGTGATAATTTGATTGTAATTTAATTTGAGTAGTGATTCCGTAAGAGCTGATTGAGAAAATAAATTTGTTAGAATGAAATAGTCTGTGTCTGATGCATAAACATTGTGTCGAAAAAAGTTCTCTGAAGGAAATGCTGCAAATACTGAAGGGATAGAATTAATGAAGTACGACCTGCTTTCTGTACGCCACTTGTGGTCCCTGGAAATGCAGCGGTCCAGTATTCATGCTGTTAGCTTAGCACAATGCTCACTCCCTATCGGTCCGTATCCAGAGCAAATTTCCATAGCGTTTTGCACCGATACAGGGACCCCGTGTCATGGGAAAGTAAGGCAAGATTAGAGATAATAAAAGACCGCATTCTCCAAGGTTGTATCATTTTAATTTGGGATCGCACTTCAGTGCAGGAGATGTCTGAGCGTACGAACTGATAATTAATGGCCGATACCGAAAGCAGTGATGTTTCGAAAAGTTCAGTCTTGTTGTCGCTCTTTTCAAACTACGGATTGGGGAGGGGGGGATGTTGAACTATAAATTATTTTGACGCATTTTATGTCTGTATAAATATTTGTATTTAATTTATCTTTATAATTTAAGGAGAAGGTACTTTTTTCCCCCGAGAAGGTGATATAGAAATACTACTTTCCGCATCCTACGTACGGTCCACACAGCTCTCCATTTCTGTTGTTGCTGTTGTTGCTGCTGTTGCTGTTGTTTTAGGCTTTCTCTGTGGGGTGTGAATTGGTGTAGCGTAGTTTTTTCCTTCACTCTGCGATAGCGCTGCCATACCTTCTTTGCAAACAAATGTGAGTGTTAGTAATGTTGGAGATGCCAATAGATGCACTAGCTAGGCTGTCATATTTGTCTGCTGAATTTATTGCAATATACAGACGAGTGAATGACCGTTTCAACTCTCTTCATTTTGAACTGGGGACGTTGTGGGAACTAGATAGTTGCATCTAACGCCTCAACCCGCCCCCACTAATAGCGTACTGGAGAATAAGATTTTCTTTTATGATCCGTCTAGTCCGTGGCTTCTTGCTCACCCTCCTCTCCCTCTCCCCCCCCCCCCCGCATCCTCCCCTCCCTCCTCTTCTTGCTTCTCTATGTGATATCGACGCAGGGGTTAAAACCCCAGAAAACTGCTGTAGAAACAACAAACATTTCTTTCTTTTAGATAGGCCCGGTGTCACTTCCATAAATCAAACCCACCCCCATAGCCGTGTACGGGGATGCATTATTTTAGCGCCAGATCGTAGTAAATATCACCGTCGTTTTGATTTGTGAAATCAGAAAGGCCAGGCTAACACGGAAGAAGGGGCTGGGGGGGGGGGGAGGAAAAGGGAAAGAAAAAAGAAAATCCGAAAGGATAAAAGACGTTATGTCTCTTGGTGGTTTTAAGCAAGAGCTTCTCGCTAATTTTGCAGTTTGGAAAGGGTAAAGGTTTCATCGATTTGGCCCCATGCAGGAGAAATCGGAGAATGGACTTCCAGGTTAGAAGCAGTGGGTTTGTTTTTATGTGGTGGACACTATTAACACGTGAGGTGGAATCCTATTTTTCACACATGAAGGGCAGTGGTTTATTAGACATGGAGAAGGTCTATTTAAATTTCTTAGTGGTATTTGGTTACTGGATTTGGATGGCAACAAAGAGCTAACATTAGGCTTCACACTGTTTTCTATTAAAAGGCAACCTTTGCGGTTTTCTGTGTCAGAAAAGCTGTTTTTTAGGCTAGAGGAGTAGCATTTGGTTGTAAAATGCGCCCATTCTGTGTACTTATTATGCACAAAAAGTGAGGCCATGGTCGCTCCCCCTCCTCCCCGAGAAACTGAATCCTTTGAATGTATTTAGGAATTTCAGGGTTGTGAGTGTATGAGATAACTAGAGGTAGATAATAATTGAGAGGTTTTGCGTTGAGGGTTATATTGTTACACGTGTAAATAATGAAAATATTGTTATATATCGCCAGATCTCTTAATGAATTTAGTAATTGTATTCATTTATAATATCAGTGTTCTGTGCTTGGTAACTGAGTCGGCACCATTTTCCTTGTTTGTTTTTTTTTTTTCTTTTTTTCTTTTTTTTTCCTTCCCTACCTAAAGGAAAGCCAAATGTTTTACAAACTTATGTTTGGTCAGTCTGGGTAATCCCGAGATGTGATTATTTATAGTTTACATTTTCATATCCTGCGGTCCCTACTACGCCCTAGTCTTCTCACTCACATGCCATCCTTCCCCCGTCTAGTCTGTATACAATAAATCATTTTCAGATGTATTTAAAATAGTCATCTCACTGCTGTTGATCCGCATATTTTCCGGAATTTAGCAAAGAGTTTTACCTTGGTTTATAAACACAGCGGTTCATATCTGAAGTGATCTTTAAAAAATCCTTATGCTTTAATGTAGTGACTCGTGTTTGCACATTACAATGCTCATAACTTGTTTTGTATGAATGGTTTTAAATGGAACGTTTAGAGAATAATTGGTTCTAATATGAAATGCAGTATATACTATTGATAATTTTATCAATAAGTGTAATATTTTAAATAATTTTAACAATTAAATTTGTTTTTTTAAATTATATATTTGTAAAATATTTATCCTGTTGAAAGCAACAATATATTGTTGTATTTATTCGTTTATTTTTGTAATAAATGATCAACATCTTCAAGCTAAAGAAAAATTGATACTTCTATATATTTATACAGATATACCTTTTTGAAGCGCAGAGATATTTGCTCCAATTTGCATGTAAATATCAAAATGCATCTGTAAGTGACAGGCTTCAGGACAGAACTGTAGGCATGAGCTTCTTCGCCACATGCAGTTTAGTTTGCTTGAGTTCCAGGGTAATTAATCAAACTCTAAAAGGGATGCAACAAGTACTGGCCTTGGATGCAGGCTTGGAATGAATGATTTAGGGATAGGGAGCGATTTTGATAAGACCAGGAATATGGATATTGGAAGGAAATTGGTCTTCCGTAGCTAGACGGATGGATGAAGCGAACAGAGGAGATGCGTATAGGTAGTTACCCCATAAATATTTTCAGTTGCAGTTTGAACTAATTGAATGGGTGCAGTCTTCAATAGGAGGTTTGAAAAAGGAGAAAGAAAAGAAGCGAGCGACCCCGTGGTATCAATGACACAGCAGTAGGGAGCTTTTTTTTTTTTTTTTTTTTTTTTTTGGCTGGCAGTCTTTCGCGAGACAAAAAGCTGCGGGGTTAACCCCGAGCTGCCGCGGCTCCCGTCCTCCCCGGTGCCAAAGGAGCAGCGAAGGCCGCGGGGGCGGCCGCCGGGGCCGCGCCGTCGGGGCCGCGGCGGGGGCGGCGGGCAGCGCCGGTGGCGCTCCCGGAGGCGGCGCGCTCCCGCCGCCCGCGAGGCCGCCCCCGCCGGCGGAGGCAGCGCCAGCCCCGTTGGGACGCGGCGCGGCGCGGCCCGCGGTGCCGGGGGCGCGCCCCGCGCTCGGGAGGCGAGCGGCGGCGGCGGGAGCGAGCCCCGGCCCGGCCCGGCTCGGCCCGGCCCCAGCGGCGGCGGGGAGCCGCGGGCGGGCGGCGCGGCTCCCCGGCGGCAGCTGCTGCGGGTCCCACAAGTTGTTTTCCTCGTGGCGACCATTCAGCAAAACGCACGATCCTTTCTCAAAGATTTAAATTTCGCGGATGAATTACCATACACCGGTTGCTTAGCAACTAAATTCAAGCCGGGCTAAGAATATGCAAGCTTTTTGTATTCTCATTAATAAAAATGCCACTCTGACACAGCAACCTGACTTTGGATCACTGCAACTTCTGTAAAAGCCATTGGAGAATACAAACCGGCTCCTCCATTTAATTACAGATCAGAGTGGCTTGAAATGTGATGTTTTGTTAATCTATCTTCCTAAAAGCGATGTAAAAAATAACGGCTTTTTCAAGAGCACTGGAAAACTACTTTTTTAATGGAGCTGTCTCCTAGTGCTACTGATAGCTGTAAAGTGAAACCTTTCTGAGACACACATTCAAGTATCATTCCCCCCTGCCCCCATTTTCAGTTTGCTGAAATCAGAAAATATTAAGACATTCCGAGCCATAGGAAAAACAAAATTTAATCTGCAGCCGACCACCACAAAAGTGAGGTGAACCTCACTGCAGACAGAGAGGTGGAAAAATTGGAAACTTCAGGGTGCAGCTGATCCCATGTGCAGCCCGCCCTTGCTCTAAAGCAGGAGCCTCTTGCACTGAAATGGCTCCGCTTGGCACAAAGTGAGTGGGGTACTTCGGCTGGGGAAGGCAGGACAGATGCCTTTGGGGACACCTGGTTGCATGCTTGTCTCTGAAATTTATTTCCATGCCTGCTAACATTTGCTTTATGTGGCTGTTAAAACTATGGAGATAAGATCTTGGCGTTGGGTTCTGGCATCATATACCCTATCTTGTATATATGGGAGGATGACCTCATTACAGGAGGATTGTGTGTTTGGATAGGATTATTTATACATAGGCAATACACCTACATATATATCTATATATAAAGATGTGTGTGGATGTATGTGTGTGCATAACATATATATATGTGTGTGTGCTTTTGCGCCTGTGTGTGTCTTTAGCAGTACCCAAAACTTCCCTGCCAGTCCTCAAGTCTCCAGGCAGGGATGACTTGCACGGCAGCGTGTGGAGGAAGAGTGGCCTCCCTCTGAAGGGCAACGCAGCGCAGCGCAGCACAGCGTTTAGGCATGGCAGTCCGCCTAGGCCGCTCTTAGTAATAGCTGGAGCTGTCTCCTTCTGTGTGCTATTGTGTGCCTTCACCTCCCTCGCGGGGAAGGCCGGCTTCGGGACCGGGCACCGGCTACAGGGGCCACCGTCTGTTTTTATTGTTGCCTTGGGGGGGGGGGGGGGGTTGTCGTGGTGCTTTGCAAATAGTAAATGGTTAAACCCAAACTTTCTTCTCCCTCCCTCCTTCCTTTCCCCTTTCCCCTCCGAGAAAGTGCTAAAATCAAGCATGAACAGGGGAAGGGCAGGGGAACTTGGAGCTGTGTCTGAGCAGCACAGGTCAGTGAGGACTCAGGGGGTTGTCCTCCTCCCTCTGCCCCCTCCTTCTCCCTTTCTTTTTTGAGGTTTTCTTTTCTCCCCTGAAAGGGGGAGGAAGCAGGGTGGTTGTGGTTGGCGGGGGGGGGAGGGGGGGAAGAGAGACATTTTCAGAAAGTGAGGTTGTGATGGAGGGAGCTCTCTCTCTCTCAGAGAATTTAGTCTCTACTCAGTTTAAAACATAGTACAGCAGACAAAAAAATCCCATGCAACAAACACCAAGGGAAGAAAGGCAGTGAAGTGAGAACCTGCGAAGACTGCAGCCCTGCTGAAACTCAGGCTCACCCAAAGCTTTAGCAGAGTGTTTTGCTTCCCTTCCCCAATGGTTATAGGAAAAGTATCACAAGGCTACGGCATAAATAATCACATTCCCTTCCATTTTGCATCTCTCTCTCTCTAACAGAGCTGAGATTAAAAGCCAGAATCTGAACACAGCCCTTACAGAGCAGTAGAGCTGTGCCAGTACATATGTTTCCTACTCACATGTTGAAAACTGTACCTTCAAACATAGGCTTGTTTTTGATAGCTTGTGTTTCTTTAACTACAGGGAAAAAAGCTAAACATAACTTTTCTGAATTGTTCCTATTGCGCATCTCGGTTCAGTGAAAAGACAGCATTACTTCAGCTTGATACCTTCAACACAAACAGAGAAGGTTTAGCAAGACAGTCTCACTGATGAGATGGGCATATCAGAGCAAAGATCTTTATTTTGGACTTGGGTTAGATCAAACCAATTTGACACCAGTACTGAATGCCATAAAATATTTGATTTAAGAACAAACTTCCATTCACAGTAATGTGAAGTGGATTTCCACTCCTTGCTATCAAATGTCTGGTCACTGCAAGCTTCCCTATACTGCCTTTCTCGGAAGGCACATGACAGGAGGATTTCTACCTACAGGGGCAGTGGTTTTGGATCAGATGATTGTGCCACGCTCTCCAAAGTCCAGACTCAGTGCATCAGCGGAACTGTTTCTTCCTTGAAAGGAATCTAGGATGGGAAGGGCAAAAAATGCATTAGAAAGGGGGAAACACAGCTGTGGTGGGTTACCCCCATTGCTTGTAGGCCTGCTCTTAAAGATGGTGTCAAGGCACCAAGATAGGTGTGTGAAATGACAAAGACAGGCGCTATTTCTTCCTGAGGTCCATGCCGAGTCGAACGATTGTTGACTGTGTCTTGCGTCCGGGGCCATCCTTTCAAATTAAAATGAATTGATTTAAAAAAGCGGGGACTGACTAATGGGGAACCGCACGGCTGCTATATTTGTGTGCATAAAACCGAAATTTAAACAACTTGAGGCAGTGTGGGATGTATAAATGTTTTATATATAGTAACCTTTTTGTTATTAGTTTTGGAAATGCTTGGTGATATTTCCCTGCCAGTGCTCCATAGAGCTGACTATACAGCATTCAGTGTGCGCTGCCGTGGAGCAGGAACTGTTTGCTCAACAACTCCAGGCTCCATTTCCAACTGGAGTACTAATGTACCCTCCGAGCCAGTCACATAAACCCAGGTAGCCTTATGTATGTAGACCGCTTCACCAAGCAGGAAGTTGAGATACACAAAAAGCAAGTGCATGGTGGTGGTGGGGACTGGAGGGGCTTCTCCTTGTTTCTTTATCCCTCCATGTGTGAATGCTAGTGATAGCCTGAGGAGCAGGGATGTCTGAAGTTGAGCTTTGGTTCATCTCTCCACCTCTCCTCCAAGTCTGAGACATTCCCAATATTTACCAAGTACAAAAGAAGTGAGCACTGCTGGGCGTTGATCATTATTATATTCCTTCCCCGACAGAAAATGGGCTCAGAAAAAGCAGAGCAGAAACTAATCTTTGCAAAGGGGGGAAAATGAAGGGGTGAAGAATTGTGTTGGAGTGACATAAATTTATTTCATCCTCTAGATCTCTCTTGCAAAACAGGGTCCCATCTGCCCGAGTGGGATGTTTCCTAAAGAAATCTAATACCTATTTGCTCCAGAGTCCACACTAAAGCCAGAAAAGATGTGTAAGGTGCAAGGCTCTCCATTTCCCTCTCTTTCTCTCTCTCTCTCTCTCTCTCTCTCTCACACACACACACACGAATCCATACACTCCCCCCCCCTTCCTGAAAGATTAAAACATCCTCTCTCCAGTTCTGCTGTCCTCTCTATTTTATGCAGATCCATACTCACATGTGTACAAAAATTATAGCTCAGTTTGCTGAAATCGCCTAGATTGTCGAGGAAATTAAACTAAACAAGGAGCTGTGTGAAATGTTGAACTTTAAATACCAACCGCTACCTCGAGAAGAAGCAAATGAGTCAATAAACGCTCAGGTTTCTGCTACGTTTAGATTATCGTAATTAAAAGAATTATTTTGTTAGATTTTTTTAACATGGCGAGAATTCCCTCCTGCTCTAATAGAGTGTGTTTGAAAATAATGCTCTTTCCCTCCCTTTTGATTTTGAACTGAAGGCTAGGATTACAGTGTCTTCCATAAGTGTTAACGATGGTTATGGTCATGTTTAATGAATGGTACCTGTATTTCTGTGAACATCAGGCAAGATCACGGTATCATACTCTGTAGCCCAGAAGGGGCATGATCGACTTGAAGAACAAGGGTGCTAGGCTTGGGGGTGACGCTGTTGTTGTTCCGTGGCTTGTTTTTTTTTTGTTTTAGGGTTGTTTCTTTTTATTATCCTGCCTATTCTGTCAAGTCAATACTAGTGCCATAGAGCACGGCTGAGGCCAGAGCTGAGGGAGCCCCGTCATTAACAATAGCATAAACAAAGGCAGGGGACCAGTTACCTTGACATTAGATGCCCGCTTTGTTCTGGAGCCTCCAACTGCATCCTGAAGCCCATACAGGGAAGTATTGCCTTCGGGAATGGCTAATCCACTCCAGCTATTGCCCCAAATCCCCTGGAAAACAAAACAAAACAACCAAAAACAAAGCTGACAACACCCCCGCCGCTCCGTACGGAGCCTGCGAATGGTTTCATCCCCTCCTGCGTTTCCCTGCCTTGCTACTACTACTACTATTATTGTTATTATTATTTACCTGCTCCCTTACAAGCACTCAGTGCTTTAGCCCAGAGCTGCTCCCCAGCTCACGCTGACAGGTTGATGCCCTTAAGCCCTGCGCACCACGGGTCACCCCGGCCCCTTATTTCCCCGCTTGCAGAGAGAAAAAGGCGGCGGGGGCGGGGGTGGAGGGGGTGCAAAACCCTGTGCCATGAGGGGGCGAGGGGGCCTGCGCTGAGCAGCCGGCTGGTGCCCAGGCACCGACCCCTCGGGGGCCGGGGGGGAGGGGGACTGCCCCCCGCCGCTCCGTGCTGCGAGGGAGGAGGAGTGCGTGTGCGTGTGTGCGTGTGTGCGTGCGTGTGCGTGTGCAGGAGGGTGCCTCTATTGTCCTTCCAGCTCTGCCCTTGCCGAGCGGTTTTCCCGACGGAGGGGCCACCTTGCACTGCCCTCCCTCTCTGCTCGGGCTTCCTGGCAGACCCCTCTGCACTCCCTTCACCGGGAAAAAAACAAAAAACAAACAAAAAAAAAAAAAAAAAAAAAAACAAAAAAACCCAAACAAACAAACAAAAAAAAAAAACCAGCCCCGATCAGGATCATCCCACCACCCCATGCTATTCCCCGCCGAAGGAACCTGCACGGTTTGGGAACGTGTCTTTCCTCTTTCCCCTAAAATACGGTTCCCCGTGCTCATTTTTGCCTTCCTCTTCTCCTGTAGCCCGGTGTGAAGGGCCGGGGACAGAGAGACGGATGGAAGCGGCTGTGCTGCCCGCCCCAAAGTTTGCGGGGAGCTGGGGCGACCCCTTCCCTCCCGGCCCCGCTCCGGGGTCAGCTTTTGTTCACGCTGTGCTCCGACGTGTGGAAGTCCAAGCCCCGGGAAGCCTTTGCCTGGCTCTCTAGGAGAAGATGAAGGAGACCTGGTGGCGCAGCCCGAAGTGGACGGGGGCCTTCGGAGACAGATACATCGACTCCGGATGCTGCCAAATCCAGACTCGCAACGTGTGTGTGTGTTTGGGGAGGGGGGATGAAGAAGGTGTTTTGAGCCTAAAATCCTTGCTTCAAATGTTAAGAGGTTCCTCATCAAATGATGCCAAATGATACTGATGTTGAAGGGTGTGGGGGGGAGAAAGAATCTCAAAATCACTGGAAATTTCAGAGCGTTGAAAATAGCACTGAGAAATCCGAAGAATCAGCTCGCATGTGCATTAGAGGAGATTTCCCGGAGCTGCTTGCGAGCAAAGCTAGCGGGAGCCGCCGGCGCTGCCCCGAGGGGAGCCCCGGCCGGCAGTGGGCGCGGCTACGGCCGCGGGCCAGGGACACGGGCTGCAGCCCCCTCGGCGCACCTGCAGCTCCCAGACCCCCGGGGCTGCGGGCTCCTGGCTGAATCACTTGCAAAAGCCACGGCTGGCCCCGGCGAGGCGGCCCAAACGCCGCTCCCCGCCGTGCCCCCGCGGCCGCCGGGCAGGGGGTGAGCCCCTCCGTGTGCAGCGGGCAGGAGCCGAGCTGGGGGCTCGCAGCTGCATGCAAATCCCCGGCAATAATCTCATGCGTGTGTGCTATCCCGGCGACAAAGTGCCTCCACAAAGGCCAGCCCTTTTTTCTTTTTTTCTTTTTCTTTTTCTTTCTCTTTCTTTCTTTCTTTCTTAAGTCCACTTAGGTCTCTCAGCCATGGAAAACAAATGAAAATATGGAGGGAGGGGGAGAAAGTTGGTTCATATGCACGTTTCATGAAATACAGCCTGCTTTTGTGGTAGACGAAAGCCTTTTTTTTTATTATTATTATTATTTCTTTTCCTGCACCTCTGCGAGAACATCACCGCTACCCGCTCCAGCTGGAGGAAACGATTCCACGCGGGATGAGCAGAAAAGAGGTGTCTTACCCACCCGGCCTCCCGCTGGCACCTTATTTGTTCCGTATCCACATGAAAAATGTATTTCTTCCCTAAATTTTCATTGAATCACAACTGTATTCGATATGGGGGTGGGGGAGAAATAAATTTGCACAGTATTTTCTCTTGCAGGTAAAAGGTTTTGTTTTGTTTTGTTTTGTTTTGTTTTGTTTTGTTTTGTTTTCCCTCTCCAGGAAAGGCCTGTTTGCACATACAGAGGTAAGAGTTGTTTGTTTTTTTTTACTTGCTCGTCTTAACCAAAAGAAAAGTCGATAGGACGAGAGGGGAAAAAAAAGAAAAAAAAAAAGAAAAAAAAAAAGAAAAGAAAAGAAAAGAAAAGGGAGAATCTCCGAGAAAGAGATGAAGTAGCAGAAGAGGAAAAAAAAAATCAAATCATAAAAGCCCCCAAAACTTAACAGCCCAATTCCAGAGAGCATGGGAGGGAGTTTAGTTTCTCAATTGCCATTTTGAGGACCGCCAAAAAAAAAAGCTCCATCATATTGAAGGCGAGGTGGTCGTGGAGGGAAAGTTTTGCTTCCACGAAGTGCAAGTCGCTGAGCACAAGCCAGCCCGGCCCGGCAAGGAAAGCGGCGGCTTTCACCCCTCGGGAGAGAGCTGCGATCTGCCGGCAGATCTGTCCTGTCAAGAGCTGCGGCCCCCGGCCCGGACCCTGGGCGCTGCGCAAGAGTTTCCCAAAGTGGCTGCGGTGACGCCCTGCCCCGCTGCTTCCCCGCGGCCCGACCCGGCCCGGCTTGGCCCCGGCCCCGGCCCCGCACGGGCAGGCCGGCAGCAGTGGCGGCACCTCGGCACCCCGCATTTTGCAGCTTGCTTCCTGCTTCTTCCTGTCTTCGGCCCTGCTGCAGCCGGCTGCCCCCTCTCTGCACCCTGGCACGCACGGAGCCCAGCCCAGCTGCTGCTTGCTCCCTCCACCGGCTTTTTTCCCTTCTCTTCTCTTCTCTTCTCTTCTCTTCTCTTCTCTTCTCTTCTCTTCTCTTCTCTTCTCTTCTCTTCTCTTCTCTTCTCTTCTCTTCTCTTCTCTTCTCTTCTCTTTTTCTTTTTCTTTTTCTTTTTCTTTTTCTTTTTCTTTTTCTTTCCCCCTCTTCTCCCCTCCCCTATTCCTCTCCCCAAACACCCCGGGTATGGCCGGGGCCCTCTGGAGAGGGATCAGCACTATTCAGGCCGGGCTGCAAAGCACACTTTAGCCCCGCTGCCCACTGCTGCCGCCTTGTTTCCGCGGCCCCAACAAAACCCAACAAAAGCCCCGAGCAAACACAGCACGACAAGCCCGCGGCCGCTGCCCTCTTCGCAGCGCCAAATCCGCAGGGAGAGCTCCTCTGGGACTTTACTCCAAAGGCGGGGAGCCCCTCGTCTTTACAGCTTTCGCCAGGAGAAACAGGCAGGTTGTCATTAAAGTTGTCCCTCGCACCTTAGGGGTAACCTGATCCGGGCACCGGGACAAAGTCGCGCCGCTCTCCGCGACCCGGCGAAAAACCCCTGGGCAGGGCAAGGGCCGCGGTGCTGGGGGTCGAGGAGGCCTCCCCCCGCGCACACGCCGCCTCCTCTCCCCTTTCTTTGAAACTGTGCTTAAAACAGCAGCTGAAACACAATTAACTGTAACTGATTAACATGGATTAGTTTGGCCTCCAAAGCACTCCAAGTCAATTCAGCAGCCATAATAATAATTAATTCATTAATAAGTACTATTGGTGCGCCATCACTAAAGCCAGGGAAAGTTTTCCTGAGAAGTACAGGTGGCAGGGAGTGTTAAAACAAAAACATTTGCATGCAACTTTTTAACCAGAATGGAAAGCACTTTGGTTTTATTTGGAGACATGTGTCTCACACATTCTCCCCCCCCCCCTTTTTTTTTATATATAAACTATGTAAGAATAAACATTACAGCTCTGGGCTTTTAATTTCTCCAGATGGAATCATAAAGTACCTAGTAGATTTTATATATATATATATATTTGTACTATACAATTGAGGACACATGTCTGCTTTTCCCAGTGAGGACCGAGAAGCAACTTAATTTGAAGGCATAACTACTGAACCACATTTCGAATAACACACTCGAACAAGTTAACTTGAAAAGACAGGAAACCGCTAAGAGCACAGCACTGAAAGTTCCTCCTTCCCACTCGCTCTGCAGAGGAGGATTTGCCCGTCTGACCTTCGCACGGGCTTTGCCGTTTTCTAGCCGGGGCAGAGCGTGCGGGCGCGTCGGCGGGAGCGCGCCCAGCCGCTCTCCCTGCGCGCTCCGCTTCCCCGAGCCTCCGCCGACCAGTGCCGATCCCAGACGCTTCTCCGGACGCTCCCACGGACGTGGCGGACTCGTCCTCGGAGGCCCGGGGTGGTGGTGTGTGTGTGTGGGGGGGGGGGGGGGGGGGGCCGCGGGATCGCAAGAGCCTCCTGCTGCCCCTCTCGCCAGCTGGAAGAAGCGGTTCACTCACGCTCGCGGCGCTCCTCTCCGCTCCGGACACACGCACACACACTCACACACGCAGCACAGCGCTCACGGCGGGGGGGGGGGGGGGGGGGGGAGGGGTGAAGCGGCAGAGACCCGAAACCCACCTAGGAGCTACTTCTCAGAAACACGCGTGCTGGTGGGCTCAAGAGCCCCCAGCCTGGCCGGGAAAAAAGGGGCGGGGGGAGAAAGAAAAAAAAAAGGAAAGAAAATAAAGAAAGAAAAAAAAAGAGGAAAGAAAAAGAAATGGAAAAAAGAAAGAAGAAGAAGAAAAGTACTAGAGCAAGAATTCCTGCCCCAAACTGCGTTACCACTTTTGTTACGGGAATGCACAAAACAGCCTACTCGCTTCCCTAACGAGGTTCAGCACCGCCCTCCCCTGGCGCCCCCGGCTCTGGCTTGCATGTGCCTGGCGCGGTGGCAAGGGGCTGCCCGCTAGGGCCGCCACGGAGGGCGCGTTGCAGTGGGGGCGGCCGGTTCAGCCCAGCAGCCCGCACTCAGGTCCTGCGTGCGAGCCTCCGGCCCCGCGTCATCTGGGCGCTGCAGACAACCCGCGTTAAATATGCATAAGGAACAGCTCGTTTCCTTAAAGGAGAACTTACCCCGCGGGAAAGTTGACAGCCGAATGGCAGGCCCGGGGGCGTGCGGGGTTTGCGTTTTCGTCTGCACGGCCCTCGCCCTTCCCCGAGGTGTTCGCGCACACGCTCAGCAGCACGGCTGGAGACACCAGGCCACCCTTCTGCTCGGGGCTGGCCAGGGAAGTCGTGACAAGTCGGGCACGAGCTTTTTTTAGTCGCGTTTCGGTGTAGCGGTGTTTTCACCGAGCAGGACCTCCCCGTCCCCGTCCTACCGTTTTCTCCGTCCGGCCGGGATGGCCGGGGGGCAGAGCAGTGCCGCGGTAGCCTTTCCCGTGCCTCTGGAGGATCGCACTTCGGCAGCTCTCCTCCGCTGTCACTCAATTTGCCGTTCGCAAACTTGAATTTTTCGCACTACGCGGTCTAAAATGGGAAAAAAACGCGGGACTCTAAAAACAAGGGGGGTAGGGCAGGAGGAGGAGTGGGAGTTGGGGAAACAACTAAACGACAAAGCCTGGGCAGATTGTGTAGTGTAGTTTGCCTGAGCAGCTTTTTCGGAAGGGAAAAGTAACTTGGGGGGGCGGTATGCACAAGGGGACCGGGCTCCCCGGGGAGCCGGTCCGTGGACACCCCGGTCTGCGGACGCCTCTGCCGGGGGGGTGGGCGCGGCGCCCCTCGCTCGCTTTCGGGGCTGCCGAGGGGCCCCACCGCGCCGGGGGCCTCACAGGGCCGAGCCATCGGGCCGCTTCTCCCTGTTCGGGGGTCGTTTCTCCCCGTTTCGGACAAAAAGACGAGCGCTTATTTATTATTCTTATATTATCTATTTTTTTCCCACACGTGGTTGTAAAGTCTGTAGCGCCATCTAACGGGGGGCGGAGGCCTCTCGGTTCCGCTCCGCCGAGCGCAGGGCACCGCGGCGGGCTGCCCGGCCCGGCCCGGCCCGCTCCGCCCCGCGGGGCGCTGTTCCGCGGGGCGCGCAGTGGCAGCCCGCACCCGCGGGCCGCTCCGAGGGCCTCGCTCCGGCCCTTCCTCCTTGCCAGCCATTGCGTCGCTCGGGACACGGGGCGGGGGAGGGGGCACACTTTTTACTTTTTCCTTTTTTTTTTTCTTTTATTTTTTTCTTCTCTTTTTCTTCTTTTTCTTTACCCCCCCCTTTTTCTCTATTCCTCTCTCTCTCTCTTTTTTTTAACACCCCCCCTTCAGGGAGACAGAGAGGCAAAGCAGGCGCGAAGCTGTTGGGAAGCACGTCCTGGACCACCGCCCTGGCAGCCAGCAGGTACCGCAGGGCCGCCCGCACTGCTCCCGCCCCCCTGCGCGGGGGGTGAGCGGGGCGCGAAGGGGCGCGGAGGGGCCCTGCGGGAGGGCGGCAGGGCTGGGGGCGGTCGCTGTTGCTTCCCAAAGGTTTCCCAGCGCTGCTTCGGGCCCTGGCAGGGAGGAGGTACCGAGGCAGGAGGCAGGGCGTTAATCCTCCGCACAAAATCTGCCCAAGGGCCACCCGGGTGTTTTGTGCCTTGGCTGGGGGCTTTAACCCTCAACAGACTCTGTAAGCTTTTCTTTCTTTCTTTCTTTCTTTCTTTCTTTCTTTCTTTCTTTCTTTCTTTCTTTCTTTCTTTCTTTCTTTCTTTCTTTCTTTTCTTACCATTGCAACTGCAACTGGTAGAGCTGCTCCTTCGGGGGTGGGGAGAAGGATGGAGGAAGGGGAAAACAGAAAAAAAAAAAAAAAAAAAAAAAAAAAAAAAAGGAATGAACAAATCCCAACTAAGCCAGACAGAATAGGAGGTGGCCCAAGCCAGGACATTTGACTCGAATCTCTTTCTGGGAGGTCGGAGAGGGCTCCAGCACGCTACTTTGTCTTACAAGGGAATACAGCCCCCATTTCTGCTTTGGCACCCCAGGAACCTCTGCGCTCCCAAACTGCTGGAGCATATGCTAATGCCAGGGTACTGCAACCGTGCCTGTGTTTACAGCCACACTATTTTTGGCACAAGTGAGTTGCCTGGATTAGGAGCCTACTTATTCCGGGCTCTTGTCACAGGCAGCGGAAAGAAACAGAGACACCTCCAGGACGCAGTTCAACTCACGTCAGATCTGAGCCAGTCTCTACAGGTGTCTACCTCTACAGCTCTTTCCAGCTCTGGGTGTCTCAGGTTAGAACCAGGTATACTGGCGTTTCTGCTAAACCAGCAGAGAGACTTTTTATTAGCTTTGAAGTTTACTTTTCTCTCTGCTCCTGTATTTCTGTTACAGACATAGCTCAAGAGCCACATCTTCAATAACATGTACCGGTTTTGCTGTGTTTACCTATGTCTTCTGTACATACATTTTGGCAGGAAGTCACAAAGAAGCACAGAAATTTCTCTATACGATAAGTCATAAAATGTTAGTGTAGACTTGGCTAACAGCAACTGTATTTGCATCAGCAACTCAAACTGTATTTATTTTTCAGCCCAGGTTGTCCAAGGCACTTTGGCTTCTGGTTACATTGAGAAATGTCAACTTTTGCTTTCAACTGAGATAATCCTTTAAACTAAGAAAGGAAAAAATGTTTCCTTCACTTTTACATGAGGAATGATGATGGAAGGACAGCTACCCCAATGTCTTTTAAATGGAGCATTCCCCATGCTTGTTACCCCTTGCCTCCATACCACAAGGAGAGTGAGTGAGAGCGATGGCAGATGGTTTGCTGTTAACAGCTTCCAGTTTAGGAAAGATCCCCCCTGACACTGGTAAGGGAGAAGTACTTTTCACTGTGCAGTAGCAGATATTCATTTGTTTCTATCAGATGGGCCATAAAGATTGCAATTTGACCTAAAATATGACACCTATTTTCTTTTACTATACAATACCTTGGCATTGAAAGAAGTTAAGCTTTGGCTTTGAAATCCTTTGTGTTGTAAGTTTTCTCGTACTTGAAAGATGAGTACAGCTCCTTGAGGTAACTGAAGGCAATGCATTTCTCAGGTCATTCCCAAGAGGGCTGTAGGCAGGATCAGTTGTGGAAAGTCAAAGGTACCTTTTGCTGTGAAACCCATAGGGATTAACCCATCAGAGGCTTTTGATCCTGAACGTGCTGAAGTTGTGGTGAGAAGCTTCTGTTCTACCAAAGTCCTTTTGCTGAGCCATTGGTGAGTAATATGATGGATCCTTTTTTTTCTTTTTTTTTCTTTTTTTTTTTTTTTTCTTTTTTTTCCCCTGGGAGTTTTCCTGATTAGACTGGGGGGGGAGGAAAAAAAAAAAAAAAAAAAAACTTGTCAGCTTTTCTGCTTTCCTGGCATGGAAAGATATGGGACCCATCCCGTTTGGTGATATAGTGTCTTTGGGTCCTTCTAGTAAGGCAAGGAACATATGAATTATTTTATCAAATATATACAACAATGAAGCAGCTCCATCCACATGAAGGTATTTAATTAAAATGAACGTAGTTTTCAGAAGTGCCAGTGAATAAATTAGGCTCTGTGGGTGCATGGTACCACTCTAATTCATGACCCCTTCATATAAATGCCAATATTTTGACTTGGCTGACTACCTTTAATATTCAGGTTTAACATTTTTGGCCCATGTGTTCTGTTTCCTCAGGGCTCTCTAATCTTTAATTTTTACCATAGAAAAATCTTAATGATTTCAAGGTTCCACCTTGCTAGCAATACGGTTTGAATCAGATACACTGCACAGAGACTATTTTGATTTAAAAAAGAAAAACCTTCTGGTTTTATTTCTGCAGGTATGAATAAAAATCAGAGAGATCCTGTATTTAGAGCTTGCCTACTCTTGATAGCAGATAGCATGCACACTGTGATATGGATCAATGGTACAACATGTTTTCCTTCATTAGAAACATAGCCTGGACATTAAAAACAGCCTGCTGAAGAATCATATTCATTTAGTAATCATGTAATTTCACAATCAAGAGTTTACTATCCCCTTTCCCCCCATTTAGGACTACTCATTTATGGAGAACATGTGATACCAATAAGTTCATGATACCTTTTTCTTAAAGCTTTGCCTGCATTTCAAATGTGGCTTTAGCAGTTATCAGATCCACCACTGACTGCAGATGGGATTTATTTTCACTAACTTTAGCTGTATACTGGTTAAGTGTGTAGGCTAAGCCTGGATTCCCTCTGTATTCAGTGGAGGAAGGCAGAGGTGATTCATGCTGTCTGAGGCTAGTGAAGGGAAGGATAAGTCCCTTTAGGAAGTTTCCTGTGCCACTTTGTTGATTATAGATTACAGGCAACAGTATATAGCTGCTTAGTTGTAGCACACTGAATCAGATGGGTGAAGCCAGGGTGGATGGACCCTGTTCTGCCTCTTTGTAGGCAGTGCAGACAAGGACAAACTGTAGTCAGTACCATGTCAGGACTTGGGACTAGTCAGGATGAGCTGTCACTGCACTGAGTGTGACTGCATTTTGCTCTTAGCAAGCAACATCTCTTGATTGGGCTCACTTTTGAAAATGGGCTCTGAGCTTACATTGTAGCCAGTGGCAAAATGCTCAGGAAAAGTGAGCCAAGCCCCCAGTTTATATGATGCTGTGGAGACTGAAACAGTGTTACTTTGGCATCCATTTACTTGCTGTTTAGGCTGTGGCACTTCTCAGAGGCAGGGGTTCTTCTAGTTTTTCTTCATGACACAGGGAGCTGGACCCTTCCTTTTGATCAAAGAGTTTCTGCATAATCATATGAGCCTAGGAGCCAGGTATTAAAGGAAATGCCAAGTTGTATGAGACTGGTCATAAACAGAAAATAAAGAACTCCAAAACCCCAAATAAAACCCAGCAGAAATGAATATAAGAACACTTCCTCATGTGGTTGCCTTGGAGTGAAATACACCCCTTTACCCAGGGCTGGTGTGCACAGCTTGTACAGAATTAGATTTACACCATAGTAAACTTTCGAACTTTCTATTTTTTTCTTTTTCTTTTTTTAAACCTGGTGTGTGAGACCCCATGAACTGGGACATATGAAGGCAGGGGAGCTGCTTCTCTGGGCTGCATCAGAAGACACAAAAATACTCCAAAGCCATATTTGATAATTTGCTACAAGAGTTCGTGTGTCAGCTGGAGCCTATTGGTGAGGGGATCAGATGCACCTAGCCTGGAAGGTCAGGAGCCAGGGAGCAAATGCAGCATTGGGTTGAGACAGAGCACACTGCCAGAGCCAAATGTGAGATGGGGGCCAGACGCAGGAGTATCATGAGCAGACTGACACAAGGAATGTCTGATTCACAGTGGTACAAAAGCAGAAAAAACAAGCACCAGTTTCTTGAAAAGAACCCATCTCAGGGGACCCTGTTACTTCTGTGCTACACTGAAAATTTCACTCCAAGGACCTTTCTGTAGAAACAGGAGAAACAGATGGATTCCATGGAAAGAGAAGAAAATATTCACCCACTTAGCTATACAAATTCCATCTATATTATCCCAGTGAGGCCAATGGGTAATTTCATATTGCCTCTTGCAGGAGCAGGTCCAAGTCCTTAGCTCTGCAAGAAGGTTTAGCTTCAGATTGGCAAAAGGCAACACTGCATACATTTAGATGGTATTAAATGAGCCTCCTAGGCCACTACATTTTCAATTTCAGTGTATGTGGCTGGCAGGCAAGTACTGGATGAGGCTTGTTCTTATGTAGGGTGTAGCTAGCCTGAATATTGCAGATGGTAAAGTTCAGCTGAGTATTCAGTTACCAGAATTATACTCAGAAATACAATGTTTTAAATTTTATATGATAATCCATTTTTGTTCTCTTCCACCATTCAAGTTAGTGAATATTGCTCAAACTTGAAAAGTTTTCTGAACGATTTGGGTCTTTCTGTTTCAGTTCTTGTTTGGCAGACCAGCAAAAGTTTAGAATTGAGAAACAGCTAAAAGATTTATTGAACACTGAAGGAGACTTACAGTCTCCTCTCATCACACAAACCTCTCCCTTTAATCTGTCCTACAGAAATCCAACCATAGTTAGTTCCTCATGGGTGGAAGAAACTTCTTTGACTAGCAAGACCTCCTGTACTCACAAACACCATGTCATAGACTTGCTTTAACCAATGTGTCAGGCTTAATCTTAAATGCTGTTAGAGTCTTGGTGCTTGCTCTCCCCTTAGCAAGACTGATGACTCTAACAGCTAGGAAGTATCTTCTGATTTGCAACCTAACTGTGTTTGTGGCCAACTCATATCTTCTTAGTCTTCATTTTGTGCAGCTTAACAAGATAAGTTATTCAGGCCTCTTCCTGTTTTCTCTGGTCATCTTAGCATCTGTTTCTGCACTGTGGTTTCAGCTGGAATCGAGTTTTCCTGAATATGAGTGTTCAGAGCCATGCACAAGGACTTATCAGGATTTTGTGCTAAAGCATTAACACTTTCCTATTTGTGTCTCATCATATTTTAGTTACCTGTTTGGAAGGCTGGTTCACCCTGGAGCATGAGAGTCACATCGGAGAGTGTAGCTAGGACTTTGTGCTCTCTTATAAGCTTAGAGCAATTAGTGGAAATTTTATTGTTAGTCCTGACTTTGCATTTCATTTTTCTGAATTTTGACCTGTTTTCAGGGTCTTTAAGTTCTTTTCTCTGTGATATCTATTTCATTCCCTGCATTAGCAATACCTCTCAACTTTGTGCCATCAAAAATGTCACAGCATGTTCCTAATATTTATGTCATGACCATTTATGAAATTTTAAACAAAACTAGTTCCAACACTTATTTGGAGAAGTTCTCGTAATTACTTCTTTCTAGCCTTGTAGCACCTTTCGCAGTGGTGTCTGTGTGCTATGTGCCAGATCCTTGTTATAAATACAGGGCTCCAACTTAAATAATTTCTCCTGTGGTAGTGTGTCAAATGCTTTCATGAAATCCAGATAGACAGTATTTACTCTATTTTCTCTATCTGGGATATCATCTTGCCCAAGAAAGCTTAGGTGGACTTCCGTGTGATCTTTCTTGTTATGTTCTGTCCCACTTCCTTTTTAGCACCTGGTCTTTCTTTCTGAAGGTAAAATCTAACGTACTGTTACCTTTTTTGAAGTCAAAAACAAAGCTGTCTCTTTTGCCTGCTATGTGGATTCCAGAAACTTTTAGTAGCTCAGACTACTCCAGGCCTCTTTCACATTTTAATGCCAGAACTCTGCAATTCATCTGACTTTACCATTCAATTTCCTGAGTTTACCAAACTTTGCCCTTTCAAAATGTAAAGCCTTATTAACACTCATTTATTTGTTCCATTTAATTAGGAAGTGTCCGTCCCTGACCACTTGAGCTAAGGTCATTTTTTGCTGCAATCATCTGTTCCCCAAACCAAGTCTCAAACAGCATCAATTTTTAATGGTTCTGTGAGAATGTCATTAAGAAATTTGCTGGCTATTACATTCAAAAATATCTGAATTTTATCATCATTAGTACCATTTTTTTGATCTCTATTTGGGAAGCTAAATATTTTCCTGAATGACCCAAACCGGACAGAACATTTCTGTTTAAGGGCATTACTGGTGACTTCATCCCTAACCAGAATCAACTTGAGGGGCTTACACTTCACAAGTCGACTCTCTTTTACCATCTTTACTCAAAGTGATTTTAACTGGAATAAATTTTGCTTTTTCCCGTGCTATCCCTTCTGTACACTCTTCTTCATTGTTTCATATCATCAATGTGCAGTCCTCTGCCACCACCTTCACCTTTATCTCTACCTTTCTGAATAATGCATATGCTTGGAGACCAGTGTGCCAGCCATGATTGCTATTCTGTCGTGTCACCAGTACCTCTATATCTGTGCTGTTTAACGCCCTGTGAATTTAGTTCATAGTTTTCCCTTTTTTGGTGCATATATTGTTGTTAAATATTTCTGCATCCACACCACAGCTTCGTAAGGTCTGTTCCTGATGCTTGCTATATTGCCCACTTGGAAGCTGTTGCCATCACTGTTTACACTTTCTTTCTTCCTATTCCCCACCCTTCTGATCACTGAAATTTCTTTATTTCTTGGCATATTGGCATATTCTCATGTACCTAGGTTTTCTCCTCTGGTGTTCTATGGGCGTGTGGAGATCATTCAGGTCTCTGACTCTGTACCCTTTGTTTCTCAGTTCAAAGCTCTGCTTATCATTTCTGCCAGACCTGCTTCCAGAAGGCTGTTCCACAGTTGCTCAGGTGGAGTCTGTCCTTCGAAAAGGGTCTTCTTTCAGTAAATACATCCCAATGGTCAAGCATTGCCAATCCTTTAGCTGTCTGTTGATCTTCCTCAAAGCATATTTTATTTCAGCTGAGTTTTTATTTCCTATAGCATTAGGAAATGCTAGACTCTAGCACTCTTTCTAAATAAGCAGTATTAAAAAAGGCTCAAAAATATGTGTCAATGGGAGAATTAAAAAATAATAATGACATTTGCCCGAAATCTCCAGTAATGCTGTTCTAAAAGCAGCCTCGCTCATGTAAGCAGACAGCCCAGAGAGGCAACTGAGATACAACCAGAAGCTGCAGTGACTAGTCTGTTCCCCCCCCCCCCCCAGGATTTCTTGTGTACACAGAGAGTTTTGCCATCCTTGCTGTGTCAATCAGAAGCATGAAAACAATTGCCTGAGGTAGACAGAACAATATCAGGGAAAATAAAGGCTTTTTGCTGGTATATTATTTTGTTCATCAAAATGGTTCCACTGAGGTAGCTTTGTCGGCATTATATTAGTGTAGCTTTGCTGGCAAACTCTTTCACATGTAGTAAACATGGTCTAATGGAATAGCAGAGGAGAGCAGGGACTACACTGTGTCTGCTTTATAAGGCTAATTCAGCATTGATGGATTAAGGAGCACACTAGTACTGGATAGAAATAGATGTTACGTGAGAAAAGGCACAAACAGTTCGTGTTGAATTAAAAAGGCTACAGTGGATACCCTCATGAATATCCTCTGCTCACAGAACTTCCTCAGGTGTCAAGGGACATTTCAGATCCTTGTGGGCTTGGGCTCAACACAAGCTCAGCAGCCATTTCTGACAAACTAGTACTTGTGCTAGGTCATGTTGTGCTATTAAAAAACACCTACAATACGAGTGACTTCAGAACAATTGCAAACATGCAAGAGAACAACAGACTTGATTGGAGGTGAGCCTACAGAAGTGTGGTGGTGACTAGAATTGTGCAGATAAAATGCATCCAAGTTATTTTCCTTTTTTTTTCTTTCTTTCTTAAAAGGCTTATATTTCTGTGGAATGTGAGATGACATGGTTGATCTAAATTCACAGTAAAATTTGATTAAATGGAGTGCAGAAATGTATTGGCACTGCAAACAGCTTTATATTTTAAAGAATTCAGAATTGATGTGTGAATTAGGAAAAAAAAAAAAAAAAAAAAAAAAAAAAAAAGGTGTTTGCAGAAACACCAGCCCATTTTTAATGCAACAAAGCTTGTTAGTTAGTATATCACTTACAGAGTCAAAACAATAAAATTTTGTAGATGATCACTATCATGAGCACTTACTATAAATATTGAGTAAAGATCTGTGAAGAAACAGCCTCTTGGTATATATATCTCTGGATTAAGCCTCTAGATTTAACAGTAAATTGGGTGAGAGGAAGTGCTGGCTAGCCATTGAAAGCAGGATTAGGAGTGGGGGCAGGTAGCTTCTAGATCTATTTCAGTTCCTGATTCACTGTGTGAACTTAAGGCAAGTGGTTTCAACTATTCGTCTGATTTTCAGTATCTGTAAAATTGGAAACATGCTAACATTTTTCTGTCCTTCTAGGCATTCTTAGGATTCTGACAAATCTGCAGCACTCGGACATAGGTGTAAAGCACACAAGCACATAGACATAAAACACAGTTATCAAATAACAATGATCTGCATAGCAGTGGACCTGAAGAAGGCTTGCCATTAACTACATTCCTGCCTACTCTCTTTATGTGCTCTGGTACTGTGCCGCGTAAGTCCATTTGAGGGCATGTTTCAGCCAGGGGTTTTGCTCCCAGTGCTGCAACTCATGAGATATCCAACCAGGCAGCTGATATGCAAGTCGTCCCTCATACCCACTGAAGGGAGGGCAGCTGCAGTCTGCTTTCCCTCTGTTTCCCTCTCTGCATTTGGCTGCCCAACTGTGCAGTCATTTGGGTAGGGAATTTCCCAAAGTCTCAAATCAGAAACAGATCCCCTCTGTCTTTCAGTTAGGATTTGGCATGCCCCTGCAGCTTGATGGAGCTCATTTCCTAGGGAGGACCCCTAAAGCTTGCAGTTGTAGCATTTCATTCTGCTGTATTTTTCTGTCACTAGGTAGAACACTAGCTCTTCACTGCTTCTACCTTTAAAGGCTGATGGCAAGAATCCCAGAAGAAATAATCCATCTAACCATATGAAATACAAAGATACCACCTCTGTCTCGGCCTGTTCTTGAGCTTCAAATCACCACAGACTGGGAGGGTATGTCAGGGAGCAACAACTGCATTTTTTGGCTTTGTATTTTTCCCTAATCATCTACTATTAGTCACCATCAGAGGCAAGAGTCTAGAGGGATCTTGATATGATCCAGTATGATCATTCTTATGTTTTGATGTTATGTTCTGATAATCTGGCCTTAAACAGCTTCAGAAAACCATGCTGTGGCAATGTCTAGGCAATAGGACATGGACCAAACATTGCTGTCAAAGACCATTCATTAATATTTTAGAAAAAACATATCATAAAAGTGATGAAGAATCCACCCTTCAGCTTGGCTGTTTGCAGCAAATATTATAAAGGTATTAAACTAAACAATGGCTTGTACTCATCTGGCTCTCCAGATGTTTTCTATGACTCTTATTTTCTATCAATCAGTTAACCACGGTTTTTGCTTTCCTTAGCAACCTATTTCCAAATCACAGTCAAAGAAACTAACGGCAAATAATGAGGGCTAGGTTGTATTTGATTGCTGCTAGTTGCTCATGGGAAAGGAAACTGCAAGAAGCACTGCCAATCCTTCACACTGGCAGGCCAGCCAGGAACGCTTCCAGCTCCCCTGACTGCCCCCACAAGCATGCTCCGTGCCAAAGGGGCTCTGTGGCACCCACAGCCGACCTAAGGGACCGTATGGCTGGGGATAGAATGAAACATGCCACCGATCATGTGTACGAGGTTGGAGATACAGAATAATTTATTTCTCTTTCCACTCAGCCCTTTATTACAGCCTCCCCAACTCGCTCATAGGCACAGCAGGCTGCAGTCATTCAGAGTTTAGCAGTGGATGTTTTCAGCCTGGCTTCATAAGGAAGCACAGCTCTTATAATTGTACTGTGTGTGTGTGCTTGTGTGCATGTTTGTCTAATAGTTCGTGAACCCATTGGCCAATTTTAGCTAAACCTGACAGAAAGGTAGAAGTTTCAAAGGTGACAGTACGTTTTTGTGAAAATAGAAAGCTGAGTAGTTTTCCTACTGATGGAAAGGCTGCAGCCCACACTCAGTTCTCATTTGACGTGGAGAGAATCCACCTGGGAGGGAGGCTGGATACATATGAAGGAAAGCTTCAGTCAGAGCTTATACCTTATTAGATATCAGGGTATCCACTCGGTAGCCAAGGCCTCTCTCCCATATGGGTTCCTTAGTGTCTGATAAGGGCTGAAATCACAGTGCAGCAATACTATAATTCATTTAAAATGTCAGTAAGCCATGAAACACTAACTCCATTGGTAACTAGGCTTCCGGAATAATTCTAGTATTCATGGAATACTTATTCCCCCATACACTGCAAAGCTCCAGGAGGAATTATGGGTATTTCTCCATTACTTCCAGTCTCTAAGCTAGCTTTTTTGAAGCTCTCTCTGCCTAGCGTTACATTGGGTCTTTTTAGTGCCCACTGCCTCCAGAGGTTTTGGGAAGGAAAGATATACTCCACTTATTTCCTCAGACTTGGGCTCATCAGGCATGACTTGTCTGAAGAAACTGATTCACAAAAGAGCTCCCTGTTCCATTTTAGGTGCTGGAAAAAAAAAAAAAAAAAAAAAAAAAAAAAAAAAAAAAGGCCAGATTTCTCAATGGTTTCCTGGCCAGAAAGAATTGCTGGCTGCAGTTGTAGGAAAAATCTCCATTTAGAAGTGTAAATGAGAATGGAATCTTCCTGGAAATCTGGATCCAACTGTAGACTATCAGCACTTGAAAATTAGGACTTCATCGCTTTTGAAAAACTTAGCTCTAAATGAGCAAAATCAGAAGTGACTTTTCAAAAGCCTCCTGCCTCCAGTCGCCTTAATTCCCAGGTAGCACTGAAAATATTTGTGGTATTGATGTCAGGTATCACGCTCAAACCAAGGGGAAGAAAAGGACATATTTCAGTTGGCTTAATTCTCAGGTTTCCTCTAGATACTGTTTTAATAACAGACTCATTAGGAAATTCCCCAATTATTTGTATTGTCTTCCCATGTTAAAAGACAGAGTGTTATTTCTTAATTTCAATATTATTACTGAATAAGGATAGCTATTCCCTGCAGAATGAACAGATTATGCTGGTCCACTCGGGGATCAGCATTATTTCTGGCTGTTACATTTCCCTGCAAATGAATGCTAATATCATGACAGGTATTTGACAGCGGTATTAAAAAAGAAAAGAGATGTATCAAGTCATTCGATTAGCGATAGAGAGAGAAAGGGAGATCAACACATGGAAACACATGCAAGTGCTCCCGTCAAAGAGAATCCCATGTAAAGTGGAACAATTCTGATGCCTGATCTCAGCAGAGTTTAAGTCAATGACTGATTTGCCACAGATCTGAACAGGCACAGGGCCACAGCAACAAAGAAAGCAAAATTTATTTTCCATATAGCTACACAGTGTCATTTGACTTCAATAGGTGTTACAAATAGATCCCAGGAGTTAAAATCTGGCTCTCTTAAAAGTCAGGGTTGCAGGAGATGGTAACCGAGATTGTAGGCAGGACAGATCAGATATTATACAGAACAAGAAGGAAATACAAACCTCATAGAATTAACATATATTGTCACATTCTATTAAGGTTTTCTGTAGGGCTAGATCAGATTAAATGCATTGAATCCTAGTCATCTTACAGCATATGAAAATATTGTCATGGGTAGAATTTTTCATTACTGAATAAAATGCAGAATAATGAACAGTAGACAAAAAAAGAGAGAAGATGTAAAGCCAATCAAAGGAAGGGCAGATGTTTAAAAAGTCTTTTGCTATTCAGGATTGTGATCCAACAAAAGCAATTATGTTTCTGCTTTCTCAATTTCAAAACAGCAGAAAAGAGCTTTGAGGTTTTTCCAGTGCTTATGGCCTATCTCCACACCGTTAACTGAACAGAAGGTAACATAATACCAAACATAGCCAAAGGCAACTGATTCCATGCAAAGCTTATAATTTGGGACATCCAGTGATTTAAAGGGGATCGTAATCATGAAGGAGAAATATATATATATATATATATATATATAAAATTCAAAAATTGTCAAAGAAATCTGTAAGAAGCCTAATTAAATTCTATTATAAATCTGGAAAAGGAATCATAACAACAAAACTAAATCAGTGCCTACAGGTGGAAATTACACTTGGTAACTGCCCTTTGAACTTGTGAAAAAGATAATGTCTGGAATTTTGTCAAGGAATGACTGGCATGTGGCTGCACAAAAGACAATGGTCTGTCTTGGCAAAGTGTGGAATATGATTTTTGATCAAAAATGCATTGTGTTGTTTTTGAATGGATAAATATCTGAGATGCAATTATAAATACAGTGGACCACATTCTACCTTCAGTATCCCTAGCCAAGCACCTCAACAAAAGGTCAGAGAGGCCAAATATATGAATATTCAGTGAATGCAGAGTACATATGGCCCAACATGCACAGAATAGAGAGGAATAAAAATCCACAAAGATTCAGTGTCTGTTATTCTACCTTTTCAGAAAACCATTTTCTTATTAATACAGTACTCTTCCTATATTACCTGATGCGCAATGTCCTATGTAGAAAGATGCTGTTTTCTACTCAGACTGTCTGTGTCATCACAAAAATGGAGAAGATAACTTTCTGCCCTTTGTAGTAGCTGTACAACTTCTGTGTAACAGAAAGGCTATACAGTTAGACACAAGGATGTGCAGTCTTAGGATAAAATGCTGTTGAAGTCAGCAGAACTTTTGCTATGGACTTCAAGAGGGCTGAGATTTTGCCCATGGAGTCTGGCTGCTTTTTCTCTGACTCTTGTTCTTGTGTCCTATTCAAACAACACAGGCTGCTTCCTGCTTCCTCTGATTCTCCACCTAGGGAGCGAAAAGCACAAAGTGTCACTTTTGCAGGTGAGCAAGCAGAATTTCTTTAAGATACCATATGATGAACCTTGGCACAATCCCAGACTGTCTTTTATGTGCCTAAAATGCTGCTTAGGCAGAATGTAGATGTATACTGAGAGTCACACAGGTAATCCTGGCCGTCTTGATTAGGCATCTTCCGGGCATTTTGCTAGCTGGGACTTCCCCAGGTACCCAACACAGTCTTTTACATGTGCAACCAGTCCTACCCAGAGCCAACTCAAATGAAAGGGAGCCCAGCCCTCCTGCAGGAAGAGGAGATGGGGCTTGCTTTCTGCCACTGCAGAAAGGGGTGAGGTGTAGGGAAAGCTAGGACAGTGTGTGGGGCAGAATGGGGAGGGTTCAGGAGAGCAAGGCTTTTGGTCCTGCCAGGGAAATAAAGAAGCAGACCTCTCAATGCCCCTAGCTCACTACTTCAACCCCCAGGCTTCTGCGTCATTTTCTGGAGCTCTGGCCTAGGCAAAGCAGTGCTTGTGTTTTTGCAGTAGTAGGCTGCAAAAGTGACAGCCTGCTTATCTTCTGTCTTGAACTGATTCTGCCATAGGGCTACATTGCTGAACCATGTTCCTATTTCCTTCCACAAACTTGGCACTTTCTGCCTTGAAACCTGTTGGTAGGCTTTCTGGTACTTTACAGTACCCATGAGGCTCACCCAGAAGGTGCACAGGACCAGGATGTAGGTTTGTTTTGGATTTTGATAGCAACTGAGAATTTCCTCTGCTTGTTTTCTGGGGCACATGGTTGTTAACCGGAAAATTCTGAACTTGAAGCTGGGTAGCTACATTAGTTCAGGATCAGCTGTACAGTAAAGCAATTCCCCACCTGGTTTGAAGCAAGTACAGAACATGCTCAACTCCATCTGCAAAAGACCATGTTAGCATCATCTTGTACACCCTTGGCTTCAGCATTCTCAGCCACTTACATTTAAAAGTGACAACTGCTGTTCACCGTTTGTGCAATTGCCTGGCAGAAGGAACGTTTTGGGAGACAGGGGTTTTCAGTTCCTTTCAGCTTAAGGTGTGGTTAATAGACCATCTTTGCCACAGATAGAGAAAAGGAAGCAGGGGAGATGACCACATCATACTTTGCACTGAAACTAGCCACAGTGGACTCAAGAAATCAGGAGTCACAGAGCTAAATAAAGCACGAACAAGCTATAGCTTTGCATTACATGCAGATATGCATGTCCTGAAACTGAGAGTTTGGAGCATCCCACTCTCAGCAGGAACACTGAGTATTCAAGGTGCTCCTTCCCTTCCCTCTGGCTCCATGAATCATGCTTTCTGGTCTGCATAGTGGCCCAACTTCTATAGAAGAATCAGAAGTATTCCCTCATCACTATTCCCACCATCACCTAACTCCTTCTGATGATATATCCTCTCTACGTTGCTGTAGCATCTGCTGAGATAGGTCTGGAGGCATATATTCTCTGAGGCATATACTCAACAGGCTATTCAGTAAAAAAGGATGGTATCACCACGAACTCCATCCCAAGAAAAACAGTGATGACCGACCTGTGTCCGAATGTGTGACTTAGGTAGCTAATTACAGGACAGTCCAGTTCAGCGTGCTACATTTGAAGATGCACTTAACTGAAGCTCGGATGGAGAGCAATACCTCCTTCTTTGAGATTTCCTATTAGCTTAGCTGGCACTTAGCTTGCCATGTCCATTCTTAGGGAATTTTTACATTGGTGGGTAGACATGTCTGTCCCCTCCATGGCCCAAGTAGATATAGAGCATTCTGGTCCAGGAGGTAAGGCTGGTTAACTTAAGTCCTGTGCTGTAATTACATATTTACATAGCTGCTGGACTGGAGCTGGTTACCATGCATGACAAGAGCAGGCATATATTCCTCTGCACCCACTTAAGTGTGGCTATTTTCTAAATGCTAGCTTTCCTCAGCCAATGTGTAGGGAGTTTAAGCGTTATCTACCAGCTTCATATATTTCACCCATACTTGAGCCCAAATTTGTGACCTAACTCAGCAACTTACGCACTGCTGATGTCTAAACCCAGAACATGCACTCTTAAGCCTGAACTTTTAAACTCTGTTAGGTCAGTGGAGAAGCAGTCTGAGTGGACACACTAAGACTGCCAAGGGCCATCTGTTAGTACAAGCAAGTGAAAGCAGTTGCGTAGACTAACCTTTGTCCAAGTTATAATGGGCTATTATAGTAGCCATTTAGCCAGTGTCCTGCATCCTGAAAAGCCAGGCTGTCTGATGACATGAAGTGAGAGGTCAGAATATACGGCAGGGAATGTGCTACACCTCCCAGCATCAGCAGTCATTCCCTCAGTTACCCAGTGTCAGCTGTGTCCAGATATGGCTCTCCGTCATGCCTCATTGCTTCCCTTCCTGTCTTATGACTACAGTAGCCCTGAGAACCTGTCCTGCTTCCTCTCCCTTGGGACAACAAAGCTGGATTTTGGACTGCTATGAGTCACTGCTGTGTCTGTCCCACATCCAGTGTGGTATGCCCTTATGCCATTGAATCTACAAGTCACACAGAAGCTTGGGCTGAGAGACAGAAGCAAATACCTGAATGGTGGTGTTAAGAAACCAATAGAAAGAAATGGCATCAGGCACCCTCTCAGCAGTTAGTTGCCACGTCATGGCTGAGATGGACTGTGTGGGTGCTCTGTCCCTGCTTCACTCCAGGAGAAAGTGCACCCACCCTCACCACCAGCTCCTGCTGTCAGATGGCAACCTAACAGAGGAGCATCAATTGAGAAGTGGTTTAAAAAGCCATCCCTTACTGCTTCTGAGCTAATAGCTGGTGCTTCCCAGCTGAGATACATGCCTGAGTGTGTGCCATTTTGATCCTAGCATCAGCGGGGGTCACAAAGCTCGTCAGGCCAAATCCATAGGCAAACATCCAGTGTACACAGCTTTAGGTGTCTCTCAGCACTGTGAATTTTGATTCAAGAGTACCCCCCTCCAGGTATTACATAGCAGGGCATGCCAGCACTGAGGATTGCTATTAGAGAAGCTCTTCTGACTTCTGCTGATCAGGATTAAGATGTGGCTGCGCTCAGCTGTCTCCAGAAGTTTGTCCTCATCTTCCCTTCTCCCAGAGGTTACTGCCCAATCAGTTGTGCAATTTAACTCATTGTCTGATTGCTCCTTGACAACTACTTTCATATAGTGATTCGGATTAAAAAAAGAAGAGCTTTTGGAGCTGGCCTCTTATGCATAGCTCTTTGCAGCATCCCATTTAATTTACAAGAGGAGCACAGAGTGCAGCTCAAAGAAGCATGAAGAGCTGCAAGGAGCCTTGTTGTAGCTTTGTGTTTCTGGGCTTCCTGCAGTACTTTAACAGGTTAGCTATAGCCTCCCTCCAGGAGGATCTCTCAGAAGGGAGAACAGGGAAAATGCAAAAATATCTCAATTGCACCCCTACTCTGCCCCCACTAGACTCCTCAAAGTGGGTTGTGTGGGAACAGATGGCAAAGGAATTGGCTCTGTCAGCTTTGTACTAGCTAGGAACTCCCTCGTGCCAAGGGAATCCTCAAATGGGGAGATTCGGCAGCTTTCCAGCTCTTCCAAAGTGGGTCAAAATGATTTAGGAATCTGGCCCATTGTGTCCTCATTTCCTCTGTAAATCCGCCCAAATGCAGGGGATGATGGAATGGTGAGAAGGCAGAGAATAAAAATTCAAAGAGGATCAAAATATGTCATTTTAGCTTTTGTATGTATAAACATGCATAATATGACATTTTGTTTAGACAGTTATTTAAAAAGAAACTTACAATCTTTTTAATTAAAACGAATGCAAAGGAATAGGCTATAAATATGAACACAAGAAAGTAGGAGCTGACAGCACACAGCCTTCCAGACAATCTTTTTTCAGTTGTTATGGAGTATAATAAAATTTTGTTTCTCTTTGCAATTTTTCCATAATGTTTATGTTTGTTTTAGGTAACAGATTAACTGTAGGTGACTTTTTTTTCATATATCATGTCATGTGTCGGAAGCCCTCTCTTTAACAGCTAGCATGGGAACAGTGAATTAGACTGTAGGAGAAAAGAGAAAGAGAGAGAAATGGTCATGCTGGAGGAAAATATCCAAACTGTGGATGTGATAGTGTCTTCACTTTTACTGCCATTATTAATAAAATGCTGCTGGCTCCAAGTCTCAATACCTTCCCTTACCTCTGCCATTCCCCCACTGCGTACTTTGCTGTACCTCTGTTGTCTGTCTGCCTAACTTGCAAAATGCTAACTAAGTTTTGATATTTACCTGTTTATGATTAAATTGCAAAATGATCTGTTTAAGTCTGTTCTAAATTAAGGTCTGCATTAAATGTCATAGCATTTATCTTTCATAAAATGAGACAGCAAGGACACTAATTTCCTAGGTACTCAATCACTGGCCTGTGCCACTGGAGAGCAGCCTGGGAAGGAGCGTGCCCACCGTTCACAGCTCGCTGACAGCGCCCAGACGGAATCATAAAAGTCAATTAATCATTAAAAGCTGTTACCAGCCCGTATTGAACCAGTCTGGCACCAAATGTTAATCAGCTCCCTATCAATACAATAAATTCCCGCAAATTGGGGCGGTCGATAGCGCCGAGGCCCAGCGGATCGATGGCAGGGCGTGAGGCCTCCCCTCGGGGCCCCTCCAACATGGCTGCCGGGCGGCCCTCACCTGCCCCGCCTGCGCCCCGCGTTGCCACGGCGACCGCATGGCCGCTCCCCCCCCCCCCCCAGGCCTCCTTGGAGGTGAGGTGGAAACCGATGTATCACCGCCCGTGATGGATTTGTCAATAATACTTAGCAGGGGATGGCGGGAGCGGGGGGAGCTGCGGTCCCTGAGCGCCGCGGGGCAATTTAATTGCTCGCGACGCCGTGTGCCGCTGCATATCTGAAGGGGTTTAAGCAGCGGCCGCGGCGGCGGCTGGGAGTGCGCCCGGCGGTGGCCCCCAGGGCTGTCGGCGCAGAGCACCATTAACCTGGGAGCTGGTACAGGAAGGAGCAACCCCGGAGCTCCTCGGATTAAGGATTTCTCCTCTCCGGTACTGTTAATACGTTACTCATGAGTGGCTCTGAGGTTGTGTATTAATCCCCCCGCCCCGGGGACGCTCGCCTGGCGCGGCGCCTTCGAGCGACCGCTCCATGTGGCCGAGGGGCGTCCATAAAATGGCACCAGCGCCGCTGGGGCCACTGGCATCCTCGGCGGCCGGGCGCATGGGGAGAGGGGAAGGGCGGCTGCACTCTGGCGCCCGCGCACCACTTTTCCCCTAACCTAACTCGCTGAAGAGGGACTTCTCCGGACCTCTTTGTGTTTCAGCCTGCAGGGCCAGCAGCTTCAGGCTGGCTGCGGAGAGGAGGCAGCTCGAGTCCTTGTGCCCCTCACCTTGCCCCTGGGGCGCCTTCCCCACAGAGCTGCCCGCCCCGCTGGGGCGCCCACTCCGGGGTGGGGAGCAGCGGACATGGGAGCAACCACCCCAAAAAAAGGCACCGGGGCATGAGGGAGCCGGGCCGCGACTCTGTGAAGCCCGACGCGCCCTCGCCGCGCAGCGGGACGGGGGCAAGTTATACGTTTTACTGCTAGTTGAGACGGGGCCTGCGGCACGGAAGCGAGCGCTGCGGGGAGGACTGCGTTGGCCGGGGCCGTCCCTGCGGTGCCCCGGCTGCCGCTTCCCCGCGGAGGGCAGGGAGAGGCGCCTCGCCTCTGCGGGGCTGCCGACGGCGCCCGATCCGTTTACCTCCTCTTGCTGTTATTGAATCTGACCTGCGGTGTGTGTGTGGGGGGAAAGAGTGTTTTGGGGATTGCAGGGTATTAAGAAGCCTCTTCAGAGATGAGAGCAACGCTGGATGCTGTTACTCCAGGGAAGGATGGCGTTCCGCCAGTTTCATTGTCGTTTAACGTAAAACATAAAGGTTAACACTGAATAAAGTAATATCCACGTTGATTATTTTAATAGTTTCAAAGTATAACTTTTTCCCTGGACTGCAGTTATCTCCTCCACGTGCTGTACGTGCGCCGGCAGCATTTTGCACTTCTCCGCAGCGCCGATGCGGTGGTTCCATTAAGTTCGGCACTGAGAAGCTATTGTGTGCATTGCTCGCGCAATCATTCCATACTCCATACCGAAAATGGGACATGCACCGATCCAAAGACATGCTAATTCCCGCAGCCTGTGCATTTTTAAAGATTAATAAAAGAAGGTTCATCTTATTATTGTCTGAGTTATAGGAAACATCAAAATAAATTAGGAATCTTCCTGCAAAGAAATCCTCTATTCAACATATTGAGACAGGATGATGTTATGAGTGTTCAGACAAAGGTAATACAGTGCCTCTACTTAATTGCCCTGACACCTTGCTCAGTTCCTCCAGCTATACTTTGAGAGCTAGAAAAAAAAAAAGCCCCTCTCATTGTTATTAATTGTATTCCTTTTAAATGTAATGTCATATTGCTGCAGGCTGAGCTAATGAAACATACCCATATTACCAAAATAGGCATATTTCTTTTTGTATAACACATTCTATCAAAACTGTCTGCTAAAGACATTGTGTTAAAGACCTTTCATAGAGCAATATAAAGAATATCTCAGCTACTCCAACATTTCTATTACATGATTATTAAAATGCCCAGGAGGACTAAACAATATAGTGTGGATCCAGTTATCATATAAGACTTTAGAAATATTGTTAATTCCTGCCACTGATTTATGTTAATACTAATGCTAGATTACATGCTAGGGCTACTAAACAGCCACTGCATACCAATTCACACAAAGACAGTCTCTTTCCACTCTGTGGGAACTGCACTTCTCTTATAATGAGAATCTGAATTATTTATCTGTCTTTATCCTACAGTAGTTCACTTGACCACACTCAATTTTTTTCTGTTCCTACTGCACATCAATGCATGTAAACATGACACAATAACAACTACTGTATTCACCTACTTCAGCCTCTTTAAATCACATGAAATCAGAGGATGGAAGCAAAATAACTGCAGAGCATTGAGCAGGCAAAGGACATGAGATTGCCTAAATGCTGAAATCACACCCAGCACCCCCTGCAAAGTTGTCTTTAGTATATTTTAAACACAGTCCCAGTATAAATCATACATAAGCTGAGCATAAAGAAGACTTCGTTGCTGATGGTTTCTGAGTTTATGCTGGCCAGTCACAAGCTCGGAGAACGGCCTATATCTACAAAAGAGCAGCACCTGATCATAGGTGCCCAACTGCCTTTCACAGCTGTAACTGGATGTGAAGAACTATACACTGTATGCACAGAATTAATGGCCTCTTCCTTGGTCTCTGGGCAAAAATAGCAACATGCAATAGCATCAACTCCCAGTTCGTTTTGAAAGTTCATGTAAGAAAGCAGCGTTCAGTTCCATCTTCTTTCTAATCAAAGGCAGAGATGTGACCAGAACTCTTCTGCGTCAGAGGTGAGTACTGCATCCGCTAAGTCAGAGGCAGTCTGTGGCAGGCCTGTTGATGTATTTTTAGCTTATCTGTAACATTTGTTCTGCAGTCAGTAATGCTGGATTTATGCATTATTTGGCAGAATATGTTTGGTCCCGTTTGTACATGGCGTACAGTCACATCTGAGTTGAATTCACTATGTGACATTTGTATGTTGCAGCCACACTTCCTGCTGTCTCAAATTGCACTTTGGCTGGCCTTTGCTCATCAGCCAACACTGTAGGAATCCAGCCTGGCTGAATTAATTCTGAATATCCCTGTGGAGAACTCCCTGGGGAGAGATGGTTCTTCTGTTTTCAAAATAAAGAAGCTAAGACTCCGACTAGGACAGTACTTCAGCAGAATATGCATACCACTGGTAGGATACCAGTGTATCTCACCATTGCTTACATGCCTTTTGCAAGTAGCATTGACAAGGAGATGTTCTCAGTCACAGCAGTGGTCTACAAAAGGCAGTGCAGATGCTTGCAGGTTCCCATTGCATACTGCCCTGTGACTTAGGCTTCAAGTAGAGTTAGGACACCATTCACGACTGCACACATTGCTTGCCATCCTCACTGCTGATCAGCCGTGGAAGGAAGGAAAAAGACAGCACTCATGGAAATCTGAGCTTGCATCTTAGCTGCTGAGGAAGATGTCTAGCCTGATTCCCAGTAAATGCTGAGAAGGGGATTACAAAGGTTATTTGGAAACTGACAGCCCAATTACATTTGGTAAACAATTTCCAGGGGGAATGACGAAAATCAGAAGGACTGCTTGCAATGTAACACCTACCATTTGGAAGACTCTTGTGCTGTGCTATCTGTATGTCTTGGATGCACAACACTTGGGCTCTGTCAGGGCAACTAGAGGACCTATACCCCCATTTTCTGTCTTACTTAGCTCTTTCAGCTACACACACATTGAAAGGCATATTTTTCTGTCACACTTTTAGCTGTTGCTGTTCACTGCATTGCTTCACAGTCATTACCACCAGCTGTATACCATTCCTAGTTTTCCACAGCTTTTTCTCATGCAAAGTCTTGCAGGTATCTCAGTTTGTTCTGGTAGCTGAGCCTACCAAGAAAATTCAACAGAATGATCCTAGCACCTACTTTTTTCACCTTGTCCTTACCCTTAATACCCCCCCCCATGACCTACACTTGTACGTAGCAGCCATCACTACTTTATTATTCCAGAAAGGTAGTGGAAAAGGAAATGTTGAAGGGGAAAAAGCGTGGCACTTCATCACAAGAAATGGCCAGCGAAAAAAAGAAAGGAAGGGAAAAGGGAAAAGGAATGGAAAAAGGGAAGGGAAAGTGGAGAGAAGAACACAGGATCCATTTAAGGGGACTGATTAAGTAGAATTATTTGTGGATCAGTTTGACTGTGTGATCACAGAGGTGAATATATGTGTGTCATGTTAAGAGCCAGGGTTGTTGTAAGGACATGAGTCGTAGAAACTCTTGTGAGCTCTAAAATACTTTGTTCACTATCCCTCTTCAAGGGCCTTTGCATAGGACCTTCGCTGCTGGTGACATCAGAGAGGACCTCAAAGACCAAGTGTGTGAAATTTGAAGAGCTGGAGATAATGTTGGACTCTGCTAATCACCGTCACTAGCTTTATCTCCACTTCCCCTTCCTGTATCTGGCTTGCATTGCATGCTCCATGATCATCCACATTTGCTTGGCAAGGTAGGGAAAGATTATGGCTTATAATATTTGGGCTCCTGAGGCTGGAAGAGAGGGAAGCAGGACAGCTCGGTCAGGGGTGTGGGATAAGAGCAAGGTGGGATGGAGGGGCCGAAATGGCTCAGAAACAGAGCCTATGCGCTTGAGGGGGACCTCGTAAAATGATGCTGACCATGCCTTCTGACCATCTCTGGTCAAAGGAGACAGTCATTTTGATGGTGTGACACTGATCTACCACACCTGACCAACAAAATCTCTCTTGCATTTAACCAAAGAAGTTACATTTCATTGCTGATTGTACCTCAGCAGTGGACATTCTCAATTCCAATTAGTCGTAACAATTAGTCAAGTGTAGTGAAATATCCCAAAGATGGTATTTTAATTCAGGAAAACAGAAGACCATATTTTCCATGGTGTGAATGAGGCTAATCCAGTGCCTTCAGTGTTATTGTATTGATTTCTGTTGTCTGACTTACAGGTTTTTGTTACAATGGTTACTATGGCAAACCATTTTCTTTAGGGAAATAGAGATCTAAAGACAGACTTTAGCTTTCATTATGACAGTTTAAAACTGGAGTAATTCTACTGAGTTTGGTGACATTACATCTGATTTACAAAGTAAGAAATGAGGTCAGAATTGAATCATAAAGCAAGATACAATTTAGCATCTATAAGAATTGGTGAAGAGTTGCCATTTAATACTTAAAACCACTGGTATTTTAGGTAGAAAAATGCAATCTCAACATCCAATTTAACGAAGTCTAATTTCAAAGATTGAAGCCCAGTTCTCATAATCTGAGTGACTTTAGATACATATGGGAATATCAAAGCACGATTGCCCTGAAACTCAATCTTCTTCTTTTTAATTAAAGAAAGAATCCTATCTTAGCCACCTGAGAATCTGAAAAGTACTCTAAGTATTTGACACTCAGAAGAACTTTTAACAGATAAATTATGGCAAGAGACAAAAGCTACCATCAGTACTAAAGCAAATTTAAAATAAAACTAAAGATGCTCTAATAAATCAGAAAAAACAGCTAATCATTCCTGATCTTCAAATCCTTCCTTCAAGCCAAAAATAAATCTATTGCAGGAACTAATTTAAGTTATAAAAAATCAGAACTAGATCTTCAACTGACGTAAATCAGCATAGCTCCACTGATTTCGATGGTGCTCTACCAATATAGGTTAGCTGAGAATCTGACTCTCAATTATTTTGTAATTTTTTCCCCTAATCAACAAATGACATATCATTTTTAAGTTAACATCTGTCTTAAGCCCTCTTATTCCTCAGACATAACCTTCTGTTTCTTTTGTAACAGCTCTGCCAGTTTCCCTGTACTGAAAACAATTTTAGGAGTAACACAGGTCATAAAGAAATCACTTTTTAAAATAAAATTGCATAACCTTGACAAAGTAAGTGTTTTACACTATACACACCACCACCTTCTCCTTGCTTTAAAGGAAGAACTGGACAACGGTAAAGAATTAATCTCAGTCTGGCATAATTTCTCCCATGTCATTCAGGCTAACACACATAAGAGTTCTCATGCAGTCATATACACTATGTTACTTGAAAGGTCTTTGTTGGAAAAGTTTTTATTCTTTTTCCATTTTTAAGGTGTGCTCACCCCCAAGAGTATTGTATTGAAAAAGTAGAAGTGGAATATCAGCAAGCTGAAAAGATCACACTGATAATAAAGCTCCTCCTATTCCTCCAGGCAAAAGCTGAAATATGCAGATTGTCCTTGCATGGGGACTTGGAACATCAAAGCAGTATAGGCTCCAGGCTGATGCTGTGGAGACTTGGGCTTCCATGGGGCAATGAATGAGGCAGACCATGAGTCCTGAAGTGATGCTCCAATGCCAGGACTGCTGTCCTCGGTGCTACTGGCACAACCACTTGCGCAGCCAAATGGTGAACCAGATGGAGGGAAGCAAAATATGTTTTTCCCACCAGATCGGTTCCCTAAGCTCCTTTACCACATGGCCATATAAACACCTGGCTAAGCAAAGCGTTTATGGTGACGTGGAGCTGGAACCTGATGGCTGGAGGGGCTGGAGGGTCAAGAGCTACCTAAGGCCATTTAAAGAACACCAAATTTGTCACCAAATATGAAGCCATACAATCTGCTACACAATCTGCCACACCATGCCACACTAAACTTTCAAAAGCAATTCTACAGCCTGAATTACAGATCAGAAGCAAACAGGAAGCACAGACAAATAGTGGAGGGCTGGTATACTATGCCAATCCAATTAAGCAGTCAGGCCCATCGGTAAAATTGTCTGAAGGAAAATAGCTTTGTGCCCTTCTTGAGCACAATGCAAAGAGAATTGGGAATACTGTGGGGCTGGAAGGAGACTTAAGCCAACCAACAAATTGCAGTGTGCTTGTTGCACTGATTTCTGTCCCCTTGGTCCCCTTGGTTTTATAGCTGTAGATGTCCCTGCATCACTTTCTAATAACTTTCTACTAAATGTTATGAAAATTAAACCTAAGTAGTTTTTCTAGTAGTTAAAAATTGAGAATCCAAAGATACAATGCTATTTTCTGCCATATCTTTTCTGGTTGTGTGTTTTACACTAAAAGAAGGATAGAACATTCCTTATCTATTAACTGTCAGGCTACTATTCCGAACATTAAATGGCTTCCCTACTATAAATATAAAGCACAAAATAAAAGCACTAGCAAATATTTAATGCATTACAATAATCAGAAAAGTCTTGAATTGTCTCTCTTTCATTAACCTTAATCATATCAACCTGTTCACATACATTAGCGTTTCAAATGCCAAAAGCCTGCTGGGAACACATCCTTTTGCCAGCTGGTATGTACTGTGTTTTCCCATGATTCCTTCCTGTATCAGCAGCAATGAAAGAGCATCCACAGAGGTTGGACCAAGAACACGGAAGCCAGCAAACACATATGGAAGTTTCTGAGAACAAACACACACTGTGTGTTCATCCATTTTCCAGCTAACATGGAGATAAACAAGAAAATGTACTCTGTACAATCATGTTTATCTAGGACAATTTTGTTTTACATTATATTATATTACTGTTCAGAAAAAAAACATGCATGCTTCCAGTTTTTACCAGGGAGAGCAATTAACTGTTAGTCTGAATACACTGAGTGAGCCACAAAGGTTGGTAAGAAATATTCAAATGCTCTCAAATGTTTTCAAATGCTACCAAATGTTCTTCATCTTTTTATGAAGTTATGTGCTTTGCTATACAGTGGTATCAGGGTTTTTTCCTACTGAAAGTGAGAAGAAGTACAATGTAGTGGAGTAGTGGAGGAGCCAGAGCCCCTGTGAGTCCTGAGGGGGATTTGCTGGGGAGAGGGGAAGGAGACATGCTGTTGCTGCCTGGCTCCATACACGAGCTCCAAGACACAGGGTGCAGTCACAGTCACCTTCTTGTAGACCTTTCCTTCCCTCAGCTGAACCATCTTGTTACTGGAAACATAGTAACTTCTACATGAGAAACATTCTCATAAAGCGTAACATTGGCAAGATAATTGGAATGCCACACGATATCATTGGAGCATTTTATTGTATTTTAGTCACTGTAACTTGTGTTAAATTTAAAGTCACATGCTTACTTATTCTTACTCTTACCCTTCTGATCTTGCCTCTTTTTGCCTTGTCCTTTGGTTTTGCTCTTGACCAATATAGCAGCAGCTATTTCCCTACTATTGCTGCTTTTTCCTCTGGTAGATGAAGTATCTCTTAGAGCTGAAATCTGTACTAAATAAACCCTCTCTTTTTGGTAATGAATTCTTCACATTGTCTCAGGGGCCACACACACGATTAAGAACAATATGAAATTTAATTAACAGAGGATAATAATAAGAATATGAATGTTACAGTGAACTATAAGTGAAAACAGGCCCCCACAGTAAGTGGTTAGGGAACTGGAGAGAAAGCTAGCCGCCCCAGTTAAGCCCCAGACATCCAAGTGTGATTTTCGATGCCTGACCTCAAACGTCATATATTTGAAGGGGTGAAAAGATGACTGCCAAGTTGTTAGGACCCAAAGGCTACAAAACATTAGAGATCAGCGCTAAAGCTGAGATTTATACCAGGAAGTGGTGATGGAGGGAGCAGACATTATACTGGGCTCTGAACTCCCTGATTAAGTGCATCCTGCCCTTGCTATCACTCATTTTTAAAAAGTATGCTCTCATGCAAGCCACCACAGTCATGTCCAACAGATATTATCCAGAGAGATCCCCATGATAGTCACTATAATGGTCTAGGAGAGACCATGCAGAAATAACACACAATTTATATACCCCCAAATTTAGTTCTGGACCATAAGTTGTATCTAGCTTGCCAGTCAATGTATGTCTATACCTACAATGTACCCTGCAGTCCTGAAGCACCTCCAGACATTGCTTGGGATGCCCAAAGAGTACAAAATATGTACCATAAATAGTAAGATCTGTATATCAAAACAAAGAGGCTGTTACAAAGAAAAAAAAAAGTGTTGGAACACAGGAAGGAAAGAAATAAGAGACTGCAGCCCATGCTTCCATTAGGAGAAAATGCTCACTTGCTAAGATTCAGATAAATCTTCATTCCAAAATCTGAGTTCAAAAGTAGTCATTGGAAGTGCAGTTTAAGCATTTCCACCCCTTTGCTGTTTCTGCCTTTTCCTCTCTCTCCCCAAGGAACAAATACAGCTTTGCCAGTTTTCACTGGCTGAGAAATGGGCTCCTGTTCCTGAGACTCAAGTCGTGTGTGTGCATCTTCTCATTTATGTTCTTCCATTCTGTTTTTCAGAGGCTGAAATCTGCTTTTTGGCAGAGGGAGGGGGGGAGAAGAAGTGGGGAAGCTCATTAGCAATTTGTTTAGAATTTGAATGTCAGCGTAGTCACTCATGTCTAAGTGACTGAAAAATATATGTGAGTCCTCTGACTTCCAGCAAGAGATCCAGTGTTCTAACATCAGAATAAACAATGTAATTACTGTGTGTATGAAGACATATTGGTCTCTGTATAATGAGATATTCAAATCTGCTCTACTTGAATCAGATCACAGAGATATATTAAACACACATGGTGAAAGAATTCAGCGTAAGAGTAACCATGTGTTCTGCCAAGTCTTTCTATGCATGAATGGGCTGCCAGGGCACCATAGGCTACAGACGAAGTACAGGAGAGCTGTGTGCGGAGGTAGGGAAATGAGGTTGCTAAGGTATTTCCTCTTCATTCCCTCTAACATGTGAGTGTCTCCCATTTCTCTTCCCCTTTCACAGGCTGGTGTACCTCAAAAGCAATTCTACCAGAAGTTACTGTAACATTACTGTATCATAGTTTCTTCCTATCGCTTATTACTATGTATTTGTGGCACCCAGGAGTGAGCTAGGTGCCTTAGAGGGGTAGCAATTGCAAAGGCTATTCTCAGTTTCAGTTGTAGAATTGTTTTCACAAGTTCACAGCATTGTAGAAAACATGCCTCCTTTTCCAGGCTCACTGCAGCTATTTTCAAACCGAGGTGCCTGAACTTCCTGGCTAGGTGCAGCATGTGTGTTCTTCACAGGTGCTGAGGATTGACTGACATCTCAGAAATCCAAGGTCTGGGTGCCTTGCTGTGCCTGAGATCATATATTACTATACATGATCAGTAGCAACCTTTATTATAGCATAATATGTCAATTTTTCGGCGGTGTTATTTCAACATCAGATACTATGAAAAACATGGTGAGACAAAAACAGTAGCTGTTTTGCTCACTTGTAGGATTGTCTAAACGTGGATATCACAGCAGACTGAGTTACACCCAGCTGCCAAAACAGACATGGAGAAGGTTTCTGCGGGTCAAAAGAAAGCTATGAGTGCCAAAGCATGCCATTCCTTGGGTGGCTGAGCTGCTGCAGAGACCTCAGTGTGACAGATCAGAAAAGCACAAATGATTCACAGCCACGATTTCAATCTTTATCATTCGTGACTGAGTGCACACTTATATGGCCAAGCTTCTCTGCTGAGAGCGTTGGCAGAGATTTTAAAGAAAATTTTCTCTTGTTTTTTGTTTCCAGGGCACATGTGACATATACAATACACTAAGAAATCTTCTTTGGATAAAGCTGCCCATATGTTTGTTGGGGTACACCAGCATTTTAAAAGAATGCGTCTCTTTTCCATGTGTTGGTGGAGTCAAAATTTCAGGGTGGCAGGACCAAGCTGGGAAGACAGGAATATCTCAATCCTTGTGCCTCCCTTGGGAGCCACTGCGGCTATGTTCTGTGGAGCACTTACAAGATGAGGACAGCAAGTTCACATGGAAAATAATTTCTGGGGAGAAAACACCACTTCATGTGGTTGCCAGTGATATAAAATTGGGAGGAGATTTACTAGGAGAAATCTGGCCCTTTTTAAGAAGGTAGAACTTGCTATTTTGAAGAGGAAAAGAAGGAGAGATCTATCTATCTCTCTAGGGAACCACAGTTACCAGAAGAAAAAGTGTCAAAGAGCCGCAGTTACTGAATCCTATTTTTTAGAAGCTTCTGTGGTGACTAGGGAAGAGGAGAAGAGGGAGAAAAGGTTTAATGGGAGCTGCATACGCACAGCTACTCTTCGAATAAAGCTTTGACTTTGATTTTTATTTCAGTTAGAGATGGACTGTAGAGTTTATTTTTGCAGAATCAGTGAGGTAAGGCTGAAGTTTTTGGAAAGCTTTAGAGAAAGATTTTTATCTTATTCTGGTTTATACAGCTCTTTCAGGTCTATGCAAGGTTCCAATTCTGAGCCAGGATTCAAATGTTAAGCTCAGTTTTTAATTCATGCTTAAACTAGTAGCTCAAACCTATAGAATTAGAATATTGCAAGAACCTTTTTTTCAGAGCATTATTCTAATGTTGAAATCAGCTGTAACTGGACATTGCAACTTCAGAGGAAGAAACCATGTTTTAGTCTGAAAAGGTCGTGTTCTGGCTTTTTAAAAGCAATTGTAGGGAAGACAGTACAATGGTATATTTCTTCTTTCCAGAGCATGAGGTTGCCTTTTAGTTTCACCAAATCTATCTCTAAAGGGTGTGGAAAATCAAAAAGAGATGGATACACAGATAGTTAAGCTGGATAGATATATTGACTTCATCAGACAATGTTTGTCTGCCTAAAAACTCCCTTTCATCATTATGACAGTCAGTTCATATCCTTACCCTGTGGAAGTGGTTAGCTTTTAATTCATTCAAGAGATGCTATCGAAAAAGAAGGAGGTATTTTTTTTACAATCCCAAACCCCAAATAATACTGCTAACCGATACATAATGTATATTTCTTCAGAATTCTGAATGTGGTCAGAAATAAATAGTAGCACAGACATTTAAGAGCTATTCTCGTTGAAAAATGTAATTAATTGGTGTTACCCACAAAATATTTCTTGAGAGGGGGAGCCAGAATTACTTTAATTACAAGTAAATGTTCTCAAAATCACACAGCTCCTAAGTTGTGCAGGCTAGACAGTGATTGTGCGTCAATACACTAATCTATCACCTTCATTATTTTAGTCGTCTGGGTGTGATCATCAAACTTCGGAGTGCAATACAGACAACAAGCCAGACATATCTCGTGCTTCCATTCTTTCCAGATTGGTTTGTCTTAAAAGAAAAATTTTGCCTCGGAGATGCATATTTCAATGCCTTTGTCTCAGAGGAAGACAATAAGTTCGATTCCTCTTTGTACACTCTCAGACAATGACAACGGAGAGGAGGTTCTCATGAGCACACGATAGCACAGTGGGGCCAGAGCCCCCCATCTTCCTGTCTCTGTCACTCAACATCTTTGTGGACAGGACATTTTGCTTTTTCAGCTTTACTGCCTGGTGAGCATACCAGGAATCACGGGTTGGAGGACAAGCAGTTCGACCAGCTCATTGCTCTCCTGGTGTCAGGCACCACAATAGCAATAATGCTCACACTGGACATCTTTAGGTGGTCTGCCACTGTAAATGGAAAACAACCGAACCTCCTCCTGACTCCAGAATGCAGAGAGCCTTAAACCATTAATATTTCTAGAGCTTAGTAATTGAATTAAGATGAAAGTAGCTACCTAGCCACAATTTATTATTATTATTATTACTATTATTATTATTATTACTAGATGAACACAGAGCTGAGTTTGTTATTAGTAGAGGCACCGCTCATCCCAGTCTTTAGTCATCCCTACCTGAGATACCACGTAAGCACCCATGTAAATCAAAGTTAAGCAGAGGATTAAATGCTGTCCTGCATAAAGATGGCTTAAGTACATGTTTCGTGAATCAGGATATAAGCTGTTATTTTACTACTGTCTCTGCAGTACTGCTTTTTCTACCTCATTAAAATGAGAGAATGCTTGCATAAATTCCTCATATTGACACACAAGACTATGCCTGTCTCTCTGAGAATTTGGAGATTTCTTTCCTTTTCCCCCAAATTAATAAGTGCTGTCACCTGCATCGCTAAACACCAATTCGCTACTTACCGCTAACAAGACCTCCACGTAATGTAGCTAACACTAGTATTTCAAAAATAGAGCTCTCCTGTTCCCAGCATGTCTGACAAGAATACATTAGAGGCACCTGTCCCTGGCACCAATATTTTGTTTTCTCTTTTTTTTATGTGGCAAAGAAGAAATTTAAAGCACCAAAATTTTCCCTGAAAGCAAAGCAAATGAGAACACAGTAATCTCTTTTCCCATCCTGCATCCCATCTTCCAGTACTCTATCCCCAGGGAAACTTTAAAAAGTAGGTAAACACCAGAAACATATCCATTTGGGTAAAACGCTAGAGTTATCTTTTCCTTTGTAGCTTTTATTTATAGACCACCAGGTAGTAGGAAACTTTTAAAATTATATTTGGAACTACCAGACTGGCTCTGTGCTCACCGACATCAGTGACATAGATCCTATATTTATCAGAAGTATTAAAACAAGTCCATTGTATCTGTTGTAGAAACTCAGGATTGGTAAAATCTGAATATTCCCTACCTTGAAGGATATAACTCAGCACAGTATGTTAGTGTGCCTTCATTTGAAGTGCAACAGTAGTTCTGTGGACTGTAGGATGGCTCTGTCTGTCCTAACTTTAGACATTTGTCCTGTATACGCCTGTACTGAGGATCCCTTGGATCCTTCCAACATCAATGGAAAAAAAAATAAGTGCTTTGGAGACCCAATTTATTTCATCAAATATAAATGTCAAATTTAGGAAGTGATGAATAGCGACCTAGGAATACCTATGTCTCTATACTGACTTCAAAAGGAACCTAAAATGATGTAAATGTCTCAGATGGAAACATGTGCTTTTAGTTAGATGAATCCTACCCCAGGATTCTGGATGCTCAGATGCCTCCTCAAACTTAACGTATCAGCTCAATTTCTCCTACTAGGCTCTAGCTTAGCCAAGTAGCATTCCTTTTATTTGGATGTCTTCTCTTAGCAAATGGCTCATTTGTACTTTCACCCTGGTGATAATGATACTGTATGCTGACTTAAAATATTTACATGGCAGGAACGCCACTCCTGTTTATGGCTGTTTGTGAATTCTTTTCAGTTTTCCCTAACATTTGAGCAGCAGATTTGAATAAACTTAGACTTGAATTTAGTGCTAGATCTGACTCAGTGCAATTTCCATTAAAAACATCTGAAAGATGTCCGTAGACCAACAAGGGAGCTGGGCTGACTCTCGTAAGTGTGCTACCAGGAAACCAGCCGAGACAGTGGTGTAGATCAGTAATACTAGTTTAACTGTAGTCAAATCCACTGACAATAGTTGAGAATGCTGGCTTAAAATTGTTTCCTTTCTTATTCACTTGAGAAATTAAACATGCTAGAGGAAAGAGGGGAATACCTAAACATCACATTCATATCTTTTTCCCCAGAATTTTTTTGGCGTTGCTGTCACACGAAGAAATAGAAAATGTTGCCTCATTTTCTTTATGATTTATATGAGATTTAAAGTGAGGTCTCAGGAAGGAAAGTCTTGCACATTGTTCATTCTTAGCCCAAACTTATGTTCAAATAATAATGATTCATTTATAAAAAGAAAAAGCAAAATAAACTGAATAATAAAACCTTCTGAAAAGCCTGTTTAACACCTGCTGGAATTGTTTACCCAGATTTGATTCTGTTTCCTTATGTATGATTCTGCTCAGCTTTTTAGTAGGATTACCATATACCTGGCTTTCAAGCATCTGGTCACCCTAAGATACTGCCCAAATCTCTCAGGAGTAGCGCCAAGAAATTTTTGTAACGTAAATGTATAACACAGAGCGACCTCAGTTTGAAGTTTCTTCTTTGCCCTTTTTCTTGAGTAAGAATCTAAATGCTCTTTTAAAAAGTTGCCTTTTTTAATGAGTTCACTTTATAAATAATAATGTTGTATCCACTTACTTTTACCTACTAAGTTAGTCATCTTTTGACTATTCCATCTGCTTCTAGATCATGTAGTAATAAGGCACTTTAGAAATAGAGAAATAGAGGCACTTTATGGACCTGATTTGCCAAACACTTACGTCACTGTACTCCAGAAGTAACTCCCCTGTAGTCATTAGCTCTGATTTCTCTCATACTTCATTCTTGCCTGGCTTCCAAAAACTAAGGGCTGGAGGGGGAGCTGGGCTGTGCAGATCCTTTGTCCCTCTTCTTCTTAGGCTGCTTTACACAGTGCCTGCCCTAACGGCTCTTATGGGACATGGTGGCACTGAGGCACACCTGGGGCACACAAATTGCTCTGGGTGATCCTCCTTTCTGCCTCAATCCAACAAGGCATCTTCTAGAAGACAGCTAGGAAAAAGGGGCCAGTAAATAGCAGTGATATTATTTTTATACCGGCAAGTGACACAGGTGAGAGGGATACCTGGTGGGGTCAGTCTGTGCCCTTTGCAATGTCTTTCTGTAGATCTGCACAGCATTACCATTGGAATCACACTGGTGGAAAATGAAATTAAGTGTAAGGAGTCTCAAGCCTTATGAGAAGCCATTTTTTAGCTTAGGTCAAGTTATATTAAGTCTCACTGTGAAGAAATAAACACTACACATTGAAATTCACACTATTATGTTCCATAATCTTTTGTGTTCACAGTTGTTAAAGAAAGCAGGTTCAGTCTTCACAGAAATGTTAGTTTGTTGGAAAAAAAAGCCCCAGTGAAGACACACTTTGATTATAATTAAAAACTTCTCAGTAGATTTAACAGTTCACTTTAGGCATTTTTGGAGCTGTGGAAATAGCAGTTCTTTTAAGATAATGAACATTGCATGATTGCTAATGAAATCCACATATGCATACACACACACACGCACACACACACACACACATATATGTATAGTTCTTATACTATGCATTTATCCATCTACATACACATATGCTGCTCTTAGGTTTATTTAAAGAGAAATCAAATGAGAGAGAAGGCACATTTTTCAAATGTGGCTCTAATTGTCTTTTGTGCATGTTCTATAGATCATTACTGACTGTTTACAAACCTTGCTTGGAATGGCTTTACAGCAACAGAGAGGGTAACATATCTTCATTGCTTATAAAATGACAGCTCCTAATGGACCATATTAGCTTTAACACAAACTATTAAATCCTTTTCATTAAATTATTCTGCACTCTATTTTGGAATCTTGTTAGCTCTGGGAAGTAGGTGCAAACTCCTAAGGAAACATGAGCACACATTGAGACTATTATAGATAATGTTTATTAAATAAGCCTCTGAGGATGTTTTTCTTGGGTTGCTCTCAAGCATTTTGAAGGAGTCATGTTCCATGTTTGAGGTCCCATGTTTCTTCCTCTTAAACTATGAGCAGCTGTAGCACATGACCTACTTCTGTAGAACCCTGTAATGATTTCCTTCCTTCAGTGGCTTCAGGAGTCCCTCTTCTGCCCTGTGAAAAAAGGGACAAATATTTTAATCCAAGCAAAATGCTAAAGCAGGTTTTGTTGGTTTCAGGGAAGAAACTCAATACAGCTACATCACTGAGCATAGGCCTCAAATTGGAACCATCTGGCCTGCAGAAGCACCATGAGATCTTTGGGGAAGGCATGGATACTTTTGCCTTGGGCTGTAACTCATACACCTGCAGAAAGGGTAGACATGTTGGCAGACAAACTGGACTCATACAGGAATACAAGCCCTCTCTCACAGTGCTGTAGCAGTGCTTGAGTGTGGAAATTACACTGACATGTTTAATAAATGCAATCACTGTACTGCATGTTCTCTGGATGGTAAATATTCAGCTACATTCTCAGTTAAGTTAATTCAGACAGGTCTACTCTCCAAGACCCACGTCTTTCAGGTCTCACACAGACAGCCCTTTGAAGGCAAAGTAAGGACAAGGGAAGGAAGACAGTAAGCACAGAAACATGTATTACATCTTAAGGCTGCCTCTTGCAGGAGGTAGCCTCATGTGATATTCATGTGAACTGGATGAGATTGAGAAGAGATTCTAGTTGGCAAATATAACAGCTCTTTGGGAACACATACAGGTAGAAGAATGCAGGTGTCAGCGTGATCCAAAATAATCTGTCCATCCCAGAGAGAGGTTTTTAAATATCTAAACTGGATGCAGAAGGAGAGGCTGCATGCAGACTCTGAAGGCTGTGACTTGAGAAACTGTCAGGAAGAGGCAGTATCCTAGGTCAGCCAGAAAGTGAAAATGTACATCACAGAAGCAGGAAGACATGTATCCCTTGACTGGAAAGTTATTAAGCAATTAGGATCACAGGCTCTGCACAGCACCCAGTTTTCTGTCTACAGTCTAGCGGATGGTAGAGCAAAAGATCAGAATTTGACATTTGCACTTTTGTGATCTATAGTTACAAATGCTACTTTGCACCTGCAAATTTGTTTCCTGACACTACAGACGTACTTCAGACAAAAATCCCAGTGATCCCTGGGGGCTAAAAGGTTAAGTCTCGCATAGCTGGATATCAACAGTGTGTTATTCTCCTTTGAGTGACATAATATACACAGCATTCCAGGTAGAATTTCAGATGCCAGGTTAGAAAATGTTGCTGTTAATTCATGAGGCAGATAAGCTGACAGGGAACAGGTTTTCCATGGCCTTCTCCCTCCACCTATAAATCATACTGCATCAGTCTTTCCACTGAGAAAGTTTACACCCTGAATCCATACCTTCCCATAGGCCTGATGAAGTCCAAAGAGAACACTTTGGCCCAGCTCTTCTTTCAGTGTGCTCTACATTGCTAGCATCTGGAGTCATGTACATGGGCTATCCCAGCATTGAGCCAGAGAATAAAAGAAACGGTATTAACACAGAGCACATGCAAGACAGCAATTTAGATATCTGTGATGCAGTATTCTTAGAGCTGCTGGCTGTTGTTGTCTTCTCTTTAGGAGATGCTGAGGTGTTTTCAGAGCCAGCTACTCAAGGCAACTTGGGATTCACTTCACTGAGAGCTGTACTGGCCTTGTCAGGATAAAGGAGGTCTACATATGGTTTGTAAAAAATCAAATGCAAGGTCTCTAGCTCCCCTCTTCCATACTCATCTGTAAATCAGAAGCAACTCTGCAGAAGCTGACAGAACTGTCCCAGTGAAAAAAATGAATGAAAGAGGAAAATCAGAATAGTCTTTCTGAGATCTATAGAAACAGGATGGAGATTTTGTAGTTAGTAAAAATAAACATAATAGGAGAAAAGCTGGAGTTATCTCAAAGGATAGCCTTCTGAAATGGGAGCCCTTTGCTCCCATCTCACTCCTGTTGGAAAGAAAATCTGACTACGTACTGACACATAAAAGCGATGGAATATAGCCTGAGTTGCTGGACACAGCTTCTTCTGTAATTATATTTGGTTGCTTTTGCTTTGAACCATACCTTCGTTCACCTCGCCTTGCAGGAATTCCTCACTACCGTCCATGTAGCCAAGATAGCTTTCTTTGCCTAATACAGAGCTCCAACAGTTTCCAGCACTCTTTCAGCAACATGATGAGAGTTAATGAGGCTCAACGCACTTCCTACCAAACTTTATGGGGAAACCTTGAGTGAGAGCAGGAAATCCATTCTATAGGAATTACAATGTGGTCTCAGTTCCTCAACTACAAATTGAAAAAAAGTTTGATTATTTGCAAAATATCAAACATCGAATGCGAGAGTTTCCCAGCCAAATCTCCCTTCGGTTCAGAGGAGCAATTTTTCTTTTCATTGTTGTTTTGATTTCTGAAATGATTTGTTAGATACTTCAGAATATTGAAAGTTTGCTGAAGCCAGATTCTGCTACTCCTATTTAGGCGGACTGTGCATAGGCAGTCCCACTGATGCTAGAGGACAAGTGCTAGCTACAGTGAGGAAGGGTGGGCAGAATCAATTTCTTCCTAAAAGCCAGGGAAAAGCAAAAGGGCCCAAGTTCAAGAAGTACATTTTAACAAATAAGTAAGCAGCCTTCTGATTCCAGCCAGAGCACTAGGGAGGCTGGAATAACCTTTCTGAATGCTTTTAACAAACAGAAATTCCTCCATCACATTCTGGAAATAACAACAAGAATGGAAATCTTTACAAGGGGAAAGCAAATGCAGCTGTGAACCTGGAAAGCCAGGTAAGAGGATATGTAAGCATGAAAAGAGAAAAAGAGTTTCCCTCAGCAAGTTTTTCAGTGACCTGTCTCTTCCCACTCTCCCTACATCAGTCCCAGGGTGATGGTCCTCACAGCACGCTTTTCCAGACACACAGCAAGCCAGACTCATAGGTTGCCGTAACAAGCAGCAGCAAGCCAAATATCTGCTTCCGGATGTGCCCCTTAGCCCTCACAGAGCTGCTTCCCTGTCCCACAGTCAGCGATCACAGGTTAGCAGCTAAACTTTACTGAGGTACTGAGTAAATAAGACTCACCCAAATCCTAATTCTCCCTTAATTCTGTCCCTGTTCTGGCTTCTAGCAGACGTCACATTTCATTGCACCATTGTTCCCCCCTCCAGCGCGTTTCTTCCAAAGGAAACTAGGATACGGGACAGGAGAAGCAGAGGGAGGTTTACACACAGGTCTCATCCTTGCACACAGTCAGGATGTGGCCAGGACATGCATCCAAATCCAGAAGCCAGTAAGCAATCTGGGGCCCCATAATTTAGATGTAGTGCAAGTGCCATTAGAGGAATTATGTGTATGCAGTTTACAGAAACAGAGCTTTTTATGAGATACTTTTCCCTTTCCATTAGTAAAGGCAATAGAGAGCTCTTTCTCCTCTGGAGCTTCAGGCCGTGGAGTTCATTTTGAAATGCATGCAGTCTTTTGAGATTGACGGAGTTCCAGCTATTGATTTTTTTGACTTGTTCATAAGTTAATATTTACCATAAACATCTTGATGAGAAAAAACAAAAATGACTTTCTCAAAATAGCAGAAGCTGAGGAGATAATGAACCAGACACAACTTTAAACAAGATATTTTAAAAAGCATTAAACCTTCCTTCTTTTTTTTTAATTAGTGGCAAAAAGAAAATATGAAAAAAACAGAAGGGTGATAAGCTGCTTTTTATTGTCGAGTTCATTACTGTGACTATTTTGGGAAAGAAGACATTTTTCTCTTAATTCATGACACAGGAACGAGCTCTTTTGAGGCTGTAAGGAGATGTAAGACATCTCCTTAAAATGACTGTGAGAAGATGACTTTGCAAGAAAATTCAGCCAAATCCAGATGCTCAAAAAGCTTCAGTTCAGTCAGCTAAATTTCAGTTACCCTTAGGAAAACACAGCAAGGATCGAGAAAAAGTCGTGACAGCTCATAGCGACGGCCCAACTGCGCTCTCCCTTCGGTATAAACACAAAGCAATTCCAGTTGGAGATACATCAGATTTACATTTGTGAATGGAGGGTATAATGTCAGGCCCTAAATTTAAGACCCACTCCAGAAATTCATACTCGCTCCTAAGCCTGCTGAATGGAGCTGGAGGGTCGCCAGAGTACGGACAAAGTGCCTGCCGAGAACAAATACTCCCATTGAGGCCGAGGAAACGCTGGCACAAGCGGGAGATGCAGGATACGTCCCTGAGTCAGAACTTCACACTCGAGCCTGTCAAACTTGGCACCTGCTGAAAAGAGAGTCCCTTTCCTGTTTAATTCTTAGCTGAGGTCTGAAGCTCTGACGCTCTGGGCTCGGCACTGGTCATGTCGAGGGCTGTCGAAGCGAAAACACTTCCAGGAGCGATAACACAGCAAATGGAAAACGCAGACTTTGGGACAATCGGAGGACAAGAGGCTCGGCTGTGATAAATGGCTTTGTGGCGGTAACTCTACTGGTTGCCAGCGGCCATTAATTTGGGGGATTCGCTTGCTCCCTTTCAGCTTGTGGAAACCAGCACGCAACTTGCTGAATAAGATACTGTTTCCGCAAGAGGGCTAGCTGCTCTCCCCGGTAGGATGCTGTGCTCGTTTGTCACAGCACTGCCCTGGAAATGGCAGCAAACGTAACTCTCCTTCTTCCCGTCTTCCCTCCTCGCCCCCTACCCCCTTACTGGGGAAAGCTGCTGACAAGTTCACTGACAGTGAGAGCAGAGCATGAAAGAAAACACACAACTGAAAGAAAAACGAAACGCACATGGCAGAGAATAATATTTCATTTGTGCGGTAGCAGTCCTGCACTAACAGTGTAAATAAAGCAGGTTACTGAGACATGAATATACCACTGTTTATAAATACTAGCCCTTCTGCCCAGAGACGTGCGTGAGGAGAGCTGGACACTCGTGAGGTCACTGCGCTACATTTTATGATTTACATAAATCATGTCAACACCGCGAGCAGGAACGGCAGGCGGATGGAGCTGCATAAAGTAAGCCATTCAACCTCCTGTTGCAAGTCTTAAAACAGGTAGAAACTGCTAATGGGCCCACCAAATCTCTTAAAATGCGCAAGGGATGAGGGATAATCTAGCTAGAGAAGTAACGCATACATCCACCCTACGCACCTTAGCTGAAAGCAGCCTTCATGGCTTCTGAGGAGTAGAAAACGACTCAAAAGCGGGCACTGGCGAAGCTGGGGAACTGAAGTTGTTATTAATATTCACTGTGACAGAAGGCAGAGTGTCCCACTGAGGAACGGCTCTTACGAAGCAAATGCCTGAACCGCCTGATAAAGATTAAAGTTGGAGAAAATATAATATCGTTGCTGTATGTTGGACCATTCCTCTTGTTATTTACCAAAGTGCGTGGAAAATTGCAAATTTTTGCCGGAGGATTCAATGTTCTCTGATTAAACGGAAGCCCCTCGGTACATTTGCCTTGCATTTGAGTGTCTGTGGTTTGGGGGCTGGACAGGAAAGCAAAGCCAGGACAGATGTAGGAGACAGACGCAGAATTTTCTGCGAATTTTCTTTCCACTCCTTGGAAGCTCTATGACTTGTCACTTTGGATCAAGGTAGAATAGTGATAAAAGGCTAAAGCTGCAGCTAAGGATAAAAGTGGCAGAGACAAACAGTTTTCCTCTTCCCTGCCGTTTAGCAGCTATATATCACTATGTGATTGTCCTAATTTGGAGGACAGTTGTCCCTTTTGATCTAATTTGCCCAGCTTCGGAGAAAGACGATGCCATCAGGGTGGGTGCCTGAAACACTGAGGATCTGGCTTGCAGTCTTTAACTCTGCCCAAATTTCAGCTTAATTACACATAATTGTGTAAAATAATTATAAAAATCACAATTATACATAAATCATGTATAATTATGCAAAAGAAATGTAATAAATATAAAAGCATTACAAAATCTTTATGATACATTGATGATATATGGATATGTACTATTCACTACTCTTAAATGTAAGTTGATTTAGAAATATTACTTTGACCATAAATCAACTGTGCTCTGTGTGGTTCCTGTTGATCTACAGCTGTGACATGTTCTCAGAGAAAAACAGATGTAAATATTAGAGAAAACTGGGAAGTGTTCTGGGAAATGTTTTTCTCTGAAAAATGTGGATTTGTTAAAATCAAAGCCTTAGGGAGGAGAGGGAGATTTTTTAATGAATACGCCATATTCAAAATATAGTTGCAAAATGTTTTCAAAATGATCAGAATATTCTGATACTTTCAAAAGAAACGATGTAATTTTTAGGCCAAAAGTAAGATTTTGAAATCCGAGTAGATTTACAGTAAAACAGTCAAAAATAAAAATCTTTAAGGAACAGCATTTCAAAGCTTACCAAAGACTAACTTTTCAAAATTTTTTTTTTGAATTAATCTAAATCTCTTTATTTTATTCAGATTCGAAAAATTCTTGCAATCATGCAAAATTCTACAAACTCAGAAAATAATTTTCTTTCACCTCTGTTAAAAAAGTTATAAAAAATCATTTTCAGCTGGCTATAGAAAGATATTACATGCTCCAATGTCTTCTCCAGAGGAGCTTCATCAAGCCAGAAGGAGGGGATGTCAGTCCTTTAGTTCAGCCTCAAGACCTCTCTACCGCTTCGTCAGCTAGATCATCTCTACCCTGCTTTCCCAATCTATTTTTGGGCCCTAGGGAAAGCTTCTTCTTGAAGGAGAAATGAGGAAGATGCCCTGGGGTTGGTGACCGCCCTCTCTAAAGAAAGGGGGGCAATGTGCTAGAGTGCCTCCCTTGCCCAGAGGTGACCCCTGTGTTTTAGCTAGGCCAAGGTCACAGCTTGGAGAAGCAGGTACCTGCTACATGCCTCTTCGTACTGGAAAAGAAGCTCTGAATAAAAGCCAGAAGATTTGTTTTTGATACTGTTCCTTCCTGATGGTGACTTCTTTTCAGGGGCAATTAAATGCTAAGCATCGGTCTGTTAAATTTAGTGGCGTTTTCAGTTGTAGGCGGCATCAAGTCAAGGACAATTTCAATTTCAGGGCAGCTTTTATTTCATGTTTTGAAACTGCAAGTGCTTTCTATCCAAGACCAGCTTTTGTTTGAAATAATATAGCCTGCTTCTCCATGGCTCTGATCCCGCAGTCTCATCTGTGCAGAATGGACTTCACTCGCAGACAGAATCCGACTTAGGGGCTGGCGAGCCCTAAGTGCAAGACTGGGACTTTCTTTGCGTGTCAGTATCAATGTGGGGAAGGTTATTAGAATCCAGCTTTTTTCTCCCTTCAAGCCCCCGAACGCACAACCTCTGGTTGAAGGAGACCCTTCAAGAGAAGAGTCAGTGACAAGATTCAATTTTGGATTCAGAGCTGGTTCAGAGCTTCCCCAGCTTGCAAAGATCTTACATTCAGGCATACCATTCAGTTCTGCGTGAGAGTGTATGTGCACACCTACATACCTGTACTTAATTTCTCTACAGTAAAGAGCTTCCCCAAACTTACTTCCTTAAGACTCAGGTTTTATATTACCAGGTAAATTTCCTTTAAGTTTTATTTGCATGGAGCAAGAGTGACATTCTGTGGCCAGTTAGATTTATGGCAGCTCTCTCTCTCTCTCTCTCTTTTTTCCCTTCCATAAATACCTCAGGGTATAAAACATCCTTTGATAATCGTTTGTTTTCTTTGTGGCTTCTACCATGTTTTGTGAGAAATGAAAATAGAGAAGTTCTCAAACACATTTATTTGGCAAAAAATCCTTAGGGACTGCTTCACTGAGAATTTCTGAAAATTTCTGATGTCTATGTACTGATTTTATGTTATGAGAGTAATGCTTGGTTGTAATGTAAGTAACCAGAAGCATGAAAAGAATACAATCCATTCTTTGGGCTCTGCTTATCTGGCTCAGCCTATAGTACTTGGAAAGGATGAGGAATCCGTGTTCCAAAACTCCATAAAAATTAAAGTGGAGTGCTGTTTAAAACAAAGCAGTGGGCTTTTTAGGCACTTATGTGGTCCAGATAATACACCAATGACACTAAATCGAACTCATTTAGTTGAAAACATGATATTACACTTGACAGTTTCCAGTGGTAAAACATCAGACAGTCCATGCTGAGGAGAAAAGAAACAATATGCAAGGAGCAAAGCTAATCACAAGAGTATCCACAAAAGAGCCAATGGAGGGGAAAAAAAAGACTAGCGTTTGTCAGTGGTTTAGAGTCATAACTCAGCTCAGACACCCATGGTACCAAAAGCAACCTGCCCAGTTTAAACAATAGAGAGCAGGCACTGGAGTTTATGTTGTTCCTCTGTTTATTAAAAACGGATGGGAGCACTTGACAGAAAAATCAAACTTCTGGTCATGGCTCATTAATCTCTGTTGTATCTGTCAGAAATGTGTGTCTAGAGTTTCAACAAGGCTCTAGAATTGAGATTACTGCTGAGCTCTGTTGTTTTCTCTAATTTTGAATGAGAAGAAATGCTGCCAATCACCTTAAGTGAGAGAGGAGCGCAGGGTCATTCTGGTAGCCCTTTGCAATGGGCATCTCCCTGCTCTGTGTTTTGGGTCTGATCTCAGAGGCAGTGAGTGCCTCTTTCCCCTCCTCATTACAACCTGAGTTATGACTGGCTGCCCCCCTCTCTCTCCCCTCAGATTCATGGCTTGCAATCAAAGCCCAGCCCTCTTGGCGATAAGGTGATTACAAGGGTGATCTGAGGCAGTGGTGGATGCTTCTTCATTCCTGGGGCCTGCTCTCTCATATAAAAGTGTTAATCGTGTTAATCTATTGAAGACAGAGGAACTACTCCAGTGTAAAACCAGCATAAGTGATGGGCTCAGCAGGCCTAGAGTGGGCTCAGCAGGACTGAGATGAATATGGTATGAAACAATTAGCTGCAGATGGTATAGGAATCTCGTTTTCTGGAAATACAGATTTTGCCTGGAGATCTTCCTATATATATTGGATTTGTCAAACCGATAATGACTTGAACATTTGGAGAGATAGGATAACCCACCGCAGGGCCAGACACAGCTGTGATGGGGAGGAGGGAGGAGGTGTATCAGCCCCAAAAGGTGGCCATATCCCCATCAGGTAGCCATGTCAATCCACACTAATGGGAGGAGGGCTGGGGCACTGAGCAGAGCATTGTAGGGGAACTCGTCTACTGCCTCCTGTCATTCCATCACTTTCTTTATTTGCTTTGGACATTGCTCATCTCATTCGCTCATTCCTTTTTCCCTCTCTTTTCTTTCTTTTTTAATTATCAGTGATGCTGTTTCCAGTGCTAGCAAAACTGTCAGTCACTTCAAGGACTAGGCACACAGTTTAACTGCTGCTTCACTTGATTTCAAAACACAGGCAGTTGTGTGTGGAGATTTCCAGCTCAGTCAGCCAAAGGACAGACTGGGGAATCCTTTTAATCCTGATACTGTTAGCATGAGTTCTTTTTTGGATGTGAACAGTGAATTCATACAGCACAAATATAGACACAGACAGAAAAATAACAAAGGAAATCTGATGTTTTACAATTTCAGATATACCACAGACAGACAGTCTGACCCTCAGTACTTACAAACCATAAATGGAAAGAGTAGGATTCTGTAAAATACGTGTTTGCCAGCTCTGTTCTCAATGAAACACATGGAGTTTTCCTCTAGGGTATGTCTCTCCTGCCTGCCAAAGTCTGTCCTCAGGATCAGTCTTACCCGCTGTGCCAATTGCAGGCTTGCAGGCATGGCTGGAGTGTGGCTCTTTAGATCATAAGGAAACCCCTATTCCCGAGGATGCCCAGAAAGTTAGCACAGCATGCCTGGAGAGCCTGTCTGGGTGGTAGTCAGCTGGACCAAGAGCAAGCAGCAGACAAATGGTAAAAAGCAGAACTTACCCATCTCAGTGCTGCAGATCCTCTTCCAAAAGGCATAGGCACAGCTCTGTATTTCAATTGCAGCAAAACTTGGCCATGCTGGACCCTTTGCAAGACCATTTTGAAGACACAATTTATAAAATTTGACCCATTAAGAAACAAAATGTCATATTAGATCTTAATGGACAGGGTGAATTCAGCTGCCTGTTAAGCTACCTGCAATGTGGCAGATTCCTAATCCTAAAAGAAAATTCACATTGTCATAATCTTAGCTCATAATGCTTAGAATATTTTTCCAGTGAGGTCTTAGGAATCTGGATTATTAGGCCTCTTGATCTATTCGCTCTTGCAGACATGGGAGCAGGTATACATGTGGTATAACTTGCAACAGCTCCAGAGAAGTCTGTGCAGATATATATATATATATATATATTTGCAGAATATCTGACTGAAGCTTTTCTGTATTTAACACTTTTTTTTTTCAATAAAGCATAAGTGATGTAGAAGACATTTTCAGCAGTCACATCAGAACTTAAAACCCAGATCCTTTAAGCTATTCAAGTACTTACACCTTAGTGGAAGTGTTTAAGAGACCTCAGCAGGTTAGACTGGTGAATTTCTCTGGAGTCTATCCACAGTTTCCCTCCAGTTGTTATGTTGTTCCTTTGGCATTTAAATACTGAGATGACAGCTACCTAAGGCACACAACAGCTAGATGATAGGCATAAGCTAAAGAGAGCTGTTTGAACAGTGTGGGACAGAGAATCATCGTGAGCTGAGTGACAGCTCAGGAATAGACCACGTGCCTCTCCTAGGCATCTTCTGGCCACCAACAGCCTTGGAGTGAAATTGTGAGGCAGTAAGGGCTGATAGGGGCCATGAAGGTATGAAATTTCTTATGCTAATACATGGCATAAGAAACGTCTCCAGGCAGGTCAGTTTTCTGGGGCCTAGGCTATGGGAGTGACCTTCTCAGGAGAGAGCAAAGCAAATCAGCTTGGACTTGACTAGAAGTATAGAATGGCTTCTGACACAAGCCTCCTGGAAATACAGGTTTGTTTGGCTGAAGCAAAAAGTGAAGGAGCTGGACTCTATCCTTGAGAAGTCTGATGCAAGCGCTGCCATGCAGGTAAAAGATGAGCACGCTCTTTGGGCTGTAACACTTTCTAACTTTGTGCACCAGTCAAGCAAAGGCACAAACCATGAGCCCAGAATTTGTTCTATTCTTCTTTCATTTTGGATGCTAGTTTTTTTCCAGGAGAAATAGAGAAACCTGAGGCTACAAAACCTGTTCCAACTCTGCTCCTGCCACTAGCAGAGCTGTACAGTACACCTTAGGGTCCCTCACTGTATTGTATGGCAGCAGCACTGCTTTTCGTCTCTGAAAAGCAGTGTATCTCCTTGGAGAAGAGCCAGGAACTTCTTCTGAGCAATGTCATTTGGTGCTGCCTTGTACCACGAACAACAGCTCTAAGCAGCTACTGTATTCTTTGACTTCATGGTTGCCTTTCTGCTCTCTATTACTGGTAATTTTTTTCACATGCATCTGCTACTCGAGCAAAATAAAATGTTACTTCCAAGTGTTGTAAATACACAAAAATAAATTTATGGTAGTTTGTTAGGCAGGTTAGTGGGAAATAAATACAAGTTTTTATGCTTAGCAAACAGTATGGCTGGGGATATTATCTGTTTTGAACTGCAAAACCAGAAAGTACTATAAAACCTGTTGTTATATGAGTCAATGTGCCACTCAATAAAGAATCTTTTGTGAAAGGAAAGCTAAAAAGCCAATGATATTATACTCAATTATACTAAAACTGAAATCTTTCTCTCTAGAACTCTGCTTCTAACATTAGCCATACAAAGCCCTTCTTCTTATGGCAGAATATATCAACTGCAGGTCTCTAGTTAACTCATGTGTGAAATGTGCTTGATACCAAATGAATGGATGATCATAAAAACAGCATTCTTTTTCCTGGAAACACAAACCAGTGGTGATACATATTGCTTCTATTTTCAGCCAAAGACTACAGTACCAGATGGCTAACGCAACCGTAACAGCTAGCTGCATCTGGATTAAAAGGTTTGGATGATGTGAGCTAATCTTTAAAAAATGCCAGAAATCTTTTATCTCTTTAAATCATGTTACTGCTCAATATATTTCCTACTCCAGCCATTCCAGCACTGCTCAGACGTGCCTTACACATGTTCATTAAGCACCATTAAACTGAACAAAAGATCAGTAACTACCTATGTTGGGTCAGAGGTCAGCTTTGGGGACATGATCCAAGATCCACTGAAGACAACGGAAGATGACTCACTAATTTCTGTGGCCTTTGTCCACCAGAGTGGACCAGGAGTCTAGTGGTTATTTCCCCTTGAACACATCTATTATGGTGTGAGACAAAACTCATGCTTGTTGTAGAAAAGGACAGACAAGACAATTTCTTTGGGCAAAATTTGTACTTTTTCTACTTAGCTGTACTTTCTCCAATGAAAGCAAACATGTTTTGGTAACAATGGTTTGGCTAGCTATATAACTTGAATACTGAACAAACAGAGAAGAAAACATATTTTCATTCTATATGAGACCCCTGAAACAACAATTTGCAGGGAGGGCCTGGGCTTACCTACAGACACTGTTCCTTGGCAAGGGCTTTGAGGAAGTCACCATTTTGATTTTGTCAACATCACAAACAAGATCTGTGGGTAATGGACTAGGTATAGACTTACAGGGTACATTGCTATTTCTCTCTACAAAATGTGCTAGGCTACTAAATATTTTGAATGTTAGCTTTAGGGTTGGTTTTGCTTTTTTTTTCTCCTTCCCATTTTCCTTCCTGTAATGGTAGCACTTTAACTTAAAAATTCCACAATTTCCCCTCTAACTTTTGTCACAAACACTTTATGGGAAAAATCTTGCAATTACACAGTTAAGAATTACTCAGTGTTTTGTAATGTTAAAATGCCACAAGTATTTAAGTATTTTTGATGCAGGTATGTTTATAACATGTGTGACTCACAGGTGGGATGGAAAACAGAAAAGCCTTCCAATGATCTATGACGTTTCTTGAGTGTTGGATATCTTAATGAGGTCAACAGTGACATTTGTCTTGAAAGCCATCCAGTAAGCAGGAAAGCTCTTGTACAGTATTCCTCACAGATGGTGAAACCTGTCAGCAGTTTTGCTGGTAGGTGCTGAGTGACTCTGCAGCTGTATGGGTATACCTGCTGGAACACTGCCTGAGTGATGCAATAAACATGTGTCAAAAAAACCCCAAATGTTGTTGGTGGGTTTTTTAATCTTCCTCCAGCAAACGAAGAGTGACTTGGCTTCAAAATAGTGGGAGAGAGGGGAACAAGGAGAGAGGGTAGTGCTGAAAGATTCAGTTAAAGTCTATTATTCTCTGGTATTTCTGAGAGTAGGGGTCAACGGTTTAAGTACAACTGGCTTGATTCACTGCTTGGATGAAGCAGGTGGGGCAGACAGCCAGGCAACTGATTCCAAGTAAAAGCTGTATAGGGCAGCTTTAACTTTTCTCATAAACGGAAGGGCTGTTATAATAGTGAGAAAGTGGGACCTGATCCTACTCAGCCTTCACTTCCATCTGCTCCCAGGAATTCTTTGTACAACAGTTTGTGTCAGCAGGGCCACCTGAACTGGTTCTTGCCTCCTGTGCCAGCAGGCTTGATATCCAGTACCGAATCCGGTGGAGAGTCTTCCTGCATCCGATTGCCTCAGGATCCAGTTGTCTCATAGATTAGCCTGGAGCCCACATTTTACTGCAAGACTTTTCTATATGAGGTGCTGCCCCAACAAACCACAGAAGGGGTGACAGTCTAAGCACGACACTAGAGACATCAGTGGAAACATAGGCATTGGCAAGAAAAAAATATAAAGAATCACTGAGATGGCATTGTTTAGGATCACAGTCAGGAGCTTTGGTGAATCAACTGCCTGATTCACCTGAACTGTTGTCATGTGTTTTACAAGCACCACAGCTTTGAAGGAAAGGAATGAGGCAAGTTTGCAGACATCTTCTGGGAGCTCTTTCCTAGGGGAAGCTTGAGAAAAAGGATGGAAGTTATTATTTGGAAATGTGATAAGCAGGCAGTAAAAACTGGTTTCATGGGGCAATTAGAGGCAAGAGTCACAACTGCAGTAGTGCTGATGGATCAAGAAGGAAGACACAGTGAAGTCCTAGGAAAATGGAAACAAATAGTTTAACAAAAGAGGAGTCAGTAGAGAAAAGCAAAAACATATAGTCAAGCTGCAGTAGTCTAAAAGATTCTTTTTTCAGTAACAATCAAAATGGATTTGATTGGCACTGAACTTTCAATGCTTTGACTGTAGTGCTCGCACAATCATTATTCAGGCCTCCTTTTCCTTCTCAAATCTTGTACAGACCCAAAGAAACCCTTCAGTGACTTGATGGAAGAGTCCAGGGAATTAAAACCTTACAGATAGTCATCTTTTATTGAAGTTTCTAGAATCAATGTTCTCAGAGCATCACTGTTAGACGGTAGCTGAGGTACCTGACAGTGCAAGCTACCCCACGTATTGAATGGATTCTACCTTTTTTGGTTTTTTTTTTTTACTTTTCTAGATTTTTACAGACCCTGACTTTGAATTACCAGACACTATGTTGTCTCCCAAATTTTCCCAGTCTAAGAATCAGAGTTTTGAGTGTGCATAGTCATAACAACATGCAGATCAGTATTGTAAAAATTTGTATCACACATATTGGAAGGTGTAAACACATTTTTTCATGTCTCTTTCGGCACATATGTTGTTAGACAGATAGAATGACAGACAAATAGATAAAAATAATTACTACACACATCATATGCCCAGGACACATCAGTGTCTGTAGTTAAAGTTATCTGTTTTTCCATACTAAAATTATTTTTTTATTTGGTGATTCACAACTTTTTCATTTTTTTTTTCACGTCAACATTTTTTGTCTATTTAATGAGTCTCTGAACAAGCACAGCACAACTACCTTTCCTATGTCCAACATCTATTATTGCCTTTGCTTTCAGCCATGAAGTTTCCTAGATACTGAAACAGATTGTTCTGCACATGGTCACGAGTTTTCATATATCATAAGCTAGGGAGTTAGTTCCCTCATATTTCAGTGCTCTACTATTCTAGAAGAAAACTACACTTATGTAAGTCCAAGAGGATTCTAAACTGTGACTATTTTTTTCCCCCCGACCAGGGGAGTTTTCTATTAATCAGACTATACAAATTCAGCCAAAGTGTAGAAAAAATGCAGTAATACAGGGCCAGAAAGAGAACATTCACAGAAGATTCTGATTCTGCAAGCCAGTGACAAGAGGAATCCCATGAACTGGTAAAATAGTCATGGTTCCTGTTCTCTGCCCTATCCTTGCTCTTCATCCTTGGTGTAAAATTCCTAAACAGTCCCTGAACTGCTGTGATGAAACCTTACCTATATATTCAATTCTAACTTTGAAGCTTTGACTGGGTCATAAAGCACATCTGTACGTATGACAGATAAAATACTATATAAAAGCAAAAAAAATCACAAAAGGTACTAGTTCTGCAACACAGTCCCATTAGCATATCACCCCAAAATCTTAATTTTGGCATTTCCTGAGGTAATTTTAACTCTATAGTCTTAACATTATGTTAAAAGACTTCCTTTGTATAGCACCCAGGGTGGGGTCACTTAGAGTAGCAGGAACTAAAACATGGACTTCTGGGTTTAGTAACTTGAACCTCTGCAGCCTGACACTAAAGATGCCAGTCAGCTATCTCAAAAGCTGCAACCACTGTGATCCATTCACAAGCAGAAAAGAGAGAGACACTCTGTGCCAGCGTGGGTTGCATTAACATACTGTTTCATTGTCCGCTGTAACTACTCACATCCTTACTTTCATAGCAGAAAAGGAACATCAACAGGCCTGAAGGAATGTGGATTTTAAGTGTTCCTGGACTCAGACTAAAACAATGATAATCATTTGGGGGTATTAAGACACATACACATAAACATGGGTTGAGAGTGAGAAAAAGAAATATACCTAGCACTGGCATTAAGGAGAGAAAAACTGCATCTGCTTTGATGGTTAGTATTTGGTGCCCTCTTCTGCACCCATCCATATTTTTAGAATTCTTTAGAATCATAGAAGAGCATCTGTCTGTCATCCACTTTTATATAGCTGTGCTTTGCTGTGAGGGGTAAAGGGTCATCTTAGTAGATGTCAGCCATAGCGGTGATGAGAAATGTAGAATCTTTTTTAGGTGAGAAGAATGAGTTTGTTGATATCACTGAGAATAAAAGGCTGCGAATAGAAATTAAAAAACATTTAACTGAGATTTCATTTATGACATCTAAATTATTAGACTAATAAAAGTAAATTGTATTTTGAATGTGATTGAATGAGAAACATATCATGTATATATAAGGTATATAATCAGTTTAATCACATGCTGATCCCAGGACAATCTCATCCCAATATATTATGAAATTACAAATAACATATAGCACATGCTATTCTTCATAGTAATTTAAATGTCACTTTGCTAAATGAACTTGAAGACAAATTTGCATTCCTTGAATGCAGAATCATTCCAATATTAATTTCTATTTTTCCATTACTGAAAGATAATTTTATGCTAGAATTTCAAATACTTTTATCCAAAATGTTCACTAATTCTGCTCTCAGCTTTTGACTTTCAGTAGTACGAAACTGAACTGGAAAGCTTGCTAACTATCTTTATTGTTTTATCTTGAGCTTTACTTTACCTGTAGATGCACAAGGCATTGCAGATTTCTTATAGCAGTTCTCTGCTAGTCTGCCATAGCCTGGGCAGCTCTTGTTTCCTGTAGGATTATTCATCTATTTTGAAAAGGGATGATATAGTGGTTATCATTGGACCAGCTCACAGCTCCTCCACTGAGAACTGAAGAGGACAACATTTAAGTCATAGATGTTGTTAGACATTGTTAAGACTCAGTTTCCTGTACATCAGCCCACCGGGCTCCTGACCCAGGGGAAGGTTGCTCTGAAACATCATCTGAGCAAGAAGTAAAAGACTGCTGAAGTCTGGTTTTGCTTTCCCAGGTATGCCACTGTACCTGCTTATTGCTGGTTGAGTTCAAGAGAAGAAATCCATCTGGGCAATTTAAAATTTCCTTTCTTGGATACATAGGTTTGAGCAGCTGCTGCTAACCTCCCCTACAGTTTCAAAGACAGTGTTTGCAGTCAAGCTAAACCTTAGAGCCAAAACTGTCAAACTTGGGTGACTACATTCCACATGAAGTCATCAAAGCAATTAGCCTCATTTTTGAGGATGAAAAGCATTCAGAGTTTGCATCAACTCAGCACCTGCAAAACTCAGGTCATTCCTTTAAGTGTACATTTTGATTCCCGAACACATCTTCTCCTTTTAAAAAAGGTGAGTGGTGCTTTTCATTTTCTTCAGTAATGACAATTGTCCTGAAAACTGTTACCTTCTTTGCTTTTTTTTCTCTGGATGAAAGGTGTGTTTAATACAATTATTAAGTTTTATACATACATCAGAAGATGGGGTCTATGCTAGAACAAGGCTCACGGAGCAATACATAGACTGTCACTCTGAGCAGGTATCTGACCCCAAAAACACATGCAGATATTGTGCACCCCACAGAGCTCATCCTGAATCTAACATATTGTTGTCACTAAGCAGATCTGAGCAATATGAGGAGCCTTGCTATACTAGAAGATCTGCATCTTATTAAGATAACAGCATGCTGGACGGCAAATCCCAAATGTAGGAGCTTCCCTGCAAAGCTAACTTTAACCTAAATCGTGCCCAGGTCTAAGTCATACACAGCATCCTAAGCTGGGTGGGGTGAAGCTTTTAGCACTAGTTGGCCAGCCCACTAGTGGCTGTAGTGTAACGATTGATCTCCCTGTTATATGGACATATGTTTGCTCAATGGGAAAACTTCAAGGATATATAGTCCTTCAGTGCCTTCTGCTCATCTAAAGAGGTCAATCCTTTTTAAAAACAATTAATTGTGGTATTTTTTTTTTGTAGTTTTCTCCACTAAAGAAACCCCTTAAATGCCCTTAGCATTACAAACTTGTAAAAGTAATGCAGTGTGGACAGAACAAACACAGGTATTATTTTGCAGTGTAGCTGCTTTCACTTAGAGTTAACACAAGCAGAGCAATTCAGGCACAGGTAATTCATGTTAACTCTGCAGTAAAGACACATCCATCAGTGGTGCACAGCAAGTGATTTCACCCTTGCTTTGTTTTCACTTCGGTTACTAATTAGGAAAAGTTATTCTAAAAAAGGAACCAGATTAAAAGCGTCAACCTCAGAGATTTTTTGTAGTTTACATAGATCAGATAAAATTAATTCATGCAGACTGCTCTTTTTTTTAAGTGCAGACAAGATTAAGCACAGAAGCAAAGATAAGCACTGAGTGCAAAAACAAGATCCTAGACTTGCCCCACCTTTTTTTGTGATGATACTTTTATATCACAGGACCATCTGCAGCTGAGTGCACCTGGCCATCCAACAAAAGGAACAGGCATGTCACTGAAACATGAAGTTGCCCTTTGCTTGCATTTGGATAATTTGGATAGATAAAATATTGTCCAACATCATTCAGCAATGAAATCAAATGTTGTCCCTCCATACTCCAAAAATCACAGGGCAGACTGAGAGAAGACTTTTACCATCTTGCTTTATTTTCAAGTTTGCAAGAAAATCTCTTTGAATTCATTACTAAATTAATGTATTAAAGTAATATATTAAAATACTAAACCAACAGTGCCCTTTAAACACAAACAAGAATAATACATCAGTGAAAAGAACATTTTTCTCCTTTACCATTGTAGCTGCAGTTTTTGAAGGTGATTAACTGTTGTATGCTCTAATATTAAAAGGATTTTTAAAAGGCATTTTATTGGGAGGATTCCTGATTTAAAGAGGTGCTTCAGGAAGTAATCAGCTGTTTTACTATCCCATTGAGATAGCTATTTCTCTGCCACTGTAAGCTCAAGTAATATTCAGTATATCAGTATAATATCAGTATAAGCAATGTTATGGCATACAATCTCAGAATAAACTGTGTGGAAAGTGGTTTCTAACATTGCATCATCTACATAACAAAAATATATGCCATTAATAGAATGCATTTACAAAGACAACAAACAAATATTACAGGTAGACTCCTAGGAGAAAGAAGCTTTATCACTACGCCAATATCATATTCCTCTGACCTAATATAACAAAAATAAATCTGATTAAGAACATGATCTGAGAATAAAAACACTTCAGTCTTCTTTTCCAATGTCAGTCTATGAACACTGGATCAAGCCTTTAAACTGCTTGCCTCATGTCATACTGCATCAACTGAAACGAGCAGAGGGATCCGAACTATAAGTCTCTTCTTTAAAAAGGAGGAGTCTGGTCATGGATGAATTTCAGAGGAGTTTCCCTAAATTTGGAATATTCTCCCTGTACTGATTTGTTCATCCATTTTTTTTTTTTTTTTTTTTGACTAAGTTAGTTATCACAGATTTTAGAAGTTAGTTGCTTCCCCTGGCCTGACAAGAGTACTCTGAAAAAGTCTCTTTAAACTCCTAATACAGCAGGATCTAAAAACTCTAGCTGAAGAGTGAAATGTCCTCAATCCAAAGATCATAAAGGCCAATCTGCTACCTAAACTGGCTCAGCATTAATCAAAAACCCATCACTTCCAGATGAGAAACAGCTTAATTCACCTATTCTAAATCTATAGTATTCTACTTACGCATACTGATGAAAGGATTGTTCCAGTCCAAGAGTCAAAGTCTCTAGTAGCTGTATTCTAAGAAAATAAATCAGAACTCGCCTGACCAGGATGAGTTCTGAACGCCAGTACTGCCACCAGCTCTCCAGTCCTTTACGGTAAGTGTCAGCTCACCTCATGTCAACTCTCAGCATCACAGGGGGCATGGTCATCCCCTGCCGAGAAAGGGGTCTGAATTGCCCAGCCTGCAGACACCACATGAGAACATCTCCAAGCAGAGGCAATACCTGTGGAAAGGGACTGCAGCCACCAGGCAGCGTCATCAACTATCTTACAATTAGAAGAGATTTTCTCCTAAATATGCCTGAAGTCAGGACTTAGAAGATCGCACTCTTTGGCCTGGGTCTGCTTCAACAGAGGCCAATGGAGAAGCAGGCAGAAGGCAAGAAAGGTCTAGATCAGGATGGAGGGGGAAGGAAAGAAGAGCACCTGAGAGAACTGGAGAAGAAAGCAGCACTCTTTGCCTTGTAGACCACGGGACCAGTGGGTTTGATTTTGCCATTCTTCATCCCCTAGCTGAGCAGCTGAATTTTTAAACTTTTCCATTTAGGGGGCTGCAGCTGTGTCAGGTTATGCCATGATGCACCTAAATGGCTTGTAACGCTGCCTGCAGTCCTGGTAGAAATGTTCACCTAAGACCTGCTACCCATTTCTGGAAGCTGCTACAGACTTTGACAACGCAAATGATTCTCAAGACACTGTTACTGAGCCAGTCTCTAGGACTATATACAAATAAATTAAACAGTATCACTATTTGAAGTTCCTGGGCAGGGGAACTCCAACAGCTATGCCGTCAAATTATACTGTTAGAACAGTTCCTGGCAGTTTTGTTCTGCATCAACTAGGACTTTGCCAAGCATGGTTCAAGAAGTAGTACAGCTCTGGCACCATTCCCAGTAGGTGGTTTGGATGCAGCTGCCCTTTGCTAAAGGTAAATTAATATAGTTGCAAGCCACTCTGTGACAGCCTCAGTGCCAGAAAATGGTCCCAGAATGCTTAATTTACTGCTATAAGGTAGCCTAAGGGCCTGCTGACTGAAGACACTTTCTGTCTCTGTCCTGCAGAAATTCAGGACCTTGATAAAGTCCAAAAGATTAAGAGTGGAGTGCTCTGGTATGGGCAGTACAAATGTGAGATGTTCCCCTGCAAAGGTCAGGAGACATTGAGAGGATGGATATGAGACACACCATTTCACCTATCCTAAGCACTGCAGGGCACTCTTTGGCAAGCCCCTGGAGAACAAAATATAATCTGTTTCTGTTGGTGTTATCCAGAATTACATTTGTTGATAGAAGAGATACATAATGCCTTTGGGAGCAACCAGAAATGGAGGTAAAAGCACCATGGAGCACAAGATTGATGCTTGTTCTAGGCAATGTGAAAAAGATTACACATCTTCCTGCCTAGCTATTCATTACCATAGTTGTAACATCTCAGATAAGAGGGTATGTCTTGTTGCAGTCTTAACTTCCAATAAGAATAGATATGTTTCCTAATAAATATATATTGGGGCCTATGAAAAAGTACAAATTATGTGCCTTACCACTGTGCAATAAACCTCCCCGATTCCTTATATTTAATTAATCAATGAATAAGAAAATTTTTATTTTAACATCAAGTTACCTCTCAACTGCTAGAGCTTGCTCCCTGGAGAGAAATATCCCTGATTATCCTAATTATCATATAGTTCAGCTTCTGCAAATTTTACATTATCCATTTAACTTTTGGCATTCTAAAACGTGAAGCACAAAGTATACATGAAGTGCCTTTCTGAACAACTTAATGTTAGCATTATCTGACCTCTTAACTTCACAACTTTAGTGAAGTGTTAACATTTTTTGTATTTGAGATATGGAATTACACAAACACTAGCCACTTTCCTCTGGTACCAATGTAAGAGAAAACCTTTGTTTGCTTGTTATTCAAAAACACTTGCTACATACCATCTCCTCCTCTGTAGTGACCATTCAAAAACTGTATTCTCAATTTTAAAGAAAATTCCCAGTGAAATTCCTATAACCATCACAATGGATTGAGAATTCTTCTTGAAAGGCTGACATGCATACAAACTTTTCAAAAAGAAGTCGTCTTCTATCTATAGACACTTTCATTCAGCTTGGCTGATTTTCTTCCTGTCAGGTGGCAGGATTGCTCTCTGTTACAATGACACTTTGACATACCAGGACTGTTCCCAACAAGAAAAAGGTATTAGATGCTTTCCAAGAAGGAATGGTTTCTCTGCAGCTTCTACATTATATCCTAGTTGGCAAATAAGTTATTCAACAAATTCACTTTCTGAATATACTTATTCTTCTGGGATTTCTTCAGTTTTTCTAGATGGTTACTTGAAGAAAAATCAGAGATAAGAATAGATCACTGTTGTAAATTTTGAGAAGATCTGGCTACCTGAAACTCTGAATTTCATTTTTGCTTTGAACTAAATATATTCAGCTCTATTTGGTTCTTTTTACACTAGATGCTTTGAAGTTCTGGTTAACCAACCTAAAGATGTGTTTAAGAAACTGTGCAGTTATGAACATCTTTTCCCTCTCTGTCTTGTTTATTTAGATATTGTGGACATACCCTAGATCTATACTCATTTTTTCCCCTCTTTCACCTATATTCTATATTCCTTTATACTTTCCATTCTGCTATAGGCTTCAGTTCCACCATAACCTGCTTATTTTTACTCCTTCTAAAAGAATATATACTTAAGAAAATGTCTATTTCATCAACCTTATCCTCTGTTCTACTTCATTCAGATGTTTCTTTTATTTATATATCTTTATCTTCATCTCTCTAAGTATTAACTTAGAAATTCCTTAAATCTTAACTAAGAAAAAATGACAGATATCTTTGTTTTTGTTAGACTTACTCATAATGTACTGTATATGTCATTATATGGAGGAAGATTCAAAGAATGCAGATTTATTTGGAGCTATACAAAATAATATTCTAATATTCATGTTTTTATAGATTAAAATCATAAGTATAATTATAATTGGCAATCTAAGGAGAAGTTATTTAGAGTAGATGAACCTTGTTAAGAAACTGGTTTTGAGTCTGAAAACATTCAGCTTCCATCTGCTACAAATTATGAAAGGAACACAGAATACATACAAGAGAGAATATTAATTACTCTGTTTTTACTCTATCTTTGATTTATGGATATGATCTTTGGGAATCATAACTGTCATAAAAAATTAGCATAAACTATCACTATATATGTTGGTGTAAACATCATATTTACAAGTAGGAAATTATAAGCTAGTGGACAAACTTTTCTAGAAAATTATAGAAAACAATATAAGACCACGAGTAATGAACTCTTCATTATGCATTTGAAATTACCATCCTCAGCCTGTGTGCCTGGTTTCAGACTTTTTTCCTAAGTGCAGCTCTGAGATAATTGCTGCACTATTTTAATGAAGTACTTCCTCTTATTTTAAAGAAGTACTTCCTTTTATTTTAAAACATTTTGTATGACCAATGGAAAGACAAATATTAAGTGCTCTGAAAAAAAATTAAACAGATCACATTCAAATGTCAACTGCATTACATTTTGACTCACTTTTATCATATGATGCAAGCACTACTGATTTAAAACCATAAACTGAGTACAAGAGAGACTAAGTATATCAAATATGAAATCTGAACTTTTTTGATCTCTTGCCAAGGGGCACAAAAGGTCTGACCATATGGGTATGTGTAATGAACACATAATATACCCTGAAAAATGCAATAGTGTCCTCCAAATACATGTATACACTAGTATAAGCTCTTCTGCTGAACCCATCAATAAAATCTCCATTCACTATGACATGAACAATGCCACATACTTCAATGATACGTGGAATATATTTTGTTCCCTTAAATAATGCTTTATATTTTGAAAATATTCAAAATTATAATTAAAATTATAGTTGTTTATTCTTAAACACTCTGTACTGTTAGTGCTGTCTCATCTTGTGGCATATGCAGTCTAGAAATATCACAAAAAGATAAAGAAGAAATGAATGACAACAAATAATCTAAGGACTGTAAGGAAACCTGTCTAACATGCTCTAGGTGACCCTGCTGAGCGGGGAGGTTGAACTAGACGATCTCCAGAGGTCCCTTCCAACCTTACCGATTCTATGATTCTATGAAAGCTCTTCCCTGGTAGCAATCTGCTAGAGTGATAATAATGTCATCATTAAAGGTATAGCTACAGCTCTGAGTAGCATGGAGAGAGCATTAAGAAATGCACTTAATACAGTTTTGACATAAGAGTTTCTGATATCAGATAAATTAATAATTCTTCTTCAAGGAGATACTGAAATTAATTAAACATTTCATCTTTACAAGCTCAAGTGTTTAACACATTTTTTTTGACTTTTTGATTTGGAGTTTTCTTAACTTTTTTTCCCAGTATTGCTGTGGATACCTATATAGTGTCTTGGCTCCTCCTCTTTTAGGTCAGCTTGTCTGGACATCTTTAATAGGGTTCAAAGAGACTGCAAGTAGGATATACACAACTTAAAAGTATAAAGTAATTAATTACTGGCTAACTCACAAAAGGTTGGTAGGATTTAATATTTAAATATTAGTGCACTCATCACCCCTGCAAGGCATCTGAAGACTCTTTGCTTGCCAGGCAGACATCACTCAGGAGGGGTGAAGCTTTACAGCTCAGCATTGCTTAACCCATCTTTTGTCAACTCCATCAGTGCTATTGGCACTAACAGGTCAACTGGATGATCTCCAACTAGTTCCTAATCAGACTGATTATCACTCCTGCTTTTTTCTCTTTAGGATCTTATATCTTCTGTGCTGGTGTCTCCTCTCCTGAGTCCTTGTGCTACTAACAATCCTGTCTCAATAACCCTGGCTCTGCCTATCGTTTTGTCTTTCTTATCTCCCTAGACTTCATTACAGCTCTTTCTCAGCATTCTGGGTCGATATTATGCAGCTGTGCATAATAACCCAGAGATGGGTTCCGGATCCTCGGTACACAGGCAGATAAACCTGGAGTAAGAGAGCTTCTCTCAGAAATCAAAATAGCCATATCCACGTTTATAGGCTGTACCACATCACAGCACATCTTAGAAGCAGAGGCCTCTTCAGAGTGCTCCAGCCAGTCCATGCAAACATTTCTCAGCACTGGAAAGTTTGTATAAGGGAGGAAGGAACGTTGATGTGGAGTTGAAAAAATATAGATGCTTACTGGGTTGCTCCAGTCACCTTTTACAGACCCCTAAGAGTCACTGATAGACCCTTTGGGGTCTGCAAACCACAAGCTGAAGACCCCTGGCCTGAAAAAAAATCAAGAATTGGTCCTGGATATGCTTATGATCAGGTTTTGAAATTGCTGCTTGCGGTGAACGATGGCATTTAATAGTGCCATTAATGGTAAAAGCTTTGTCTACCAGGTAAGATACTCTTTAAATGAATATAGTAGCAGAATCTTGGTCCTGGTTCAGCTCTAAAAGAAAATTCAAGAGAATAGAATCCCTATGTTTTGCAAATTTATTCAGTCAATTAATCTCTGCCTTCATTGACAGCATCTGCTTCTCCCAAAGGAGATAACTGTACTTCAGTTTCTGTCCACAATTCAAATTCAAGTTTAAAAATGCACTGCTGATTATGTTCAATTTTGTTATAATCTTACACTGTACATTTACATTATTTTGCTTCATTGGTCTTGAGTTTAACTTCTAAATTTTATGTTTTTCTAAACATCATATTCACTACCAATAACTGCAATGCAATTACTCAATGACAGTGGCAAGCTGTTCTACACAGGCTAACAGCTAAAATACATACATTACCATCACCTAAAACTAATACTTTAACTGATGGATTTACTGAATATCGCAAAGAAGGTTTGAAATGAGTGACAGTCCTCTAAAATTTGAAAACAGACTCTCTCAGTTATGTTGATGCATTTTGTCAGATTTGCTTCTGCTCCTGGAGTGGAGAAGCAAAATATTTAACATCTGATTTCCAGTGGGATCATAAAATTAAAGTTTGTTTTCTCCTTAAACTTCAAACAATACCAATTTTCTACAGCAAATACTTGCAATAATCTCACAATAAATCTGAAGATCAATGTACATTTGCAAACATTCTGAAAATATTTTAAAAGTGCTTAACTATCATATCATGGCAGAGTGTAAAAAACTGTTTGCATAGACTAAAAGATAATTTAAAGTAAAAATTAAACTACACATTATTTACAGAAAATTTCAAACAGAAATTTTGTTTCCCTAAGCTTGGTCTGCATTGCAAGGCCAACTGTTTCACAGACTCCAAAAAGGTATTTAAAAAGTGACTAGAGCACAATTCTGAATGTACAAATATTTTACCAAATAAATTCCTGTTCAGTTTCATGGTCTCTAGGGTATTGTTCGCTGGATGAAATGGCACTGCAACAAAGCATCTCACCAGAGAAGTTCTTATTTATAACTATAGTACATATATGGATTTCTTAAAACACTATCACCTTGAGTAAGAGATATCATTATCAGGTAAAGATGAAAGAACAGCCTTGACAAGATGGGATGGAAAATGTCCACATCAAGACAAGAGTAATAGCCCTATCAAGAAAAGTGGTGAGAAGAGAATATATACAGACGTGTAAGTAATATCTTTGCCAGCTACACCTCTCAATCCTCCACTTACTCAGATGTCAAGAAAAAGTACTTCTAATATAGCAGAAATGACCAAGAGCCTAGCCCTGAAAGAAATGGTTAAATATTATTCACAGAAACAAAGTTATTCATTTGTTTGAGCTTTTTCAGAATCAGACCTTGTATGATATATGCATCAAAAAGCAATACCACTCTCCACTGAAAATCAGTATCATGGCACAGAGTACATAAATAAGGTTGTATGTTATGTTTGAGTGACGTGGAGAAAAGCATTTTTTTGCATTTTGAAAAACAGTCAGATGTTGTATTTAATTAACAAAACTACAGAAGATAAAACATAAACCCTATTTCAAACTTATTTTTCTCCTTGGGCCTGTTCTAAGTGACATCTGCCCATAGTCATATAACTGCCTGAGGTCTGTTAGTGCAATGATTCCAGGAAACAGCTAGGATAGAAAGTCTTTCAGGTGCCCTTCCTCAAATTAACCCTTTTCAATTTAAATATTTTCTACAGTAGGCATTAAAATTGAAAATACTTTTCCTCTGAAAATTGACACCAGATGCAGTTTTTCAGGAAAGCACTTTTAAAAACAACAAAAAAGGCTGTCTTAATCATTCTACTACTCAGTGCTCCTACATGCAATGACATTTTCCTGTAGTCCGGCTGAAGTTCAGCTCTTACGGCAACTGGCCCAAGAACTGCTAAGTGCTCCATGAGCACTGGTTATCTTCTGTTCTCCTATTTTAGCATAACAAAAATCTAAGAAAACTGAACATATGGAAAGGTATTCAAATAGGAATGATCCAAAAGCCGTAAGATCAGTGTCACATCTTCCTCAAGCAAAACAGATCAGTTAGATCAAGTCTATCTGCAGGCAGGATCAGCAAGGCATAGAGTTGTTCTTGAAGTGCATGAAAGAGTAAACAATATAGAAAATAGGCAAGGATAAAATACATCTGATTCCATGAGTTACCTGCTCGCCTTCCCTTTTATTTTTAGCAATTAAAATTGTTATTTTATCTTTTGAACAGAATATTTTCTCTGACAATTTCACTCTGTTTTTTATTGAAGATTTCTTGCACAAAAAATGTGTACTTCTTTCTGTATTTGCTCTAGACTCCAACAGAAAATATTAATAAAAATCCTCTTAGATTTTGTTATTTTAAAGGTATCCAGAAGACTAGAATACCAGCAATCACATCCCACTTACTGGGGCACACTGAAGCGGTTTCCCAAGAGATATTTAACAAGCTTTTTCATTTTAGTTTGCTTTTATTTAAGTAAACTGAAATGGTTTAATGTGATTTATTTTAATCGTATTTTATATCTAAGTATAGTTTGACCTTTCCATGTAAGTTTATAAATGACTGGGAAGGCTTGCCCAAAGAGACAAAATGTCTGGCATCCTTTAGAAAAGCTGGAGCCTACTTACCTATGCAAGGCTCAGGATATCAGCTGTTCAGCTTGACTGTGACAGCACATTATAAATGACACTTGGCTTGTGTCAGTCATTCAGTTTGTGACCCTGCTAACATGTCGGAGAATCCTTCTTTCTTTTCCCCCAAATCCCTTCGACTTTCTCCCCCCTTTCCTGCCTCCTAAATTGAAAAAGAGCTTCCGTAATACTGGGAAACACAGTTGCTTGCTCTGCAGATGTTCAGATTTAGGCTGACATGCATATGAGATTCTTATATGTAAGGAGGTGATGATTCAGGCAGTTTCTATTGATACTTACAATAATTATGCATGCTACTTCATGAGTTAGCTCCAGACTACATCATCTGCCCTCTTAAATGCTTTCTTTGATGACTGAGGACAGCAAAACAAAAGTTATTAAAATGAATAATGCCTTTCTACCTGCCTGCCAGATGGTTTATGCAATAGCACTTCCTACCTTGCTCCTCAGGACTGTTTTCTGCAGTTGGAACCTGGCCTAAAGTGGTCAGTGGCTGACTATTCCTCAAGATTAGTAATAAATTTCTGGAGGCAAACTTATTATCCAGCCCCTTGTCTATGGGGACCATGGAACCCACAGAAAGCAGAGTACTGCTTCTGCATTCAGTTTACCTCTTGTACGTGTATTAACACTAAAGAAGCTTCCTGTGCTCTTCTCCCTCTCCAAACATACCTGCACAGGATTAGTGTGAACTTAGCTCTTCTTCTGGTGTAGCAGAACTACAGGAAGGGATCATATTTCCAAGTGTCATGCTGACTGGTTCTTCATGTACTAGTATCCACAAGGTAGAACTGTAGGTAGTGCTTTGTTGCTGAAATAAAAAAGAACCATCGGTTCTTTTATCAGAACATATTGGGAAGACACCTTACTTATGTTAGATACTAGTTTTTGATGGACACTTTATAGCCTTCACGTTCTAACAAGAAGTACCTAAAACATTATAGCAAGTACAAAATATTATTTTTTATCTTATTTCGCCAGGGTAACAGAAAGGAAAGCAAATGGTTCAAAAAGTATTTTAAATCGATTAAATGCGGGAACATGAATTGCTTTACAAATAGTTCTTCAGCAGAAAAGTAGCCAAACTATTTTCATATTTACAATGGTCAAAAAATAACGACAGCACGTGATGCTATTTTTTTTCTTAATCTAGATCTGATTGTCATTCTCTTTTCTTGTTACCTCTCTGTAAGATAATACTGTATATATTCCTTTCAACTTTTTGTGGAAATCCTGATGACTCAGAAGTTTTTGCTGCTACTGCTATTTTAAAACTTGAAATCTTCAAGTCATATGTTCTTGTGCTCATTACTTCAGAGACTGGTCCGAAGCTTGTTATAATAAATTCAAAAGCTTCCTTTTCTGGTCTGAATTGGCTAGTCACATTCATTGGTCAGCAATGAATTGGTCGTCATATTCATTTGGGGGTGAAAAGAAATCTAACCGTCTCTGAATAATCACTTTGATCTCTGGGGAGCATCTACAAAAAAACAGTAGTGAAAATGTTAGGTGCTAGATCTGCCAGTTATTGAGCTCTAAAGATACTCAGAGAAGCACCATTTTTCTATACACAGCACTCTTTCCTTCCTCGCCCTTCATTTTTTTCCAGCCCACACAGATATATCATGAGCATGATATACAGCAACTGATTTCAAGATGTTTGTTCTGGATTTTTCTAGACATTAATTCCTCCTATCCTGGATTGTTTGGTTTCTCAAGTCTACGTAACACAAGAATCACCTTCAAATCAGAGTCTGTGGGCTCATTCTTCCTCAGCTCCTCTGGACTGAACATTTGCAGCAGCTTTGAGGAAGATGCACTAGTCTCTGCTCCTAACACAATACAAATACAACTTTTCTAAAAGTCCCCGTGATAAGGCAAGGCTTACATTTTCTTTTTCTGATGGCACGTGGGGGAAGGCCAATACCATACTCAGCCTTTACACAGTTTCAGGTGACACCTTTTACTTATTTAAAAAATAAGAACAAGAGTTTGCAAGCCTGAATGCCCCCTCATTCTAACCTTTCTTTTCCCAGGAAGCTCCTGGCAGGGCATATGAACATACCCAGAAGGCAGATTTTCCTTGCCTCAGCAGGTGCAGTCACCAGTTTCTTCCCCCTGACCTTGAGCTGCTGAAAGTGACCTGAAGAACTGCCTCCACTTAGATCATTTTATAACTTTGCAGTTCCTGTTTAGATTTCAGTAGGTGATAGCAGTCTCCTGCCAGATTAGTTTGTGGCCAAGGTGACGACATCCTTAATAACCTGACCTCCTTGGCCGGAGTAACTTAGTGTCTAAAACTACTGCAGTCTATGGGACAGCACTTAGTCACTGCTGCCCTGTGCCTGCACCCCTGCATGAATTTTAATCCAGTGGGAAAGATGTGAGGCTATAGGAAGGCAAAGCTTAGCCTTAAAACCAAAATGGAGGTTGCATTCTGACAAAGATATATATGCAGAACATAACCTCAAACAGCATCCATAAACTGTACATAGACAAATTCCCCACATTGTCACAGAAGGGCATGCTTCAAGATGTGTTTTCTGGTTATCTGGTGAGCTAGACAGGACTTACAGCATCCACCCTCTATCTATAAATGAATCTTGGGAAGAATACTCCATTTAAAAAACTACTGGTTTCTTCCATTTATTCTGAATATATGTATGTCTCCAGTACTTTGAAAAATCAATAATGAAAAGTTTATAAATTTGAACAGGTTCATTAAAGGGAACAGCAATAAACTTAGAATCATAGAATCTTCCTTCTTGTGATGAAGAGATAAAACTACTACTGCTCTGTGTACAGACAGGGGATATTATGTGTATTGCTGGTTCTATTTTGGGCTATTCCAGCAAGCTCTGCTGTATATGGAAGGGAGCACTAATCAGTCTTGATGCGGCTCAGTCAGGGTCACCCAGTCATCAGGCCAGTCCTTAGGCTCTCCTACTCTGCAGTACAGACACAGCCTATTAACAATGTCTACTTGGACACAAAGTTACTTCTACGATCAGTAAAGACATCAGTCTAATTATAATCATACAAAAAATCTAATACAAACTCTACAGCTCCAAATGAGTCTACTACTGCCATACTGAATCAGCGACAGCAGCAGTAATAAACATATGGCAGCAAAGCATACGGTAGACAAATGACAAAGACGTATTACAAAGCCTAAAAGTACTTGTCAACTAAATATAGGCCTACGCACTGTGTTTGGGTATCTTTGGGCTGACTGGCATTTATGTGGAATAAATCTTCAGATGCCTCCAAATTACATCCATACAAGTCGTCCTTCTTTTAGAGAATTGTTTATAAATTCAAAGGGGGCTACTCAAGCATGCAAATTTTGGCAAAGCTAGAGCATAACATTGCAGAAAAAAAATGTGCCCCAAAATGCTTTGCAGTGCTCAAGAGGTACATAAGCCGTGAAAAAAAATCCTCCAACACTCAGACTGAAGAGAAGATGAACAGATGCGGGGCTATGATCCAAAGCACAAGTGAGGTAAGTGTGATTTGGGTAACATCTTCCTTCAAGGAAAGCTGTATGAAGGAACAGAAAAGAGGCCACTGCTTTACAAGCAAAGATCTCTGGCTATGTTTCACTCACCTTTACTGTTTCAGTGCTCCCTCCAAACCACCTTGACTATAAAGTGAAATACGATCCATCTGCACTTGGTGTTTTCATGTAAGTTTGTTTTATTTTTATATTTGATAAATACTGTTGGAATAATGAGTGTTGAAATCTCTCTCACAACAGACTTGATTGACAGCCCCCTAAGTGCTGTGTCTTTTATAGCATAACATAATATAGTATATGCAGTCTACAAAATGGAATGCACTCAATCTACATCTGAAGAAAGCAAGGTACATTAAGACAGTAGCTCTTATTATTAGCTTCTTTTTTAAATAAAATTAATGTGTTTGCATTTAAGAACATAACTTTGCATAGAAATTTGCTTAACTTCTTGGTACAGTAGCCTCAAACCTTTCAACAGTGATGAAAAAGATCATTGCGAAACAATTCCTATGTCAAAAAATGCACACATGCCTTAAAATATCTAGAAATTACTTAACTGGAATAGAGTTTAAGTACTGCTGAATTCTCTGCATTTTTTAAAAATCACCTTCTGAAACAGAAAAGATTTGTCTCAAAGCCACCCCACTCCAGAACTTGGGTGCTCCTAAACTTCCTGGGGTCTAAAGAGAATCCAGACACTGGTCCTGGTTGGGATCTGAGGAATACCTTCAGAATGTAGATGTTCTGCCTAGCCCTTCTGTACCTGCAGTTCAACTGTTCAGTCCCTGGAAAAGCACTAGCAACGGGTGTCCATTCCAGCATACACATGTTGCAGAACTCCAGTCAAAACACTCACAGACTAAAGAAGAAAGACAAAACGGCTTTTAACAACTTTAGTCCTGAATTCACAACCAAGTCAACTCTTGAAGGAAAAATCCTAAAAAATAGACATTTCTTCCTAGATTGATTTAGATTATGTTATCTTAGGAAGTCTTAATTCTCCTACAACTTTCTGATTTGTCTTCTGGAGTCCCATTCTCTCTGCTAGTTAGTTTATTCCATTGAATCCACTATGAAAGCCTGCCCTTTTCTCCCCACCTTCAGGTCATTGCAGGTCAGGAGACTGTATCAGGGAAGTACCTCCATATTTTCGTTCTGTCTTTCTGCTCTTCCATAAGCATCTATTATTGCCCACTGTTACCCTCAAGCCAACAGGCTCAATAGCGCTTTGGTCTGACCCAGTACTGCCATTCTTGCAATCTCATTACTGTATTTATGCTGCAATGAGCTGAAACTCAGTATGCTTTTTGACTCTGTTCCACACATCTCTGTCACTGCCACAGTGATACCTGTTCCTCAAGTGGTATTCACACTAGCTAGATCAGTAACCAGAACTCAGGCTATCTACAAACACTACCTCTGATTACAGAAGGATCCCCAAAAGCTCACTCCAAGATCACCTAAATTTAGGCTGGCAATGTGAGCAGTCAGTAAATTTGAACTGAAGCACAGCCCTAAGTTTGTACTCAGCACATACTACAGATGCCCTCCTCAGGCTGTCCTGTGACATACATGCTAGGCTCATCCGTGTTTCCTTATTTGTACTCACCGATTTTTCATTTCAAAAATCTCGGGCCCTACAGTTTTCTTAGCGTCAGGCTGTCCCTGAAAGACCACACTCCAAAGCTCTTATCACCCCAAATGATATGCTTATTAACTAGTCTAAAAACAAAAGCCAGTACTATGCTGCACACAGCAGCTCCCAGTTACATGACTGTGTAGAGTACAATTAGCAAGTTACATGAGTGTATGGGTAATAAGGTTCACAATATGAGTGAGTTCCCAGAAGTTGAACATTGCCCAGCCAGGTTCAAAAGGATATTCCTGCCACACAAGAGATCTGCAGAAGGCTTAGCCAAGCTCAGGATAGTTTGCATGGATTAGGTAAGCATCTACACGCTGTCAACTAAATACAGAGATGGAAAGAGAAGCCTTCGGAATTAATCTTGGGATAAGTAGATTAAACATGGTTTTCCTGCACTTTCTCTCCAACTCCGTCTTAATAAACTTCTGAGAGAGGACTGGGGAAACAGGGAGTTGAGCATGTAAGTAATTTCTGTTCATTTTTATCTTTAGCTTGTGCTAAAAACAACTTCTAACTGGCAAACATGGACTCATTCCTGCAGAAGTGGCAATTCTTCCACTGGAAAGAATCCTTCGGAAGATACTAGCAGTGCCTACTATTACAGTACATTTTCCCCAAAGTATCCCAAAGAATAACTACATGCACATGTATTTAGCTGCATGACTGATGTAGAAACTGGTAACCAAGGCATAGCTGTAGAAAAAATCTTCCAGGGACAAGTATTACCCAGGTAAACTTCTTGGCAGCAGCAAGATTGTTGAGAAATGTACCTGAATCCAAGGATTTGTAAGAAACCTCTGCCAAAATCTTTCAGCTTGAATGAGTAGCTATTAATTTATAAGAACTGATCTCTCTAAAGATCCAAAAGAGACACAAAATGTTCCTTGTCATTGAATACTCAACTCCAGATATTCTGAGGTCTCCCTTCTTTCAGCTATTTGCAAGAATAACTTTATAACTTCATACTGAAACCATTGGCTATATTCAGACTCAAATGTAATTGAAAATATGGTCTAGACTGCAGTAACATTTAGTTTTATTTCACAGCAGGCACTGGAGTACATGGAGCCTTAGGGAGTACAGGGAGTTGGACTTACATGAACTGGTTTCAAAATACCCGTGGCCAATGCGTGCGTAAGGTTGCCCTGCTACTCAAATTTAATTAACAGCTTATCACATCTGGAGAAAGAAAACAGTTCACTCCCATGGCACATTGTTTCTATATTGCTGCTAGTAGTGAAAGGTAACAATTGCTTAGCATAGTGAAGACTGAGGAACTCCTCAGCCACTGAACAAAGCCAAGCAACAAGGCTCCAAATGGTAGATGCAAATCACCACAGGCCTTGAAGAGGCTGCGCTATCCACAGCTTTCCATACCTCTTTAGATCTGCTGGCTGCTGCCGGGGGGGGGGGGGGGGAGTGTCAATGGGACTGTGAACCCTAACCTAACCCCTTTTTTCCTCCTCTTGGAAGGAACAGATGCTAACCAAACGCAATCCCTACACATTGTGTTAATGGAAGCACGGCAACAATTTCCAGTCCTTGGTCAGGTGTACGTAACAGAGCTATTTTGCCTCTTTCCCTCTGTGCAGAATTCATAGCACTCGCTTATTTGTATCTGTGTCAATAAAAATACGGTTTCATTTTCACAGTTGGTGACCATAAGAATAAATACGGCTTTCCAGACAGCTTTTCCTTGACCTCTCTGCATGGGTGATTTGCCTTGTCCATTTCTGTTTTTCTTATACCTTTTTTATCCCAGAAAGGAAATCATATTCACAGCTGAACGGAAGGAGGCAAGAGCCACCAGTGAACAGGTGAAAAAGAAAGCTGGAAAAGCAAGAGATTCATCTGCAGAATTTCCTCTCAAATAACAAGTGGTCCTAAAGATAAGACTCTGGTAAGCCTAAAGAACATTTTTTAAATTAAAGTTTTAGTTCATTTCCAGACACTTTTTTTGTGGTACAAAATATTACTGCCAAAAACTAATCACCTGTAAGGGTATATACTACATTACTCTGTGAAATAATAAGCCCCCTCAAACCCTCAAGGTTCAGGATGTACATTAGTATCACCTTGGGAGGTGCCAGTATTGATCCCAAAACCCAACTCAGCAAGAGACAACCATGATTACATCTAAACAGAATATTTTTATATGAAAAAACAGAACAAAGCTAGGCTGAAATATGCTCTGTGCTTCATCTCTCAATAGTAGTGGGTTTTCACCAAGTATGCCACAACTGACACCACTACCTACTTTAAAAAGATGCTTTTATTTTAGCCTTATTCTTTAGACTGGAAGTTCACCAGAGCAGAGTCAACTTTATGCAAGAAGTATGCCTGATGCCTGCTGTTGAGTGGTTCCCCCATGCTACCATAATACAAATAATAAACCATCATTTCTAAGATCAGGCAGTTCTAATAATGGTGACGTTCTTTACTTTTCAAATACATTTCAAACTCCAATACACAGATATGCACAAGCTAAATTCTCAACAAAAACAACGATCTAGATAAAATCTAGTTCTGAGGCCTTTAAACTAGAAAAAGTATCAGAGGTTGGAAGGGACCTCTGGAGATTTAGTCCAACCCTCAAACGAGTGGCCAGCACAGGGATCAAACCCACAACCTCGGTATTATTAGCACCATGCTCTAACCAGCTGAGCTAAACCTAACCCTCAAAAATGTAATTTAACTTCCATTTTCCAAAGAAAAATGCTAACTACGGTACCTGCTGTACAAATGCCTTTCATAATTATGCTGTGTATCACCTTCAGCACTGTAAGGAGCTTTTTTTTTTTTTTTTTTTTTTTTTTAAGCAAAACCACACCTATCACCCCTTTGCCAGAACTGACAGTAAACCCAGCCTCCCATGGCTGAAATGCCAGTAAACTGAGGGCAGCACCCTCAGACACCAGGTTTTCACCTTAAACACCTACACGCAGGTAACAACAGCGAGCGCGCTCTGCCGTGACCAACGGAGAGAAAATGGCCGTCGGCAGAGAGTGCCGGGCCGGGCCGGCCGCAGCGCGCCCCTCCGCCCTCCCGCCACCCGGGGCCGGGCCGTGCTCGGGGGCGGCGTTGAGGAGGGCCGCGACAGGCTCCCGCCACTAACGACCCTTCCGCCTCACGGCAACGCGAGCGACGCCGCGCAGCGGGACAACGCGCAGGCGCGGGGCAGGCCCCGCCCCTCCCGGCCCCACCCGCCAATCGGCGGCGCCCGGGCCCGGCGCTGCGCCGCGCTGCGCCCTCCCGCCTGGCGGCCGGCGCGGGGTGCCGCGGGCATGGCGGCGGTGGCCGTTGGGCGCGTGCTGCGCCTGGGCGGCCGTTGGAGCGCGGCGGCGCGGGACGGGCCGCGCGCGCAGGTGAGAGCCGGGCCGGGCCGGGCCCTTCCCTGCCGCGCCGATCGACTGGCTCCCGAGGGGAGCGAAGCGGGGGAGGCGAGCCCGGCTCGGGCCGGGCCGGAGCGGCCTGTGGAGGCGCGGCTGGGCGGGTGCGGGGAGGAGGGGGGGACGTGAGGTGACGCTGCTCTTATGTCGGAGAAGCCTCCTGCCAGCGGGCTGCTGCAGGCCCGCAGCTGTGCCAAGGTTTTGTGCTGCTCACTGGCTCTGCATGGCCTGCTTCAGCTGTGGCATTGCGGGACTTGCATGCTTTTGCCTCTCAGTAACTCCCGAGATGCATTTACTGGGAAGAACAGACCCAGCGTAAACCCATGTGTGCTTAGCACAGGTTTAAGCCAGCCACTTTAAAGTCAGGCCTACAGTTAACCTAGTTATTCTTTCTTAATGTTTCTATGTAGTTAAGGCCTATTTTTGTATATATTACTAGAATTAGGAGAGCTAACATATAGAGCAAGGCCCCAAACGTGTGCAGTACTTGGAGATTCCTGAATAAACAGTAATTTTTAAGGTTGGTTGTCTTGAATTGTATTTGTTTGGTAGATAACGAAATCTCTTGATTTCTACAACGGAGAGAGAAATGTTCTCCACGAGCGCAACAATTTCCGATTGAACAGAATTACCTGCTTATTTTGAGAGACACTAGTCATCAGCAGAGTACCAGTTCATTAAATAGCTTAACTTCTGTCAGTGTTGAAGTGACAACCACTGTGTCTGGGCTCTTTGGTGTACCTATATATTAATCTGTGACCAACAAATGTATATAAAGGCAAGCTGTCAATATTTTGAAGTTACAAGTTAATTTAGGATAGTAGGGGCTGAAGAACTTTTCAGTGCCTGACTATGGGGTAGCAGAAGATAAATGCATTAGGTAAACAAAAGGTAATACTGGAAGGAGTAAATTGAACTGTTTATTTTTTTTTCTTTCCAATGTTAGATTTACTCATTCAGGATAAAGACCTTGTGTCCGTGTGGGTAGTTTTTATGAAGCAGTCAGAAATTCACAAGCTTAAGTTGTGCAAAGAATGAAAAAGAGAGTAAGGTTGAAAATGTAATGCGTGATGTAGTCCTCAATTTAAGCATCTTGTTTGGCTTTTATTATCCTATATCAAAGATTCAGTTATGACAGTAACTTAATTTTTCTGATCAGACACCTGCTTGAATTTGACCTGAAATCTTTTTCTATCATAATTGGGGAAATAGTATCAAAACAGGGCTGGAAGAGAGATCATTCATCTGCCCCTTTTATCCCCAAAAGGCAGGATATATACTTAAGCCTGTAGCTATATATGAATCTTCGTATTTCTAACTGTCTGTGAACTAAGGGATATGAAAGGAACTAATGGGAGGCAGGGCACAGGAAACTAAGAGAGATTTTTTTTCACATGAAATGTAGTTAATCTGCGGAACTGTTGTGAGAATATTGTGGATACTAATCATTTATGTGCGTACAAAGAAAATCAAACTTAAGAAAATTCCGCTGAGGATGGCTAAATACAAGATATCAAGATGTCTTTGAACTGCAGGTTGTTGGAGACTGGGGAAGTGTCCTGGATAAATATTACTACTTGTTTTTCCTGTCTTTGTTGCTTAGCTGAAGGACAAGATACTAAGCTGATAGCCCTTTCTGGCCTGCTATAACGATTTCTTATGTTAAGTGGTCTACCTGTCCTTACTGTTAGAGAACTTCTTTGTGATGCATATTCTAAATATTCCTAGCTGGAATTTAAATCATTGTTTCTCATTCATCTTAGTATGGAAAATAGTTTAATTTCTTGTTGACTTTTCCTATATTTGAAAATTTCTTGTGTTGAGAGAGGAGATGGAAGAAAAACTCTGTAATTCCAGTTCTCTGAGCTTTGACTGATCAATAGGTCTTTTTCATGTCCTTCTAATAAGCAAAACACAATTAGACATTTAGCCCAATTTATAAAGAAAATGTATGCTCTAACTCAGTTACTGTCTATCATTTTTGTGGTGGTTGCGTAGCATTCTTCTCAACAGAAGAGTACCATGTGAGCTATTGCGTTTAGCTAGGTCTACTGCCTTATCTAAATCGCTGTGGATGGTGTATGTGCTGGCATCAGAGAGTGATACCACTTTTCACTCCTGACAGCCTTCCAGACCTACATGTGTGGAAGGAAGTGGCTTTTTTTGCAGTGCGTAACTAAGGTAGAGTTGAAGAGCCTGTTAGTATTTGATAACTTGTGCCTTGAAACAACCAGATCTAAATACTGTTACCCATTATGCAAGTCTGACACTTGCAGTATATCTATATGTTTGGAGCTGTCTCATATTTTTATAGCGTAGAAATCTAAAATCTAATGTATGTAGATTTGGTTGAATAAACACAGAAAGTAGACTTTCTGTGTGGGAAAATACTAGTTTTGCAATTACTTCTCAGGAAATAATTCAGCTTGAGTAAAAGTTTCTTCTAATGAAATACTTTGGCATATCTGATATGAAAAGTAATAGAAAATCACACTTTTTTTGCTGATCACACCTTGTGATGCTTTCTGTTGTGTTTTACAAAATACTTATTAAAACATTAACCTGATACTGATCCACGTAATTAATTCATAGGCCAGCTGAAAACTGAGATCATGTAAATATTGTATTTAAATAAATCAGTTAAAACACATTAAAAATTTTGCACTAGAAAGACAAAAGCTTAGATGTTGAACAACCTTTTTCGAAACTCAGAATTGTTTTGAGCATTTACATTTTGTATGATATTTACATAATGTATGGTTTTTCTTGTACATTAAAATAACAAAAGGACTGCTATTTGTCTGCTTGGTTCTGCAGCACTAGCTATATCCATAATATAAGCTGATGGACGCAAGGCATCTCCAGTCCTGCATGTTGGTGTGGTTATACAGCTCTGCATCTTCTGATTAAGTTCTATTGCAAAGATAACGTCTTAGCACACACCTAGTAGTGCGCTGCATGGTTTTGGAAAAGGAGGTGGTTGAAGCCTGCCAAGCTTAGAGCACAGAAGAAACATGAAAATATCTACAGCTGTATGCACGTTGCATAAGTTGGTGCCTCCTCCAGCCTCTCTTGATAGCTGTATCTCTTGAATTCAAGTCTTCCCTGTCTGTGCATCCCTTTTCTCCCCATTCCAAAAGTACAAGAAACTTGATACTTTGTTATTAATGATATGCATTGCTTTTACACCAATTTCACACCAGTAAAGTAAAATTGTTGAGACATGAGTAAGCAAACAGGTCCTAAGTGTTTTCTCTTCTTGGGGAGAAAATAGTCCAGAAAACTTGAAATTGTCTGAAAGCACCTAGTCTTTTTGAGGCATTTTTTTACGTTAGCTGATTTTCTGTAAAGTTTTTATCTCACTGGAAAGTCAGGGTTTGCCAAATATTTTTAATGCTATGTTATTGCTGGGGGGGAGGGGTGATAATTCTTGGCAGTTTTATCCAGAAGTAAGCTGTTCCTTTCTCCCCCATGCTTGTGGAACAATATTATTTCAGGAGTACTGTTAGTCTCCATTATTGTTTAAAATATGGAGACGCTGCTGTCTGTAATATTGCTTCATGAAATGTGTAATAGGTGAATGCAAAACCTCTGTGGTTTCCTCTGGAAAGCAGAGTGTGCTTTCTTGTTCAGCTGAAATGCCAGAAGCATTTGGCTCTGCTTTGCAGCTCTTGCCTACACCACCCATGAAATAGTACCCGTGAAATCCCAGAAGAGGTACCCAATACAATAGATATTAATTTGCATAAGAGGCTGTTTTCTAATTATGAACAGTTTAGGTGTCCAGGGACTTTTGAATAGTGACGAATTGAAACTAGGGAAGAATATGAATAGCTTGAAGGAAGGAGGACAAAAATGAGAAAATTACAATGGAAATAAGGAATAAGATGAAAGCAATCTTCTTAAAGTATCCTGTCTAAAGCATAGTGGAGAGAAAGCAATTTTGGGCCCAGTAATAAGGAATCATATGTTCATTAAGAAGAATTACAAATAATTAGTTACTATTAAAACAAGGAAGACAGAATTCTTTCCTGGAGAGTATCCAGGAGAGAAGAATAAGGAATATTTAGAGATAAGTCTACATTCCTTACTCTAAGGAAATCACCAGAGATTTGCTGGTGAAAACTGCAGTTTTAAGATTTTATTATTTTTTAAAATTCATTTTATGTAAATATAAGCTCACAGAAAACATAAATTTAAGAAAAGGAGCAAACCAGGCAAACCAGGGTTAGTATTCCATATGATATGTACAAGCTATGGAGAAAACCAAGCAACACCAGCATCTTAAGCACCAAATTCCAGAGCTGTCTTTAAACCTTTTTTGGCAGAGGTATTGCTTAAATTTCTGATGTATTGATTAATTTTCTGCCTTAGTGGGAGGGAATCATGGTTTCATCTATGTCAGGTTATAAAAATGTAGAGGGGTTTTTAGTTCTTTTCAACTTGTGCAGCCTTATTTATATTATTTTACTTTTTACATCAAGCCTGATTGAATTTAGAGGACCTATTCTGCAGCACAAGCAAATGCTGTACATAGGTTTAAGAAAGGGTTAGGTAGTCTTTATTCCAAATTGAAATTTTAAGTAAAGTTGTTAGATTTTTGTATGTTGAAGCCTGAGACAGTCGTAGACAGATAAATTGCTCATGAATAGTTTTACATATGTGTAGTAAATTGGATGGGTTGGGCCAGTCTAGTCTTAGCTGCCAGATGTCCAGAAAACCAACAGTATTCTGTGAAAATACAAGAAAAGCTGTGACTGTGTTTCATTTCCTATTCATATAGGATTTGACTGTGTAATAATGCAGAACACCCAAAGCTTCTAATCACAGGAGAAATTTGTGCAAGTTAACTCATGAGAATTTTGCTAATTTATTCCAGTCATGGAGGATAAATATGAAAGTGGTTAGACTTTTCTTTTCCATTTAGTGTGACCGTTTTGTACCATCTTGTCATTAAAGCATAATCCAGTGATGATTATTGTATCTTTAAAAATGCGTTTTTGTAAGTCTGCACTGCAAAGCAGTGTGCAACGGAGAAGATGTGTATCAGGATGATTCAATGATTATCTGTGGTTTCACCATGTTATTAACAGAAGGTGTAAGCTGAATCTGCTTTCTTTTGTTCCTATTTTACAAATGTGCATATAATCTTATTTTGATGAGACAGCATCTGTTTGTGTTCATGTCATCATGGTTATAATCAACTTTGAATACTAGAGCTGTACTTCTGTTAGTTACAGAAAGTTAGTATTTTGAGCTATTCTTATTATTTTAACTCAGAATGGTGACGTTCTTCAAAATAGTTAGCATGTTTAAATTGTGGTCTAGAGAGGCTGTTCCTGCGACTCACATGGCTTTTAATTATTTCGGATGCTGGCTTTGTTCTGTCCCTCTTGATAAGACTGCTAACTAGTCCACTTTCCTCTGTATGTGTTTGGACTTCAGATGTTCAGGCAGTGGTAGATTGCAGTTCCAGGAGCAGATGGGGCAATTTAATAATTTTCCAAAAGAAATAGAGAGGGAACTCCTCTTTTTTTTCTCTCTCTCTTTTTTCTCTCTCTCTTTTTTTCCCCTTTTATCTTCTTTTTTTTTTTCTTCTTGCTTCTGATTGTTTGGTTCTGCTGCCTTCTCATGGCAGCCCTGGCCCTTGTCAGAGCCTTTTCTGAATTGCCTTGACTTGCTAGCTCAGTGGAGAACTACCTGCTCTTTGGGAGAAAGCAGAAGTTAGTGTTCTGCCAAATTTAGGCAGCTGAGGTGGTTTGAAGAAGTGTCTGAGTGCCAAAGCTGACAAAAGGTGAGTGAAAGTGGTAGGAGAAAGAATAGGGGAAGCTGGCCCTCTGCTCTGCTGGCAGTGGTGAGCTGTGAGATATCCTCTGCCTGTGTAATTGCACTGTCTGATCATAAACTCAAACTATATCACATTGAACAGGTTGGAGAGAAATATTTTACTTGAATGAGTATTATCTGGAGACCAAAACTTGGCTTTTTTTGTTTTTGTTTTTTTTCTTTTTCAGAAGTTGTTCTCTTTCTATGCTTTTTTCTATCCCCCATACTTTTTTGGTTGTTTTATATATGTGTGTGTGTGTGTGTGTGTGTGTGTAATATGTATGTGCATCTATCTATCTATATATATATGCATACACATGCCCACACACAAATATATATTGCTCCCACCCCAAGAAGACCAAATAGTCAGCTCTCCAGTCAGTTCATGGAATAATTAAGTTACAGAGGACTTTGTTAATGCTAACATTGGAGAGAAATTGGAGAGAAAAAAAAGTGCATTAAAAATAGTACTAGGCCAGAACTGGGGCATTATAGCTCTGTCAGTTCTGTCTCTGGTTTCCCTTGCAGAGAGCTTGATTGAAATTAGTTATCTTAACTGCTGATAATCTTGATAAAAGAATGACAAATCTGTATCACAAAAGTCAAAAGATAAACATCTCCTATGTTATGAGTTCTGAACTGGAACAATGTTTAGACATATTTGTTGATAAGAATTGCCTTAGTTTTCTAATAGTTTTACTTGAAATAGTTAAATAGCTTAAGAACCATTCTGGCACTGCAGACAAGGAAGGAGCAGAGCCTTTAGCAGTGTTGATGCAAACACAGGGCACCCATGTGATTCTGTAAGCCATTAAACAGCTACCCCACAGGTTCTTTTCATATTTCATTATGAGATTCTGTTTTTGTAAATATAAAAACTGCTTAGGTGCTGATAGATCTCTTATTTATTTATTAAGACTGTGCATCTGTTGATCAGTGTCGTGTTTTGCTTTTGCTGGATGTTCTAGTGTATAACACTGTGTTATTCTCTGTCAGCTATATCTTGCTTTAAAAAAGAAAAAAACACAGCAGCTTAAAATCTCTGTGCAAAAATACAAATATGTTCAATAAGAAGAAAATCAATTGCTCAGAATCAGTTTTAATGTGCAAAAGTGTTCAACTTTTAGAATTTGTCTCTCAGTTCATGGGTGTTATGCAACTGGAAAAAAGTGGTTTCATGAGTATGACTAACTTTTTTAACTTATTAAAATAATACATTGCATCTCGTTATAGGTATGCAAGGCTTGTTACACTGTGCATTTTATTTAGAGCTCACTGTGCCAAAAATATAAAATAAATCTTGTCCTCTTTTTATTTTTTTTTTTTTTTTTGTTAGACATTAAGGCTGATCTATACCACTACAGTAGTGCAGAGGAAAAATGTAGCAGCCTCAGGACCTGAAAAGTACACAGAAGCATTTATTAAAAAACAGATTGAAGAGTTCAACTTAGGAAAGAGACATTTAGCCAACATGATGGGAGAAGATCCAGAAACTTTTACCCAAGAGGATATTGATGTAAGTACAGTTGCTCTGTTGGAAAAGTAATTTACTGTAGAGTTTCAGATATTGAAAGCACTTTACTTCAGCATGAGCCCCTCAGCTCTCTGTGAATTTTAATCAAACTGTCAGAATAGGAAAGAATACTAGTATGTGTTGCAAACATTGTGAATAGAGATTCTACCCCTGCTACCATGTGAGGTCAGGCATCACAGTATAGAACTGTATACCATATCTTGCTAAAGCACAGCAGGTTGTTTTAAAAGTACTGATGGATAATCCCCTTGATCTGAGGTTATAAGAGGCACTGTAAAGGTTTATGTAGCAGTTGGAAACGTTTACCCACAGGTTGACCTGCTGTGTATATTTAGGTGAGGTTTTCTTTTATGATACCGTGGTTGCTGGTAAGATAAATTTTATTAATGTTTTACAAACAACACACTAGCTTAGCTTAGAGATTCAAATATAGAACTGAATTTAAGTTTGTACCTGTAGCTTCAAACATACTATTTTATTGCCATTTCCTCTGACAACTGACAGATGGGTTCCCTCCTCTTTCTCTGTATCATCTAAGCTTACGTATAGATAGGCAGTGTCTCACATGAAAAAATGTTTTTTTTTTTCTCCCTTAGATTCTTTTAATGTCCCACCATGTCTTCATTTCTGTCATTTTTATCTTATTTTGTCATACATCAGAGATAGGAGGGAGAAATGACATTTGGTAACTTTTGAAGTTGTGTGCAGTTTCATGCCTGAAGCTTTTTCTGTTTTGCAGAAACACTATTACTCTATCCATGGCAGCTCAGTATATCAGCAAGGCCCTTAGGGTATTAATGTAGTATGTGCCAAAAGAGAAAAGTGCATAGTTTAGTTTGCCCAGAGGGAGGGCATTGTTTTGCTAGCATAGTTTTGTCACCTCTATGTGGCAGAATTTTATAGCATAGCTGTGTCCACGTAAGAGATCTTGACAACATACTTAAGCAGAGAAAGATACCTACATCTGTGGGTGGTGATGCAGGCCATTTCAGCCGAGGCTTTAAACCTAGGTTCTTAAACTTCTCTGAAAATGGACGGTAAAGTAGAGAAGAGAGACACTATAATGACCTGCTGAGAAAAACACTGAAATGAATCGTGAGTCTTATCAGATACCAGGAAGTCCATAATGGAAGCTTGACTTCAAGTCTCAAATCCATAGAAAATCAAGCTTTATGCATACAGAGCTATGCACTGATACTATGATTGCTTTCATTCAGAGTTGTAGGTAGATAGGATTTTGCTCTTGTCTTCTGCAGACAAGTGCCACTGAAACCCTTTTAGTTTCAGAGACTGGATAAGGTCTTGTCAAAAGTGCACATTGGGGCATGTGTGACAGCAGTAAGAGCAGTCTGTTTGTTATCTTTCTTCTCTCTTTAGAGGCTATAAAATTTTATTTCTCTGTGATTTTCAGATAGTTTTTCTTTTCTTTCCGTTAATGAAGCTTAACTTATTTGGTCACTTTCTTGTAAAGTGTTCATGCATGGACCAGTCATCAAAAAACTCCCATGTTAGTACAATTCTTGCAGTATAATATTTAGGTTAATTTTAATATTTAGGCTAATAGGTTAATTTTCTCGAAAGTTTAAACAATAATAGAGTGCATCCACCTGCATTCTGACTTCATTCCCTCGATTGAGTCCAGTGGGAAGGCCTACAGACAGTAAGATCTCGAAAAGTAGAAAATGACCATATGTGGGAAGGGGGTTCTCCTTTATGATCCCACATTGCTATGGTAATTTTCACAGAATAACTGAGCTCCATTGTTAGTAAAAGTAAATTCGTTCTGAAAATTAGCTTTTACAAATGCAATGCAGATGACATCTTTGGAATCTCTTTGCAAATTTTATTTCTGAAAAGATGGAGAAATGGAGCCAAAAGAATAGTGTTTTATTTAGTGATACCAAGTATCGATGGTACAGGTTTAATTTGTTCATGTTCCATCAGGTTTTGAAAATACTTACAGTGCATAATAGTGTCTGCTATGCATAATTAAATTTCTGTTATAAAAATATAAAAGCTGCTTAAGCACTGGCAAGAGAATTATCAAGCTTTACATTTTGAACAGTAATAATTCTTTCTGATGACTGCTTATATACTTCCATGTCTTCCACTGTTAATCAGTCTGTGCAGTGTATTTCAAAAGTAGACATCAGGATTCTGTCCGTCACTAGAGTTTTAGGTGTAGTTTAAAACTTCACAAGGTTTAGCTTTTATTAAAGAGGAAAATAAGTTGACTTACTTGTTAATCCTTCTTCTGGATGTTGTGGAAGCAGAATTGCCTCTTACTGATGCTTTTATTTAGGAATGAAAAGTTAAGCTGTGTATTACAACTATATTTCTGGGGGAAAAAAATCCAGCAAATTGATGTATAACTCTGCAGAAGTCTACCAATTGCTTTTTAATTGGTATTATAGACCTTGCTCTGAAGCTGGGATGTTTTATTCTCCTATGTGTGAATATGTGGTATGAAGTTTCTCTAATTGATTTGCTTTGCCCATTCCATTTGATGTATCATTTTTCACAATATTTCATAATTTGTGCTCATTTCTAATGAACAGAGTCGTTAGGACAGGCATGTCTAAGTACAACTGACAGCTAACATTAGGTGCCAGATGCAGTTTATAAAGCTATGTAGAACTGCAGAGAACAGTTTAAATAAATTAGCACCTGTACATTAGTCTCACTTGCTGGTAATTTATAAGCGAATCAGTAGAGTTGACATTTAGGTAAGTCATTGATCAAGTTAACAGCTGCATACCCACTGCCCAGCTGGGATACCTAATTAATAGAGATTGCAGTCCTGACCCAGTGCATTTCCCTGGTTGATTCTGTAATCCTTTATTTTGTGATTTAACTTTAACTTATGGTTGTAGTAAACAGCCTACTTTCATTTTCCACTGTCAGTTCGGTGATATTCTACTTTAAGGCCCAGAAATCTTAAGTAAGATTAATACAAGAAAAGCATCTTAATCTCCATGACCTATTTATATGTCAGTATTTTTATTATTCATTTTTATGCAATCACTAAATGCTCTTCCAGATATCTGAGCACATCATAAAGCAGTACTCTTCCCCAAAAGAGTCAGTAAAATTCAAAAGCTGGAATAACTTTTATGTTCATTTTCTTTTGTTACCTGCTGTATGACCTAATGGATTGTTGTCATGCAGCTGAATAATTTTAATACAAAATACAAAATATTTCAAAATATCTTCACTTGTGTATGTTTTGTTTCAAAAGGACCAATATGACTGTTCACTATGAAAATGCTTTATAAACATGGTAAAAGCTTTACTCTTTGCAGGTTCTTCCAATGAATTAAGACTTCTGTATTGAAAACATGTGGCACTGTCTTGCTTTGAAAAATGGCTGAATGAGTACATCTGATTTTTAAACAAAGTTCAAATTTTATCTACAGAAACTGTTAGAAGTGAATGTTAACCTATGTGAAATGCCAGAAACATTACTCAAAACAAAATACATTTCTGTTGTCTGTAAGAAGAGTATGATGTACTGCACTGTCCTTAAAATAAATCATTGGATCTTTATAGTGTTTTTTAACTAGTAGATAGAAGCCAGAACACTTTTTTCAACTTTTTTTTTTTTTCAAATTGAGCTAAATTCTATGTCATTCTGTATTTTTTCGTACTTCGATATCAAAGTTAATTTGAACTGACTGTTGTTGTATGTAGTTCCTTTTCTTACTAATATTGTTCAGTGTTTTAAAAAGTTACTATGAAAATAGAAATAATGACTGTTTCTCTCAGTAGAGATATTTTTTATCTGAAAGCCCTGTACAAGGTGCTGATTTTTTAAAAAAATGATTAATTTGTTAATATATTGTAATTAGCAGTGTTAAGGGAGCTTTTTGCTTATAATAGCATTTTTTTTTTTTTTAGTGATTGGAGTTAAAATGGTGTCTCACTGTAAAATGGAAATTTATTTCTGTCCAGATTGTACTTTAGCTTCAGATAATGGATGACAAAGAATGGGATGGTTTCAATAAATTCTAGTAGATAGTTGTTAGAGGAGGATTTTGTTTTATGATAGAGTAAACTTAGGTATGTCTCTTTTTTGTTTATCTTTTCTGTCTTATTAAATAAAAACGCTGTTTCCAAGTTACCATTTCATGTATGTTTTTGTTTAGTATTCATTCTCTAATTTACCTCAAATATTCTCAGTTTTAGATGATGAAATCTGAATACTACTGCTGCTATGGTTTATGGAGTATAAACAGGTCTTCTGTGAAACAGCTCAGACCGAGAAATACTAAACTGCAGTGGCTAAGCAATCCAATTCAAGAACTGGAGATTTCCTAGAGAAGCAAGGTGTAAGAAGGGAAGTGAGTCTAGTTTGATCAAACTGAGGAACAGAAGAAGCTGAAGCAGCTTCAGAAATTCTCTTAAAATGTTACAGCATAAAGTAACATGTTACAGCATAAAGTAACTTCATAGCTTAGTGTTTTGATGACTGACGTTTTGTGTATATTTAAATAGGAATGAGCTTGATACTTAGATCCGTATGGCAAAGAAGGTGCTGCTGAAAAGGAATCTCAGGGTGGAGGGTTTCAGAGTGTTTTTTTTTTTCCTCTTTATTTTCTGCAAAGTACCTTTCTTCACTGGGTTTTCCTTCGATAGCTCAGCACTATCTTTACACATAATTTAAGCAACGGAATTTAGAGTGAGATGTTTGTGTTTGAGCTGTGGATTTAAGAAAAGTACATGAAGACACTTAGGCAAGGTGGATTTTTCCCTTCCAAACCACTCTCCTACCCATGGAGAATAATTTAAGGACTGAACTAGCTCACAGTCTCCCTCCCCTATCCCAGTATGACTCACAGAGTCAACTCTGTTTGAATTAAAGCACTGAATTTAAAATTTCTCACAAACAAACAAAAAATAGAAAACACACATAACAGCCTGGCCCAGCTGTATGTGTTTCATTTGGAACTAGATTCTCTGACTTTTAAGAAAGTAATTCTGTGATTCTTTGCTTTGTAGGGAGGAAGGGAGCAAGAATCAGAAGGGATTGGAAGTCAGAGTATACAACATATACAAGGAAGAAAAAGAGAATGTGGCAGGTATACCAAATTTGCACAGCAAAATTTGGTTCCAGACAGATTATTTAATGAGTTATTTTGCTTTTAATTTGTTTGAAGGACCACCAGATACAGCTTTTTGGTGGGGCAGAAACTTATTCTCGTTTTTCCAACTGGCTTGAATTCAAACTTAGAACTGCGAGTAAAAGGCACCGTGGTCCTGTAGCAATACATTGAATCATCTAATCCCTCAGCAAGTGATAATATGGCAAGATTTATTTTAGTTTATGTTGCAGGAATGTTAAGTTTACCAACTCAATTTAAGAAATGTCTGGTGTAAATATCATGTTAATTCTAGCTTGTATACTTTATAATCTGCCATTTTTTAAAAATATAATCACAGAATATTTTTCTTCTGCGTGGATCAACAACAACATTTAAAATAAACACCCTTAAATCCTTGAAGAAAGTTACTAAAATTGTTTGCAGAAGAAGGCTGAGCCTATTCAATTTTTCCCCGATAGTTCACATAATTTGTGGAAATACTAGTGTGTAATAAAGTACCAGGATTTTTAAGTTTATTTATGCTGAAAATAATTATGAATATTTCTTTCTTAGAAAGATGTTGTATTTGATGCCCAAAGGCAAGGACAGCAGCGTGATTTAGAAAATGGAATTGTGAAATAGCAATCAGAATCCAGAATCTGTGGAAGTTAGAATGAGATGAATGAATCTTGCATATTTCCAATGATGGCCTCAAGAAAGCAATTCTTGGTCATACTTGTCAAAACATTTCCTTTCTCATCCAGGGTTCAGTTCAAATTAAGGAGTAGAAGAAGGATATAGGCCGTATTCTGCATTCCTGGAATGCAGAACTGCAGACCTCAAAAGTTTCCAGGGAACTTTACTATTCATATTTAACCTTGATTATAAAATTATAAAGTAACTTTCATCTGCTTTTTGTATGTTCAGAAAAATACAGAGTGTGCAGTTAACACTCTACTGAATTTTGATTTAATTAATGAAGATTCTTGAAAGGAAACTTGTGTTTCAAATCTGAAGATTTGTATTGTTAAACGATTTCAGGAAAAAGTTTTCCTAGTACTTACACCTTCCAGCTTCACCTAGCAGACTGTAAAGAAAAATACCTCTTCTTGATTACAGCTTTATAAATAGGGAGAAGGCAGGAAGGGTCTTGTTCCATTTATGAACAAAAAAGATTGCAAACCCATGACATGGAATTATTTTTCTTTTGCTAGTTGTGCAGAGAGCTGAAACCAGTTTTAAGCTTGCTTAATGTAAGGTTTATATATGCTTCAGCATGAGAGGCATGAGTATGCACTCAAGCTGTCTAAAATAAACCTTATAGACTTAATACTTCTCAAATGACATTTTCTTTGTTATGAATGATAAAGCATTATATTTGATATTTATTAAGATTTCAGTGTCATAGAGTGACCGTTTTGAGATTCTGGAAATGCTTGTATAAAGACTACCTCTTAAGTAAACACACAGTCAATCTCAGCATCTTATAATAAATTCTTTTAATATATTATTATATAAGGTGTTTGTTTAGCATCATTTAGCTCACAGCAGATTTCTCTATTGTCATCATAATTAATCCCCATTTGTTCGTAAATAGGTGTTCACCTACTGTGTGTATGCATAAAATGCCCATTGACTAACAAATGGGAATATAGCAGTCACTAAGAGAAACAAAATTACCATTTCATAAAATCAAGTTAAGCCTTTTGTTTGCTTCTGAATTCTCAGAATTTCTGTCCAGAATGCCAGTAGGGGATTAATGAAAGTAATAGGTTAAATCTTTTTACACTGCATGCATATTAAATGAGTTGAAGCACTGACAAACCAATCCATGTCCGTGGAAAAAAATATCAGCCAGTAATAGCCCTAAGGTAACCCAATCAATAAATAGGCCTTACTCTTAAGATTTTTAACTCTGATATTATTGTAATTCCTCCCCCCCCCCCTTTTTTTTTTTTTTTTACTATTTAGTGGATATACAGTCAAGACCACTAGAGTGAGTTTTACTCAGGTAGTCCATGTAACTGTACAATCTAAAGATTTCTATCTCTAATTCTAGTATCCATTCTCCAAAGTAGGCTGTGTTTACCACATCCTTGTATCTGTGGACTTCTGCTGGATGGTTCTTTCTGTTCTGCTTTTAAAACCAGCAGAAACAGTTCTCATACATGTTTTTTTTTCTTTATTAAGTTATATTTTACTTTCTTTGAAAAGGGAAAGTAAAAGGATGTTGAAGAGAAATACATCTCATAGAAAACCTATGAGAACCTTGTAAGCTGTTTTGCCTTACATTTTGCCAGGGTGCATTTGAATATTCATATATCTATCTTATTTGCTGGAGGCAAATAATACTGACTTTAAACCTCACATATGAATAGCAGTAGATGTTAGTTGAGTAAAAACATTACACCTTGTGTTTTATTTTGTAAAAATAATGGTAAACCCCAGTGAAAAGTATCCTACATTTTTCTAAGTTGTGTTTTGCCAAACTGTTAGTTATCCAAAGGGAGAGAATTGATGTTTTTAAAAAAGAAAAAGAGCAGTTAAGATTCTTTCTTCTCTCAACTATTATTAATTCACATTCAGTTTTTCACAGTTGTTTCCAAATGGAATGGTTAATGAAATTCTTATGGAGACTGTATGAAATATCTTCTACTGCCACAACAAGCATTGCTTTTAATAGACTTGAAGAAACAAAGTCTATGGAAACTGGGTACCAAATGTGCAAATATTGTGTCTAGTTGTTTTACTTAGGAATAAATAAAATTTGCGCTCTCAGAATCTATCAGTAGGCATTATTAACAAGCACTGATTTTTTCAGAAAGATGAATGGTCTGAATTCTTTAGAAGTCACAGCATTTAAAATTTTAAGGGAAAATCATTCTGTAGAATGCTGGGACTTACAGTTGAGCAGTTCTGGTAAGTTGCAATAAATATGTACTGTAAAAATTAAACTTTGAAGAAAAAAGTTCACTTATTTTGGTGCACTAGATCACAGACTTCAGAATGAAGTCTTTTTATTTTTCATGTGAAATTACTAAGAAAAGTAATTGCTTTGTTTTTATCACAGCAGATCCATAGCAGTTTTTTCTTATTGATTTGTTTGTCTATGAGTTGTGCTGCTTTTGTAGGAAAAGTGTCTAAGGTATGTTTTGCTGCTTATTTTGCAGGAAAAAGTACGTTTTTAATGTCTGTGTTTGTTTTCAGAAAGCTATTGCCTATCTCTTTCCTTCTGGCTTATTTGACAAACGAGCCAGGCCCATGATGAAGGTAGGAGTTTTTGCATTTCTGGGTACTTTAGCACAGTATTTTAAGCCATGTTTTTATTTTGTTGATGTATGTATGTTTGTTTATTTACAGCATCCCACTGACATTTTTCCAGAGAAGAGGAGTAAGTGTTTATTGATTTCTATTTCTAAGTTTATAATAGCAGTTTCATGTATGTAGAAGTGAGCAGTACAGCCCCTGATATTGATATTCTAGGTCTTGGGATAAAAAATACTGCTGGATTGTGAAATGCCAGTGGTCTTTTTAGTTGTCTTGGGAACTGACTGTAGATAAATATTTTTGATTGTTTAAAAATAAATACAGTGGGTAGGATAACATGCAGTATCCGTTGAAATCACTGGGACACCTTTTTTTGAATTCTGTAGCTTCTCATCAGAGCTGACTATTATATCCAAAAAGTATTTGTTAATATTTTTAACCAAAAAAATCCCTTGTAACTTCATTGCTCAGCAGACTTGCAGCTTTGAAATTCCTGTTGAGAGAATATGGGTAATGTGAGTAGGAACTCACCCCAATATCTCCCCATAACGTCAGATGTGACCTGAAAGTCCCAACTCTGCAGTTCTTATGATCATGCAGTCTTTAGTGTTGCTCCTGTGATACTTTGTGGAGTCCCAGTTGTAGTGGTGCTATGCCAATACATTGGACAGTTGCTCGCAGAGAACTTGACTAAAATCATCAATTCATTTTATGTAGAATATTAAAAATATAGGTCAAAACCTGTTGTTCTTTTTTGATTGAAATTTGTATGAACTAGTAACATACAGATGAAAGTTCTGTGTTTTCTGAGCTGTCAAGTCCTAGATGGACACATGATTATTGGCAAAATCTTTTTTTTTCTCCTACTCCTTTATTTTTTTCCCCCCTGGGAATTACTTGATGCTTTATGTTTTTTGGGCTGTGTGTGTCTTTTGGAAAGCTATCTATATCTAATTTTTAGAATGTCAGCTACCTATATCTAATTTTAGGATGTCAGCTTTCAGATGGTATGATGCATTAATTTCTAACTTCACAGTACTGTGAAATAGAAAGTAGAAGGCAAAAGGGAAAGAGATAGTTAATCATAATTATACAATTTTAGAATAAAAGAGCTGATTTATGGCAGATCTAAGCTACTACTGCACAGGCTTTCAGCACCAAAGAATCCTTTCAGATGCTAGCTCTATCATGAGAAGTGTAAGAGCTGATTGGTATAAAAGTTTATCGTTGTATTTATATCTGAAAATAACACTTTCAGTAAATCATCCATTTTTTTTAAGGAAGCTTTGTCCAACTGTCTATGCAGTACATCTCTAAGAACTTCTACAGTACAAAAACTTAAATTTATACTTCAAAATGTCCCTTGAACAGTAATTTCAGCTGAATACAATTTCACAGCCACGTAGGTGGAAATCCACGTTTTGTCAGTAAGATGTGTGGTTAAAAGCCAAGTGTTCCTTTTATTTTAGCCAATTTTACATCTTTCCATACGGTTTCTGCCATATTCTGTCTTTAACTTTCCAATGCAATACATTTTGTGGTTATCAGACAGGTTCTTGGAGTCTGGTCTTTGTCTATACTGTATATAGATTGCTTCATTTGAACTTCAATCTGTAAATTGGTTGGGATTTTGTTTTCAATTCAATTAGGTTAAAAAAAAAAAAGCCTTCAATTTTATATTTTGTCAACTTCCTCCTCCTCTTTTCTTTTTTTTTTGGAAAAGACCTTGTCATTTTATAAGACATTTTTATTTACAATGTCATTTTTTTTTCTTAAATTGGAATTTTGGTGTCTTCTCAAGCTGTGTTTTAATGAAAAAAATAGATCAGATATGCTGAATTACCTGAAATTGTTGGTGGGTTTTGTTTGTTTGTTTGTTTTAATAATGAACTCATTATTTAAAATACAGCATGGGTCTCCAAATTTTAACATCCCAAAGACATTAACATGTCCTAAAAATCTCCAAAGTTCTGAATACCATTGTTACATCTCCAAAACATAATTGTACTAATACTTAGTTTAGTTTAGACATGTTATATTAATATGGAACTTGTTCTGGGTTTAGAACACTTTGTTTTATAGAGCTGTTAATCTTTCATCTTTCATAGTCGTCGTGCAGATTTCAAATGTCTCTTAATTTGTACTTTTTTCTACTCTAAACTGATACCTGTATCTATAGCACCAACAATACAGTCTTTGAAAGTTTAAGATTTACATAAGGGATTCCCTCATATTACAAGATATTTAGAAATACTATATTAAATAATTATAGTTGCAGAGCAAGATTGTTTTTTAACAAGGTAGTCTAAATTATTAGATTTCCAGACAGTTTGAATACCCAAGAAAAGTCTTTGTTCTCTGATTTTTAAAAAAGTAATCAGTGTTGTAAAAGAAGTTTATAACTGCAATTAAATACAAGATTTTGTTTTTAGTGAATATATATTGCTTTCTTTTCTATTCTTACTTCTCATTAGAAATCCAGTGGGGAGAAGATGGCCGACCGTTTCACTTTCTCTTCTATACTGGCAAGCAGTCATATTATTCATTAATGCATGTAAGTATGTCTGTAATAAATAATACTAGCTCTCAGTCAAGCACGTGTTATTCTAGAGATGTGTTTCAGGAGCTCCTGAATTTACTCAGCATTTTTGCAGTAGGGCATAATATCATCACCCAAAGTTAGATGTAATAGATTTTCATTATGACACAGTATCCATTGTTAGAGGTATTTTTATATCAAATTTAAGAGGACAAAGTACATTATAGCTCCTGCTTTAATTTTGGGGTTATTTTATAGTTCAGACTAGGGACTGGGTTTGCGTAGTCTGAACACTTCCTTATATGCTACATCTGGGTCAGTAGCATAGGTTAGTACTGGAGAATGCACATAAAACAAAAATGTCTAGTTCTAGGAAAATTCATTGTTAAATAGCGAATATTTTTCCTCTTAAAAAGAGCAAAACTATGGGAATTGTTATTTGTGCTCACATTTAGGATGAAGAAAATAAGCATTTAAACTGCTTAACTGATTTTTTTTTCCCTGAGACTTTTGTTCATGCAAACTTAAAGCTTATTATGATCAGAATTGTTCCAGGAGTAAAGGATCTGTATCTGTTTACCTTTATGACAAAAACTGTTATCTAACAGAACATCACTAGATCCAGATTCTTGATGTGAATTATGAACAGACATTTCGTATCTCTGACCATCAACAGCACAATCATTATCTGCCTCTTTAGAAGAGTTTGTAGAGAGATACACAGATTTTTTTGTGTATACTTACAGAAGACAAAAGCATTAATTTTGAATGCAGAAATTTTTAATTGGACAGTCCTGTCAGATTTTGTTTCCTCATTAGATAGTCTTGAAAAGTTGGTTCTGTGATTAGTCTGTTCTCCAAAAACAAATTTTATGTTACCAAATTCTCTGCACAGTTTTACTGTGTGTAGTTTTTCTTACTAGAATTATTTGATATTTATTTGTGTCCTGTGTACCCAAAGGATAAAATTCCCGCTTGTCAGATGCATTTATTTCTTTTGGAGAATAAAAACACACCCTTCCACTCCCCACTTCCCTTCTTTTTTTGTTGTTGACCTTGGGCAAATGAGCTTCTTGCCCTGGCAGAAATGAAATGAATGATAAATGTAGAGTGTGTCTTTGCTGAGTAATGGAGCTGCAGCATAGGCTTTCCACAGAGGTTTTCTCCTGCACAGCCTGAGGCAGCCTGAGGACTCCTGCTGTTCATTTAAATAGGTATGTCAAATCTGCCTCGAAACGCCGCTGGTTTGATCTGTGGTAATATTTGTGAAGGTTCCATATGGACTTGAGCCCCCTGCAGTGCTAAGAAATAATGTACAACGCTTCATGGTGCAGACGCAAATTTTCTCTGAAAAGGGATGCAATGCTGTGTTTTAGCTGTCGGAGAGGATGATGGAGCTGATGCGCTAGGCCTGTCAACTTGTTACACGGATGGGTTGCACGCAGCGAGGCTGTGGAAAATCTGTGCCTTTTAACTTTTCTACTTAATCACGGTTGTAGCATTGCCTTTAGACTGTATGCTACATTAATTCTCTTCCTGCCTTCTGCCTTTCATCCCAAGTTTCACGGAAAAAAGTAAAGCATGCAGGTCTTGTAGAGGAGTCTTATCAAACAGCTGTCATCTGACAAGCCATTTGCATTTGTTTTGGCTGAAACAGAGCAACCCAAGGGCAAGATGTTTTGTTGCATTCCATCATAATGAAGAAATTACAAATTTTACAAGGAGCATAAGTTTATTTTTAGCTCTTCCTAGCCTTTAGAAAGAGTATGCAAGATTGCATTGGAAATTTAAAAGAGTAGTTTGCATCTTGTTTCCACACTGTGAGAAACCACCTTTCAACAAAAGCAGTTTGACAAATACAAATTTCATTAGTATAAGATATTTAAGTTCTTGAGTGTTCTTAGAGTGTTTCTAAATATCTTCATTAAATAGAATTATATAAACCTGAATCCGTTCAGTGGCGTTTAACAATCTTTTAGTTAGTCAACTAAAGGAAAGATGAAATTTGTATAAAATTACCTGTGTTACTTTAACCTCTTATTAGGAAAGGCTAATGTATACTGAAGAAAATATATTTTGAAGTCTCAGAGCTAATTCATTTGGCTAAGAAAAAAGAAAGGTTATGTGTTAATACAGTAAGTAATCAGTCCCATTTGAGGATATTCTTTAAATTGTTACATTAGGTATAATAAATAGGATAAACATGATTTAGCTTAAACTTGTATGTCATTAATTATTACATAGAATCATGTGGAACTTGAATTTTATTAATTGCAAGGGAGATAACTGGTCGCAGTATCATTAGTTAATGCTAATAAATAGTATTAACTATTTATTTAAATAATGACTGCATATATTTTCCGTATGTATTATAACAACTAATGCACATGTTAATATCTGGCTTGAATATCAACTTAATTTTTATAAAAGATAGTTTCTTTTTATACTACCAATTTTGTCTTTGCTCTGCCTATTGAATAAAGATTAATTGTAGGAAAAAGGACAAATTATTTCTCTCCTGATACACAAGTGTTGCACAAAAAAAAATTTGTAAAATGTTTACTGATGGTAGATTTGATCATTGTCTAACTTTAGAGTTTTTTCAAAGAGAAATGAAGTCATATTTTTGTACGATGCAGAACAAGACAAAGTAGTCTCCGAATGATTCTGTGTAGCACATGAAACTTTATATTGTTTTACTTATACCTTTTTAGAAATACTAGAGGTTGTAGATAATGTAAGTAACAGAACATTTTAACTCTTAGAAAAATAAAAACAACAAAAAAAAGATATGCTTAAGTCAAAAACACATAAGAGGCAAAAAGGCAAAATAAGATATAAAATTGCATGGACTTTGCAGTATTTTTTTAACCATCATATTAAATTACATACCACACAAGGCTTTTTCCATAAAAATCTGTTCTGCTAGAGTTCCACTTGCTAATTTCTTTCCCTTTTTGTATACAGAGGGAAAAAAAGAATATTATTTTTCATTTTTAAAAGGGTGCATCCTTGTACAAATCTGAGATTTGATCCCTCTATTAGAAATGAAAGCATTTCAGTACATAGCCAATCTTGTGAAATCAGCTATTTTGATTGTATAATAGCTGAGTTTACAAGACACACAGATGTGTACATTCATGAGTTTGACTATTGAATCTCTAAGTGATTAGTAAAATCTTCACCTGCCAGCTTTGAAAAAGCAGGCTTCTTCAGAAGCTTTCTTTAGTCTATGGGGAGTGAAGATTTGTCAGATAAATTACTGGGCATTGCATATGATTCCTGATTTTGCAAAGACTCATCCACGTACTTTACTTCACACATGTGATTGGTTCCATTAGTCTGACAACTTCATCTCTATACAAAAAAATTAAATACATACATTAATTTTTTTTAATACTTAGGACCAAGCTTTTGTCTCATAAGAGAGATGCAAGTCCACTTTTACTGCCAGGAATATTTAGCAAGAGCATTTCTCATACACTTAGAAGTACTTTAAAACAGTACTTCTTAATGTTGCTTGACTTCATCTCCAGTCTAAAATTTTTTTTTTTTTTGATTTTGTATGAATGGATATTGCTATAGTAATTCAACTAGAATAATTTAAGAGATCATCTTAATTCCAAGAAGTTCACATTATTAGAACTTACACATACTGTGGAGTTTTGGTATTCCATAGGAATACCTAAGGAATATCTTAAGGAAAATCTTACTGTTCTAGCTGTTCTAAACCTTTCTTTGTAGCTGTGATGATGAATTTCTAAGTCTAAAAACTGGCAGGTGGCAACTCATGCTTCATTTCAGATACTTCTCTGTATCAGTAGTTCCTGAACATGGTAACTGAATCCTGAAGTCTCCCTTGAACTTGCTTCATGTTACCTAAAGGTATTTCAGTTGTTGTTTAGAAGTAACTCACCTACAGTCGGTTTGTGCTAAGTTAGCGACTGTGACTCCTACCTTTTATTTTTCTTTGTTGATAAGACTGATGTAGTTGTATTTTTGTTAGCCTCCTGTTTTATATATTCTTTGCTGACCACTCTAATGAATAAATATGTACACCAGAGTGTAGTGAAGATGATGAGTGTTTCTGAGGAGGCAGATTGGACTTCTCTTGCCAGGTAGGAAGGTGGCACCATATGCCTCATGGAGACCAGAGGGTGAGCTGCAAGGCTAGAAGCAAAGAGTAAACCCTTTATACACATTTCTAAGACCTATTAACCTAGTACCCTCCTGATTACCTAGCAAGCCTTCTCAGTGTCCACAGTCTCTTCCTCATGCCTGATTTGACTTCATCCAGTTCCAGAAACATGCAGAGCTCACAGGAATTTGACAAGTCTTCCAGTTGAGATCTCTCCAGATAGATGACCTACAGCCCAAACCTTCTTTCTCCTTCTCTTCCCTCCCCACTATAATCCAGAGTAGAACCTTCCATACTGATTCTTTCTTGCATCTAACTGGAAGTGCATAATTTGGCTTAATGTCAGGCACGTTAAGCCTGTCCTCTGACCCAAACCATGTTAGCGAGGTGGGTATTATATATAGAAAGTAAGTTTTGCAGCCTAACATACTGGTCTGACATGAGCTGTTAGGATTATTTGCGATGTGACGTGCATCTTGCCCAAAGTAATACTACCATATATTCTGAGATTACAAAGTAAGAGATCTGCTGATAAATTTGTGAGGTTTGGGAATATTTGAAAATTATCATTTGTTGTGCTCTTTTATATGTTGTTTTCTCTGTCTTAAGATAAGTAGACTGTAAAACAAATGTGAACTCTTACAGGTTTTTACTTCCTACCTGATGCAGTTATTTCTATCAAAAAATAAAGGATCTCTGGAAGGCATACTATTGTAATGCATGAGTTTCTGCACTGTCTCAAGGGAAGGTGAACAGTTTTATACTTTCAGGTCTTATACAGTGGAATTATTCCATAAATACTTTTGTTCACTTTGAAGTTAAAAGTGTCACTACTGACCTGCATGAAAGACTTTTTTAGTGAATTGTCTTATCTATTTAACTGCTTTTGAGTGTAGCTCAGATAAAAATCTGCTCTTGGTTCATACACTTTAAGTAGAAATACTTCTAGTATATGTGTGGGTTTGTTTTTATATTAATAGATAAATCAGTTTGAACAGTAGTTGCTTATAACTGTGGGAAAGGTTGTGGGTTTTTTTCAACAAATACTGAATTGGAACATCTTCTTTGTATCTTACTGCAAATCACAGTATTACTTATGTTCAGTCATTAATTTTTGACAATAAGCTACTGTCTTACATTTCTTTTAGCTGATGGTCTGTTTACTGTTTTTAAGTAGTACAAAGGAAAAAATGAATCCTTCCTTGTCCCCACTAATTCTGTAACTCGAGTTTCTCACTAGGTTTAGAAGCTTTTACTGTAGCTTTTTATATTAATAAAATAATTGACAGTGATTATAAGCTTTCTATTTTTACTTGTTAACAGAAGAAAATTCTTTGGAATATAAGTACTTTACTTAAGTACCACAATTCTGTTTTTTTCATTATTATTTATAATTATTTTTCCAAATGCTCTTATTTAACTTCTAATTTAAATTACTGTCATAATTAAGAGTATTTTACTTTGTGTTTTAGAACAAAATAATGTCTGAAAATTATTGAGATGAAGAAAAAGAGAAAATATTTTATTAAAAGAATGTCTCTCCTGTAATATTTTCAGTACCTCTCTTAAAATATTTCCATTTTTCTAAACTTTTAAATCACTGTCACAGTTAGCCTTTTTTGAAAATACATAGCTAAGACCTTAAGAAAACTCTTATGATGCCCCCCCCCCAAAAAAAAAAAAAAAAAAAAAAAAAGGAGCATTAGTACTGAAATCCAGAGTCAATACATCTGTAACATTTGAAAGAACAGAAACTCTGATTATGGTAACTCTACAACCTTAAATCTGTCCCTTGGGACATGCCTGGATGAGAGGGACTTCTAACTGATGCACATCACTTGTACAGCTAACAGTCTAGATAAATGTAGAAAAATTTTAATTAAATTAAATTATTTCTTTTCACTCTTATACTTTGTCAGTATTTTGATGAAGTCAAGATAAAACTACTATACAATATGTTGTAGAAGTACATTGATCATACAAATGTTGCTTTTCTGTAAATATTTGAGTACTTGTTTTAAGCAAGCGTATGTATGAAGACAACAAAGATTGTTAAAGAAAAATAGCATATAAGCTGCATATAAAAATATTAAATGTACTAATTCTTGTTTGTTTAGTTTTAATGGGCTATATATTTTTTGATTCTTGAAGTTTTGCCTGTGTTTTGTCCTGTTCTGAATTTTAGATATTTGGAGAGCTAAAACAGCTAAATGTGTTCTTAAATAAAAAGATAACTATTAAATGGAGAAATACGTTTAAACTTTTTTTCATATATATTTTTAGGAAACTTATGGAATGTTACTAAATGCTCAGAAGTACCAAGACCAAAGAACAGCTCAAGGCTTTCTTCTTGAGAAAGAAAAAAAGTAAGTTTCCAGTTGGAATGAGTATTGGTACTAACTTTCTTAAAATGCTTCAGTATGTTATTTTGACACTTCTTATAGTCTTAGATTCCAGTGTTCTTGACCTGTTGAATTTGGAGAGAATCCAAATTCAAGAGAATGATATTTCTGCAGTCTTTCCCTCACCCCACCCCGCCTTTATTCCAAAAACACATTTTTGGACTTTTCACTGTTCCTTTGCTAGTATTTATAAGCTAATTTCATGTTGAAAAGTATATCTGTAATACTTGTAGACTGTTCAGTTCTCACTGTATAAATAGGAAAAAAACAACTATTTCTCTTGCTCTTGAATCTCTCCTTCTGCTCTTTCACTGTTATCTTCTATATAAAAATTCTGAAGTGTGATTTGAAAATAAGTAATATCCAAGATTCAGTGCCTTCTGCCTATGTATGGAATTTTCTAATTCTTTTTTAAAGATTTTTGAAAGGAGGTAAGTTCTTTGTGAGAAACAAGGCCTTTGTAAACATCAAATAAGTTGCTCGCTTCTGGAAAGGTGTAAAGCTCAGATATTGTCTTTTATCAGTTAAAGTTGTTGGATGTTTTCATTTGCAAATATTTCACTTGGAGTATCAAAATACATTGTTTAGCTGTCTTACTCTAATAGTTTTGAACAGCTAAATCATCAAAGCTGCAGTCATTCCAGGCAATTTTATTTGTCTGAATTTGTTTAAATATCACCATTGCTAATTATTGAATTTAATTTCTTTAAATTTATCTTCCTTTTTTTTCTCCTTAATCTCAGTGATAAGCACAGCAGAAGCTGTTCAGCTAGTTAGCTCCTGAACAGAAAAGATGCATGTCAGCTAGAGGAAGGAGCTATAGGGAACTGCTGGATTTGTGGTTTCCTAATGCATGCAATCAGGATTGTCTTTGAAATGAGTATATGCTTTAAGAACTACATTTGCTTTTTTTGTCTTTTTTTTTTTTTTAAGAGAAGAATAAAATTAGATTTTTTTGAAACATTTTCTTAATATGGTCGAATATTAAGCAAGTAGTTAAAAGAAATGGATTCAGTGGATTTGGCTGGGAATTTTTGATTTCAGCACTTATTGCTTTTTTGCTAAGTAGCTTTTTTGTATAGCCACTTTTTTCAATATGGAAGTTGTTTTTAATATTTATTCTTGCTGTGTATTTTCTAGCCACATTTATGTACTATTCCAGTTGCACATCATTTTGTCCTTTCATTTCATAATTTCAGCATTTTTTTTATTTATGTTAGGAAGAGAAAGGATATATTTGCTGGATAATTTCTTTTTCTTAACTATCAGAAGTTCATATTTCTTAATGATTTAAAAAGGGTCCGTATGACATACAGAATGTTTTATTATAGATTCATGTTAGTTTCTGAGCAGATAAGGGAACAAATAAATTCAATTTCTTAGTATATCTTTCTGAAAAATAATCTGATACGACTTTTCACAGAGCTAAGCCAGTGGATTTACTGATGTGGAAAATAGAAAGGTGGTCAGAGTTGAAAGCTTTTTCCCTTTTTACTTTTGTAAAACTTCAAAGAAATCAAAGGATTGTATGAGACTGTTTTCCACACTGAATGTGATGTTTCCTCTGGGATGCGCCTGGATAATTTAACCCCCAATGTAGATGAGGTTTGCTGATTGGGTATGTTGTTTTGACTTTGGGGTGGGAGGAAGACAGGAGATGGGACACCATTAGGTGTCAACCATAGGGTTTGGACCAGATACTGAAAGACTTAACCATACATTTACATATAGCTAGTTCCAGTGAAGTCAATGATATTTTTCACAGGTGAAAATCTGTAAGCTTAAGTCTTTCAGGATCATGACCTTTTTTGATTCCCATTAAAAATGGAGTTGTTTTTAAGTAAATATTTCTCAGGCCCTACCTCAAAAAAGCATTAAAATATGTACTTAAGAAGTACTACTTAATCACCTTGAGTAGGGATGTTTTTCTGAATTAGATTTTCCTTAATGCCACTGAAAATATTCATTAAGTTTATAGTAGTAGTTAGGAAACTACAGTTACATCTTTGCTTTTAACTTACTTGGTAATATTGGTATGTATATGGTGACATTCTGTTTTGTCGTCATATGACATGTATTTCACAAAGATTTATTTCAGGCATTGATTTTTCTTTGTATTGACATCTCTGTATGAGGCTGTTTTCTTGCAGATTTCTGCTGTTGCTGTCATCAGTGCAGCTTCTGTGTTGTTATCCAGAATAGGAGTGCTGATACCAACTTCTGCTTGTTGTATCTAGCACAGAACATATCAAGATGATACAGTAGATGAAAGACAGTATGTCATTGCTGCATTAGCACTTTGACCATACTTACTGCTAGCGGTGTTGCAGGAATGAGCAGAAAAGTTAATACGAATAGCAAAAAATACTGTTGTTTTAGGATTTGTTATAGGTTTTGCCTTCAGTTTTGTGCTTTACTACTTGCATACCTACCAGCAGATTTTTAAAACTTAAATTATAAGCTGTGGGGAAACTAGCTCACTATTTGAAGGTTACTCATGCTTACCAATCTTGGATTTTTATGATATGAATAACTCATAAATGAAATTCGTAGTTTTAAGGTGGTTAATTCAGTAGATGAAGTTACCATTCCTTTCAAAAGATAGATATTTTAAAATCAGCACAGGCATTGTCATATTTACTGTAGGAACATAATTTGTATTTATTTGTAATGGAAAATGTATTTCTGAACTAAGACCATATGTGGAATCCTTTGTGATGTAACTCTAATTGCACAGTTAATTAAAGGAAGAATATATGTGATATTCTAAACAGAAACCACAGAAACCTGCCTGGAAGCAGATGGCTGACTAAGATGGAACTGGAAGAAATGTTGTTAGAAAAACTGTCAGATCATGATGTAAGTAATTAATATTTCTAATCTTAAGGGAGCTTGTGTCTTAAAAATAAAGACTGTGGATACATTTTTATATATTGAAGAGGTACTACTTAGAGGCAGATGCTTTTATAAAGAATTTTTCTCTTCCTTCTCGATGAGTCTATATATGCTCACAACACTGTTAGATTGGTTTCGTATTGTCTTTGCCCCTTGCTTTTATCTAGAACGATACAGAACTATTAGGGGTTTTACATTGTTAATAACATATTTTAGCTTTTCGTTCTTAACATACTAAGGCCTAGAGTAAATGAACTCGTTCCTTGTCATCTGATTATGTAGTCTGGAATGGAGTGTAGCGGCACTAATCATGTAGTCTGGAATGGAGTATAGTGGCATAGTGTAAATGTATAGTATAGTGTAAATGGTCATTTATTCAAATTAGTTGCTTATTGTACTCACACAGGTTCTAGAAAGATGGGGTAAATACTCAAGAAACATTATGGTTTTATATATTGGTAAACCTGCATGGAGGTCATTTAATCTTATGAGGGACGTGATAGTGACAGAAAAATTAGAGAAAGATGATCCAAAATAAGAAATCCTTTCCTTAAGGATATAGTGTTGGCTACAGAATCAAATACCAGAAAGAAGATAGAAAAGCAAGATAGATTGTTCCATGATCTAATCCAGGTCAGCTCTTCATATGGTCCTCTTGGTATGAAGTATAGGAGGAGGAAAGAGGATTTTTGCAAATTTTTTCAGTTTCAGCAAACTCTATCACTATCTAGATCTTGAGTCCTTCTTTATATGCATCTCTGGGAATAAAACAGTTATGTTACTATCAAACATGTTTCTTTCCAGTTTAAACTATAATTCTTACACTTTTCTTACTCGGAGCTTTTCCTACAGTTCTCTAAACAGCATTAGTTTTAGTAACAGCAAGATCAGTTGTATGACTAACTTTAATTCTGTTTTGGAAGTTTAAGTTGAATATGATAGTACCAGAGAATATGACACTTTCTGAACATACCAGGTATTTTCTCATGGAGAATCAATGGTCTTCTATGTCCTATGGACAGCGTTACTGAGGAAATAGCATGGCAGCAGCCTATACGCCCTTTACTCACTTGTCCTCCAGAATGGTAGTACATGATGGCTTCCTTGACTACAAGAAGTTTGAAAAGGTCTTGAGCAGATTGTTGTGCATAAGCCTAAATGTTCTTCACTGCTTGATTTTTTTTGATCATTACTGCTCTGTAAAATAACAGCAGACTAAAGGAAAAAAAACCTCTCATGCAAAACCATGAAGCCTCACCCCATAGGAATAAACATTAAGGTTCAGATGTATTTGAAACATCTGAGCTCAATCTTTTTTGTTTTGCGTTGCAACAAAATCTTCTGTGGTGTTTGCATTATTAAAATAAGTTATTGAATTTCCTTATACTCTGCAAGAAAAAGCTGTTGGAGGCTTTCATTATCTAGAGCCTTCATAATTTTTAAATTTTTGTATTTTTATAGTTTTAAGTTTTACAGGCTTTACTACACAGCTTTATCAGGTCATTAGATAGAAGTAGCTTTCTGAGTGATGTCAGGATTACAAGAGCTATTGCTCTGTTACCAGAAAGGAATTAATTTTATGCAATACATTCTGGAAATGAGGAAATATTCTTGAAATTGCCTTTAATAACAATAAGTACAGAAAAAGTTACGATATCGATTAAAAAAAAATCAATTTTAGATGCTAGCGTACCTTTACATCCTGTGATCAGCTACCTAGCGCTCCTGCCAGTAACACTTCATAACGGGACGTCTCAGCTTTTAGCACAAATGGGTTAACACAGTGGTGTTTACTCTTTAATCATATGTTGAAGAACTTGGGAGGAGGTGTAGGGAGAAAGGAGAACCACACAGAAGCAAAGGATAATTTATTTCAAGAGGTTGCCCTTTAAGTCAAGTATCTCTTGAATTTTTAAATAGCTTGATTGTTCAGTTTTAAAGGAAATCATAAACATTAAAGTAACTCAGCTTGAACAGCCAAAGATAGATAGATAGGTATTTCCTGTATATATTATGAAATATAATCATTTAAGAGGTTCAGTTTACTGCAATAAAATTAATTCCGTGTCAGCGAACATACGCTGTCTTACTGAAAATGAAGTGAATTTTTTTTTTGCCATTTTAATGAAAGAATAATAAAAGATTGAAGACCACCTGAATGTTTCCTTTTGAAAAGTGAGATAATCTTCATTCTAATATAATAAGACCTGTATTACAAAGGAGTTGGTTATACTTCAAATTAAAGATTCATTGTTGCCTGAAGAAAGGATTTAGGTATCTTTAGTCACACAAAACGATGCATCTGCATGCTGTTCTTAAATCAGCATGTAGGTGCAAAAGTGTCATCTTGTCAGAGATCATCAATAAAAATGAAGTAGGAAAGATCAAGTATATAAAAATAGAAAGTTTTAGCAAATGCAATTACACTTGCATCCCTTAATGAACTCTTATTGTCTACAGTATTCAAGATTTATTCAACTGCTACAAAAATTGGTGACATTGCCGTATGGTAACATTGAGGAGAAGTATATGCAAAAGTTTTCCAAAGAAATTGCTATACAATCGCAAAAAGTGGTTGTTGAACCTTTGAAGTATGATGAGCAAGGAGTTGCCTTCAGCACTGGTGAAGGTAAAAATTTCAAGTTCGTTGGTAATGACGCATAATTTTTCCTCTTCAGATGCCTCATGATACCAGTGTAGGACACTGCTGATGGTCTCACTTCCTCGTTTTGCATGCTTATGTGTATAGTGTATATACCATGTTGTATAAAAATATTATATAATGTTATAACATACTAAATTATGATAGGCTGGGTAACAAAGTTGGATTTGATGACACAAATCCTATCAACTATTAGTTTTTATTTGTATACTGTACAAATTTTATTTGTACTATATAGAGGACCCCATTGTGTCATGCATTGTACAATGCAGAAAGCTTTCTTTACCCCCAAAAGTTGACTTTTGGACTTAAAGACCGGAGGATGGGAGACATATAAATACAGATGGAGAACTTCATAGATGAAACAAAATGTTATCGCTTAATGTGGAAGTGGCATACTTAGACCACTGAGTAACCTCTATCATGACCTTTGTAGGCAGTCCCAAAAAGGAAGATTTTAAAGAGGATGTGAGGAATAAACAGCAAGGCAGTTGCATATTTACAGACAGCCAAGAAAAAGCAAAAGAGGACTTGTTAAATTTTCAAACAAATAGACGAAGCAAATCTAGAGGCAGGAGTGGGTCATTTGGTATTGAGTCAGAGGTGATGCTAGAGAGAAACCATGAAGGTGTCTGCGTTTTGTGAACACAGACTATTTAACATTTTCAGCAGAGGAACATATAGTGAAGGAATGATATAATCTGAGTGACTATCTAGGAAAATTAATGTAGCAACAAAATTGATAGGAAAGCCTGAAGATTTTCTGGACAGAGCATTTGCAAGTCTGTGCTTTCACACATACACACCTCTTTATATCTGTCCTGTACTTTTTCTGAGTCAAAGATGAAATGTGTTCCTAAGCAGTAGGAAGAGGATGATGATAATCAAGAACAAAGGTAGCAGAGAACTTGAGGGGCAACACAGAGCTCTATTCTGGCTGGATTGATTTCAAGATGATGTCACGAAAATGTGAAAAAGCCGAACTGAGATTTGATCCAGAGTGGTTTTCAGTAGTGTCTTCAGAATAGTAGTTGGTGAACGTGCAAGCGATGTTATTCAAGAAAAGCCAGATAACTTCAAGAACAGTATTGTTTGTGTCTCCCATCACCCTCCAAGTTAAACTAATGGTCTAATCTGTTTCAAAATCCATTTATCAAAATAATTATTTCCTTTGTGTTACAGAAGATCACTCTTTAGGCTTTAGGGTAGAGAATTTGTTGTGCTTTAACTTGAAGCTAATGCTTTTACAGACAGAACTAAATTATAACAGATAATTTCTGAGGAAACTATGTTAAATGATGCTTAAGCATTGCTTATACCAGTATAATTAAAGTATTACCTTCTTTCATGTGAATATTCTTAAACTGCTGTACTTCTAGATGATTTTTATAAAGTATTTTAATATTTGACTTAGAAATTGTGTTTTTGACAAACACGGATGTTCAACAAACTGTTTCTTTTCCTATATTGTGACCTCACTAGATCGAGAAAATTTCCTGATCTGCAAAGTTATGGAGATACACTATTATCTTCTCCCCTTTTTTCCACTAATAGAAACAGTTTGAATTCATGAAGTCTTTCATAGCTTTCAAAACAGGAAAGAGCCTTTTGGATCATTGACAAGCCTGCAAATGATACATAAACTGAAATATATTGCAAGTTGTTCATTGTTTGTATTTGCTTCCTTCTCCTCACTTTTGGTTCCTGTAGCATTCAAAAAGAAACCTTTTGTAGTGTATGAAATTGGAAGATTTGCTTAACTTTTTGAGCACTTGAAATTCTGCAAAATATATTGGAGTCACATAACAGATTGGTTTTACTTCCTGTAAGGTCAAAGAAAAACTGCAAGAGCTACTGCAGTAGTTTATGACAATGGAAGTGGAAAAATTACAGTGAATGGAGTGGATTTTTTACATTACTTTCCAGTGCTGCAGGACAGGTAAGAGCATTATGAAATGCTGCATCATTACTGTAAAGAAAATATTTCAACAGAAGTCAGGCCATACAGTTATATTTTAGTGCTATATTCCATGGAGTTGATGTTATGTGTCTCCTCCTCCTGCCCCCTGTAAGTATCTATTTTATGAAAACTAGCCTTGTTTTTCCTCCTAGTGTCGAGGTCTTTGTAGTATAAGAGCTGATAGCTAAGCCTTGCTCTCAGTATTTCTCATCTCTCCCTTTCTGAAGTAGTGCAAAAATCAAGAATGTGCCCATATCCACACGTGCCTGTGTGGATACTTTTTTGTCCTCTTAGAAAAGGCTTGCAGTTTACTTAAAAACAAAACAAAACAAAAAAACCCCACCTCTTACAATATGTTTCCTGAGAGACTTACAGACTCATGTGTGATTACTGTCATGCGGTAGCGTAGTGGAAACAAACAAGGTGAGACACTTCATATAAAGCTTCAGATTTTCAAGGATATGCAGTTTGCTAGCCTTTTGTAGATAAAACTTCTCGTAAGGCATAAAAAGTTTACTGCATCAGCCTTACATGATTTTTATTTTTTTATGTATTGTGGTAACTAAATTCAAGAACAGAGTGAGAGGTTGCTCAGCCTTAATATCCAGAGCTGACAAATTTGGCATTTGTAAGTAAATCAGTGAGACAAACTGAATTGCAAAACCAAACTTGAAATACATACCCTTGGCACTCTGCATGTGGACCTGCTGGTGAATTTCCAATTAATTTTGTTGCTTTCAGTAGATGTTAGGGATCTAAATGCCTTTTTGGAGCTCTCTGAAAGTTAACTGTGGTTTTCTACATATACTATAATAGGAAATGTACCTAAAATGTAATTGATGTAAGTATATAAACTTTTATTTATTTTTATTTTTTTTTGAAGAGAACAGTTGTTGTTCCCTTTCCAGTTTCTTGATAGAATTGGAAAACATGATATGATCTGCACAGTCTCTGGTGGAGGAAGATCTTCACAGGCTGGAGCAATACGTTTAGCCTCTGCAAAAGCCTTGAGGAGTTTTGTTACTGAAAAGGAGGTGGAATTTATGAGGCAAGGTAGAAGTAGAAAATTCTATTTTATAATTAACTGAATTAATACAATAATGATGAAGGACCAGATGCTGTAAATTCGGGTAAATAATCCCAGTGAAATCCTCTATGTATATATGAATTGGATCTGTATTTATTTGTAAATTGTTTTCAGTTGTTTCCTAACATCCTTTGTATACATTTCGGATGACTTGTCTAGGTTCATAAACTAGTTTGTATTGTGTCTACATAGAATCAAAACCAAAACATGAATATATATTCACTAACAAATAAATCTGAACCAGGCATTTTGTGAGCAATAAACTAGTTATACTGTATTTTGTTTCACTTGGGCAGCCTCACCTTGCTCATGTTTTAAAAGCTTTATTATCAAACACTTTTGAGTTAGCTTTGAAGGGGATGGTAATGAACACAAACAAATTGCATGAAACAAGCCAGAATGAAGGAGCTTTTTTCCTCTGTTGCCTAATTCAGAGTTCACAATTTAACTAGGGTGTACAGTATACAACTACTTGGATACTTAGGTAACTACAGTATTTAATGGTTAACTTCTCAATGGTTACCCTTGTGGCAACTGGAGAATTATGAACAATGAGCTTTTAATTATGCTTTTAGCACTAGTAAGGAGGATATCGATATGTATTCCTATTAGAACAGTTACTTTTCCATTCTGTTCCCATCCGCAGAAGTAATGCTATCTTTATGCCCGTGTCTTTGCAACAAGTTTCTCTGAATATGGTTTTTCAATATTGACAAGTGTACCTTGTTAGGAATACTCCTGTAAATGGACTTTTTAAAGAACCCAGTGTATATAATGAGATCAGCATAATAACTATGAGCAGGTTTTGGACATTGCTAAATATGCTTTTGAAACACGTCTACTGTAAAGGTTTAAGTAAAATGTATTTAAAGCAATAATCTGGAATTTTTTTTAGGTTTTGTAAAGTAAAATATGGAAAGTTCAGTTATTAAAGAAAAGTTTAAATGTTATAGTGTCTGATTAATTTTTTTTAGCTTGTTTTATACTGAACCTTTATCCTTCTAGATGTGTAATTCATATGCAAAATTACTAGCTATCTTTAATCCCCCTATTGGCATGCACGTGTAGTATACAGGTAATATAAACTACTAACAATAAATAAATGCAGTTTTTCTGTGTTCTGTAGCTGGACTACTAACACTTGACCCACGTGTGAAGGAACGAAAAAAGCCTGGTCAAGAGGGAGCCAGACGAAAGTTCACCTGGAAAAAGCGTTAAGTCTGAGCAGATTAAAGAAATGCAGAATGCTACAAGAATTTCAGAACATACCTAATTATGGTTTTAAACTGTTATATAAATGTATTTAGTAATAAATATTTTTTCCATTATGACTACCACGTTTTCTCTATTTAAAAAGCAACAAACAACTTTATGCTTTTTTATATAAAATAAAATTTTGAAAATTGTGGCATGATTTGTCAAAATACTAGATCTAGAATAGCAGCTTGAATTACAGGTTTATGTCTTAGCTCCACTGAAATCGATCACAATTTGTTATTGGTGGATTATAACTTTTCAAAAATTAGTCTATTTGTTTAATGACTTGAGTATCTAAATTCCAGAGTTGGGCAACTACTAAACAGATATTTGGACTACAGTGTTGAAGTGCCTCTCTGCCTCACAGGAATTTGAGGCAAAGTGGCAATTTCCCACCTAACTATGGTAGGGTGGAAAAATAATGAGAATGGTAATGACAATTGAGGGGCTGTAGAGAGAACAATCACAGAAGCTAAGCTTTTTCTGTGGAATCTGTTGTCTTCAGGATCCCTCCATAGGTTAAGCAGAGAGTGATTCAGAGTAAATATCTAATTCTAGGTGCTCTGAATCACCCTCTTGGGGAGCCACCACTCCAGAGGGTTCTTCCCCATAATTGTAGAAAGAGCTGGGGGGACTAGGCTGGAGTTGGTCTTCTCAAAAACTCTCCTTCTCTACTTCTTAAATCTCAAGGGACCTGATCAAGATGTGTTCTGAATACGGCTAATGTACAGATAGCAATGAACTCTGTCAAATACAGTCATAACTTTACTTTTTAAAAATCAGAAGTAGGAGGTGATGACAGTGCTGCCCATTGCCTATGTATAATTGTAGCCTTCCAAAATAGATTACTTCTTACAGCAGTTACCCCCAAAGTGAAAAAAAATTGGTTTATTTTCATCTTTCTTCCTGAGACAGAGGTCAAATATATAGTGCTTCCAGGAAGAATGCACTGATCACTAAACTATAGGAAGGCATCCTTCACCTCTTCTGTAGGAACTGGACTACAGCTGAAAAGAAGGTAAGGTTTTTTGAAGCAAGGGAAATCCCATAACATAAGCAAGCTGATGAAGTAAGCTAGATGAACAGGCAATGAGGTACATTGAAAATGGAATGGCAGAGCTCAGAGTTGTGATAAGTGACACAAAGTCTAGTTGGAAGCCTGTAACTGTGTGTACTCTGGGGTCAATCCTGTCCAATTTATTCATCGGCGATCTGGACAAAGGGATAGAATGCAACCTCAGCAAGTCTGCTGATGTTACCAAACTAGGAGTGGATGATAAACTAGAGGGCTGTGCTGCCATTCAGAGGGACCTTGACAGGCTGGAGGGAAGTGCAAAGAGGACTTCATAAAGTTCAGCAATGGGAAGTGTCCTCTATTCTTGGAGCATAATCCTCCACCCAGAGAGAAATAACCCCATACACCAGTACAGGCTGGGGGCTGATTTGCTGGAAAGCAGCTCTGCAGAGAAGGACCCAGGAGAAGTCCTGGTAAAAAGCAAGTTGACCATGAGCCAGCAATGTGCCCTTGTGGCAAAGAGGGCCAATGGTATCTTGGGCTGTGTTAGGTGGAGTGTTGTAAACAGGTCAAGGGAAGTGATGTTTCTACTCAGCCCTGGTGAGGCCACATCTGGAATGGTGTGTCCAGTTTGGGGCTCCCCAGTATAAGTGAGACACAGAGCTACTGAAGCAAGTACAGTAAAGGGCCATGAGGATACTTGAGGGACAAAAGCATCTTTGTATGAGAAAAGGCTGAAAGAGCTGGGACTATTTAGCCTGGAGAAGAGAAGACAAGGAGCGTGTTAAGAGGACAGGGCCAGAATCTGTTGGTGATGTCCAGTATCAGGATAAGAAGCGATGGGCACAAACTGAAACACAGGAAATTTCATCTGAATCTGAGGAAGAACCTTTTCATTGTGAGAGTGACTGAGCACTGGAACAAGTTGTCCAGAGTGATTACAGAGCCTCCATCCTTGGAGATATTAAAAACCATCTAGATAGGGTCCTAGGCAACCTTCTAGGTGACCCTACTTAAGCAGGGAATTGGACTAGATGATCACTAAAGGTCTCTTCCAACCATGACTGTCGTGTGATTCTCTGAAATACAGCTCTGTAGTTCTAATAATCAGGGCATCTGCCCAGCTATGAGAAATTCTGGGTTCCTTCCAAGTTTCTTTTAATTTAAAGGACTGAATACCTGGAATTTTTCCTTCCCAGCTGAGTTTTCTAAGTGCTAAAGTATAGCCTTTTCTCATTTATATTTGCCATAGATCATACCAAAAATAATACAGTGCACAGGTCACAAAATGTACTAGGAAGTCATGGCAGGTAGTATACAAACGACTAGGAGTGATTTCTGTGGATCACTGTTCCCAAGCACCGTTCAAGAGGGGTCAGTAAACGATAGACCTGCTGCACTGAGTAAACAGGATCAGAAATTGGGCTTGGCTGATACATTTCTGATTCGTATTTCTGTAAGACCAGTCTGTGCTTCTTTTAACTGTTGCTTTTCAAGAACACTCAGTAAACTTGGACAATATTTGTCTAGTATGACTGGTAGCTTTAGCATGGCTAAAATTCAGTGTCTCAGAATCAGAATACAAGACCGGTTCGAGCTGAGTTTGACAAACAGCTGAGGCAGTTCACCTGACTGAAAGGCAAGTGGGGGCTCCATAAGACATACTTTACACTAAGGGGAATAGCAAGTTGCTTAATTAGAATTTCTGTTGTTAACTCTGAATTGCTTGTGTGCAGCAAGCTATATCGTGTTTAAATAAAAGCTAACTGTGACTTCTGATAAAAAGATTCAATAAACCATCCCTTCTGAGATGGATACTGAAGGATGTTTTTATAATGTGCTTATACACTGAAGCATGTACGTAAGCATATGAACTTAAATGAAGGTGCTAGCTGAAGAAAATAGGAAGAGAAAAAGATGAAAGTTAACAACTGAATACACATTTGTGAATACTCAAGTAAAACTTAATCAGTTTGACCATATTCATCTTATAAATATGTATAACAGCTTATATTTTCACTTGTACCAAATTAATCACCTCACATACCTGTCAACAGTTTGGAGTTAAGAGATGAAACAATTACACTCAAGACTATCTCAGTAGTGTTAGAGCTGATCAAAAAGTGAACATACTATTTTTCATTGATTTACTCATTCATCAGAACTGAGTATTTTATGAGAGAACTCTCCTTAGAGTTGTTAATTTTGATTTATGACAGCAGCACAGTAGTAGAACCAGATTATCAATCTGAATAATCTAACTTCCCTTTCTTTATTCCCTTGTACAGTTTCACATTTCAAACTACCCAATTTATATGTACTCTACACCTCTTGCCTGTTGCTCACGTGCACTTAGAGCTGTTTTAATCCCTGCCGTTCACCTGATCTACATGTCCCATCGCTGTTTTCTTGAGTGGAGGCTGCAACTTAGACTTTCATGGGAAGGAGTCCAAGTGAATGTCCCAAGGCTAGCGGGGATGTGCCACATCGGGGGGCATCCAAGGCAGTTTTCAAGGTTCTTTCACTGAATAGTGTCTTATCCCTCAGTTTTGAGAGAAACTGTAATTTATAAAAAATAGCAATTAGAAAAACAATTATTAATGAGCAACATATGATCCCAGAGGAGCACGAATAGTTCCTTGCACATACTAGCTTGGTAAGCCCAGTCTTCCACCTCAAAATTACTCAGCCCTTGAGGCTGGTAACACTTCCCAAAGGGTCCTTTGCTATCCGAGAGCATGGGAGGAAAAGTCAAGGCTCTTGCCAAGGTTATCAAAAGCCACAGCCTGCAACTGCACGTGCATCAGGCTTCTCAGCTCGCAACTTTGAACCGCTGGCTCTCTGCTCTGTCTTATTTTTGTAAGTGAACGAGAGTTCAGAAAAGTATCTTGAATGTGAGAGACGCTTATGCTTACAGCATTAAGATGTTCTCTGAATACAGGTGTAGAGAACGTGCCTGCCCTGCTTCCCAGCAGATGTGTGTCCTCATTCCAGATGCATGTCCTGATTCATCCAGGCTCTTTTCTCCTGCACCACGTTGGTGTTTTGCTTTGATAACAAGATAGCAAAATTGGCTCTTAAGACGAATGGAATATATCCAGTGAATTTCTGGGAATTTTCACATTTCTTTGGTCAGAAGGTAAAGCTGCAAAGGTGTTTGTGCTTTGTATTAATGCTGCTATTTTACCACAAGATGGAGCAGTTTACAATCTAATGAAACCAGCTGTTTTCAAAGGTGATCTGTAGGCTTGCTTAGGAAAGAAATGATGATGAAACTTGCAAATAAATACTGGGTTTATGACAGCAAATGAAAATAAATGTAAATAAATACATTAGGTCTCTAAAACGTAAATTCATATTTTGTTTCCCGGAAATTTTTCTACTGACAAGAACAAAATTCAGTCAGAAATAAATGTGAGATGATGCCAGTCCTAAGCAATCTGATTTCAATGTACAAATAATATCTTCAAATTAATATTTCAGATGATATGCTAAGAAATGTCAGTAGATGTGTGAAACCTGAGATTGGAGCTGTAACACTGTGCCAGTCATCATAATATTAAAAATTACTGATCTCTCTGAAAGCTGATGACTTCCAATATCACCCTGGTAGTGAACAGTCATAATCCTGATACATTTTTGAACCCATTTAAAATGAACAGGAAGTTTTTGTACACTATTACTAACATGAATGTCAAGCAAGTATATGCTAAAAAATCTTTATGAAATTTGATTTAAGGAGTTTTAATGATTTCCCCAAGGCTTGTGTTTAAGTCATTGTCCCATCTTCTATCCAGAGCCCATAATACATGTAAAAATAAGAAATATTTTTACTGTTTGCTAGATTGATTTCTAGCTAAAAACAATAAAAAAACACTAATGGTTGTGATAAATCTTAGATATACATTAAATGAGTGTAATATAAATGTGAACATATATCATGATTTCAAATGTAACATCCAGAAATGACACTACACTTCAGTCAAGCCAGTCATATCAGAATAGTTCAAGTCACTGATGTGATTGCACTGTCTTTGTGTTTGTTGTTCTGTCTGAATGTTACATTGGTCAAAATTCAGAGGATGCTGTAGTAATGCACATGAAAAACAGAAAATGATTGAAAATGAAGTTAGCAGCCCATCTATCTGACTTTTTTTTATTGTTTGTAAAATCTTTCTTTTTTACTGTTTGAAAATATTTGAAGGGATAATGCATTGTAGTGTCCTATATACTCCTATTTCAATAATCAGCAACAGAAATCTTGATTTGGGGAGGTGGGTTTTTTTTATTATTATTTTTTATTTTTTTTTATTTTCTTGATTAAAAAATAAATAGAAAAATAGAAAAGAGCAACCTAAAGATTAGACAAAAACATGAAAAGAGTTTTCTCTGTGAGTGTTACCATAGTAAGTTAATTCAATTGCTTCTGATTAGCACATTGTATGAAAAACTTGTTTTTCATACAATATTTTACTCTTTCATAAAAATGGTTTAGTAATATTTGCCTGAGAAATGGCAGAACTAAAATCAAGACATTATGACTTCAGGCAATGAAACCCCTATATAAAGCTACATACTAATTTCTGGCAATTTATCTAAATAATAACGTGTATCAGTTTCTCTCTGTTACTAATATGAGATTGCTCGTTCTGGCCAAGAAAAAGGGGATTTTGCATTGAAATCTGCATTTCACCAATACAGTTATTTTCATTAAACCCTTGTGCATACAGAAATTAATTTTCACAACATTTTTCTGTGATATTTCTATGCAGGTAAGGACTCACGGGCTGGAATTGGAAGGAAGTGTATTATTTATGCTCTGCTAGCACCCAGTGGGCACCACTGGAAGTCTCACCTTACTAAATGTCCTACCAACATGCACTGCTATGAATTGCTGACCACGTACCTGCCCATATAACCAAAACAGAAGGGCAGAGTAGGAGACCACGTACTGTTCAAGAAATCACCCTGGACCACTTTGTCAGCCTTCAGTTTCAGTGATAGTTTTCAGTATTCAGTATTCAATAACTGAATATTGAAGTTTCTCTACTGGGGCAATATCAGTCCCACCTGCCACTTCTCTCCCAGTTACCACCCACATTAGCAGTAACCAGTGCTCCCCTGCTGAGGTGGTAGCGCATGTGTTCCTGGGGCGAAGAGCCTCTGGGGTCCACAGAGGAAGGTGTATTTCAACACAGTAAAGCTTGAAGGCATTCAAGATGTGTGCTGGCCATTTCTTCATCATGTCAAGTGATGTCATATTCAGATGCTGAAAACACTAGCATAAAAAATTATATAAGCAGGGTAGTGTGCTCACCCCAGGTCCACTATAGGCTAGCAGACCGTGTGAGCAACTTTGGACTAACAGATGATGATCAGGAGATCCAAGATGATACGCTAATATTTTCCTTCTAAAAGTGCCATTTTGTCTCTGAAATCAACAAAAGAAACATCTCTTCTGCCTCAGGATGGTCTCAGGTTCTTTTCGGCTTGCCCAGTTATACTTTCCTTCAGTAACTGCTGCTTTTCATAAGGCAAGACAAGGTATGATGACACCATGACAAAGATAACTGCATCAGGGGTACCAAGCAGGGGTGATTTCATGATCTCCAGCTTGTCTTGATACAATCCTTATTTCAGGTCCCAGAGCAGCCCTACAGGATTCAGGCTGGTGCCTCCTGTAGAACTGTGACCCATCTTGCAGCTTGGATTCTGGAGAGCATATAGGCAGTAGCAGCTGTAATGCTTTTTAGCCGGGGGGATATCAACAGAAAATTTTTGTTTAGATGTGTAAACATGTAAGGTAACAGAGGTTTTAGAGAAAAATATTGTGCAAAGCAAGATCAATATCAGTTATTCATTATCAAGATAACACGAAAGACAAGAATAGAAGAAAAAAAGTCATTGCTTTGTTAGGGACTTTGTGACTGTCTCCTATACATCATTTTTCACACTGAGTGCCACGTGACTGTCCTTATAAGTGTGGGGTTAGCCATCAAAATCCTCTAATGACTACTACACAGGCGCACAAATGTATGAGAACCCTTTAATATGCATACCGAACTTACTGTTCAACATAAAAATTCTGCTTCATTCATTTTCACTGTAAAAAGGAGGGTTTAAGTACACAGTTACACAACATGGTCACCACTCACCTCCCAAAATTACAGAGCAGCTAGGATTGCCAGGATCTTCCAACTTTCTGCTGCATGCCACCTTTCACGCTTAACCTAAGTTGCCACCTCCTCGTCTCAGTAAGTAGTTTTGGGACAGCTAAGGAAAACCCCACCAGCAGCTACTGTTTTGGTGTGTGGCAGTGCCATATTTGTGCTGGCAAGTGCACTGTCTGCATTTAGTGCAAGCAGGAATTAAGACCTAGAAAAACTTTACTGAGGGTTATAAAGTTCTGGTGGGGATGGACCCCAGCACCCCTAAAGCAAGGGCTGCACCTTCTCACATAGGTACAATAGACTTACTCTTTTCTAGTAATGAACATCTTTATCAGCACCAAGAAGGAAGGTGTTCAACCAGCTTATACATAAATTCAAGTGGACCAATTTTTCATGTGACAGACAGCTAAAACACCTACATCCACTTCCTCTGGAACACAAAAAATTGGGACCTGTTATTTAGTAAAAGCTCACCCACCAATTATTTCATCTGCAAAGTAGAGAGGAATTTGTTTTTCCTCTCATCCAGCTGCAGTTAAATCCCCAAGAATTTAAAGCTTTATCTCTAATGAGACCCTAACATGAGTGTTGACACCTCTTCAGTGGTTTTGAGCCAAGGCCACAGGGCTCCCTCCTATATTTTTCACCTAAGGCAGCTTTCTGGTAGCTATTATTTCTACTAGGAGAACTAATGATATATATGTAGGCTCTAGTAGTCAGCTTTCTTCACAGAGTTTCTTTCCCCATGAAGATGTCGCTCTGAGGCCCTTTCTGAATTCCCTCCTAACATTACCTCTGAGCTTCATTTAATTTCAAAGGTTAAGCAAACAGGTAGATTATTCTTTCTCTCAAAGTACATGCTTTGGGGGACGAAGAATTCCTTTCTGCTTATGTTGCCAAGGATACTTAATGATTTTGTTTAACTAAGACAAAATGCAAAAGGAAGATGATATTTAGAAAATGTCATTAGAAAAACACTTGCTGCTTTATTTCTGTAACAGAAATATTACTAACTATTTCTACCTTAACACATCTGGGATAGCTGATTGCCTCAGCTCTGCGAATGGAGCTGGTATTGATGGGCTGAGCGCCCAAAGCATATGTAGCACCTTTTGGAAGATTCAGCAGGTACCTCAGACCAGAAAGTTGCCCAATAAGGATATTCCAAGGTAAGGAACAAGAAATATGCAGCAGACAGAACAAGGACAGCTCAGAGCAGTACCCGAATCAAGGGTGCTGACCTTGCTGTGGTCAGCTATCAGCTGCAGCACCGGCTGATGAAGCGACGGGTGCCGGTCTCTAGTTAATTCAGCCACTGGAGACATCTCCATTCATTAGGGATGGGACCCTCCCCTCCCCCCCCATCCCCTAGATGTACCTGCCAGCAGTGGGAGACCAGGCAGCCTACAGCCAGCCCAGACACGGCTAGGGAGAGGCCACGCGGTGGGAAGGAGAAGCAGCAAGCCAGAGCGCTCACACTCTGCACCAGGAGAGCTGTGCCCCTGCCCTGGGGCAGTGTGGCTGATTCAAATTCTCTCATTTACCAATAAAAAGGGAGTAATAGCTGCATCTCATAATCCAATAAATTGATTGTGTTTTACTTGAAGGAGTTTATCATTTACAAACACAATGCTTTATTTTGATATAAAGTTTATCAGTGTTTAACATCAAAAGTCAAGACTGCCTGATCCACTGCCTGAATTTGACAGAAGTCTGGTTGCCTTCTTTTGTACAAAGCCAATTTAGGAACCTACTACTTATTTGAATAGGCATGAAAAGAGCTCCTCTTTGATCATTGTAGTAGACCAAAAGCTGTAGTCTGACATCCCTTAACTCTGATGCAAATTGTCAAAAAATTTGTTTCAAACAAAAAATTTTGTTTCAACAAAAAATTTTGTTTCAAAATGAGTACTTAACAACCATTAAAGCATCTTTACAGAAACGTCACTACCCTTGTTACATCTGTACCTTTGGTTAGTTTCTTCCCCCTCTTCCAATTTTCTTCCAGCATCTTGCAGCTTGCCCATTATTTGGACGTATAATTAGAAATCCATTATTATGTTTTATGGAGATGTAAAGAGTAGGAAGAAAGCTGCATAACTACTTTTTACATACAGCATGCAAATTATCCACCTTGTGTATTTTGGCTCTGAATGTTCAGCAGATGTAGTTTCATTTCCCTTGGATCTCTGTTTACCCATTTTTATTGCGAGTCATCAAGCATAGCAGCAGAAAAATCAAAATGGGAAGGGGGAGGAAACTCTCCACACAAGCAGCTTAGCATGCCCCAATAGCTGAATGGTATCAACATTAATGCATTTCACCTACACAGTGCTGTGCAAGGCCATTATTTATAACTGATGGTCACAGAAATTGTGTGAGTATTAAATGTGGCATGAGAAAATGGTAACTGCCAAGTCAGAATAGATGGTAAAGTGCGTCGAAGGATATGATTTTTTAATGTTTTACCCCAATAAAATATGTACTGGAAAAGGATGCAGAATGTGGCTTTGATGGCATCTCACAGCTCACGATGAGCAAAAGCCTGTTTCCTCAACTTGGTTCTTCCAGCTGAACTTCTTTCTAGTCTTGCCCAAGTGTAAGTGTGACACACAGAGGACCTGATTCAAAGTCAGTGCAAATCTTCTTATTGACTTCATGGGCCTTTAAATCAAATCTAAAAATTTGCTTTTTAGATTGCTCCATCATCATCTCCGAAATTTCGTAGGTGCCTATGGTAGACAGTGTAGGTCACAGTCCTGCCCTGGCTACCTTCTCATTTACCAGCCAAGAGGAGAGCTAACAGGGTGGGTGGAGGTTCATCCCAGTTCCATCAACCCTTCCCCCCACCTCGAGATAGACATGTCATGAGTCAAGAGACCCTGACATGGCCCTGTGTGGGGCAAGCACAGGCTTCTCCATGCTGAGGTTTGTGAGGAGGAAGGCCTGGCAGAGCGCTGGCAGCTGTGACTCCTCATACTGGCAGTGCCCCTTTCGAGATGGCCTTGAACATTTAACTCCTTGAGAGAAGTGCTAGCTTTGCCGTGGCTTTTGGAGGGCCCATTTTTGGACACCTACCAGGTTCCCCAAGTGACAGGGTACTTCTTAGTGGATAGAGAGTGTGCTGGACATAAAGCAAAGATTACTTTGAATTAGTGTTGGTCATTGAGTCTGGTATAAATGCGAGGAAGTGGCTCTTGGATAAAGTTTGAGGTTTTTTCTGTTTATCTATTTGTTTTAAGAGGGCAGGAGAATGTTGCCAGTGTTTGGAGAAGAGCTGGCATCAAAGGAAAGGATGGACTTTCTTAATGGAGGCATACTAGAGCTATGCTATAGGAATTTCGACTGCACATAGTGCAGGGTCCAGGTTTTAGTGGCTCAGTGTGATTTTCTGATTGTTACATTTTAAGATTAAAAAAGTGCAAAGTGCACCTAGCAGGTATGCATTTAGAAGATGGTCTCTTTTCCAAATACTCTTTTATCAAATTTCTTTAGTCACTGATGGGAATAAATAGCCATAACGTCTCTGTAACATGTAGACTTTTCCACAGAATTACCACTCTAAACAGCTACTGGTTTTCCTTAGCATCTAATTTCACATAGCTGGCAAAATAATACATTGTAGTTTATTCTTTCTCCTGGGAAAAAAAAAACAAAAAAAAATTATTATTTCTTAAGCTGATTTGAGAAATGCTATAGTTCTTAGGAAAGTCATGTAGTTATAGAGACTGGAGTAATTCAGACTCAATATTGCAATTGAGAAGTCCTCACACTGCTGGCCTAGGACATGGGAAACAGTTCATGTGTGACTACAGAGAAGTTGCTTTCAGTCTGAGCATGCACTTCAAATATTCAGTAATACTCATTACAAACCTTTAGTTAACAGTGTAAATGGCGTTGCACCAGCAGTCTGCCTAGTTATTGGTCTTTCTGAGCTTCCAGGAGAGAATTCAGATAAGAAAGGCTGACACCTGACACTGTTTCTGACCATGTCTGTTCACCCTCACAGCTGCTGGCAGGCAGCCTGTAGCCCATGCCACTGTGTCCATGCTGTGTCATGAGTAAGGTCTTCACAGCTGACAGCACTGGAGATGCTGTTCACACAGGAGAAGCATGCTGCCTTCTTACCTGCTCCAAGATGGCCACTGGCCCTCCAAGGGCTCCATTCACCAGACTTCTTGAACTTTTTCAACCTCATATGGGTACACAAATGTTTAGCTTATGGTCAAAACTCAGCCACAACTTTTCGGCAGCATAGGTGAAACTGAATTTTGTTTCTAGGATGAGGGGTTCTGCTCAGAATCGAGAAAGCTGAAGCAGTAGAGAAGGTCAGGCCTCTTGTTTCTGCCGCCATCAACAAGACTGGAGAGAAAAGATCAATGACTGCTGCTTCTGGGTGATACCAATCCTTCCTCAAGAATGAATGATATTCTTTCTGTGTATCTTCACCTCCTTGACGGCAGCACTGACAGCCATCCTGGCTTTCCAGGACCCTAGTTTGTGTGAAAGAGGCAGTAAAACTATGGTCAGTCTGTTGCATCTAGATGTTTGCCCCTACAGGCAATTTGCTTCCTTTGCCTACATCAAAATTGGCCTGACAGGAGAGGGGAGGCTTTGTCTGAACTGGATGTCTACCACAGTCCTTTCCATATATGACTAAAAAGTGATTAGACTGCACTTGTGCGAACATCTATCTTTTTCATCTTAAACAAGGAGGGCTGCTATAACGTTTTAGCCTTACTTGAAGGAGAGGGTGGAATTAGGACTGTTGCTTACATATCACCATGGCCAATAACACCTATAGCTAAGGGCTTAGACCAAGGCAGTGATTCAGTTCAATCAAGTACAGACCAGAAGGACTCCAAATCAGATCTCTCCCATTTATGCATTGCTATCCCATTTATGGATCCCATTTACAGAATGTGTCTGCAGGTCCAACAGCTGTAGAAACTTTTTCTTTTTTTAATCACTAGTGTAAGAAGATATATCTCTTGGTACATCTAGGGAGTAGATATGTTGAGGAAGCAGGTGCCAGTTCTCCATAGTTACTTTTAAGAGCCAAAATGTGCTTTAGTGCTGATTTTTAATTTTAAGGCAATATTGAGAACTTAAAAACCCTTCTTCTTCTTCTTCTTCTTTTTTTTTTTTTTTTTTATTTGATCCAGCTGGAGCTTGTGCTTCCTCTTTAACTTTTTCTTTTATTATTTAAAATTCTTAATTATCTGAGACAAAATTGGTAAGGAAATCTGCAGAATCTAGGGATTCCACAGAGCTCACTCTATAAACACTCAGGCTATTCACTGTTGCCAAATAGACATGTGCCAACTCTAAAACACCCACCCACTCTCTCCTTCTGCCGCAGCAAACTAATAAGCGCATTGATTACATTCATTTAAAGAAAAACATTGCTCTTTTAATCTTCACATTTCGTATGCTTTAGATTTCTGATTACGAGAGATATCCTGTTTATCACATATCATGTGGTGAAAAAGCTACTTGACACACCTCAACGCATTAGATATTTTAAAAGAATATTTTATAGGATACCGGCAAGTGGTGGTAGGAGATAATTATCATTTCCTGCAAGCTGTTGTTGTACTATTTGCAAGATGAGCAAGAGGTCTCTTAAATGTGATTTTTGTAAAGGTCCCTTAAATGCCTCCAATCCCCCAAACAAAAATGTTCATATGCAGTTTCTCTCTTCCTTCCTTCTTCTTCCCACTCCCTCAAATCTGGAAGAAGATTGTTATAATAATATGAGACAAACACATGATGCCTATTTCAGCAGTCTGTAAAAATCAGTCATTAAGAATTAAAAATGTGTGTGTGTGTGTGTGTTTGTATGCACATATACAGATGTATATACACAAATACAAAGCTAATTATCAGATGTATGGATTGTATATATATTGTTGAGGTATATAATGTAAATTTAAGCCAAACTTGTTCAACTCTTAAAATAATGTTTTTGAACTTTTTCTTGAAAACCATCACAAACGTCCCCAAGAGAAGTGTGAAAGCCTTTACAAACATCACGTGTGTACACACGTAACTCCACGTATGTAGATGTATGCAGAGACTTGCTTTTCCTGGTAGACCATTGTGGAGACAGCCCACCAGACTCCACATCTGCAGATCATGGATGGAAAACCTCGGCCTTAAACCCTGAGGCTGGTGTCGGCCCCCACCAGGCTGCCCGCCAAGCTGCAGCCCCCACGTAACTGGTTCTGCTGGATGGAGGTGTCCAGCGGTGCCCAAGGGCCATCTGAACTTGGACGTCCTGTCACTGGCCCGGTCCTGACTTCACAGCCTGTTCCCCCCTCTGTCTTTGTGCTCCTGAACCTCAGCGAAACTGCGTGGCGTAAAGAGCAGTGTTCAAGCCCTCAGAAATGCAGCTAGGGCATCTAGAGCCTCTTGAACTCCTGTATTTGAGACCAAGTTTTTAAGATATTTACAAATTAGTGAGTTCAGGCATCAGAGCGTGGCTCCCTTTGGGATATGACACTTCCCTTGTCCTTATGCAGGGCCACTGTACTGCTCCCGCTCAGCTGCAGCAGTGCTTCGCTCCGTCAGCAGGCACCTGATGAATCTTCAGCTGGGGCTATGCTGAGGTAAGAAACGTCAAAGGAGCTGGTTCTTAGCCTCTGCTAAAATACACGGACAATTGAATCGAAGAGCCTGTATTCCTCTTTACTTTTAGCAAGTAAGCAAGGGTAGCTTTGTTTTTTTTGCCCAGCAGTCCTGGTGTCTTTGGAGTGTGCTGTTTTCCTACTGTTCTGGTGATGCAATTATAATATCAGCATTTCAGGCATCTGCTAGTAATAAATCTAATGTCAGCCTAGGAATTTGAGGAAGGAACTAGGAAGCTCTGGGCAGAGAATCGTCGTGAAGCTTCAGCCCAGTGCCCAGTATTGGCCTCAAAAGTGACACAGTAGGCCAGAGAATAAACATGAACCTGCTGAGTGAATGAAAGCAAACAAAAGAAGGCACTTCTGCAAGTATTACAAATAAATTAAATGAATTAAACTCATAAATATGAATTAATAACATATACAGCACTGTGCAAGTCAGTGAGAAAAGTAACTGTGCAGCTGCTAGCGGGCCTTAAAAACTCATGACGTGGGAGGTGCTACTAGCAGAAGAGACTCTAAGGTAAAGTGTGAAAGCAGGAACTCAAATTCTAATCTGTTTGCTGTTCTTGCATTAAACTGAAAGATTTGGGGGAGTTTTGTTTGTAAAAGAAGAAAACACTTAGAATCTAAGTGATGAACCAAAACCTTAATTCATTTCGCTAAAATGCAATAGCACACTTCCAAAGACGGTTAATGGCAGGACATCCGCCCTGTTTGCTAACCATCAAAATCCTGCAGCTGTGTCGGTAACCACGCTCTGGAAGCTGCCCTGGTAGTGCCATGTTTCTTTTCAAAGGCTTCGTATTTGGCATGGCTGAAATCAGAAGCTAACCCTTAGATCCTCGGAGCGCTCTGGCGTGTAAGAGCTTGTACCGTCCCGACTCTGGCTGTGCAGCCTCGCTATGTCATACCAAAAAGGAGAGGATACCTGCAGGCAGCAGTCTGTTAAGAACTGAGATGTTGTTGCTACTGAACAGCAATATTGTCTGCATTGCTCAGTATACGTCTGCGTCCTCACTTACAGATCCATTTTGCTAGTTATCTTTAACACAGCTGCTTATTTCTGGCCCAGAACATGCACACTTCTAAAAATGCATCTTTTCTTCTGTTGTGTCGGCCTATTTATTACTAGACTGGATTCAAATTTTCAGTTAAAATCTGAAGCTAAAGATGGATATAAGAAAAACTGTACTTGTTTTTTTCGCCATATATGTGCAATTTGAATAGCTATTCTGGTATTTTAATGGTGACATTTACTAAGATTTGTAACTGCTAGGCAGCTCTTTCCTTCTCAAAATAGCTGTTCTGGTGGAACAACACAGAAAAAGCATTCTCATCTTATCATAATGTACTCTGACAAGGAATTTTCAGCTCTGCGTTTTGGCTTTTAATGTATTCTCAGCACTGCATTGTGGCTGGCAAGAGTGTCTTTAACCAGCCAATATGTAGCTGAAGAAAAAAAAGTTGCAGTAAGAGATTCAGGATGAATCTTCTCTTGATGTTTTCCATCTGCTTTCAACGTGAGTGCCTTTCTCTCTGGTGTCTTCCAGCAGAAGTGGAAGACACCAGCCAAAGGTTCCTCTGATTTATTACATATACATATCTGTATATTTTATTGGAGACTGGAGACTTTCCAAAATTTAGTAAGGATCAAATGTGTCATTGTAAAGAATGGGGCAACTGGCTGACACAGAAACGACCGAAAATATAGAGAAATCATGACTCACAATAGATGGATTTTGTTCACAAAACAAAATAGCAAACAAAACTTTGCTTCCAATAATTTAGTTTCTTTGTTGTCAGAATCGGAACTATTTATTTACAGGCTTAGATATGTGGATTTATCTGTCACAAATGAGGAAATCTTAAAGCTAAAGAATACTCTGAATTTTCAAGTGTTGATAAAAAGCCCTCTAAAGGGCTCAGTAGAAGTTATAATACCATTTCTCTGAGTCCAAGGGACTTGAAAATAGTCCCTAGCACATGAAAACATATGCTATAGAACTTTTTCCTTTTGTCACACATTCTCATTGCTATTTCTGTTGAGACATTCTGCTGCAGTGATCCTTGCAGGGAAGATTCCTAGAATCTTTCAATTCTTATTGCTTATACATTTTCTTTTCTTGACAGAACAATGAAATAGTTGACTTTGCCCAGAGCAATATCGTTAAAGCTAAACATGACACTTGTACCGTATGTTGGTCTGGAGCTATCTGAAGTACTTTCTGAATTTGTATGGAAGAAGAAGAAAAAATTCAGGCAATTGAAAAAATGTGATGCTAGACAGATAATGTTTGTAGTTAACATAAATCTATGTGTATATTAGTAGGCAGGTTAAAAAAGGAAGGAGTGTTTTGTATCTCAGAAACTCATCTTAAAATTTTTATTTATCATATGGTAAAGGAAATTCAGACTTAGATATTTTTGAGGACTTTTTTTGAGGAGCTACTAGCTTGCTTTTCAGTTAACATCTGTGCTTATCAGGTGACTAACGGAGGTCTGTCAGGATGTTTTATCCTTCATACCAAAATGCTGGAAAATAGACAGTATCCCACTGCCATCAGCTGCCAACTGCCACCTGCACTTCAGTCAAGGTGAGCAGGGAGCTGTGAGTGCTAATACAGGTCAGTGAGGAAGGGGAGTACACAGCAATTTCCTGGTTTGAGTACAAGAAGACAAAAATGAATGTCACTAGTTTTTGACAGACAATAAATCTAGTTTTTGTTTTTCCTTTACTCAGGAAGGAACTTGGCACACTTTATACATGGGGTCCACGCACACAACCTTAGTGGTTGCATGCATAATTGAGCAACTTTTTAAATGTTGCATGTCTCTTCACATTCCTCTCCCCCGAGCTACTGAGTCAATGCTTCAGGGGCTTAGGCAGGCACTGCTTCTGATCATGATGCTTGTATCATCCAGTTGAGAAGAGGTGACTTAAGTGCCAGCCTGAGACAAGCCAGTGAATTTTAGCTGTCAACTACCTAAGCTGTGAGATGTTAGAAATCATTGTGGAAACACACAGATGGCATATACAGAGTACCCTGGCAAATAGTACGGTTCTAAGAAAAACCTTCAACATCCATTTATGGACAAGTTGTGGGCAGGAAGAAAGGGTAAAGTCCGATGAATAAAATGATCTCAGTGAGCAGTTTAATTGTCTCTAATACTTTGATTTGTTCCTTGTGTGCTTGGGTTTATTTGGGGGATTTTTGCTTTCTTGATACCAGATTCTCATGCATTTCTGGTATCAAAGAATTACACAGAATGGCTGAGGTTGGAAGGGACCTCTGGAGATCATCTAGTCCAACACCTTTGCTCAAGCAGGGTCACCTAGAGCATGTTAGACAGGGTTGCATCCAGGTGGCTTTTGAATATCTCCAGAGAAGGAGACTCCACGACCTCTCCAGGAAACCTGTGCCAGTGCTCTGTCGTGGTAGGTCATGCTTTAGAAAGTTCTTGTGTCCAAACTGCACGCTTAGCACTACTAATGGTGCAGTGTTACAGGAGGAATGCACAGTTGTCTAAGCAAGTCATCTTCTTGACTTTCTTCCCTCTGTGACTACAGGGTACGAGGCATCCTCTGCCAAAGCAGGCATCCAGAATACATCAAATTGCACCTTGGCCTATATGATGTGCTCAGGCCCACTAGCTGAGCTGTCAATGTTTGTATTCAAGTGAGATGACTCCGAACCAGACTGTGCAAATTTCTTTTAAAATTTCACAAGACAGCAGTGAGCTACTTTCTATTGCTGAGAAGAAGCAGAAGGCCTAGATACACAAAACATGAGATCCAAACTTCTGTAGCTAAATTCTAAACAACTTAAATTCTACTGAGATGCTTTCATCTTTGGGGCTTGGGACTAGGCCTGTAGACTACACTCCTCCTTCCTTTTTTAACCTGCATATTAATACACACGTAGATTTATGCTAACTAGAAATATTTTTTGGCTAGTAACACTTTTTTTTTTCAATTGTCTGAATTTTTTCTTTTTCTTCCATAAGAATTCAGTCTCCCAGACCACATTGTATTCTGGGAGAACTGGACCACAAGAGATTTATAAATGCAAAACATGCCCAGCAGGGACTACCAAATCTAGCCAGTAGGCAAAGCTGAGGAGAAGGACACAGTTTAAAGACTATCTTTTAAATAGTCCTAGGGAACCGACCCAAGAAGGAGTTATTTTCATCAAACTGCACTTCAGCATTATGGCAGAGTGAGGGCAGCAGAGCGAACTTTAGTCCTTGCAGACATTCCCCTCCTTTTGTGAAAATTTCCGTGTCTACTCACTACGTAAGAGGGTACTTTAGTTCTTCTTTAGGCTTGCACGAGATGGAGAACACTGTAGGAGGAATAACTGCAGCTGGCGGCGGAATTATTCTCCTTTCAGGCTCACCTGTTTCCATGATGTACTGGCTGTTTTTCCCTATAGATCAGGGCTTTACTAGACTGGAATGCCATTCACAAAACACTTCCTGTCCTGGAGACTGTGTTCAACACAGGTGGCTTTTTATCACTAAGTATATGTGAGTGTTAAATTGAATGCGCTTGCTTGTCTAATATTTAACAAAGCACATTTAGTTAATGACTAATGTCCTGTTATTGCAGGAAGCTTTTAGTACCAAAAGGTTAAGTGGTTTGTTTGAATGTTGCCTGAGTATCTTTGCCCTGTCAGCTTGCTTTCTTTAAGTTAATTTGCTATTGATGTGATCGTATCTGACAAGCGGTGGGTAAAAGCAAACACAGGTTATATGGGTCTGCTTCCGTGATATCATTTTACTGGTATTTAGCAGTAGGTTTTAGTCAGCTGAGCCCCTAATTTGTTCAGTAAAAAGAAGCCAGATTTGAGCATAGGTCATACTCCACTAGGAATTATTTGCATCCGAGGCAAAGCACTTGGGCGGAAGTGATTAAAAAGCAGATAAAGGTAATGAGTCTACAAGAGGCCCCAACGCTTGCTGTGCATTTACACAGAGGAGTAGGTTTAGGAATGTTAAAACTAAAAAATGTAACAGCTAAATGCTAATAAAGCATCATGGAAACAAGTTTCTCCTACACCGGCATTATTGATATAAACTGCCTGTGAGATGTAGTCATAAAAATGGAAAACTTTTTTTGTAAGTTGCTCAAACTGCTTGAAAGCAATACTTGCTGCAGGAATAAACACTAAAGCTCTTACAGCAACAGCCTTTCCTTCGCCTTCCCTTTCCCCTTCCCCTTCCCCAGATCTTTACCTTCCCTAGAACATCTCTGTCACCAGTATCACCTGCATGAGAAGTTGTGTCCCGCAGAACACTGCAACATCCCACTGCCCTTGTGTGTTTAAGTGCTCTGCTGAAGCATCAGGCTCCTACAAAGCAGTCAGACCTCTTATGAATTTGGATCAAAAATAGGTATGAGGAAGTATTTTTGTAAATATTCTGAAATTCATCAAAAGACACCATTGCCTAAGACCCAGTGAACAATATCTACATCTGAAGTTTGCTAAGTTTCTTTTAAATTCAGCTGTTTCTGTAGATAGGATGTTGATATACTAAACTTAATTTTTAAAATGAAAATTAAGTGGGCCAAGGTGCTGGTGCAGTTAACTACTGCAGAGATATAATAACTGTCGTACATGGTGTGAAATGTGCACTTTCAAGGTATTAAAGCTGTCTCGTAAATACTTTTACCTCAGTTTTGCTTTGCTCTAGAGGGTGCTGAGTTCAAAAGATTTTAGTGCTGTAGATACGGAAGCCTTATTCTTACCCATCTAGAAGCTCAGAGGGACTTCCACTGAACACCCTTTCTAGCGCAGCACTTCCCATGGGAACTGTCTCCACTAGCTGTTTCTAAGCACCCCGCATCGGGGGTCTTTAAGGCATGAGCGGCTGGACCTGCAGCCCAGGCGAGTCCAGGCCAACGTGCCACGCTGAGCCCCGGGCAGAAGGTTGGCTTTGCAGGCTGCTGGCGCGAGTCGCCCTCTCTGCTCCCCAGCCAGCATCACTGGAAGTTTGCTCGGTGGTTTCTCTTCAGTAGCTTCGGCAGATGTGCATAATTAATGTATTATTTACGCTTTGCTGCCTGATTATTATTTTTTCTGCCTCTAACCTTTTCATTTTTACAAATTTATTTTGACTTTGAAATTCTGGGGATTCTACTTATAACCTTGATATTTATTGGAGAAGTACCTATTATTAGACTGCTTTTCCCTCTCTTTCTAATTCTGGAGTTTAATTATATTTTTCCTTCTGCCTTTTGGTACAGGTGCAGTAATTAGATGGTATTAAGTCTGTTTCATGTTCATTAAGTAGGCTTGTTATTGTCCTTTTTGTATATATTTGAAATTGCAAATAAGTCACTTTTCTAATGAATTCATTTGATAAAACTTTGATTTCTCATTGTTCTAGCACTACTGCAGAACTATTTACTAAGGAATATCTTGACTCAGATATGTGCCAAAGAAAAATGTGTATATTCATATCAGCTTTCAGTAAAACTTTTGTGGTTAGATCACATTAGAAGTATAGCATGTAAACCCACTCCACAGTTAACACTGCAGCCACTTATGTTTTTCTTACGATGTTTGCAAAGTAGCTTAATCAGATAATGCCTCATGCAAACCTGCTGGCAATTCACTGTTGGTATCAAAGAAGCTGAGAATGAAGAAAAAAAAATAAAAGTTGTGTGCTGTCTTATTCCTAACAGAAAATCTGTAATGGACAATATTCAGGTCCATTACAGATTTTTGCTTGCATGTGTGGGTTGGCTGGTTGTTGTTTTGGAATAGATTTTGCAGAGAAGAAAAGACATGTAAAGCCTCCCATGAGAGTAGGAGCAGGTGCTGCCAGTTCTAAATTGTTCTCTTAGAAAACAAATATCTGGGTATTTTTTAGTTGAAAACAACTGTTTAGTTAAATTATATTTCAAAACTTGCATTCTAACTTGAATACCTCAATCTGGGTTCGATAACACTGTCACAGAAAAAGAGAATGGGATAGAAGAAAAATGTATCATAACTTCCAAAAGTTAAATGAAAAAAGACATTATTTTCTCCTTCTGTCTTTCCTCTTCAGTCTTTATGCTGAGCTTTCAAGAAAGTAGCATCAGATTTGCAGCAAGCGCAACAGTGCAAGCAAGAAAAAACAGAGCAGCAGGACAGAGATTTCAGTTGACTCTGGAGGGAACATTCCCAGTAACACAATGTTCGTGAGTGCCTCCAGCTGCAAAGGTACTTCTAAAATCTGAGTGGGTGCTAGGTAGATACTTACATGATCTTATATTTCTTCTACCTTTCCTTTCCTTTTTCCTTGGGTTTATTCCTTTCCCTATTCTGCCAGCTACATCTAGTCTCATCTCTGGAACTTTAACAGAAGCGTTAGTGCTCTTTCCAGCAGTAGTTGAGGCTGGAAATTTCTTTTCCATTGTTATACCATAAGAAAAAATGTATCCTTCTTTTGGGAGGCGCATACATGTGTATCTGGTGTTATAAAATCTACTTATAAGAAAGCACATACAGTGAAAAGCATGAATGTGACTAAACATTATCCTCATGTGGTACCTAACTCCCTATTTTGCTAGAGATAAAGCTGACAGTCTCCATTCAAAGTGCGTGGACCTGCTCAAAGGCCTTTTTTGGTGCCATTAGAACAAGCAGAATATTGATGCTCTTAAGGACAGGCCAAAAAATTCCAGACTGTATTCCCCATCATTCACCAGTCTAAGCAATACAGAAATTGGCTAGATATTCTTCTGGGTCAGCCTTTCTTTATATTACTATTCTGCTGTAGGGAGCACGTGGCGGGTCAAAGTTTGTATAGGTCTATGGTGAATTTATTTGCTAGTGTATTTTAAGAAGAGCAGTCTGTTTATCATGTAGCTCTCCCCATAAGAGGCTTGCCTCCTAGCCTGCTGTGGGATTTGGGTGAAACAAAATTGCACTTGCAAAAGGCCAAGTGAAGTATAGCCTTGTAAACAGCACATTTTACCGCGTATCTTAAGCTGGAGGCAACTGAAGCGCCGGAGCTAGGTCTTCCTCTCAGCAGCACAAGGCACCATGGCTAGAAGTGCTTTAAGGACTCTTGGCCTTGGCCATTGCCACCACAGGGCTCTTTGACATTAACTGCAAACAGCTGGACCCTGGCCCGAGAAGTCAAGGTGGAGTGAGTGTTGCCTTGGGTGAGCTGCCTGAAGGAGAGCACACCCTCACCCGTGCTGATCAGAAACCCACTCAAAGCAAAGCTGTACTGGGAAGAACTTACACTTGTGTTGTATACAGTCCGCTTTAATTACGGCATAGGTACGTTATCTACCGCAAAGTACAGGTAGCATTAGTACAGCCTTAACGCCACCAGCACCACCACCTTGTCAGCCGAGCATGCCGGCATTCAAAGAGCAACAAGGTTCTGTTGTACTTCAGTTAGTTTTCTCCCCCACAAAGATTACAAAAGAAAGAGAGAGAGAGAAAAAAGCTCTTTATACACATAAGCATTCCCAGAGCTCAGACAGCAGGAGGACAGCTGCGTAAAACAACAGATAATGACACACAAAATGAGCTTATGGAGGTTCCTATTTTCCTATGATTTACACTGCTGGCACAACCTGAACAAGAAATTTTGTAAGTTTTCTTTGATGGGTACAACTCTGTGCTGCAGTGGGCACACTACTCATACGTTGCCACAGTAGAATCATAGGTTCAGTAAGGTTGGAAGGGACCTCTGGAGATCATCCAGTCCAACCCCTTTGCTCAAGCAGGGTCACCTAGAGCATGTCAGACAGGGTTGCATCCAGGCGGGCCTTGAAGATCTCCACAGAAGGAGAATCCACAACCTCTCTGGGCAACCTGTGCCAGTGCTCTGTCGCTCTCACAGGGAAGAAATTCCCCCTCACGGTCAGGCAGAACTTTCTGTGGTTCAATTTCTGCCCATTGCTTCTTGTCCTGTCACACAGGACAACTGAAAAGAGTTTGTCCCCGTCCTCTTGACACCCTCCCTTCAGGTAGTTGTACACATTGATAAGATCCCCCCTCAGCTTTCTCTTCCCCAGGCTGAAGAGGCCCAGCTCTCGCAGCCGTTCCTCATAGGGCAGGTGCTCCAGCCCTCTGATCATCTTCGTAGCCCTATGCTGGACTCTCTCCAGTAGCTCCATGTCTCTCTTGTCCTGGGGAGCCCAGAACTGGACACAGCACTCGAGATGAAGCCTCCCTAAGGCTGAGTAGAGGGGTAGGATCACCTCCCTCCACCTGCTGGCAACACTTCCCAATGCACCCCAGGAGACCATTAGCCTTCTTGGCCACAAGGGCACATTGCTGGCTTATGGTCAACTTGTCATCCACCTGCACTCCCAGGTCCTTCTCTGCAGAGCCGCTCTCCAGAAGGTCATCTTCTAGCTTGTACTGGTGCCTAAGGTTATTCTTCCCTAGGTGCAGGACTCTGTACTTGCCCTTGTTGAACCTCAGGAGGTTCCTCTCCGCCCAGCTCTCCAGCCTGTCCAGGTCTCTCTGAATGGCAGCACAGCCCTCTGGTGTCTCAGCCACTCCTCCCAGCTTGGGATCATCAGCAAACTTGCAGAGGAGGCACTCTGTCCCCTCATCCAGGTCATTGATGAAGAAGCTGAACAGGATGGGACCAGTCCTGAGCCCTGGGGGATGCCACTAGCCACAGGCCTCCAACTAGACTCCACGCCTCTGATGACGACCCTCTGAGCTCTGCCTTTCAGACAGTTCTCAATCCACCTCACTCTCCACTCACCTAACCCACACTTCCTGAGGTTGCCTGTGAGGATGTTATGGGAGACAGTGTCAAAAGCCTTGCTGAAGTCAAGGTACACAACGTTCACTGCTCTTCCCTCATCTACCCAGCCAGTCGTTCCATAAGAGAAGGCTATCAGATTGGTTAAGCAGGATTTCCCCTTGGTGAATCCATGCTGGCTTCTCCTGATCACCTTCTTTTCCTCCATATGTCTGGAGATGATGTCCAGAATGAGCTGTTCCATCACCTTTCCAGGGATGGAGGTGAGGCTGACCAGCCTATAGTTGCCTGGGTCCTCCTTCTTGCCCTTCTTGAAGACTGCAGTGACACTGGGTTTCTTCCAGTCCTCAGGCACCTCTCCAGTTCTCCAGGACCTTTCAAAGATGATGGAGAGCAGCCTCAGTACCCGTGGGTGCATCCCACCTGAGCCCATGGATTTGTGGATGTCTAGCCTGCCCAGAAGGTCTCTAATCCTTTCCTCCTTAACCAAAGGAAAGTCTTCCCTTCTCCAGGCTTTCTCTCTCACGTCCAGGCTGCAGGATTCCTGGGGGCTGCCCTTAGCAGTGAAGACTGAAGCAAAGAAGGCATTCAGTAATTCTGCCTTCTCGGTACCCCTTGTCATCAGGGCCCCCGCCCCGTTCAGCAGCAGGCCCACATTCTCCCTAGTCCTCCTCTTGCTGCTGATGTATTTGAAGAAGCCCTTCCTGTTGTCCTTGACATCCCTTGCCAGCCTCAATTCCAACTGGGCCTTAGCCTTCCTCGCCGCATCTGTGCATACTCTGGCTGCATTGCTATAATTCTCCCAAGCAGCCTGTCCCCTCTTCCACATTCTGTGTACTTTCTTCCTCTGTCTGAGTTTTGCCAAGAGCTCCTTGCTCACCCATGCAGGTCTCCGCCCCCTTTGCTGCACTTCTTACTCATAGGGATGCACCACTCTTGAGCTTGGAGGAAGTGATGTTGGAATATTAGCCAGCTCTCCTGGACCCCCTTCCCTCTAGGGCCTTAACCCATGAGATTCCACCAGTTAGGTCTCTGAAGAGCCCAAAGTCTGCTCTCCTGAAGTCCAGGGCTGCAATCCTGCTTGTTGCCTTACTTCTTTCCTGCAGGATCCTGAACTCCACCATCTCATGGTCACTGCAGCCAAGGCTACCTCTAACCTTCACATCTCCAACCAGTCCCTCTCTGTTGGGAAGGACAAGGGCCAGCAGGACACCCTTCCTCGTAGGCTCCTCCACTACTTGTGACAAGAAGTTATCATCAGTGCACTGCAGGAGCCTCCTGGACTGCTTGTGCCTTGCTGTGTAGTCCCTCCAGCAGATGTCAGGGTGGTTGAAGTCCCCCATGAGAACCAGGGCCTGTGATCGTGAGGCTACTGTCTATAGAAGGCCTCATCCACTACCTCTTCCTGGTCAGGTGGCCTGTGGTAGACATCCATAACAGTGCCCCCCATGTTGGCCTGCCCTTTGATCTTCACCCAAAAGCTCTCAACTGCCTCCTCCTCCTCCATCTCCAGGTAGAGCTCGATGCATTCCAGTTGCTCTCTCACATAAAGAGCAACTCCTCCACCTTGTCTTCCTGGCCTGTCTCTCCTAAAAAGCTCATATCCATCCGTGGCAGCATTCCAGTCATGTGAGCTATCCCACCATGTCTCCATGACTGCAACGAGATCATGGCCCTGTGATCGCACACAGATCTCCAGCTCCTCCTGTTTGTTGCCCATGCTGCGTGCATTGGTGTACAGGCATTTCAGAGAGGTAGTTACGCCTGCAGGTTTCCCAGGAAGGGTGTACAGAAGTCTTCCATAGCCATGTCCCAAATGCACATCCCCAGCTGCATGCACCCGTTGGAGGACCCCAACCCAACTTGTGTTTTGTTGTCTACCCTGTCTCTATGACACCCTCCCACCCCCTTTCTACCTAGTTTAAAGCCCTTTTTACTAGGCTGGCTCTTTAACATATCTTACCCCATGTGAGTAAGACATGTTAAAGAGCTGTATGGGTGAGAAGCCTTGATTTGGAAGGCATAGCAAAGAGGAAACAAAAATGGCACAACACCAAGTAAAAAGGGTAGAGATAGGAGAGGGAAAATGACTACTTCATGAAAAACTCTCCAACTAGGCTATGAAAACCAACAGAAGTTACTATTTCCCAGTGTCCATCTTTCCCTGCACCCCAGCCTGCTCCCTGCGATGGCCATGGTGCAGCAGCGGAGGGCTCAACTGCCTGGCCCCTGTTGCAGCCCCCAGGTAAGGGGGAGCCTCCTGCCACAGGGCAAGGGCTGCTCTGAGATGCACAGCACTCTTCAGTCAGGGAAAACACCTGGAGAACAAGATGCAGCTAAGCAAGGGGGAAAAAAGGAGCAAGATGGCCAGGAGCAAACCTAAGCCACCAGAAGGGGTGGAGATCAGACCACTGCTAAGAGCAGGAGCAGCCTGCTCAGAGCAGCAGCAGGGTTTTCCCTGAGGAAAACATCAGGGCTGGCTGGAGGCATTTTGCAACCTAAGGAACTGAAGGAAGTGAAGCATAACATGAAACTAAAACCTTATCTGACAAGATAGCAAGGCAAGGGTGGAAAAAGATATGCTTATAAGTCTTTAAAACTCCTTTCTTTCTTCTCAACACATGAGCTTTCTCTATTTTTTTAAAAAAAGCTCATTGTTCTAGTTCATAAGTAAATGAAGACTAGCCTTTACATTCAGGAATCCTCTTGGTGCTTTTCAGTCTATTGCCTTTGAAGAGAAAGCCCTAGGAGATCTTTTCAGCTAGACTGAAATCCTGTCACAGTATGGTTTAAATCAAGGAAGTCTTCCAATTTTTCCTTCATTTTTGTCAGCACAATTATTTGTACAAAACACTGTGCACACTTTTAAGGGACTTGAGATCAGGCAGGTTAGAAAAGCAAAAACAGGGTACCACAAGATTCATAAGTAATTCCAGCTTGGCAAGAGTTCTCTCCTTTTCCAGGATCGAGTATTTTTCTTTTGCTCTGGAGTTTTTAGTTTTGAGCATCATATTGCTATGGCCACTTAGGATTATAAAATGAACAACTGCTTTCAGAAATATTTCTGCTTCTGCCATGACCACTGGAGCACCCAGGCAGACTGACTGCTACCCAGGACAACAGCTTCCAGGGAGGTATTGAAGGCAGAACACTAAACTTTAACAAATGAATGTGTCCCAACAGGCCACAAAGACTCTCTGAAACAAGATACAAGTTTAAATTTAAAGATGTCTCAGGTACAGAAATGCAAACCTTTTCACCCACTCCCCTTTGCAAATATAAAGGCACAGTACAGAGCATTTTTTTGGAAAGCGAAGACACAAACGCACCCTTTTCCTCCTCCTGCCCCAACTTCAATTGCTTCTGGTTTGAGCAGAAACAGCAAACTTCTGTTGAACACTGGCAGCTTTCTGGCATGACACACCTGAATAACACTGTTACCAAAATTAAAGGGACTGAATCATCTTTACAGCTCTTCAAAAGTCACACACTGCATGCAAAGAATTATGCTTCATTTTAATAAACTACTTCTCCAGGTCAGAGTCATGAAGCAAATCCTCTTGAAGATGTCATCAGCTGCAGTCCCAGCAAGTCCTCAAGTAGCTTGTGCTTTACTACTTCAAAAAAAGTTCCTTTTTTGTTCAACTCTTCTTGCAGTAGATGAAGAAAAACCCTCTCTGTGACAGAAGCACATTTTAGCCACTTATTACTACAGACTTTTGTGAATGTGTATGCATTGCATTTGTCTGGCAGAGTTGACCAGAAGACATTTGCCCTCTTCCTAATCTGTTTTCCTGCTTATCAGCAATGGCCTGAAACAACAAAACCAACCTGACCGAGACTGGCCCTGCTTGGGGGGGAGGGTGAGGGGGGTGTTTGGTCAACACCATCTCCAGAGACCCCAGCCAGCCTAAGTTTTCCTACAATTTTAACACACAACCAGCCAGTTAGGTCCCAACTCAATGCAAGCACCACATTCAGAGGCAGTAAGTATCTTCACAGTAGCTTCAGGGTGTTACTGGGAATTATTAGCAAAAATAATGTCATTCATAGTTGCTATTGAATTTTCAGGCATTATTGTTGCCAGCCTCATTACTTCCTGAAAACATGCTGTGTTCAGCCATCAGCTTTCCGTTTTCAACCCTGGCCTTTTGGACCTCATGCTGGCCTGCAGTGACGGTTGCTACAGTGAACTGGACCTTTGGGGCTCATTTCTGTCAAATATCAGCTGTGCTCTATTGATTATTTGTCTTGGAAGGAGTTGCCATTTTGATGATTAGTGTGGGCCATTTTCTAACCACTGTCTAGAAGCAAAACAAACTGAACCCCCACTATGCCAAAACCATGACTATTTTTCCCTTCCTTCCTCCTCAATGCTGTCTTTCCGCATTGTTTTTCCTTCACTGACCAGGGGATATTTGTAGAAGTACAAACCTGAGCTTTTCAGCATGTTCTGCACTGCACTGAATTTCCTGCTGACTAACCTTGCAAAGCAATACTTGTTGCAGCAACACTTTTGATTCCTTTCAGGAGGGTGCTGTACTTCACCCCCTCAATACCATCTGTAGGAGCATCCTGGGGATCCACCAACATGCCAACAGCATTTGCTTCATTCAGCCAAGGAAACAAAACTTGGCTGATAGGTCTGCAGAAACCTCATCAGATGAGCACAGACATTAGCTCCAAAACAAGAACCTTTTACTAGAGTTCTGTTTACTGAATTTTCACCGTTTCCCCACATGTTGCACAGCCTTGATCCAGCACGCATCTGCAGTGCTAGTAGCAGCTATGTGCTCTGGCTGAACTGCTTCATCAGATCACCACTCACCCTGTCAGCTGCTGCTGCTGGAGCACCAGGATTTTCTCAGAGGCTTGAGCTGAGCTCATTCTCAAGACATTTAGGACCCATCCGTTTAAAAAAGTACAAGCTACACTTCTATTGAAAGCCAGTCAACTGTTTAAGAAGCAGTTAAATTACAGGGAAGTATCTGAAAATCAGGGCCAAATTGGCCAAACTGCCCAAATTATTTCTGCTTCCTACATTCTGACCACCCGATGCGTTTAACACACAAACCAAAATAGAGGATGAGTATTTTTTGTTTTTCAGTTTATGCTACTGCTTTGAGATCATTCCTGGACATCTTGGCAAATAAGACCACAGGGGTGCAATGCTGTTGAAGACCTATTTTCAACCAGAAAAACAGGTTGACTGAACACCATATGGCTACTGCTCAGAAGAATTATTGTATTATTTCTTTATATGATTTTTTTTTTTTTTTTTAATGCATGTCTGAGTTAAATTGCGGTTTCAATGACATCTGTTCACTCCATAGCTTGCCAGGACCATCACCATACACGCAAGAGCACATGACGCAAGTACAAGGACACCACAAGAACGAGACCTTCCAAAGGACCTACCAGCCTGCTCCTGACACTGCCCCACAGCAATTTGTAAACACAGCAGCAACCAGAGTGTAGCTCCTTCTCCTTCTGCCCAAATACTGTGGTATTCTCTACAATTCCTTCAAGTGACAGCTTTTTAGGATTGAGTGATATTTCACACAGGTTACCATTTCTCATTACCGAGAGATCAGCACTACTTGTCTGCACTTTCTAGTCAGGATCCCCAGTAGCACAGTATTTTGGTGGTACATACAATTCTTCCCAAGTTGCAGGCAGGAAAGAGGCAAGGACAAAAGGCAGTGACTTACCCAAGGGGATCCTCATGCAGAGCAAGGCTAGACACAGCAGAATTAGTTCCCAACTGCACGTCCTAAACACAGGCTCTTCCCTTTTTGTTCCTGTCCTTTATAATCCTGCTCTCTAGCTGCCTTCCCTTGGAGATATGCCAGTTCCCTTGGCATATCACAGCTTCCTCAGCCCTTATCTCTGCAGAAACCCTGATTCATTCCCTTTCCTGGAGTCTCCTTATCAGAGAGCAAGAAAGCCACTTGTTCCCAGGCTGCCTCCTGCTTTCTGTACTGACATTATTTATTCACAGATTTGCCATCTTCATTCACTGTGTTATGCTCCCACAGGTGACAGCAAAGCCGGTGCAGGTTCAGTTCACTTTCTTCCTGGTCCCAGGGACACCTCTGCAGATAGCATCTCTTTTAACTGCTTTCAACTAGCAGCCTATGCTCACAGTTCAGCACAGGTCCTGTGCTGCTCTTCCTCTCAGTCCTTCTTAATACTTCCAATTCGTATTGCTCCAACATGTCTGAACACCAGTCACTGATCGGAACTCGAGGTAGGGTTAAACACAGCTGAAACAATCCCTAGATAAAGTATAAGACTCAGGAACACACACAGACAGGTAAAAGAAAGCAGCGGGGACACTGGCAGTCTCGGTGTGCCACCTACCCAAGGGAGACAACTGGGTAGCAGGTATTAACAGAATCAGTGGAACACAGTGTAAACAGAAGTACCAAACCAATAAGCATGCCAGGGCTTACAATTTACCTAAGCAACAGACTGAAAAAAAGGGATGAAAACGGGGGGGGGGGGGGGGGGGGGGGAGGGTGTGTGTATCACCTCATAAAAAAGGGTATCAGTCTGGTAAGAGGAAAGGGGAGAAGTGAGCCTGTGCTCAACCAGGATGATTAAGGCAATGTGCATTCTATGCTTTGTGTCTTCCAAACTATCCAATTTCAGGCTGCAAAACCCACAGAGTCCTGGGTGTCACAGTACGGTTTGTTTTCCCTCTTTAAGCTTTACAAAAAAGTAATTAAAAAAATCTGTGCCCATGCCAAAGGCAAAAAGAGGGAAAGAAAAAGAATTCTGGAAGAAAATCCTCCTTTAGCATAAGAATTTTTGAGCATGTTTGTATGAAGTTTGCATTTGAAGTTTCAACCAGTGTTTTCAGAAAATACTAGAAGCCCAATATAAACTTGTGAAAGTAACTTCTACAGAAAATGTTCAGATGAATGCTGATCCCCCATGAAACTCTGTTTGGATTTCAGTTTATACAAAAGCAATCTAGGATGTAGACTGAACAGATAGGCTTATATTCAAAACACATCTATTGAGCTCACAGCACCCAATTTTCACATCTTCTTTCTGGAACAGCAAGATTTACCTGTGGTCCTATCAGGTAAGCTCAGAAGTTGCATGCTGCCTAGCTGCAGAACTGAGGTTCTGAGAAACGGAGAACCAGCAGACCTCTTGGTGCAACTGCATTTCCTGAACAGAGCCAAGTATCAACTCTGCTGGTGATAGAAGTGATAGTGTTTTCTTAGATCAACACTGACCAGTCTTTCCCTGCAGATGTTGAAACAAAATCTTGCATTACCTTCTCAGGGAGTAATGAAGAATGGGCAACTTGGGTTGAATCAAGCTGAGGAGAGGTGAAACTGCTATACCAATTACCATCGAAAGGGCGATCAGATCTTAGCACAATACCACAACCTACACTCGTGTTTTCTTTCCAAATCAATTTTTATCATGTAACTTGAAAAAAGTTTATTTAAAACTTGCTTGGATTTTCCATGAAATAGCCTATATAAGTCAATAGAGGCTGAAGTGCATAAGTCTGTATCTATATTATCCTGATTTTTTTTTCAGTATCTGTATGACACAATGAGATAACCATCTCCTTCTATCATGCCCACTGCTGGATCTTGCTTTGTCTGTCCATCTCCTGGCAAAGTGACACGGCAAAGAGGTGGTGAGGTCCATTCTCTGTCCTCCAATGTAACTGCTAGCTTTAATCACAGAAAGGATTACTTTAGTTACACAGAGGCAGATCAAGATTTTCCACATCAAGAATGGCAGTAGCTGCTTCCACCTGAATCTAAAAACCCCAAACTCAGTCAGAAAACAGGTAAATAGAAAGTAAAAACTTTCTAAAAGTAAAATTGGCTGATGTTTAAGAATAAGAACACTTATTTCCATTATTACCCTGTAATTCCTTAATTTAGCCCTTTCATTTGACAACCTCTGTCAGTCACCCAAATGAACTCTACTTATCGCAAAGAAAGTTATTTATTCTTCCATTTAGCCAGTCACATCCCAGGGTTTATCTATCTAGGAATGAGTGACAGAAATTTAATTAAAAGATTTTTTATTAAAAATCAACATATTTATACATTTGTACATTCCACATACTGCTGTATATGTTCACCAACATAACCATTAAGCCAGAAAGCATTAACAGTAAAGATTTCCATTTGAACTAACTTACTGCAGTGGAGCTTCAGTTGCATAATCAGTCACACATTATGTCATTAACCTTTATTTTTTTTCCTCCTTTTCTCTTTAGAAGTAGCAGCACATTTAATAATCAGTGTTGACAAGGCATAAGCCCTAAAGTGTTCTAAAGCAGGAGAAATATTATTAATTAGTAAATACAGGCAACAGGAGAACAGCTTGATGAAAATGTATTAGTTAACTGCCTGTAGTATTATAAACAGTAGGATGTAATAAAAGACAGAAGCAAACTGGGAAGAGTAATAAAAATTACTTAGTACAATTGTATAAAACAGTATTTCTTAAAGTCATTGAGGATAAGAATCCTGCAATTTTTTTTTTTTTTTTTTTTTTAATAAAGATTAAATAGAGTCAGGATAATGCTTGTGTGTTCAAATACTTGATAAAAGTTTCAGAAAACATATCCATATTCTACCCTACCACCTTTCTATAGCTGCAGATATTAGGCTTTCACATTGTTCGTGTAATAAAGTGACATCTTATTGAACAGAGACAGATGGGCCTGAGGTGTCCATCCAGAATTCAAAATTTGCACCCATGTCAATTAAACGATTAAAAAAAAAGTGACATTAACCAGATAACACAAGTTGGAAGGTACTTTTGCAGGTTGGGAGTAGCAGGCAGTAAAGAGAGAATTTCAGTGTAGCCAGGATTTTTGTGCCAAACTTAAGCCACCACAGTACAGGCTGTCTGAAGTAGTCAGTTTATAGATACATACTGTATACTTTCTCTAACAAAAAATTGCTATTTTCTCGTGACTTTACAATCGTCATGCTTGTAATATTACTGACATGATGCTCATCTCTTTAAATCAGAGAAAGATCCAACAAACTACTGCCATACTCTTAGAGCCGTTTATCTTAATTTGAACAGAGGCAGATTCTGATAAGCAATGTCCGTCATATTTTTCTTCCCTTTTTGCCTTAGAGGAAAATACTGCACAACATAAACACATTATAGATAATTTTTATGACAGGAAGAATGGAGATGGGAAAGGGGGGGGGCAGAAAGGGGTTTAACCTGCGCTTTCTGCACCTATTGGCCACCATAACACAGAATGGCCAAAGACGACAGTTGCACAATTTCTGTAATCAGAAGTTACAAGTTAAGTAAACATCTCTCAACATTTGCAAACGTGATGTGAGAGACTAACCTCATCTGTTACATCTTAAATCACAGATATTCTGTCACATTAAAAAACCCAAACAAACAAAAAAAACACCTCCACTGCAGTACCATTTCAGTTTCCAAACTCTAGGCAACAAAGGTGAGGGGGCTCACTGGAAGAAAAGCTTAGTGAGACGAACTAAATGGCACAAAAGATTCATGAAATCACTACAGCAAATGCTAAATTAAGAAGAAATACTCTCATTGAACCTTTTCCCCAAAGCCATGTCCAAAACAACACATCCTAACCAGAGAGAAAAAGACTGCATATCAAGCTTAAGCTCCCAGAGCACGATTCCACTTCATTTCAAAACTTAGAACATGATCAAAGGAGTATTCCTCCTTTCCTGCCTCACCTCCTTCCTGAATCCAGTCAGCAATTAATAATTAGATTATCATTCTGTTACTACAACTGTAGGCATATCAGAACAACTTACCTAAGCAGCAATGCTGGCCCAGGACTGCAGGCACACAAAACACGAATTAGCAAAATGACAGTTTAAGGGGAGGAGGAAAAAATGGCAAAAAAAATGTAATGTAGAACCCTTCCATAAGGTTTCTGATGATAAAATAAAGGCCACCATGCACACTGATGTGGGCAGCCACCTCCTCCTGTGGAGTCTGATCATAGCTGTAAACACACTGGAGTTGCCCCTACACTGCCCCCTCTCTGGCGAGTGTCCTACCCACCTGGCTGCTCTTGCTCTACCAGTTCTTCACTTTTTCATTTTATTACTGCAGGCTTTTCATATGAATTCATCCAAATGAGTTCTAGTACAAAACTTAAAAAATAGGTAAAAATGTATGAATTAAGTGTTAGTATTTGTTTTTTAAACCACATTTCTGGAGGGTGTAAAATAGTTAGATCCCTAAACTTAAACATTAATTACCCTTTAGGACATCTATGATTGCAAATGTGCTACTTTATTCCGATTTCTGTATTTGTTCTGTATGTATAATTAGATACGAGTTATAGCTGCATTTTAGCTGAAATACTTATTTAGAGAACATCAAATATTAATGCCACACCTTCTTACACAATAACAGTTTAAGACCTTACCTTGTAGTCTGGAATGATATGAGCTCTATTCAGCTGCAGTACTAGTTGACAAGACTAGTTGACAAGTTCACCACTACCTAGTGGCTAGAACTAGCCTTAACCATGGATAATGATGTTTGTTTTATTATGTCCTTATCAAATAGAAACAAAGGGTATGCTGAGGATGTTTGCAGCAAAAGAAAATATTTTCTATGAACTGCATGCTACTATACACAAAAGGTTTATCAGATCTTTGTAAAGTCAACTTCTCTCTATCAGTCAATATTTTGAGTATAGGGAACTGTAATTTCTCTACTTCATCATTGCTGTTTGAATACAATGTTTAAAAGCCAGAAACACAGACAGAAGATTCTGTTCATATCAGCGTAACACAGGAGAATCACTCATGCCAGAATTCAGTCAAAAATGTCCACAGATGTCCTCTTTTTTGGAGCTCTTTTTACTAAACATAGCTCACATCTTAGTAGAAAGTGCTAACACTCCTTACTTCAACTTTTCTACCCTGCACAATTGCTCTAATATCACACTCAGGAAGGAAGGAAAGATCCAAAGAACTTTTGTTTCCAAGACAAAGATATGGATTGTTTTTTTTCCTGGATGCCATCTGGTTGCTTCTTCCTGGATGCAACACTAAGTTTACAAGGCTGTTTCATGAGCCAGCCTTTCTGTAACAGGAGACCTATGCTGAGATTGCATCTAGAAGATACTGGGCAGCTATCCCATTTTGCTGAAAGTCTGAACTCCAATTTGTAATGCTAAAACAGCAAGCAGCCATACTGAATCTTTGAACTGTGTGTGTTGTTCAGTAAGCTTGACATTTATTACAGCGTTACGGAATTAAGAGAAATACTTTGACTTTTCAATACTCAAGTTTAATTAAAAATCTTTGTTTCTAAACCTCTCTTGTGGGAAACTGCCTCTTTTAAACTAATTGCTGTAAAAACAGTTAAATAGCATCTTGAATACTTATCAGGGCAGTAAATAAGTGATTTTGCTGTTGTTGAGAAGTATGTTATTAATAATTTTCAGTAAAATACACTAAATGCAGTAACACTGTAGTGCACCTTTGCAGTCTTCCCAATTAATTTTTCTCTTTCTGGGATTTTGATTGCACAAAGTTATCCACAAGTACTAATATCTACTCTTGTGGAGTTCCAGTCTGTTAAGTTATGTTATAGCAAACATTTGTCACATAACCTGTACACTTACATATCAGCTACATCTTTATCCACCAAGAAAATTCTATAAGATCAATTTATTCAACTGTATGTACAGTATCTTTGCATATTAATAAATAAATCAATATTAAAGTCTTTCCCCCATATAAAAGTGACTATAGTCTGACCAGACACTCTGACTTCATTTCTCTTTCAAGCACACCTGTGACTGAGACTATCAGTTCCCACTGAGTTTTTTTTACATTAACCATAAGAGTAGAAATCTAACAGACCAGTGCTTAAGTTTGTTAAATCCTATACAGCAGAGGAGAGGGGGAGAAAAAAAAAACACCCTAAAAAGTGCAAAAGCCAACAATTTGTAGAGCAAAGAACAAGTTCATAATGTGATCCCCGGGAAGAGAATCTAGCCCAAAGGAGGACATGTTGCAGCCAGCATTGTAACCAGCACACATTTTTGTCTTGATAACAAGCGGCATTATGCCAGTTTTGTCATATAACATTCCAAGAATTTCAATTCCCATAGATGTCATCTCCACCTCTACAAATTTATCAACACCACGTTCAGTGCAAAGTGACATTTCTTAAAATAGCTGTTTGCCTTATCTCCCTAACGTTCATCTTTACTGTGAAGAAATGGCTCATTTTCTTTAATTGTTTATTACTATATACAAAAGAGCCTATATTTGAATCTCTCCATTTCTGGTAGTGAATTTTCTTTTATCTACATTCATTAGAAAACAAGGTAAGTGGCCAGATTTCATATTTACTAGAGTCTTCCCATTAACCCAAGGGCTATTTGTTCAACTTGATTTATACCTAAAGTAGCTGCACATTGTTCTTTTTCCAGCCCACTTCCAATGGTGTAAAAGTCATGGGATCTGAAACATATTTCAAGTTTGATTGCTGGATTTGGAAGAGTGATGAGTCACGTTTGACTTCAGATGTCTGTCTGCAGCACAGTGTGTGTGGACCATACCCCCATTTGGGTATCTCACAAATACAGGCTCACAGAAGGGATTTTGGCACACCTGACAGACCTTTTTATCTGAAAGAACCACCGGAGTTCCTTTTTGTTTAACCTAAAAAGAAGAATCCAAATATGAATATAGCAAGAAAGGAAGGGAAATTAGGAGGTAGTACAAGAAGATTTAATTGATACCACAGGTATAAGCTATTTCAGCTCCATCAACTGGACAAACGTGGTCAGTGATTGAAGTCATAGGAAAAGACTGTTTGAACTATTTAATTTGAATTCCACTTCCACATTCATACTAGTTTCCTTTGCTCCCTCTTAAGTACTGGGTTTTGTTGGTGGTGTGTGGTGTATGTGTTCACACACTGTGCAACTCAAAACCTGATGCAGCTTCCCAAACAAGAGCATGTGACAAATCCACAGAAAACTGAGCATTAATACATTCTTATCCCAGACAGATTCTGCAAGCTAAACTGTCATTTGAATTAAATAAATTTAAGAATTCACTAGGAGCTTTAAGCAACACAGCTCCAGTTAGAAGGAGAGTGCTTTACAAGTGAATTTACTACTTTCAAAAGCTATTAGGGTAAGCTTGAATTTATGCCAGGTGCTGTGCAAATTTATCTGCAAATTCTGACAAGTCTCAATCCTACAAAATACTAGTTCAAGTTTGTTAAAATTTATGCAAGAGCTTCATTAATCTGGAAACCTTAGATTTATTTTCATCCAGTTCAGAAGTTCACAGAGTTGGTTTCTATTTTAAGGAATCCTTTTATTTTATAGGGAAAGTGTAAAATTTTGAAGTTTGGATTGAGCTGTCATAGTAATAATAGTGGCAATTAATAAAACTGCCTGGGACCTGAAGAGACAACTTTATCCTCTTATTTCAAATATCATCTGATCACAGCTGAGTGCGTTTAAACAGAAAATTTAAAAAATCCTCCATTAAAATAAATAAAACAAAACACCAACCTACCTTCTCGTGTTTGTAGATTAAATTTTCAGCTTGTGCTAATCCAAGTGCAATCTGAGTCATTCTTTCTGTATGAATGCTTTGCCTCACTGCTCCAGCCAGGAATGGGGAGAGGAGCTGTACTGACCAGCTGTCAGGCACTAGCTGCAAAACTAGAGCTGCATCAAATTCAGCAGCATTGTTATTCAAGAGATCCACAGCAGCCATGACTACTGCACAGTCTGCAGTGCCTGTATTTAGATATACTGACAGCAGCATATGGAAAAGCCTCCGTCTGTACTGCAAATCTCTATTCTCAGAGTTCCATATACAGTATTCTTCAGCAGCACCGAAGTCCTTTAACTCATGGACCAAGATATGCAAAGCTTTCTCATGTTCTTCTAGTTTTCCATATAAAATTGCACTTTCCATATGAAGATCTGTGCCCCGGATTTTATCTGTTAAGAAAAAAACAATACAATGTTCTGCTCAGTGGAGGAAAACATTACTCCCTTCCCACAGTCAATGCAAACACACACCTAGAGCTCAATTCCCATTAACTTTGGAGAGTTCTTGGCAGCTATATATAGGACAGATAAAAGTAGTTTTCAGGATTGTGGGGGGAGGCAGTTGTCAACAAGACAGATCCACAAATCCTTGAAAACTAATTCTTTAATGCTTGGCTATAGTTCACTTTGAGAAACAGACTGCTTAATAAGAACTTTTAACTCTTCCATTTGCAAAGACTGTCACAAGTTACACGCTGAATGTAACAGCTTGTAATTTCTTTTTTTTTTTGTATGATGATATTTCTTCTAGCTACCTATAGCATTGTGTGATTGGTGCAGTGGCAAACATACTATTCTAACTCATTAAATGTGTTAGTTCAAAGACAATGGAAACAGAAATGCCTTCTCCATTAACTTATGTATATTTGAAATGAGAGTAAGCCTACTGCCCTACACAGCTAGAAACCTTGAATCTTTTAGTTTTCTATCCTTATGAAGACTTTATTTAACTTTCTGCTGGAAGTGATATATAGTTTTATAACAGAGAAAACACATCTTACCCAAAATAAAGTGAATTCTATAGAGATCAGATTTCTGAAGAAGACTGCGTAGTTTAAACAACAGTTCAGTTGTTTCTGTACAATTATCTGATGCCACAGTTTTTAACTGAAGTATTGCTTCCAAATACAAGACAGCTAGATGGGTATGGTACTTCTCCTTCTACAGATAAAATAGCAATGTTAACTCAGTTTACAGAGAAAACTTCTATAATAACCTATAACCACCAATAATACTTTGATGAATACATACATAGTTGCACAGAAATGTGTTTTAATTCATTTCCTTAGTTTGTTGAATCAAAAAAATCTTCTGTTCATGCCAACTGACAAATTATTCAAATAAGCAGCACAAGACAAGTGTTCTGGGTTCTCTGTATTTCTATCTTAATTCTATAGATTTTTCTGAAATACAGATATGAAAGAAAATCTTTGACCTAAACCATTCTTTGCCTTAAATAAAACAAGCTCTGTAAGTAAATTTTCTTGCACAGAAGTTTTCCTTTGATGTTCAGCTAATGAAAGTCAAAGCTGTAAAATCTCTCCCCTCTGGAACACAAGTATAAACTATGCTGTGCCCTCATGTTTATTTCCCTTGTAAAATGAATAATTTCAATCTAATTCATTCTTCTCCATATTCAAGTGTGTTTTGACTTCCTCAATATATTTTGAGTAAGCCACCAGTAGTAGACAGACACTCTGAAAGTGTATCAGCAATTTACGTATTAGCATAATGCTTTTTGTATTATTCACTATCACATATTAAGCAAAACAAGTTCATAATTTGATTACTGTTTGAAACATTCTCACTAAAGCATTCACAATAATCTAGCACTTTCTGAAGAGATCAGTTTAGAATCCAGCCTTTACAAGCAAGGTAGAATCAACTTAATTATGCATCCGTTTTGTTAGACATATTCTAAAGACACTGTTTAACTAGTAGTATTCATTTGCAAATATTTCTGACATTAGAAACTAGCATTATTATTGGTCATGGTGCCATATACCAGAAACTCGAAAATATTTACTGCATTATTATTATATATTTGAAAAAACAATAAAAAGAAACCATTTATCTAGCACACACATTTCAAGGATGTAGCCAGGGAACTGGTCATCAGATCTGCTGAATTCTTTCAATATTAATTTCTTTGCTTTATTCACAGGTTAAAGTCATTTCTCCCGAGCTTAAAGCATCTCGTATCCAAGTCCCAAAACATTTTGTTTCTTCTAAGTTATGCTTTACATATTGATAAAATCCAAGGGTAGAATACAGTGGTGCCTATGAACAGTGAACATATTTTTTGGACATTCAACTTCTGGAGTGGTTTGGAATTCTACAACATAAGAGGTACATGTCTTAATACTGTCATTTCTTCTTTGAATCTCTCCAGGACAGAATGACAAATCTACTTGGAAAAGAGTGAATTAGCGATGTTAGTGTGTTACTGCCACACTGCAACAAGATTAGCAATTTTTCAACCATCTTTCCATGGCTTTACCAGAGATCAAAAAATCAAGGTTTTTAGAACAATAAATCGTTAGTCCTGTTATCTAGTGTGAGAAGCTACAGCATAAAATCTCAGGTGTTCTGAAACAGCTAACACTTAAAAATGTTTTCTAGAAATCAATATGCAGTCAATTATGATAGACCAAATACATTTTTAGGTTTCATCTTTCCCTGTGTAGTTTGTAGGTGACTTAGGAAGTTTTGTGTTAATCAACCTCCTATTAACGATTTACAGTTCATAAGTGAATGTCCTACTAAGTAACAAAGCATCCCAGAGAAACTGATCTAAAAGTCTTAAACCACAGACTGATTTAAACCTCACCAGTGAGGCAGAAAAACATGCAATAGTGACATGGAAGAACTCAGAGGAGGTAAGAAACTGTCTTACTATCATTTTCAAGTTGAAGAGTTAGTAATAGAATGTATTCTTAACTCCTGATTTTGTATTTTAATCTCAAAATCACTTCTTCCTTATTCGGAGCGTATCTGAAAGTCTTCAAATTAGAAGTAACTTCTAGACATTGGCTTGTGGTTTTTTTTGGTATTCTTGGAGGACTTACCTCTATTTTTCTTTCTAACACTAGATGTTCTAGATATTTAACAAGTGACTTAGGATATTTCTTAAGGCTACTGATGATATCATCTGGATTAATGTTGTTTTTTTCCTGCTCTTCCAAAGGCCTTTTAGTGAAAATCTGTACTCCAACCTAGAAAGAGTTAAATGCATTTAGGAAGTCAATGGCAATCCTTTTATTTTAAATAGCTACATAATGGCATTATCAGATTAGTTAGTACATTATTGAGAAAGACAAACAATGCAACCCCCCCACACACCAAGATTACACCACTTGGTGCTTACTGTGATTTCACCTATCCCCACCCTCATTTCCTCAATTTGTAAGCCATACAACAGCCTATAAACCTTCTTGTCAGGCAAAACTTTTACCTGTCTCAAGTGAGATGATCTACGTAACAGCAGACAAAGATACTTGAGTCCTTTGCAGGAAGGAAGCATAAGTAAAAAAAACCAGAATGCTAACAGCCTTAGCTCTTTGTGCATGCCACCACATTTGAGAGACTTCTTTAGTGACCAAAACCAAGATCTATAAATCTCATCATTTACATATGATGACTGTGCTTTAAGTTAATATAAGTCATGTAGTGACAAGTTCCAGTAGCAGACACACTGTCTGCTACAACATAAAGCAATCCATTGGCATTTAACTTAGCACAAAACACTAATAGATATTACAAAAATTGTATTTTAAATTTTGGTGGAATTAATATAATCAGTATAATTCTTGTTCTGAGGTGTTTCTTGAACAAGGCTATGTTACTTCCTAGTTACCGAGTTGCCTTTACTGCTGCTGTTTCTTTTAAAAGGATTTCAGTAATATAACCCATTAGGTTAACTTTTTTTTAAGTTCTAAAAAGTATGATTAATATGAAGAAAAGCAAAAGGCATGCTGTATCTTTCATTGCTCAGAAAGACTTAAAACTGTTCTCAGAAGGAAAAGTGGCAATTACCACTAGCACAGAAATTAACAGGAATTTAAAAGAATTAAGAAACCTGGCTATTTACTTCAGTCAGTTACTATTTAATGACTACTAAATATTCTTCAAAAATGGTCTGATTAGCTAACAATGATACAAACGTTACTGAACACCCAAACAGTGTTTCAGACACAGTACTTTATATTTGTGATATTCTGGGAAGAAACATATCAATTACAAACCTCTTCATTTTTCTGTAAAACCCATTCAGAGTATTTCCACACTAGATCTTGGTCTGAGCAGAAAGTAAGGAAGTCCACTATGTATTCATAGAGATCTGAACGTGTAGAGTCTTCAATGTCTCCATTAACTATTTTAACCCATAACTGCAACAAAAAAGCAGAGATTCAAGTGTACATAGATATCACGCTTAAAACATTTATTAAGTCTTTAACTCAAAATGTATATAGTCTACTACTACTACACTTAGTGTTAGCCACTTGTACTTGTGGAATTAGGCAATCTGCATTCCTACAGGCTATTCCAGGAATCTCACTGTCATTAAATTCACACCACGTCTCCATTACAGGCTTTTCTTGTATGTGCCATATTCAGCTAATTCTCATATTGACAGCGACTGCCAGAACACTTCAAGACGAGGTACACTAATTGCAAAGAAAGCTTTTGATAATATTCCTTCAATGTACAGTCTACTTTTTTGTTTTCCGAATGCACAAACTTAAGGAAATAATGCAAAGTTAACTTTAAAGAGCAAGAATTATGCTTATTCTATTTTGACTGAAGAATTTTAAAGACACTATAAGAAAGTATTTATTTTTATGTAAATCATAATTGGAATTGAAATGTGATACACCTAACAGACCAGTTTAGCAGTAAACAGGTTCCTGAAAAAAGCATACCTTACATGTGACAAATACATACTTTTTTTTCCCCTCCTCTTAGACCTTTGTTTTCTTACTGTCTTGTTTCTGCCCAGGAAATCACTGCTTACAAACTGACTTTAATGCATTTGACAAAGTAATTGTGATAACCATATTCCGAAAGTCGCATAGTAACATAAACTACTAAAGGTATTTCATATCTGAGATATACATGCTCTTAATCAGTAAAAATTTTAATAATTTTTTCTAGATTTTTTTTCAGACAGGACTAAAAGTTACTTTTGCAGTCTACAGACTACTGCTGGTCTAAGTGACTAGTGGCACCAGAAGGGAGATGGACCCTAAAAGGATTACAAAGCTAGCTGAAACCCACAAATCTTGCCAACTGTGTGCACCTGAGCCAGAGTAGGAAGCAACTCCCAACTGCTATCAGTGCCTGCCATGAGATTTTAGTACTGTTGTTGTGCGTATACAGACCAACCAGCACAGGATATGTTTTGATGTCTCCTCCAAAACCATCATAAATGATCTTTTGATTATTTTAGTGCTTCTGTATATATTTAAAGAATATAAACATATGTTCAGGCATGCAAAGTTCTGCCTGGAAAATAGCATAAAAGCATCTAAATAGTTTTTATCTTCAGTAAGCTCTTCATGTTTTTCATATCTAGCCCATCAGTTTATTCAAGGAAGTTTTAGCATAAGTTTCCTACATACACGTATCACCCTTCAAGTAGACAAAACTAGCGCTTTAGAGATTTTAATCGCAGGGAGGTAACCTGATATTTTGGGACAACACTAAAAGCTTTATTCTAACCTGAAGTGCTGCAGCATCCTGACCATTGTAGTGATACAGGAGACCAAGGGCAAAATACCTGTATAGAAAAAAAGTAATAGTTAAAACTTCTAGATCTTTCCTACCAATTTCATAATGGTTCAAATAGCACAGATTATAACAAATAGTTGGCTATGGTGAAATTTTTAGGTGATGTGTAAATTCTCACGTGCACATTTGAACAAGCAACTGTAGGCTCATTTTTATACTCAAAGGAGAGAAGTTCTGTCCTAGAAGTGTATCCATCTGGTCCTCCTTTCTCTAAAGGCAGACTACAGTTACTAGTTCTAACTTAGACATTTAGAAGTATGTGTCAAATGAGATGACCCTCATGCTGGTTTTTTATTTTAGGTACAGACTTGATGGCACAGTCCCCCCAAACAAATTTTCTTTCAGTAGAAGATCAGCTATCATTGAATCAAATTTTTATGATGCTTTCATTTAAAACTGTCATTTCTATTAAAAACAGATTTTTTTTTCAATGCAGCATGAAACGGGGTCAGGCAAGGAATAGCTTTCTCCCATGTCACAAGAGTTCTTTGTATGCTATAATGTTAACATTAAGTTCTATGATGGTTATAGTCATAAAATTATGTTCTACCATTCCTATTTATTACAAAGTTTGCCATAAAAAACAAACATACCAAGAGAATTCTACAGTAGTTTCACTTTTCAGATGTTTTGTAAATCTAATCACAACATGTGACAAAGATGTACATATTTTTTTCCCCTCTTAGACCTCTCACCACTCTAGTTACCATCACTGCACCATACAGCTTAAAGATAAAAGAAATCCTAGACAGGCACTGAGATACTATGTATGACTGAAGTTCGTATTTAACACATTTACTTTCTAGCATTCCCTGTTTAACGACTAGCTACCAATTCTTCACCTGCTGGTATTTCCAGATTGAAGTTCTTTGCACTCATCTAAAGTATTATCCTTACAGTGAATCAGTATGGGCACACCGGAGTCTGTAATTCAAAAGTAATACTTCTTTCACTGAATAAGCTACCAGCATTTTAAAGCTACTAGTTAGTCAATAGCTTCTACCTGAAGTAGTACATGTATTAAAGCATCTTTTCATTCAGTCCAAGACATCAACAGAAATGTACCACTACTACATCCCATTTTCAAACACAAATGAATTGGTTTATTTTTTTCCAAATCTGTATTAAACTTTTATTTCTGTGTTAGACACTGAGACCTTTGGAAGAAACTTGGTATTTAACAGTGTAGGCCAGAATACTTTTTCTTCACCTCAGTGTGTCAACTAATAACTTTCCCTCCATAGTTTCTAAATGTTGACAAGTATCTTTTGTACCCAACATCAGAGAAGACACAAGAATTTAAACTTACTGCTCCAGCAGTTAAGAGCATTTAAGACAGACAAACATCTTTTCATTTGTCTCAAAACTGCAATATTCAAGAAATTCACTCACTTTTTGTGTTTTTCCAGCCAGGCAGCACTATCCGTTAAAAGACAAAAATTCTCAGAAACTAGCAGATCCAGAAGACTTTCATGATTTGCCTCCGCATATAACTTCAGTAAAGCTGTGTCAATATCTTCCTTGTAGCCATTTGCAACATCAGTGCTGCGGACTTCATTTAAGTAGCTCATGAGGAATCGTTTGCATTTTGTCATCTTCTCCTGGTCCCCTTGTGTCAGCTGGTTTAGGTCAGCATACTCATGCAGAGGGGGATGAGACCGTATAAATGAAGAGGAAGTAGGCAACAGGAAGGGGTAGAGAGAGATCAGCTCCCGGACATCAAGCTGGCCGCTTCTGCAATTACAGTGTCAAACTAGATGAAGCAAAAAAGAAAGAAAAAGTATACATAGGCACAAAAAAATAACATACTGGGAATGTGTGCACATATGCTTAGAGTCAGTAACAAGCTGTCAGCTTCCAAAAGTTACTGCCTTCTACTCTGGAGAAAGTATCTTTAGAAATGGCAAAAAAAAAAAAAAAAAAAAAAAAAAAAAACAGGTTTGTTCCATCCAAACTCATTTACCATTTTTTTTCCTCCTCCAGATGAGGAGAGCTCTGAGATTTAGGAAACTGGACAGCCCTTTGCCTTTAAGTTACTAGTCTGTCTACCCCAGGTAAGTAGACAATATGACATCCCACAGCTGTTCAGTGATCTATACAAAAAACAGCTGAATAGCCTTAGTGCAGTTCCTAGCATAAGGAAGTCCAGGACAGTGCTAGGGGAGCTAGTTTTCTGGTTGAGGCAAAGAACTGGATACAGTGAACCCTTCCAGGCAAACCACAAAGATTGTATAAGTAATTCTGCAGAAAACAGAAACTTCCTGCAGAAAACAGAAGCTTTCGGAATATTTGGGTGATGAAAACGTTTTTCCCAATCCTGATATGCACCAAATTTCTCCTTCAACTCACTTGTTAAGAAGGTTCTGAATATGACCTGTTATTGTATATCAATATGACCTGTTACAATTGATTATGCATCCACCTAACCAATAAGTAGTAGTATCATACAGACATAGCTGTCAGCTATATACTGATGTCAAATATTACAGAGTGGTTTTTCTCTTCACATGTGAATGGCATCTGTATTTTACCTAAGAAAAAGTTGATACCTATATTACAGAAAACACTCTCTTAGCCTGAATGGAAGCATTTGTAGAGTGTGGTTTGGGACAGAAAAAAAAAAGAAAAAAAACAATACACATCTTGAAACCTTCAGGGTACCTAAGAAGGCATGGAACATTTGCTGGCTTGCATTCTACAATACCAGTCTCTCAGCTTGCACACAGGCAAGTTCAAACTACCAATACTCATGTGAAGCAGATCGAATGCTGTAAATTCAGCACTTGTAAATAAAGCACTAAATTCAAAAGACTATATGAAGTCACTCTTACTGATGGGATAAGTGTATTTGCTCCATTTTGTTTTCCATTTACTAAGTTTATTCTCAACTTACTCTCCTTATCCAAGAGAATCCAAGTACAGGCCTAAAAGAGCAGAATAAGTAAGGCAACAACTCATAATACTTTTTCCCACTTCTGTTCTGTCTTTCATTGTGTAGATGTCGCTGGAGCACTAATTTAATTAAGCAGATCAAATACAGCTACTGAAAATTTCTGAGCCAGTCTGCCTGAATGTCATCTTTATCTTGTAGATAAAGATGTCATCTGCAGAAGATTCTTTGGACATGCCAAATAACTCTAGTTTTCAGAGCTAGAGTGACTACTTCTCTTGGCCTTGCCTCCTGGAGGCCTGCCTTGGCCTCCTCTTAAGGAAGATCAAGAAATCAGGATTTAGGCTTCATTTTGCTGGCACTTTGACTCTTCAGAAATCATCTTTAAAGAAGTGCATTTCTGCTCCTCTTAATACATTAAGAGGATACTGTTGCTGAAAAAGCTCCAAATGAACAGAAAGCTCTAGAAAAGAAACCCTAGTTAGTTGCTATTTTCTAGAAAGGAATTTAAAAAGTTTTATCTATCCAATGATCTACAACTTCAGGAAGTCTTTTTCCTCCACAACTCTTATTGGAATGAATTCCAAAAGGAAACAAATTACAGACTACTGAAGTAGGTGAAGCAAGAAGATTTTTAACCTTCTGCAAGCAATAAGTATGGAAGATCCTAACAAATGGGTTAATCCCTTCTCTATAATTCTAAAGTAATTAAAGCACTGAGGCAAGTCCTGAATTGTTGACTTCTTGCCAGAGGGGTATTTCCAAAGGTATCCAGAAAATATGAGCTTGGTCTAAAAAGAAAAACAAACTTCAAATATGGCAACAACTATTTAGAATATATTTTAAATAATGTCCGAGACAGTAAAAATCATCCTTTGGCTACTAAAACTTTATCAGAAGAATACAGGTGATAGCAGCAACAGCAAGAAATTTAAAAGTATCCTGCTCTACAATCTAGGGACAACCAGGGACCGCAAAGCATGGAAACAGAGAAATTAATCATAGTCAACTGCAAGAGAGTTGAGAAACCTTCCTACAAAAATAGTTTTGAATAGTAAGTTTTTCTGATCTACACAGACAGCTTCTACCATCTAAAAAAAAAAAAATCCTCTACACTAGAAAGGCCAGCCTCTAAAAATAGTCCATGCCTACTATGTGTATTTCTACAGTTGAAGTGTCCTTTAAATCCTTCTTTTCAGACTTTCATTCTATTCCAAAGTTTAGATTCACATTATGACATAACTCAGATATCTGAGAATTTTTAAGCAGCAGAATAACCAAGAAACATCAGGTTCTGTCAGTGGCAAAACCTCATGGTTCAAACAGCATTTAGGCTTTCAGTATTAACTTATTACAGTAATCTAACTGCAGCTCTGTCTAGTCTAACTACTCTGTGAAAGTTTAAAAGGCTTGAAGATCACCAGAAAATAAAATGTATTATGCAAAATGCATTACACTAGTAAGTTAACCCTATTTAAAGAAAGATGTGTTTTCTTCAACAAGGTTATTCACTGATTTATTTTAGATCAAGAGCTAATTCATAACTAGAATAATAGTCTACTCAAACTGTAAAAATATGAGTATGAGCCCTACTTCCCTTACTAGCTACACCATCAGGTATTTGGAGATTACCTAAGGTAGAACAGAGAATATGATCATGTAGATGGATGAAAAAGTTAAATGTGATATTTAACATGACTTATTTAACAATATTAAAACATTTTCCAACTTCTACAGAAGCTGAGATTCTGTATCCTTTTTAGACAAGAACCTTGTCACTTACTTCACTTCTGAACTTCATAGACCTGACTTTAGTAATCATTTGCTTCTAAGAGCAAAATCAAAACTAGGTTTCAATTCAGGCCAGAGAAAAACCCTGGGATGTGAATCACTGGGTCTGACCCAAGCTGTGACAGTACAGTTTTGCTCCTCCCCTTCCCCCCCCCCCCAAAAAAAAATGGTAATCAGCAGTCAAACAGCCTCCTAAAAGTGAAGTATTATTCATAACAAATTTCCAAGAAAAATACTAGACAATGATCCCATCAGCATGGATGATAAACTTTAGATTCATGGCCCCTAGGATCTGGGGATGCCCTTTGGCTTAGGATCTTTCCACTGCACCTGGAGAAAACAATTTGAAAAAAGTTACAAATGACCTCAACTCCTTTGGAGAGAAAAAAATAAAAAAAAAGAAGTTTTCAGCTTCTGCCATCTCAGCTTTAACAAAATATAGATGGCAACTTAAAGAATAGAAAACAGGTTCTTAATATTGATAGTTTGATCTGTCTGCAAGACCTGTAAGGAGGAAGGAAGATTGCAGGTTGCTCACTAAAGCCAAAAATTATTTGACAATAAAGAAAAAGGTTGTGAACAAAACTGCTAGAGGAAGTGAAACTGTCAGGTAAAACAAAGACAAAAAGCAGCATTTTTGACTGCTTTTATGGAGTCAAAGTGGAATATCAAGATCAATTTGTGAACAAAGTCATCTATCTTCTGGAAAAGGTCTAGCTGAACATACGTTAAAACAAATTCAGTATCTATATCCTCAAAAAAATTAGTCAGTATATTTGCATGAACAGTATTTAAACTGTAACTTTCTCTTAGGAAACACATGCTTAGAAGAAATCAGGCAGTGTTCGTGATATAAATCACAGCACAGGCTCAATAATAAAGCTCTGACCTTCGTAGGCACCAAGTCAACAAACTTCCACACAGACAACAATCAGATTACAGGATTACAGCTTTAACGCTATGGCACATTAGTAAATGAAAAAGTCACTTGCATTAACTCTTCAATTACGAAACTGTCTCAATGTCACACTGCTTCTCTCTCAATAAAACCATCTGATCAGTGATCTCCTATCCACATCTAAAAACACTCCAGCCACTAAGAAATTTTAAAATCTATATTAAGGGGATTAAACATTTCTTATTACACAATTACCTGAACAGCTCTTTTGCTTCAAGGAACTGAAGCTGTGCAAACTGAATAAAACCTGCTTGCTGCAGGATTCGTTTATACATTACCTGTGAAAGAGAAAAGAAAAGAAGTTATTCTCTTTATAGAGAGTTATCTATATGGTACTAGTCACTATTGCAATAACTACCTGACCAAAAAAAAGAAAACCAAACCAAAACACCCAACCACATCAAAAAAAATACAGGATATTCAGACAGGCCTATCAAATTACATGCAAAATAAAGTCTTGAACCTCTAAATTATAAATTTTATGTACCTAGGGATATTTTGAATCTACTCTCCACATTACATTTCCTACACAAAAAGTTTGTGAACACAACACTGTTCAGGAGTACTTACTGAAAGTGAAGTCAACAAATAGCAAGTTTAAGTTTTCTTATTCAAATGATGACTTATCTGCCATCAGTCTGACTTTCCTCAAGTTATTGCTCATGCTACTTGCAAATGTAAAGGCCAATGGTTATCTCTGAAGATCCCCATAATTGAGTAGGTACTTCTTTTAAAAATTCAAGAGTCCCAGTTGACCATACGCAGCCAATCTTCCGCCCTCCTCACCTCAGTTTTCCAATAACCTTGCTGCTGATTCTCAAAACCTCATCCCCTGTTGATGATCATGATTCTGACTTTGTCAGTAATTTTTAAAAATGCAAATATTTCTAAAGCAGTTGAGTTTATCCAATCTGTAGAACGTTATGCAATGTACACAAAAATATGGTTAAAGGGAAGCACAAGTAAACTGTAAGAGAAGCAATGCGTTACAAAGTTTTGCTGCTCAGATTACTGACAGACAAAAAAAAGGTTACAAAAATAATGTAGTACAGAGAAAAATCTACTTTAAGTGCTAGGTATTTAATCTGAATACTGAGTTGGTAGCCACCAGATGAAACAAAAATCTTGTGCCCAAAATATTTCCAATAGCAACAGAGAATTAATAAAAGCAAGGAATGTGAACTATCATCTGGAAAGCATTCATTGTTTGCGACTCTGGCTCTGTATTTTCTACACAACTAGCTATATCCAAATCCCTTCAGTTTTCCCCTGCAACCTTCTCTTAAATATGCAGCTTTTAAAAGTCTAACAGAGGACTATGAGTGCTATTGTTAATAACAACCCTCCATTTTCAGTAAGAACACCCAGGGAAATTGTAATACATTAAGCAACATATTTCAAGTAAGAATTACTAAAATGTGAGACCCCTCCAATAGAGTACATTAATATTCCAATCAGTGATTTTTCATATGGATTTAAGTTTGTAAATTACCAAGAGGAAAGTTTGACCTAAATCCATTAAGGCTATGTTTTACTAACAGATTATCTCAGGAAAATATTAATCTTGATCTTAGTAAGCTACTGAAACCTATTGATTTGTAAGATTACAGGGTTGTTCTCGCTTCTCCAGGGTAGAGGAGAGAAGGGGAAATAAGGGGAAAACGTTTTCTGGCACATTTTTTTCAGACAAACAAAACAAAAGTAATTCACTGTATATTTATGTAACATTCAACTCAGGATGCAGAATGCAGACTTAGGACTAAAGTCCTAAGGATGCAGACTGAGATCTTTTATCAGCAAATATTTGCACCTTGTGGTACCAGAATTTTTCAAAATTTCGCCTCACACTTTCCAGGGAGGGTCAAAGAATTCTTACCCTGCTAGGGAAACTAATATCAAAATTAATTTTTTGAAGTCTGTTTTCAATATTTGCAATAGCGTGACAAATAACATTCATATATTTAGGGAATCAGAGTACTGGCATTAAGTTTGAATCCATCTGAAGTTATTCTCTTAGTTATATAGATTAGTCTGTACAGCAACCTTTTATTAAAGGTTTTAAAGAAGTCATTGTTCATGCAAACACAGGGCTAAGAGATCAGTTTTAAAATTAAACTCATTGAGTGATACTTTTATCTACAATATTGACTTAACTACACTTGATTCAAAGTTGTGCAAAACTCCTTCCTCTCTCTCCCTTCTGCCCCATACATCTACAGATATCTTTCCAATTTTTGAAAAACACATTGATAGGATAGGGAGTAGTAGCTTGATTTTAGTCAAGAAACACAGATGTCCCATGATATGGATTTTGAAAGCTACAGGGGAAAGTTCTACAATCTCCTTCCCAGAGGTTTTTAAGAATGAGCTAGGTCTATACGATTCAAGAATAATATCCAGTTAATTTTTGTTTGAGATGGGGAAAAAAAAAAACCACACACACACAAAAAACCCACAGAAAACTCAACCTTTGAGTTCTTCGAGACTGGTTAGTTGTAATTTTTTTTTTTTTTTTTTTTTTTTTGCGGGGGGGGGGAGGAGGAGGAGGGGAGTGTACTAAGTTATAACTTGTTTAGAATTCAATACAAATTCCCCTTTCATTGTTTGAAGAAAGGCTTTAGGACTTGAAGTGCTCTAAGAGAATTCTATATTGTTGGTTGAATTCACAATGGAAAAAATGAGAACAAAAAAATCTAGCTACAAAAAACAGTATTTGAAAAAGCTCTAGTAAGCAAAAATGTTACTACTAAAGCTGCAATAGCCAGTGAAGCTTTTCTCTCAATTGCTAGAAAAATCCTTACTAGAATGGTCAAAATTACCATGGAGATCACCAAAAAAGACTTTTCTAGAGGTTGAAGTAACCTTTGGCCTGATTCGGCTGTAGTTAATACATTTTTTGAAACTAGACAAAATGAGAGGCAAAAAAAAAGAGATACCTATGCAAGGTGTGTGTCAATCTAACCAAGGTCTTCACTACCAACCACCATGATTTCTGCAAACTTCAGCTGTCCTGAAAAATTAACGTATACGTATTGTTCAGTCATTTCATGGTAGCATGGTAGAAAGGCCTTTGCTATTCCTCTAACAAAACTGATATCCTTGTACCACTTTTGCTTAGCCTTTAAAAAAAAAAAAAAAAAAAAAGCAGTATTTCCTGATTCTCAAAGACAAAAGAATCCTCATCTAATGCAGCAGAGAAATTTGCAGTCTGCAGGGTCTCTGAGCTAAACAACAGGTCAGGCCTACTAATGTACGACTTGCTTCTTCCCAATGACTAAAATATTGATGGTATACATAATTTAGACACTGCAGTATCTTAAACTGTTTCAGTCCTACTGTCATTCTGAATTATCAGCATAAGTTTTATATTTTGGAGGAGGGAGGCAAGCAGGCAATGTTTATCCATGCAATGACAATGTAGTATTAAACTGCAGCAAAAACCTACCACTTCAGGAAGTCTGTCTTACAATGTCACGGTTGAGTTCAAGGCACATATAAGATGGCAAAAGTCAGAGCAAACTTAAGAGATTAAAAGATCAAGAGGAAAAAGGGGTGCTATGCTATATGTACCATGCAACTACTATCACTCTTCTGCTTGGATAATTTATAGTTGCTGGATCAAGCAGCTTAATTCTATACCTTTGTCTCCCTGCCCCTGCTAGTATAAAATGGCCCAATAAGACCATGAAAGCATAAACTACTCAGGAATCAGCAAAGCAGCTCAACTAGGCTTGCAAAACAGATGCCTATCCTATGAGATAGGAGGGAATGACAATACGCTATGCTATAGAGATGTTACCAGAGATGTATTTAAGGCATGTAATTTGTGCTGCTACATCAGATTTGTACTGTGAAACTACAGTTTAAGTTTGATGTGCTGCAAACAAACCTATATTGACAGCACTGAGTGTCAGATACATCAGAAAGCAAGCAAACATTACATTTGCAATTGCTGATGTGCTCTAAAAATTGGACCAACTTCAACAACTAAGTCAAGTTTGTCTTCTTAATACAAATCAGAGGAAAACTCCATTTAAAGCTGGGTCATATCAGTCTGTAAATACTGCTCAGAACTACAACAGGTTGTTCTGCTTCCAAGTAAAATGTTTTCAGTTTTTCATCTGTAGCACAAACCTAAAGTAACTGAACTCCAAAAGCACTTATCTTAAAAAGCATTAACTTAAAGTAAGCAAGAATTTAAAATACTCTAGAAAACAGTAATTGCAGAAGTGCACGTAAGACATTCAGTACACACAGGATACGTAAGGTAACTTATGCTAAAGACAGTAAAATCCCCCTGAAAAAAGTCAGATTATGTGGAACATCTTTCCTCTATTTCAGATACTGAATTGCAGTTAAAGTTGCAGTAAAACACAAAGACATTTCCCACACTTAATCGAAATAAATTGAAAAGAAAAAATTGGGAAAAAAAAAAAGTCCTCATGCAGATAGGAAAACAAGAAAAACATTGATTAGATCATGCATTCTGTCCTCACAGCACGAATTTGGTTTGCTTCTTTAAATAGATTGTAAGAAAAGCTGGAAGTGAAGATACGAAGCAAAACACATTGAAGCTGAAAAGTATTTTCAGCACATTTCCAAATTTCGAGACAGTTGTACCTTAGCAAAAGGTTGGAAACTTTTCTAGCCAAGCCTTTCCTTCCAATGGCCTCCCAGCCATTAATTTAACAGAAGAGTTAAAGAATCAAAATTAAGTCTGATACAAATTTCACATCATCTTTTCAAGGGTGTTTACCTAACTTGAAATGCAATTTCAAAGTTTTAAAAGGTAATAATAGCTTTAAAGGCTAAACACATTTTCTGCTTTATGTGGACCACTGCAACTCTCCTGTAGATTCCACAATCATAATCAAAACTTCACCTATTTCTTGAGCAAACTGAAAATAATACAACAGATTTTATTTTAATGGAACAAGTTCTCCAAAGCATCAGAAAAGATTAACATATCATCTGAACATAGATACCTGTCTGCAGGTTATAGATCAATTTTTGCTTTTACAAATGAAAACAAATCAAATGTTCATTCACATACTTGATTAGTCTTTAAAATTTACTTTCTCAAAACTCGCCTCAAGAATGATTTCCTTATATTGGAAAAAGGAGCATGAAATTTCTTTACGTTAGAAAATCTGAAGGACAGATAGGAACAAATACAGTAGAATGTTTTGTAATATAAACCGGGGTAGAAGGAAAGGCATACAAACCTCTAATCTAACACTCTAATAGAACAGCCACTCAAGATACCTTGCCATTAAAAAAAAAAAAAAAAAAAAAAAAAACAAACCTTGAATATTCAGTTACACACAAGTAAGACTTTGCTTTAGTTTTCACATCACTTAACCTCAAAGTTGTAATACTGTGGAAGTTAAGACACAATGAGAATCTCTGATGAGAAAAAGTTAAAATGCTGACTAGAAATAAAGTACACTTCTTTTAAACAGCTATATCAGTTAAAAACTATCACTAATTTTTGAGTTGTTTTGGTTTAATTTTTTTCAAGTTATATACCGAGGGGGAGGACCCACAGGTAAAATCAGTAAGGCACACTCAACACTGCCAACACATCACAACCTTTTACAGGTACAGATCAATTTAACAGCACATCCATTTCCTAAGGCTGAAAGGATAAGATATTAATAGATGAAATAAACTCTTTTCCCACCCTCTCCATGCAGCATACCACTGGTAGTCAAATTGGCCCCATTGTGAAATTTTAATTTTCCATGAAAATTAAAAGAAGAACAGACCTGAAACTTCTCTTTTGGAATATTCCTTCGAGCTCCTTTTGCTAAAACAAGGGCTTCTTCCACTCTGTGGCTAGCTAGAAGATCCTGAATCTGTTTTTCCAAAGGTAGTGGTACCAAGATATATACACCCTTATTAGTAGCAACAATTACCTTGCCTGGACAGAGCAAACAAATATCAGTTTATATTCTCCACAGAGGAAACACATGACAGTAATAAGTTTTATCACTTAAAATACAAGAACCTAAAAGCCGTTAAAGTTCCAAAACTGATCTTTATCATCATAGTCACTAGATATTATAATTTATCTCTAAATTGCCCCTCAAAGAAATACAAAGCTAACAGGAAATTCATTTATTTCCAGCAGATTTTTCCCCACTCTCAGTAAGCGACTCTAATCTCTGAACAGAGTTGTACAGGTCACCACTATAAAAACTATATTCTAGAAAAGAGGGACTTATGAATTGCCAAGCTATTTCTTTGGATTTGTGTTAGAAAAATTTAAGCTGCACATCAATAATAACACATAGTTGATAGTACATACACCTTTTTTGTTCTAGGACAGCTACAAAGCATGCATTATATTCCCCACTTAACAGTGTGGAACATAACTGAAGGGTAGCCCATTACCTTTTCAATTTCTAACAAGAATTTTTGGAAGAAACTTAAAATAACAATTTTTAAGATATTAAAATTTCAACAAGAAATCCAAGGGATACACCTGTAGTTCTTGTTTTGCTGATGTACAGCATCAAGTTAATGTTGGTACTTTGAAAGAAAATAATTAAATTACAGGAAAAGCTATAATCCTACAGACATCTCTCAGACAGCTAAATTGTAAATTTAAATTGTCATTTAAATGAGCATACGTATTCTAAAGAACACAGTTTTGGAAGACTAAATTTTGCCTACCATAGTCTGCACCATAGTCTGCAGAAACCTAATTTCGAAAGCATTTACAATGAAAGAGTTTCAATGGTTAAAATGGTTGGTAGATTTAAAAAAAAAAAAAAAAAAAAGACTGTGCCCACATTAATACCAGTGGCCTTTGGCCTTTGTTCCAGAGTTATTGATACAAAAAAAGTGCCCTTTATAATACCTTCAAAGTCCTGTAGAATGTGACCTTCTTTAAAAGGTAGGGATTGCTTTTGCTGTTGGTCCAGCATGCTGTGCACTGTAATGAACTCATCATCTAGAGCAACCACGTAAGGAAAACACAAGGCTGCTCCAATCACGTTCTCCGACCAGTGCACAGGGGCACGCTGTGAAATGCCATCTACAGTTGCAAACATGCCTACAGATTAAAAAAAAAAAAAAGGAAAGAAAAAAAAAGAAAAAAGCCTGAGACTTATGCTAGTTGAAGACTTATTTTCCCAGTACTTAGCTCTAGTACTTATCAAGGACGAGAAATAATAAATCTCAAAAGAACACATACAGTATTAGAGGGCATAATGACAGGGCATCAAACCTTACCAGTCACTGGATCTTAAAAGACCTGCTATTTAATACAATTAAAGATTTTTCTTTTTCCTTCACCAGCAGAAAGGGACAATACCAAAAGAGTGAAAAGAAAATACTGGAAAAAAAAAAAAAAAAAGAATTATTCAAGTCCAGTAAGTTTAACAGCCTTTTTTATTTGTTAAAGAATTATGCCATGTAGTTTGAATTCACTTTAAAATATAAAGTATTTAGTAAGACAGTGCATTTAAATACTAAATACTTCTAATAAAAGCTGCAGACATGCACTGCTTGACCTATCTGGCAATATAAACACATTTTTCCTGTAGTGTCAAATGCCTCAAGATGGTTTTAGTCTATAAGCGAATATTTACCTATACTTTGATTTTTCCATAGTAAAATTTTTATAGAATTAAAGCCTATTTCCTTCAGACGAGTCACTTTCTGCAAGGTATTTGTGTTTTCAATCATTTGCAAAAAAATCCAGAGGCTGTGTGTAAAGATTTAACATCCCCACGATACCTACACTGAGTACTGTAAACTACTTTCAATCTAGCACCTTCAGATAACCTGACAGAGAAACCACAAGTTATCTTTCTGTCTGTCCATTCACTCCTCCCTCCAAGTGACTGCTTAATAAAAGTTTCACTTGCTTCTGGACTATCTACACTATTGCCTCTATTTATAGTATTTGGTATTCCCCATTTCTGCTTCATGAGACTTTTTTAGCATCAACTCAAGAGAAATTCCATTTGAGTTTTCAGGCATAGTTCAGAAATTACTTGCCAACTGAGGCATACTGAGGCATAATGTAAACTGTTTTAAATCTGAATGTATACTGCTCAAAATCAATGTTCTCATTACATTAAAAAAGCATCTATACTAGTTTGAAAATTGTCTTGGCAGGAAAAGTCCATTTGAAAGCCAGCAGAATAATTCTGAACTCTACAGGACAGAGGAGATTAAAAGACTATGTTATTCAATTTACAAAAGCTCTTCCAAATTCAGAATAATGAGGTAAGGGTAGCTAGGTAAGAGGACCATCTTGGAGAAAGGAAACCAGAGAACAGTAGATTTTTACAGAGCTATGGAAACGAAAACTTAGCTTCTAAACCCTTCAGAGCAGGTCCGAAGCAATCAGCCTTTTCCCCTGACAAAGGGCACAACATAGAATTGGTTTTGCATCTAACTATTAGCTTAAAAAACTGATCACTATAGAGGAAATAAATAATGTTTTAGCAGTGGATCTTGCAGAAAAAACTGCTTTACCATAAAATATCATTCCAATTTGTTCTATGGGTCTTGACATTCTTACAGATCAGAAGTGGAAGTTTACGCAACGTAGACTGCACTATTCATTTTGATGCCTTTCAGTTATTTTCCTGTACTACAATCCTATTTCAAAAAGCAGAAGAAAACTTTTAATAAATGCATAGTAATCAGCAGAAAACCCAGAACTAGCTATGTAAGTTGTTAAAACTTTTCTAGTTATCTGACTTATTCTGTGAATTAAAAAAAATGTAAAATAAACTGAAATTAAGAACATATATGTGGCTATTTTTTTTTTTTTTTTTAAACAGATCTTTCAGAGAAAATTCAGAAGATTCCTTTATGGATTGAAAGCATATGCATAGCAACACACAGTACTGTTCCAAGTCAATGTCTGTTTAAACCCCTCTGCCCTCAATAGCAGGGGTTTCTGTGATAGAATGATGTATTTCTCCTTGTCTTTATCCAAATCTTGTCCAGAATAATAAACAAAAGAACTACAATCAGAAATCATGGCTTTTTTACAGTACAGGAATTATGTGAGGTAATTAAGATGAAGCCATCAGTCCATTTCACATTAAAAAAAAATGAATGAGCTATCTGAAGGTTACAAGAGTTACCCTAACACAACCACACTGTTTTAAGCGCTAAAAGACAGCCTAAAACTAATCTAAAAAATTACAGAATCATAACATCGAAGAATAATTTAGGCTGGAAGGTTCTTCTGGAGGTCATCTGATCCAGTCACCCATACTCAAAACAGAACCAACTTTAGCTCAGGTAACTTGGGGCTTTGTCCAAAAGAGTACCCTATTATCACACTATAGTGTTTCCTCTATACTTAAAAAACGAACAAAACCCCCTTATATTTACTTGTTTAAAAAAGCAATATGAAAACTTCGATACTATAAATGTTAACAGCATAAGGAACACTCAAGTAGATGAAAAAAGGAAGAAAAAAGAACTGATTACTGTTGGCTGCTTTATGCAGTGTCAACATAATCTATAAATCATTATGTCTATACATGTGTGGTTCTTACAAGTTGTAAGACTCAGTTCTCCATTTGTAATCTATGCAATTGTTCAAACCATGTACCACAGAGTTTATGCTAGAGAAACAAAGGAATAATCTAAAATAAATACTTAAAGTGTATTATAACTCATTAAACCTCATGGTTTAATCATGGAATAGTTAAGGTTGGAAAGGATTTCTGTCCAGGCCAGCACCACCCCCTGCTTGCCCCACACAAAGCAGAGTCAACTAAATCAGGTTGTTAAAGACCTTGTCCAGCTAGATATTGAATAGCTCCACAATTCAATGGGGACCCCACAACCTTTCTGGGCAACCTGTTCCGGTGTTTGACCATCCTCACAGCCCACTTTGTGCCCAGTTGCTTCTCATCCTTTCTCTGAGAAGAGTCTCCATCTTCTTTACTCCTTAACTGTGTATAAACACCTCATGGGAAGATCCTTCTGAGCCTTCTCTTCTCCAGACTAAACAGCTCTCTCAGCCTGTCCTCATGAGAGATGCCCTTTGCTGGGCTGGCTCCAGTATGTCTGTCTCTCTCTTGCACATGGAAGCCCAGCCCTGGACCCAGCATTCAAGATGGGATCCCACCAGCACTGAGTAGAGAGGAAGGATCACCTTCTCAGCCTGCTGGCAACAGTCTTCCTAATGTGGCCCAGGATGATGTTGGCTGCCTTTGCCACAAGGACACATTGCTGGCTTACAGACTCCCAGCCTCTTTTCTACTAAGCTGCTTTCCAGATTGTCGGTCCCCAGCCCGCATGGGGTTATTCCTCCCTAGGTACAGGGCTTGGCACTTCCCTTTAAGTAACTTCATGAAATACCTGTCAAGGCTCCTCTGAATGGCAGCAAAACCACCTGCTGTATCACTCAATCCTCTCAATTTTGTATCATCTGCAAACTTGCTAAGGGTTCACTCCATTCCATCATCCATATTGTTAATGAAGATGTTACACAGTATTGGCCCCACTATGAACCCCTGAGAGACTCTGCTAGTAAGTGGCCTCCAGCTTGACTTTGTACTACTGACCACCACTGTTTGAGCCTGGCAGTTAATCCAGCTTTCAGTACATCCTACTGCCCATTTATCTTGTCCATTGTTTATCTGTTTGTCTAAGAGGGTGTTATGGCAGATGGCACTGAAAGCCTTGCTTAAGTTCACAACATGCATTGCTCTCCCCTCATCCACCAAGCCCCTCATCCATTTAATCACAGAAGGCTATTAGGTTCATCAAGCGTGATTTCCCTTTAGAAATCTGTACCAATTACATCTAGTTACCTTCTTGTCCTTAGTATATTTTGAAATGGATTCCAGGAGAATTTCTTTCATCACCTTGAGGATTGGGGTGAGGCTGACTAGTCTGTAATTCCCCAGATCCTTCTTCTTGTCATCCTTGAAGGAAGGAGTGACATTTGTTTTCTTCCAGTTCTCAGGAAGATCCCCTGATCACCATGACCTTTTGAAGATAAAGAATGGTCACACAGTGACACTGGCCAGGTTCCTCGGCACTCACGGGCACATCCTATCAAGTCCTATCGACTTGTGTATGCTCAGTAGATCATTCTCCACTGAGGGCAAGACTTTTGCTCTAGATTTTCCCACCGGGCTCAGGGACCCAGGATTCATAAAGGAAGATTATATGGCCCACATTCTCTCATCATCTTTTTGCTGCTGATATACCTTCAGAAGCCCTTCATGTCCATCACCAGATTCAACTCTGGATAGGCTTTGGTTTTCCTAACCCTATCCCCGCACACAGGAATATATCTCTATATTCCTCCCATGTCACCTGTTCCTGTTCCTACCTCTTGCATGCTTCCTTTTTATACTTGAGTTTAGTCAAGAACTCTTTGTTAATCTTTATAGGCCTTCTGTGGCCTTTGCTTGTTTTCCTGCTCATCAGGACGAGCTATCCTTGAGCTTGGAGGAGATGATTCTTACAAGTCAAGCAGCTCTCCTGGATTCCCCTTCTCTTCATGGGCGATTCTTCCAAGCAGGTCACTGAACAGGTCAAAGTCTGCAATCCTGAAGTGAAGCTTGCAGTCCTGCTATTTGTGTTGTTCCTTTCCTCTCAGGATCCTTAACTCCACCATCTCACAGTCACTGCAGCCAAGGCTCCTTTGACCTTCACATGCCCAACCAGTTGTTCTTTACTTGTGAATATAAGGTTCTGCAGAGCACACCCCCTTCTCAGCTCACCTGTGCTAGGAAGTTGTCATCAATGCACTCCAGAAACATCCTGGACTGCTTGTGCTCCTCTGTGTTGCCCCTCCAGGAGGTATCAGGGTGCTTCAAGTCTCCCATAAGGACTACAGCCTCTAAACATGAGGCTTCTTCCTGTTACCAGAAGAAGGCCTCACCCACCTTCTTCCTGATAGGCAGGCACCATCAACATTACCCACATTGGTCTGCCCTTTAACTCTAACCCATAAGCCCTCAGCTGGTTCATCATCAAGCCCCACGCAGGGGTCTGCACATTTCTCCTGCTCTCACATAAAGCATTGTCCTCCTACTTCCCTCCCAGCCTGTCTTTCCTAAAGAGCATGTATCCACCTACTGCAACACTTGACACACATGAGCTATCCCTCCAAGTTTCCATGATCCCAATAAGATCGTAATCCTGCAACTGCATTAAGACTTCTAATTCCTGTTTTTTTAAACTACTCTGTGAGCATTAGTGGGCAAGCACCAGCCACATTGATTTTCCACAAAAAGTGCAAGAGCTTTTCTTATCATACTGTCTTATAGGTACTTCTTTATCTGTGTACATGTTTGAAGTGGGCCCCCTTTAACCCTGTTTTCTCGATTACGAGGTCTTTCTTGTTCACATTGCCCTGCGCCTTGTTTGTTGACCTGCTCCAGCACTTCATCACATGTTTGCGTGTCATCTCCCTCCCACCCTGTTTCCAGCTTAAAGCTCTCCTTACCAGATTCACCAGCCTGTTGGCAAAAATGCTTTGCCTCACTTGTTCAGGCAGATCCCTTCTCTTCCTAGCAGTCTTTGCTCCTCAAAGAGAATTTAATGGTCACAGAAGCCAAATCACTCTTGCTACTATCAGCTGTGCAACCAGTTACTGACCTAAAGGACCTGTCTACTCCTCCTCAAGCTCTTCCTTCCTTACCAGCAAAATCAAAAATGAAGGAAGAAATCACCTGGTGCCCATGCCACTACCCCTAGAGCCATGTAGTCATATATGGTAACACTCCAAACCTCCTCTGGCAGTATCACTGACATCCACATGGAAAGGCAGTAGGGAGGAATAGTTAGAAGGCCAGACAACTTTCAGTAGTCTCTAAATGTCTCAGGCAAGCAAGCCCCATGCAGCTGCCCTAGCAAGCAGCAAACCTCCTTAGACAGCAGGTCAAATTGACAGATGGGGACTTCCATCTCCCATAGGACAGTCTCCCACTACTATCTCTTGCCACTTCCTCCTAGTTTTGCTTCATGGTTTAGGCTCAGATGCCTCACTGAACAGAGCTTCCTGCTTCTCATACGCTACCAGAGTACTGAACCTGTTCTGTAGATGCAGATCTGCAGGTAGAGAAGGAGCCTTCTTGCTTCTGCCAGAAGTCACAAGTTTCCAGCATTTGTCATCATTGTGGAAGCCTGCATTTCTCAACCTGATAAACACGGATGTAGACTGCTAGCCTGCCTCTCCTTCAGCACAGCTGGGCATTCAGGCTCCTGCAAGGTTCCAGAGAAGATCCAGTCAATTTCCTTTTCACCATCTCTGAGGTCTGCTGACCTCCTCTGCTTGCAGCTTCTGTACTTGGTGACAAATCCTTAACCAGCACACACCTCCTGCAGACAATAACAACATCTACCCCAGCAACAGGCCATCATGCACTCCCAGCAGCCCAGGACCTGAAGAACTGCATCCTCCTTTGAGAGCTCAGTCTAAGCTGAAGTCTCTGACCGCTGGTCCAGGAACAGCTGGTCCAGCTGGTGCTAGAAACTCTGCCCTGCGGCAATATGCAAGTACTGTTTGCTGAAGTTTTAAGAGAATAAAGACTTTCTACTGCAGGAAAAATGATTAGAAACATGAAACAAGAGTTTCATGAAATAAATATAACATTGGCAAGCACAGTTGAATACAATTTATCAATTCAGAAAGAACTGATTTTCAGGTCTGAATGAAATAATCGTTGAATGGAATAAAAAAATGTATCAGAAAGTAATATATAGCTCATTCTTTCAAAAGGAGAGGGGGCTTAATTACAAGCACAGCTGACGAAGTACTGAATGGCTAAACCTATGGACCAACTACAAGTAATTCTAATAGTCTTAAAGGCAGATAACAAGAAAGGTTGCATACGCAAGGGAAAAAAAAAGAAATCAGATGCATTACTTAGTAGCTACCACTTAAACAGTTGCTTTCTGCCACCTGAAATCCCAGTCTTAGCTCAAACACAAGATTAGTCTAGTAGAAAAATGTCACAAACACTACAAAGCCAAATACATTAACACAGACTATATCCATCTCATTAACAAAAGGTTAAATTTAGCATAGATGACCTATGAGGTGCAAAAACAAGTAAGTCTTAATCAACGAGAAACTGCTTTGTAATGAGAAGCAAAAAAGCAAGCTAAAATTAGAATTGATGATTTACATCGCACTTTCTGAAGTCCACTCACCCTATAGCACAGCACGACCTGAAATACCAGCATATGTAACACTTGTATTTTAAAGGTGCTCAAATATCTTCAGCTCCCAAGAGACTAGCACTTAGGACACAAAAATTTTTACTGAGGAAGAATAGCAAGATGGATAATACTAAACAAAAACACAGCAATAGGAGAGAACAGATGATAAAAAAAAGAGATTATAAGTTGAATCAAGCAAGGGAAATCAAGGCAATCCAGAGAAAGGAGTTTTTGTAAGTTGTCTGATTTAGCATAAGTTAGACTTTGCCTGTATTATTGGAAAAAGAAGTTTACAGGATGTTTAGAGCTGTAGAAGTGTGCTCGCTTAAGACATAGTATTTTAATCCCAGTACAATACATTTACTACCGTTACAGGGATGTTCAATTTTATAGGTAAAGGTCCTAATGTACAGCTGTCTTCCAGGAGACCAGATAAAAGCAAAAGTCTGACTAAATACAATTTAACTTTCTCTTTTTTGAAAATATGCCTGCTCTTTTTAAATAATAAAAGAAAAAAGATGAAGCAGCTGAACAGGACCTGGTTTGACATTCCTAAAAAGACAAACAAGATCAAAAGAATGTGATCTGTTTAGAAATGTGTCATAAGGAAAATGCATTCTGATCGGCAAATAATTAATGTAACCTTAATTTTATTAGCACTACTAAAGTGATTAAGTGCAGTTCCACATTTAAAGCAACAAATGGCTTTAGGAAAAGGTATGCAACCAAAATGACTTACACAAGAAGTGTCACAGATCTCAAAAACAAGTTCTTCTTGCAATATCTTTAATTTGCACTGATATACTAATCAATCTCTATTTCTTTCAACAGAAACTGCTGAGTTAATACTTATCATAAGATAGAAAGATTCAATATAAAGAATTAATATCACAGCAATTTTGCTAATATCATATGATGGCTTAAGCAAGCTGTGTAACATGGACCTGAAAAATGCTTTTTTAAAAAATTGAGCAAATGAGCGTACAAGAATGGCTAGTATCTGACAACACCTATGGTTAGGATATGACTTAATTCTACAGGAGTTTGGTCAGAATTTATTTCAAATAACACTTCTTACTAGTGCTGTATCACTTGCATACCTATTTCTTAACCTATCGCATTCCACAAGAGACTTCACATGAACTCCTCCTACTAGAAACTTGGTCAGAAATTAACTTGCCTACACTAGTCCAATAAATTTATAGCAGCACAGGGTCCTCAAACCCAGTCCAGCTAGTCACTACAGACAGACTATCAGTCTTTGGAATTTCACTTGGTACCAAGCAAATTTTATTTATTCTGAGCGGTACTCTGTTAGCTGTCTATATAGAAACAAGACACTCTAGAGCCATGATTAAAATACAAATATTTAAGCATGTTTTTGTGCACTTACTTAAAAGGCAGGAAGGGATATTAATATGTAGTACCAATAACTTATGTTTTACCTTTCAATCTCAATATTCCAGCATCACTTCATAAGTAGCATTATTCTGTACATCAGTAATAGTTACTTATGCTCTGCTTTCCAATTTGAAATTAAATACAAGAGAGAAGTTCAAAAGTTGCAAAAAAAAACCCACCCATCAAACCGGTCCTCTCCGCCACCCCCCAGCCCCCCTTAAAAGAAAACCCTTTGTCTCACCTAGCCCTCCAGGGCCAGCCAACAGAAACTCCTGTCTGCCTATCCTTTTCACAATTGGCCGTTTCTCATCACTGCAATAAGGAAATAGATCCTGGGAGACGCCAGTGTTATAATTCAGTATGATATATTGTGTAGTAAGCGCAAGGCATAAGTAATGACCATCCACAGCCACAGCATACGGTTGCTCTGGAGTAAATACTTCCTTCACTATCTGGACTCTGTCTTCAAACACCATGAACATTTGAATGGTCCGACGCTTGACTGAAATAATGCAGACTTCAACGCAGAAAGGGTCCCCAGTCACAGGATTTTCGTTTAATGTGAATGTCACAGCTCCTTTTATTCTAGCTCCAGTGGGAACCGGTTCCAAGTTCATCATATTAACTAGTGTTATTGTGTTGTCACAAAGCACAAGAAGCCTGGTGAGTGCAGAAGCTGCCTTTAGCTCGCTCACAGACTTCTTGAAGCCCAGGTATTTATGCAGCTGCTTGGTGGCAGCAAAAGTTATTTTTCCAGATGTTGATATCTTTTCATCCAAGAGAAAGTGATAGATAAAGCAGTCGTTGGTTCCAATATAGAGGTTCTTTCCACAACACTCAATGCATTCAATGTTGATGTGAGCTTTGTCTCCCATTAACATCTCCCGCTCAACAGCAGAAACGAGCTTGAAAGCTTTGACACTCATTTTGCCTTCTGGGTAATCTAATTAAAGAGGGGAAAAACTTATTTATCTCCATACAAACAAAATCAAATATCAGAACAAGCAATTTAACATTCACCAGTATAAATGTTGTTGCACTTTTAACAATCTATACTGTTATTATTTCCAATCAGATTAAACAAGCCACTCCAAGCATACTAATAACCACAGAAATGACTCAAACTCTATGTTTTCACTTCAAGGCAATCTATTTCTACATGAAATAGACTCATGATGCCTACTAACCAAAATTGTGCTGCTTATTTGTGTATCTCAGACATTTCTGCTCTACAAGCAGGTCCTGCTAGCATTTTGTGGTTTCTAAAATTACCTGTATGTAAGAAAATATACGCTTTAGCTCTGATTTCTAAAGAAGGACGTTTAATGCTACAAGTTAACATCTCACTTGCTTTATATTCTATTTATATGCTATTTGACAAAAATTGAAAGCATTTAGTAAATAGCCTTACAGTGAAATATCAAGGGCATATTCCATTTTAACACATACTTTACATTTCCTACGTTCACCAATAAGAAAGTACATAACATTATTATAAGACAGATGATAACTTACATAAGTTATTATCAGTGTCTCAGAAGTTATTTAGAAGCATGGCTCCTAAAACATTCACTAAACTCTGAAAGTAAGAGTTTGTTGACTACTGTCACAACCATTTCAAAAAGATTATCTTCAACAATTAAGCAACTCTTCTTACATTCATATTATGCAAGCTATACTTATTCTTTTACAGTCAAGCTCTGTCAAGGGAAAGTTCCAGTTTACACAGCAATTATTAGTGTCTTTCCAAACAAACCCCAGAATTTTGCTGTACATCAGACTTTACTCCTGTGAGAAACTAGCAGGCAACTGTTCTGAATATACCAAAGAGAAAACAAGAAATTGTTGACCTTATTTAATCACCTCATAATACATCATGGATGTGCTCTGTAATGACCATTTAGCCAGCACATAGCCTGGAACTACACCGTATATCTTCACTAGACTTGAGAAATATCACACACAATTACTTCAGTCCACATGTACAGTGGAAATACAAAACTTCAAATGAAATTTCTATGAACAAATAGAAAGATCAACACAATGTTATTGTTCATAGTTCTGAAAATTAAACACATAATAAGAATAAACTTTCACTTATGATTTGAAATATACTTTCAAACTGTAAGACCCAGAAAAACCTTGCCTTTGTAGGATAACATTGAAAACCATGGCAAATATTTCCAAAACTGAGTAAGAAAAGTTAAGCTACAAAACTCACAACTGATCACTGAATAAAATTAGACCAAACTTCTCTGCTTTTTTTTCCCCAGGTCATTAATATTTACTTAATATTTTGCATTTTAAGTATCTAATTGGAAGCTATCATATCTTCAAGCTGAGATTGCTTCCAATTCTAAGTAATCTAGGCTCATAAAAACAGCATCAAAAAACAGATACTACATTTAAGGTATGCTACAAAATCATGACAGGAGTCTGACATGCAAAAACACTGCACAAAGACATTATTAAGGCTGGTTTTGATTATGCTGCCTGCTGCTTCAAGTTGCAGTGATTTTTAAATATTTAACTGTCTAACAGTCAAAAGAAAAGTGCTCTGGAATGAAAAACATGGCAAAAAGTATTAGAAAGTCTTAACCAATATCTGGCCAATGTAAAAATATAGCCAGAAGCAAAGTACATTATGCTTTTATAAAAGCAGATGTTATTGATCTTTTATGCCTAGAAATTTCCTAGCTATTTCACAAACTAAAAGAGATTTCAGTTTGGGCTCCGTGGTATTTTTAAACTGCTTCCTCACTAGGTTTAAAGTAGCATTCTAATCTTCAACAACAATAACAAAACAGGAAATATTCTTGAAATAGCCCATGGTAAAATGATAGTGCAAGTCTCTGGGCAACACCTTCATGTTTTTCTTCAACATTAATGAAAGAAACACACCATATTAAGTTAAGGAAGGCTGCCCAAAAGTTGACTGCCAATTTAAGGACAGCTTGTATGCAACCTAAAGTGATAAACTATCATCTGGAGACAGGTTTGGCAGCTTTTGTACCTGGAAGTGTCAGCGACTTAAAGTTCTCGTAAACAGAGTAAAAATGCTACTGTGTGCCACTGGGAGAAACATATGATTTGGCTCTTGACCAAAATGCATTTAAAAGAAAAAGTCTGAAAAATTACAAAAGCGGATGAAAAAAAGGTATAAACAGTGTCAAAATAGACATGCATCATTTCTAAGGCACTAAAGAAGAAGAAAAAATAAAAACTAAAAAAAAAAAAATTCAAATAGACAAATTCCTGAATGGGAAGCACAAGAAATTATAATGTAATACCACATAAATTGGGAACAAAGAAAATAAAACAGTTGTGCTAGGCAGGAGTTAAGTTGCAGGGAAAAAAAAGTTTTTAAGAACAAACATCAATGCATATGTAGTCTGCACACTACCTTTTTTTATTTTTCTCCTTTATGGGAACTTGGTGGCTTATGCTCACCAAACAGAAAAGGCCAGATACCACTTCAGAAAGTTAAAAATGGAAGTCAGTAGGCTACGTTTTAGATTTTCTTAACTCCAGAAAATGAATTAATTAGGATGTGGCTATCAGAAGCAACCAATAAGCAAGCAAATTTTCAGTCTATCAAATTTTATTTTCCTAAATACACTAGTAACCTTGCATACAGTCATTTCCAGGAGGAAAAAACAAAACAAAAGCAAACAATTAAAAAAAAACAGAAGGCTCCGTTTTGCTTGCTGTCTCGTTTGCAACCGACCAGCGCCCTACTACTTTACCCCCAGTAACTCGTTCACATAGACGCACTCTGGCATCCTGTGCAATTAACCGCCTGCAAACGAATTAACCTACGGATGCGACTGAACGCCCGCCGGGCGCGTGGCCGTACCGAAGCTGGGACCGAGGGCAGCGACCCCCCCAGGCGGCCAGGGGCACCGCTTCACCTCGGACGTGCCGCCGCAGGCGAGCCGCCTGCCCCGTCTGCCTTCCGCCGAGACCGTCCCGCGCCCACAACGGCGCCTCGCTCAGCAAACCAGACCCGATACTGACAAGCCGCGCCGGCCGCCCCACGAGGCGACCCAGGCCCTCCCTCCCTCCTCCAGCACCTGCGAGGGCCCGCCGCCACCGCACCGGGAGCCGGGCCCGCCGCCTCGAGGCCTTGCGGGGTTCTGCGGCCTCCGCTCGGCTGCGCAGGGCCGGAGCGGCGCCGGCGCCCGGGGACGAGCCGGGACCGGGCCGGGCGGGCGCCGCCTCGCGCCGCGCTGTCAGCGCCAGGGCCTCGCGCCGGCGGCGGGCGGCACCGCTTCTGGTACCCTAACAGGCCCCGCCCCGCCGCGTCTCGGCTTCACGGGGGGGACAGGAAGTGAGGGGCGCCGGCTTCCGGTCACATGGGGGAGAATCGCCGTCCCGGCGCCAAAGGCCGGGCGGCGCTGTGGGTGGAGCCGGACCGAACTGTGGGCGGTGCTTGTCGGGGGCAGCTACGTCACGGCAGGCGGGGTGCGCGCGCGCGCGCGCGAGACGAGGGCAGTTGCCAGGCACCGGCGAGGGGCAGCGGGAGCAGGCCGCCATGTCGTGGGCGGGCCGCCATGTCGTGGGCGGAGACCGGCGCCCTTCCTGGCAGGCGGTTCCCCGCGCCGTTTCCTTCTCGGCGCTGCGCCAAGTGCCATATGCTTTTGGCACATTTCACGCTGCTTAGCTCGGTCCATCTAAATGGGCCAAGGCAGAAGAATCCATTATCAGTTACTGTCTGTAAAGTTGCCAACTTCTAAGCCACCTTCTTCGGTTTCAGAAATCCGCAGGCTGCTTGCTTTTAGATCCTTGAAAATTAGGTCAAGGAGGTTTAATTGCATCCTCATTCCACTCTTATAATCTGAGATGCCTCCTCTTGGCTGCTGGACTGGGCCTGACCCAGTGTGGATATTACACATTGTCAATCAGGAATTGAAACCAATTCTACACTTAAACAGAAGTGCATGAAACTGCAAGTAGTCTGAATAGCGTAAAAAGCATTTAATGCCAGTCATGATCCAGGTGGGTTCAGAGAATAGTTGCGTTCAAGCTCAGCAAATAATAGCAGATGAACTGAGAGGAGGGAAGGAGAGAATACAAGGGAACAGATTTTACAATCCAGCAGAATACTGGGATTTGGGGACACCAGATGAAATAATGTAAACTCATACATGTTATTACATTGCTTCCTTGTACAGTTACATGATTTTTAACATTCAAAATAGGAACTCACGTTCTTAGAAACTGTGTATATATACACACAAAACTTCTCGTGTGTGTGTGTGTGTACATTACTTGTTGCCTGTGCTTAAATCTGTAAAATGCATTAAATACTTCAAATCCCATTGCAATTTTATGCTATAATGACAGCATGGTTAATTTGCTAACATAAATATTTATAATTCCCTATTTTGCTTTTCAATGGATAAGCAGATTACTCAATCTTTCATTACTGTAGATCAACAAATGTTAATTGGCAGTTATCACTTTCATGGGCAAAACTTAGATCCCATTTAATTCAGTAGCAATGCTCCTGTGTGTAGCTGCATTAACAATGTGTACTTTAATAAGGTGACAAAATTATAATCAAATGGACTTCTGTTTTCCTTATTCAAAAATATCATGTTGGAATGACTTTTCCTTAGCAGCAAAAGAAAACTTTTTACTTCTTGTTGCTCCTCCAACTCTTGTTATCTTTAAGTGAGGCAGCACATTTCACAACCTGTATATTGCCACTGGCTCCATTTGATTAAAAAACAATGTTTAGTGCAGGGTAGCTATTCCGAAAAGTAGTTCTCAAGTGTAGAGCTGTTATTGTTATTGTAGGCTTTGCTAGGCAACTAAGTATGCTAGTTACTATGTTGTCACTCTCTACCGCATCCTTTGGGTGTTATGATGAAGTAAATCAATAGTCTAAGACTTTTCCATCTATCTTTTGATCTGTTTCCAGCATTATTTCTGCACTTTATAGGAGACAGGTATTGCACATATGAAACACTAAAAGAAAGTCTACAGCAGAAACAAAGCAAGAGCAGAATTTGGTTTTAGCATTCCTTGTCTTTTTTGTATGTGACTTTCCGTTTTCTGTAGTTTATTTCTTCTTGCCAAGCATTACATCTCTCCACCTAGTGATGTTGTAGACTGGAAATACTCCAAATTACTTAACAATTGGGAGGTATCACAGCTGAGGTCCTCTTCCACCCCCAGGAAAGGCTATGCATATTCTACTAGTGTTTCACTTCCTATGTTAAAATTTTAGAAGTTGTCCTTTATAGTCTTTTCCTGACTTTAGAAGTAGCGTCAATCATGTCAGTGCGAATTAACAGCTTTCTAGTTCACTTTTTTTTAACCTTTAGACAGCAGAAAAGCTAATATGATTTCATCCAGCTTGCGCTTTCCCACAACAAATCTTTTAATTATTTTGAGTGCGTGCAAGACAGCTACTTAGTAGAAGAATCTAGTCTTGGTAGAAAACAGGGCAAGATTACTTCACATTACACCAAGCAACAGTGGAATTGCCCACATAACACAAAACATTACGCTCTCACAGAAGCCTCCCTCATCCGCAGCACTCCCACCGTTCCCGCCCCGGGGCGAGCAGCGCCCTGACGTCACTGCTCACGTCACTTCCAGCGCATTTCTCCCCCCCCCCCCCCCCCCTCCTCCGCCGCGCGCCTGCGGCATTGTGGGAGGCCGGAAGGGGGTCGCTGGGGGAAGAAGATGGCGGCACGAGGAAGGGGCCGGGTGGGTGGCGGCGGCGTGGAGGAGCGGGGGACGGAGCGCCCGGATGCGGAGCTGCTGTTGTTGCACCCGGAGCTGCTCTCGGAGGAGTTCCTGCTGCTCACCCTGGAGCAGGTGCGCCGGGGCGCCGTCTAGGAGCCGGCCGGGCCCAGCGCCGTGTCCCCGAGCCGGGGCGAGGATGGAGTCTGGCCCTGCTTGGGCGGGAGGGCGGGGGGGGAGGGGGGGGGGGAGGGGAGGGGAGGGGAGCTTGCCGCGGTCGCCAGCCCTGTAGGTTCTCGTATCTCGTTCCCCGTGTTAGACCCGCTGTGTTTATTTTTCCGCTTTTTTCTCTTTCCTATGCGAGGAAACGCCCCCCCTTCCTCCATCACCTTTATGGCTCGCTGTCTTCCAGTCTTAATGTAGTTTTCAACCTTAATACCGCCTTTAAGAGGCACACAGAAAGGACTCAAAACCTCCCTCAAAAAAACAAGGTCATTCTCTGTAGGCTGGGCCCTTGTCTGAGGGAGGCTTGCAACTGTCCTGGACAGTGTCTCAGAGTTTTGCAAAGAAACTATGTTTGAGCACCACTAGTGTGGCTTTACAAGTAATCTACCTAGGCTGGCATGACTGTGAGGTAGTGTTTATGTTCAGTAAAATTATCTGTGGAGAGATGATCACTGCTTTGTTAAAGCAGACCCATGTTCACCTGGTGAATTAAAGAAAATGTAACATAGGTAATCTATCAAGCTCCTGTTTAGGCATGCATGATTTAAATATATGAGTTTGTAGCCGGTTTTGGACCGTATCTAGTTTCAGTTGATGTGATTTTAAAATACTTGCTGCTGTCTTATTTGGAAATGGAGAGGCACAAACAGATGGTAAACTATATTCTAGATTTTTGTGTTAGCTTACTGAATTTTTGCATCGTCTCATACATGTAGTTTATGTACACAAAAATTTACAGGTTTCAAGCTCATTTCAGCAGTCATGAAGTAGTGGTGCTGTTGCCAGATCCAGGAGCAGCGAAGACCTGGATCTACTTTCAGTGGTTTCTAGTGGGCAGTATTTTAGTTTGCTATTTTTTTTTGTTATTATTTTTTTTTTCTCTCTTAATAAATTTGTTAGGAGGTACCAAAGGAATTTTGTTTTTACCGCCTTGTATATGGTTAGAAAGAAAACTGGAATTTTGTTACTATTGAAAGTTATTAGAAATCTGTCTTAGTTTAGGTAGGATCAGCTTATGGTTTGGGAACTGAGGAAGCAAATCTATGCATCTGGAAGCTTGAGCTGCAGTGTGTTCTAGTTGTCTGGTTTTTAGGAGCATGATGGAGAGCTCTGATACTGTAGTTAGATTCAGGCACATGTGTTGAAGAGTGCATCAGTTATCAACAGTATGTGCATAATAACCTAAGTGCTTTGTTTGTTAACAACTTATATCGAGCATAAATAGCAGGATTTTCATAGCAGGGTGCTGGAGAAATGACTTGTGTGGGTGGGGGTTGGCCTGTACCAGCCACAGATGGGTTCAGCCAACTTGAAAAACAATGATAACAGCTTCTGCATGCCAAAGCCTCAGCTAGTCAGAGGAGCAAATAGTGCCTCTTGTTCAAACATATTTAAGAAAGGACATCAGCTGCTAGAAGCAGGAGATACAAATGGATGCACAGGAAGTGACATGCACATGAGAAGATCTCTGAAGAGACACATTTGGAAACAGCAGAGAAATGGATGGGATATGTGGAAGGTGATATTTCTGAGGCTGCAGCTGGAGACACGCTCTTGGAAGATGCTTCTTGCCAGAGGAGGTATGTCTCTAAAGGAACTGTGTCTGCGAAGGACCCATGCTGGGGCAGGGAGACCCCCAAAGGGACTGCGGCCTGCGGGTTGCCCATGCCGGAGCAGAGGCAAATGAGTAAGAAGCAAGGAGCAGTAGAGGAAAATGAGCAAGAAATAAGAATCAGCAGAAAGAAACCATTTAACAAACACTTGGATTGACTTTTTATCCCCTGCCTTTCCCAGCCTCAACCTCAAACACCTCTCCTCTTCCTTTCCTGCTTTCAGCTGTCCATGTTTATGTTGCACATTCTGTTCAGTGTCTGCCAGTTCCTTTGGTGAAGCAACAGGTAGCACAGGAGGCTGTAGTTGTGTGTATAATGGTTTCTTTCTCTGTTATCTCCAAATGTCTCTTTGCTCATCTCCTCTTGTGTTTCTTCAGGTGTGTCCTTTTGTGTCACCAATCTCTAGCAGCTGCTGCTCTTTAGGTTTGTTTGAACAGTGCTGCCATGTGCTCCCCTGCTTGAATTTTCAGCGCCCAGTAGTGAGCAACCACACACATGGGTTTGAGAGTCAACTGGTCATAGCAGTGACTGGTACAGGACAGTTCATGGTCTCCTCCCACACAGGTTACCCCTGTGGACACTGCTACCAAAATCCTGTGATACGTGCCCTGTACAGTACTTGAGAGTGGCTTTTGAAAAATCGTTAGGCCATAAAGTTGATTATGCTTTAAATTTTCCATACTAATACTAACCTTTTCTTCTCTTCCCCACAGAAGAACATACCAGTTGAAAATGATGTAAAGAGGGACAAAGATGGACTCACTGATCTCTATATTCAACATGCTATACCATTGCCACAGCGTGACTTACCAAAAAGTAGATGGGGAAAAATGATGGAAAAGAAAAGACAGCAAAATGAGTTGAAAAGTGAAAATAAAAGGTAATTCGGCTTTTGGTGATATTTAGGAAATGCATTTAGTTTAATCTTTAATTGCCTGGTTTATAAAACTTGTACAATTTTTGGACATATCACCACTTACAGAGAATGCTGTTCAGATCTTCTGTGTCAAAGCATTAGATTCTGCTACTACAACGACAGGAAAAAGGGAAAGTTGACCTTTTTTGTTATACTTTCTTTTTTTTTAATGTTGTCTTGCTTACTTATAGTGTTTCTTTTATGAATACTTAATGAATTTTTCTTATTTGTAATTTTCAAGGGGATAGGGATGAACTCTTTTCAGTTGTCCCATGTGACAGGACAGGACATGGGCAGAAATTGAACCACAGGAAGTTCTGCCTGACTATGAGGGGGAAATTTTTCACTGGGAGAGTGACAAAGCACCAGCACAGGTTGCCTAGAGAGGTTGTGGAGTCTCATTCTCTGGAGATAGTCAAAGTCTACCTGGATGCAACCCTGTCTAACATGCTCTAGGTGACCTCAGCAGCTATTAACCCATTTTTTTTCCAAGTTAGACAAATGCAGTTTGTTTGCAGTTTCCACTAAAGTATACTTACCATCCAGTATTGTCGAATGCATTTGTTAATTTGTAATTAATGCATTTAATGGTTGAAAACATAGTTCCACGCTTATTCCTATGTTTAATAAGTGAGATGGTTAAAGTGTGTGCTGAAAACTGATGTTCCTAAACATTAATGTTATATCACAGATAGAAACCATTGTTCATTCAGTTAGATCTACACATTCCAGTGACTTTTTGTTCCATTCTTGAGCAATGAGGTTCTAGTTAACTCTACACCAGCTTAGAATTCTATCATAACTTTGTTTATCTTTTTTTCTGCTTAGTCTGTTTTTGATACTACCGGTTTTAATTTTGTAACAGCTCATTTATGATAAAAGAATACCATCAAGCTAAATCAATCATCTCAGTCTAGATGTAAGCTTAAAAGCATAAACTAGTTGTAAATCAGTTATTTAATCAGCTTAGAACTCTAATTCAATAACAACTTATTTTGAAGATAGATGTGCTTTTTTTTTTGGTTAATGTTTTCACTCCTTGCTAACAGTCTTTTTCAAAATCATAATATTAAGATTAATATGTCTAAAAGTGTAGAATCAGGGAGATTTAGAAGTGCCAGCATATTAGTTCCTATCTTGTAGCTAAGACGGCTCATGTTTGATTGCTTATGTTTTGAAATACTTAACAACTATTATCTCTTGTGTTACTTTGTAAAATCTCCAGTGATAAGCTCACAGTTTTTGATTGTACAACTTTAGTTGACTCCCTAGAAAGTTACCCCTTCGCCTACAATTTTTTGAAGCAATTTCTATTGCATAAATCTGGAGCAGCTAAAAGAATTTAAGGACAGTGTTGAAGTATTTTTACTTAGGCAAGATGAAACTCATTTTCACTACCTAGTCATGTCTCAGATATGCTATTTTTGGCTTGTGTTTCTGAGAATTTTACAATTTGTATTTTCAGTGTTACAACAGTGGAAGGTTTAAGGAAACGACCATTAATTGTATTTGATGGCAGTTCAACAAGCACAAGTATAAAAGTGAAGAAGACTGAGAACGGAGCTGCTGATCGCCTGAAACCTCCCCCGGCTGGAAGTACCACCAACACTGTTAGAAGATTATCGGTTCCTTCAAATGTCTCAACATATACTTCAGCATCCAATTTATCAGAGGACAGTAAACTGGAAACTGAGAATAATGAAGCTAGGCAGAACAATATTTCAAAGACTAATAGCAGTGTGTTGGCTAATCTGAAGGTATACCCTTTATCTTCAGTAGCTGGAACTACTGTTGTGAAATTAAAGAGAGCTATTCCAAAAGAAGAATCTGATTTGGCGGTATGTATGTTCAGTGTTTTGTTTTGCACCTTATTTTTAATGAAACTTGCAGCAGCCAAAGGTAAATACTTGTGATGGTTTCCAAGATTATTTTGTGTTAGTAATAGTTTTTATTTAGAAACAGGCAAAAGAGTAGCTATTTTGAAAGAGATTAGAAGTAAAGAAAGGAAGTGCTTTGTTCATGTTCATGGGAAGCTTCTGTGTGAGAGAGGCAGCTTAGTAGAAAGCGTGCGTATGTTTTAAAAATGAATAAATAAGTAATAAAAGGTGGTGATGGTAGCAGAGTCAAACAGCACAAATAAAAGAACCCTATTGTGTGGGTATGAGAGAGAACAGATAGTATGTAAGAGTATACAGCCTTAAAGCAAGGACAAGTGGTCTGTTTTGTAGTAGGGAAGAAGAAAATGGACTGATAACAAATATTGAATGGTTGAGTAGGACAAGCTTTCATTTGTCAAAGTGAAGAAAGAGAAGTTACAGGAACTGAAGCAACTGATGCTGAGAGTTGCAGAAAATATTAAAGTAAAAAGGCCATTTGTTTTAAATCTTGCGTAGGAGGAATTGCAAGCTAGAGGTGTGAACTGCCTGTGAAAATGTGGAGAGCTACCTAGATTGTAAATTTGAATCAGAAGAACAACAAACCATTTGAGAAGTGAGGGGGCAAAGATCACATCCTCCTTTTGGGACATAGTAATCTTAATTGAATACCTGGGCATCTATGAGATGGGAAAGACATACTGAGATCTTGAACAGAAGGGAGCTGTTCTCAAGTAGAAAGGCTGATCACTGAGCTGTTAAACATGACGAAAATAACTGTTTACCTTTCTGCAAGCTAGATCCAGCTGCAAACAAAGTACACATAAAGGAGAGATTTCTACCACAAATTGGGGCAGGATGAAGCTGATGTACTGAAGTAGTGAGAGAAGAACTTAGGCAAGACTGCATTGTGACCTCAGAAGGAAAAAAAAAATTTGAAAGTGTAGGTAATAGTGCTTAGCACAGTTGTAAACTGAGGAAAATACAGCAATGGTCCTGAATTTTGACAAAGGTATGATTAGTCTTTAAGTGCTTGTCAGTGTACAAGGAGCAGAGCCAAATAATGGGCCATCTCCTCTTTATCCTTACCTCAGAGCATATCTCAAACTGTGTTGTGTACCTTCATGATATAAATGTATTCTAAATTAATACAGGGGCTGTTTCACATCAAAGAATCCCTGTATTTCAGTGTTTAGAATAATACAGAGCCCCAAAGGAGAACTTAGAAGTATCTGCCCTAAGTAGAACTGCAGAGGGAGTTTTAGATATGGTGTGCAATTACATTAATTGAAATTTTCTCAGGACACCAGACGACTTCAGTTGTTCTCTTAATATTGTTTCTTGTAGTGCTTTCCATTTATCTCTTGAATTCTTTCATGAAAAAACACAGGTAATATCCTTACTGCACAGATTGTTGAGTTCCTTCAGACTTGTATTAAAAATGAGCACTTAAACATCTGTACTTGTTCTGAAAGACAGCACTAACAACCTCTACAAAAATCATGGCTGAGGCCCTGAAGCAAATTTATCTTGGAGAGATGTTTCCTACTATAAATATCAAAAACTTATTTTAATGCTTAGAACTTTTCTAAAGTATTGACCAGATTAAAACCTACAGAGCTTTTGAAATTTGATTAATTTACAGCACAAAGCTTTTTTATAGTTCATTTAAGTGAGTTATAGACATAATGAACATTAAGTATATATAACTAGTATTTGAAACTCAAGATCTATGACACTTGACTTTCTATCTTAGCTGCAACTTATATGGTTCACATTGATACAGATATGTTTAGTCCTATGCCTTGGTTAGTTTGGGTCAAACAGGTTTAAAGTTAGGAAAATGTATTGAAGTAGACCATAGTGGAATGAATGAATATTACTTTATTGTCTGTACTTAAAGGATATGGTATTGGATAGTAATTGATGCAGCCAGGAACCATCAGTACACTTGGCAGATGTTTCTAGAGTGTAAAGCCCAGTATATTTTTAGTATACTGACAGTAATGACAATTGCCAACTCAAGCAAGTGGTTATTTTTTTTTTTTAGCTTTCAAGAAAATCTGAAGTTGTTAGGCTAATATTGGATTATCTTTGTGGTCTTTAGGTCTAACTCCCTAACTCAGCCTTTCAGTGGTTGAGATCCATTAGAATGCTGCCAGTAGACCTAATGATTAAAATCTCAAGAATGTGTGTTGGTGTCAGTAAATTTTTAGAACATGCTTCCCAAACCGCTGTTTGAGAATATGCTGTAAAACTGTCTGTCTTTACTTTGCATATCTGAATGATTAAAGCTCCAATTTCTCAGATTTTTGTTAGTGTAGAAAGTAGAAGGTAATCATTTCACTACTTAAATCTGCAGTTGTTCTAATTTGGGCTTGATTAAGGTGTGTTTTTGTTTAAGTATGCCTTCATCTGAGGCTTAAGGAATTGTTTCACATTTTTGTACAGATCATTACAAAAGAAGACCTACTTTTCTTTTCATTTTATATATACATATATATATATATATGTATATATATATTTGTTATTTCACAAAAGTAAATTGATTTCCCAGTAGTATTTTTATTTTTTCCTTTTAAGTATTTTCAGAAAATAGTCTGAAATAACTTTTAAATGTATGAATTTTGAAACTCTAGTATGTATCTGTCTCTAAGCTGTGTGATTTTCTTATTGAAAGATACTTTTGCATAACTAAGTCTAGGAATAAGAAAAGGAAAAAAAAAAAAAAAAAAAAGTACATGATTTGCAGGCAGTTAAATTCACTAGCCTCTTTCTGTCCTCTCTAGAGGAATTCTGATACTAACTTTATCCACAAGATGGCAATAGAAAGCTACTGTAGTTGCCTATAGCTCAGTACATCAATAGTCAATACTAGATTTGAATATTGCAGTTAATTACTAACTTTAAGTTCATGTAACATAGCTAACAGTAACTGTGTATTTTCTTCTATTCCAGAATGACCTAAAGCCTACAGAAGCAAAGAAAAAAATCCAGCATGTTACATGGCCATGAAGTAGCAAATGGTGCTCAAAACATAAATGTTACTTCCGTATTTTCAATCAGATAAGTAATATTTGAACAGTTTAGTTCACTTCTTTTTAGATCTTACAGGGATTCAGATTGCTGTGAAGTTTTGACAAATTTAAAATTTCCCTGTTGCAAAGCTGGAGTCGTTATCACCAGTCACCTTAAGAGTGTCTACTATTTTACACCAAGTAGTTCATTCCCTCTTTAAAAGGTGGTAGTATTACAATATACTAAAACCCCTTGCTTTTAGTTCTCAAGGTTATTATAGTTCATCTCCTGCATGTCCCTACAAAATCACACATAAAAATATGTTTTTTTTGTTTTCAGTAAGATTCACTTTTGATCCTCTTGGTTAAATAGCTAAAATTGTTATTGAGATTCAGAGTGATCTCAAGAGGTTTCTTGGCTTCAAAAAGGCAATTTAGATGAAGAGACTGATCATTCTGTTGACCAGATAGTCCGAGACAATTTTTTTCCTTTTTGTTACGCAGAACAAGAGCGTAGAATTTACAATTAGATTAGGTTGGTAATAAGAGATGAACTGTGTAACAGCTTTACTTCAAATTGAAGTTTCTCTTATTGTCATATGATGTAAGAAATGCACAGATGGAAGCGTGTTATTAGACTGTCTGAAATGAGTCTTTGAGAGGAAGTAATGAATGGATTAGTGCCATGTTCTTTTCTATACACAGGCATATTTTATACATATATATATGTAAAAATGTGCCTGTGTAGCATATTTGCTTGTTTTCCTGGTTACAATCATGCTTATAAAGTATGGGGAAAACATGTGGAATGCAGGTCAGTGCTTTCTTTAATAACTGAAAGTTGGAGAGGAAGAGTAATATTAGTGGATGTAGTTGCAGTCTAAAATCTTTTTTACCTTCTCTTCCTATGATCATTTAAGGTGGAGAGGACATTGGTTCTCTGAATAGGTTTCAACTGGATTATTGCTAGTGCTATATGCAGTAGGAATCCAGTTGATGGAAATATTTTTATTAAATTTCAGTGGCTAAAGGCAAAGCTGGTTTAGATCTGTTTTAGGTATAGGAAGTAAATAATAATAGTAAGGCTTCCAGATTTGGTTTAAAAAAATACTCATTTCTGAGTGAACTTCATATTTGCAGAAATTCCATTTTTTGCATAGTTAACTCACTAAAAGATGCTGTCAGTAGTAATCTGAAAGCTTGTTTACATTTTAAATATTTAGTATTGAAACCAAAAACTGTAGCCTAAATCATTACTGACAGAAGTTTTCCATTCACTGTTATGACATAAAAGGCACTTCTTGAATGCTGTAAAATAAGAATGTGTGTCTTGAAATATTGTGTGCTGTTTCCCTTTTACTAAACACTTGTGCAGTTTTTGTACTTGAGTACAGCAAACTTTAACATAATGTACATTTTGTATGTAAAGAGTTGTCTTTTAAGTAGCCTTATCCTATTTAAATAAATTAAAAGCAATCTAAGTCGTGCAGGCTTGTTTTTTATAATGTATTAAGCTCGTTCATTTTATACAGTTATAATTCAGTGGTCTTGAAGTGACTAAAACTTAAGACAAAGCTTACAGTGTAGTAGGCTCAGTAACTATTTTGGAATCTTAGCAGCAATGAAGAGTTGTATGATGTGCTCCTCCTTGCACTATTGTAACAGCCAGGACTTCTGTTTTGGGGTGGCTTTTTGGCCATAGTCTGTACTATATTTTATTGTAGTTTCAGTTGCTAGAACTGTGTATGTTGGTATCTTTCAAAGAGTGATATGTGGAAGTGTGCTGGAGTAATAGCCAGATGCCACTACCGCATGATAATAGCCTTGTTTTTAGGCTGGTCTGCCTTTTGTGCTTGACATGTTTTACCTCCCTCTCCCCAGCGCTGGGACCATTCTGCTTTCTGCTGTAACAATTGCGGGCAGGATGCAAGCCATGCTCTCCTTACTGCCTTCCACTGCTCTCCTATGCTAATTGCAATCCTTTTGCTCTCAGCAAAAGTACCAGAGCAGAGCTGAGATGTGCTGGGGAATCACCAGGACCCTGGGGGAGAGGGTCCCCCTCAGTATGAGCGCTCCTGCCTTTCGACGTCTAGGAATAAGAGAGATTTTATGGCTTTTTTTTTTTTTTTTTTAAAAAAAAAACTACAGCTTTCACCCCAGAATGAAGTCACCGAGGGACAGAATGTAGTTATCCGGTGAGATTAGTTCAGAGAGGTGTGCACTTCAAAAATGTAAGCCAGCCAAGTTCTTCAAGTGGTGTGCAATAGACCAAACCTGGTTTGATGCAACTATTTAGCTTGCTAAATTAACAGGGGAGGAATGACCTGTGATCACTTTAGGCTTGGTACAAAGGAGAAAAAAATTAAGAGTAATAGCAGGAATTAGGAGCAAAATTTCCTTACCCATTTACGCATATAGTAAGTATGCTCCTAGTTCTCATTTTCACATCTGAAAATCCCTGTTGAATGTGATAAGACTGTTTTCATCCTTTTGCTTGATACAAATAAATTCCATCTGGAAAGTGTACAGGGATCAGGCATTGCATGAATTTGCCATGTTTCTTGAAGTTTGTTTGGGGAAGAAGGTATCCTCCTCTGGATTGTTTCCTGTCAATTTTATTATTCCACCAGCATGCTATTGCTGGCACTTGCCTTTGTAGCAAACATGTAGCAGAAATAATGCCGGAGAAAAAAGGTTGTTATGTATTGTATACATGGCAAAGTTAAATCATGCCCTAGTATAGAAGTTAAACTTCTGATTTTCACAAAGATAAATACCTTTGGAGTTGTCTTGACCTCCTGTGCTGAAAAGAGCAATGTTTGGTTTTGACTTCATAGCCTATGAACAGAGTGTTATCAGCTGCCATCAATTAAGTATTTTCACACAGTTTTTCAGTTTCCCTGCTAATTTCTGACTGATTTCAGTTAGTAGGAAACTTATCTGCTATATCAGTGGAACCCATATAAGAACTATTTAAACTCTACAAATTTATAATGACTTGTGGGGCAAAAAAGGGTTGTATTCCTATGGCTCCTGCGTTGTATTTCTTGAGACTGTGAATGCATTTTATTTGTAAATATCAAATATGTAAATTTAGTTAAACCACAAACACAAAGTTTTGTTTTAAATGATTTTATTTTGAAAAATACAATGTGCAGTGTAATGTCAGCTAACTGTAATATTGACACTGTCAGTTGGAACTTGTACTTCACACAAAGATCAGCTAGTCATGCAATAAAATATGTATATGTTATACAGCACTTCCACTTCAACTGTTTTATCGTTATCTTTATGGCATGGCACAAATCTTTTTATTGTACATTAAAACACACTACATTCTTAGTCTTTCTATGCACTTGACAGCACACGCTAATTACATAGTTCAAGAACATTGAGGTGAGACCTCAGCCATATTGAAATTAATGGTGTTTTGCTATTGATTTCAACAAGTTGAGGATTTCATCCTCAGTATCTGTGAAATATGTGTGTGGTCATTGTAATCCTTGAATTGTATCACTTGCAAATTAAATCAGATGCTTAAACTGGAATATTCAGTGAAGAAAGGAGTATGTTATGTCAGTAACACCCAAATGGCTTTATGTCTCTGGTTTTGCATTAGTTTTGGTTAGCTACAGAAATTCTTAAATGCCAACACTGCTACTAGAGCTTCTGAAATTGTTTTCCCTCCAGCATTGGAGAGTTTGAAGGAAAAGGTTAAGTAATGTGAATGGTACAGAGAAACATAGAATGCCAAAGCTAGTTCCAAATGTCTGCGTATTTCAGAGTATATACTGCAAGCACAGCTTCCTCATGGCCCTGTGTGCCCGCTTTCCCCCCGACTTTTTGATCTTTAAATATCCTTTCCACATTCAGGGCAAAGAATGTCATCCCTTTCTGTGAGGAAGCCACGTCCTACTAATGAGAGAGAACACTTCTTGCAGTTAAAGCAGTCATTATGCCACTGTCGTTCTTCGAAAGAGATATACTTGGTTCCTCCGAGCCCTGTTTGAAAACCAAAAGCGTTCGGTTATGGGAAAATAATAGAGCATAAGCCATCAAGTGATGCTGTTTCAGAATGCTTCTTACAGATTGCTATGGAGACCTGACATTCAGTAATGAAAAAAACCCACAATTTTGACAAATCTATTTTCTGCCATGCTCACTTTGCTACCCTTATTCCATGTGAGTGGTACCTTCATCCTCAGGTAGCTGTGTTGCTTTCAGCTGAGTCAGTGAACTAGACTGTTAACCACTGGTGATAGAAGGTGGCAGAAATGAACCCTCAAGTTCAGCCTCAGCTGAGAGAGTGGGATGGGAGTACAATATACAGCAGAAAAAGGCAGAAGCTTTGGTGTTTATTACAGGAATGTTTATGATGTTTAAGTTAATATTGTCTTGTAGAAATTTGATTTAAAAGAAGTCTTACAGGTTGGACAATGACTGAGTCATAACTTTCAAGGAGAGGTGTCTCAAGGAAAGGAGGTGGTTACTAAACTGCGAAAACGTTCAAGAAAAGTTGAAGGTAGGGAGGTTGGTATCATAAGTGGTATGGAAGCTGTACTGAGAAGAGAGAAAGAAGCAAATGTCTCTGTTTTGGTAGGAGTTATTTGTTGCTTAACCTTGATAACATGTCATTTGAATATGATATATTGGGATGACTAGTTGGAAATCAGTGAAGAGATTTACAGTTGGGCATATCCTTTAATGAGGGTATTTCTGTTTGTTTTAGTAGCAACATTTTGAAAAATCACGTGTTAAAGGGCTGTGCTATTCAGAAGAGAAGCACGTCTTGCACATGAACAGAAGAACAGTACCCACAGTGAAAGGTATCGTAAGTACTAAGTATCACAGATTCCTGAATTGAATGGTTTATTAATTCTCTCAAGCTATTCAGAATGAGTTATTGTACCATTTTGAACATTAGAAGCAGTTTATTAAAAAAAAAAGGCATTTTTAAAAAACCGCTGGTCATGAGAGACCTACCACTGATTGGATTTGTGCATCCAGCACACTTTTTGGCGTAGAGATTGCAGAAGCAGCTCAGGCAATATGCAAACTCGTCCCTGGAGGTAAAGCGTTGTCCAGACAACTGCTTCTTGCATCCAGTACAAACAAAACACTCCTTATGCCATGGCTGCTCCCGATAAGTAACACCGCCTGTAGTGATAGCCTGTTTTGTGGAAAGTAAGACAGAAAGTGGTTTTCTTGAGGGCATGATTTTTTTTGTCTGATTTGGTGGGGAGGAAGGATGATAAGGTTTTTACAGGTGGGAGGTGTAGAGGAGGAAAGAAAGTTTAATAGCAAAACCATCATTTTTGGCAGGACTGACCTCAAGAAAATGTGATTCATTATTATTTCCCAATTTATACAAAGATACCCCATACTGAAAGTGTTTTATTCCTTATATGGTGTATAATCTCATTCTGAACTGTTCTTTCTGTTTCTGAAACCAGCCTTCTTTGTAGGTCATTTTTCTTAAGCATGTCCTAGAAATCTTTCTCACCTCTGTTTCTTCACCTGTTACATACATTCTTGGTGGTGAAAGAATTACTTTGTGTGGTTCAACTTTCCTGTTACTTTCCTTATCAAAGACTGTTTTATTTCAAACTTCAGCTGAAATCTTTGTTTTCTGAATTCAGACTGAGGTTTTGCTCTTATGTCAAAACAGCCCCCTCTAGTATTAGACAAACTCAACTTCATTGTACCTTTGAATATTCCGAAGAAAATGGTACAATCATTCAGTTTTTTTTCTTTCTTTCTTCACTAAAGGGAAATTAAAGGGAAATTCCCTGAGAGATCAGGCTAGAGTGCTATCATGCTGCTTACCATCTGTGTCTTCCCCTTTGCCTCTTTCCAAGGTATTTTTTGAGCCTATTCTCAACTTCAAAAAAATTGCTGGATGGATGGGAGATAGCGAGTGTCATTTGGTCTATTTCAAATTAAAAGCTGGAAGAACTGAGCTTTTGCCTGTTCTGTTTTGCCAGCAGAGCATCAAAGAGGCAGTAGCTTCTGGTCAATTTAGCATGTTTAACTAGACTGCAGCTTTGCTGAACTAGAAGGCCATACAAGAGCAGATAATAAATGTGGAAGAAAGTTTGGGTAGTGTAGTGGCTTGAAGTATGCTGGGGGAAAATGGAAACAAGGAGGGAACAGTGGGAAGGGGAATTTACTATGAATGTAGCTATAGTTTTGAAAGTCTTCGTCCCTGGATATATCCATAGCAAATGCAAATTGAGGTGTGTTAGTTCCATAAGTAATGAAGCAATTCTCTCTCTCTCTCTCTTTTTGTTTTTAGGAAAAGAATTCTAGAATTCTTAGCTGTTGCTGTGTATAGATTTTAGAAAATAGACATAAAAGATATTGAGCCTAAATAATCCTACTTCTGAGCATGTTGAGTTTTCTAGCTTTTATTTCAGCAAAGGCATTTACTCTGTAAAGTATATCTCTCTGTCTTGAACTTAATTAGAATATTAAAAAAAAAGGACAACTGCCGTCCAGTTGAAGTCTTTGGGATATATGATTGATTTCAGTGGGAATGAAGTTACTCCAATGTAGAGGGTTTTTTTAATGTTTTCTCTGTATGATTTCTAAACAAATGGATCTTTAGCGTTGAGTAAGAGGATTCTCATTATAGTAACTGCTGTGCCTGCTAGTCTTTTGCAGGCTATCATACTTAGATTTTGCAAACTATCATACAGTAGAATAATAAGATATTCTACCAACTTGGATTTCAAATGTGATGGGGCTCAATCTCTGAGACTTTAGGTAAACAACATAGAAGCACTACCTTCTTGCACTGGACGCACTGCATGGCAAACTGCTTTTCATAGCAGGGTACACAAAAGTTCTGATTGTCTTTAGGGATGAAACTCTTTGTCCCAATTGGCTGTTGACAACGGTAGCAGATAAAGCAGGTCTCGTGCCAGCTGTTGCCCTTGTATTCCATCTTCCGAGTACCTGTAATACAACCAGAGCATAAAGTGAAGTTCTTTTAGCTGAGACCTATGCATTTTGCGACTCTTATGTTGAGTCGGTTGTCGGTCAATAAGCAGTACAGTGATGAGATGCAGGTTATTTCAGGTTCCCACAGGCTTGAATGGTATTCAGGCCTGAACCAGCGTAGTTGATACTGGCCGGAAAGAAAAGCAAACAAATTATGTTTACAGTTCCGTGTTATTTTCAACAACCATTAGCAAAAAGCACGCTGTCAAATGCTTAGAAGAGGACTGACAAACCTATCAGGTGTTGACTAACGATGAAGAGCTGTACTACCTCCTTTTATGCCACGTCTTCCTCCCGCTACCCCTTACTATAGGGTAAAGTTTTACCACTTCTCCTTTCTCAAGTGTTAATTCCTCTTTCTTTACTAGTAACATGTTTTTCTCCCGCCCCACAAACACCTTTTTTCTTTTTTTTTTTGGTCACATTAAATTGTGCCCTGAGGCACAATTCAGGAGTACTTCTTAAAGGATTGACATGCAACTGTGTAGTATGTTGTTAATTATCTGTCTGTATTGTACTTACATGCCTCGATATTTCTGATCCATTTTATTAATGGCTTTTAAGAAGGTTACTTTGTGTGTTAGTAATTCTTGTATCATACCAAGGAGCAAATGAATAGAAGGAATAAACTCCACAACTCCTTTCCCCAGGATGTTTATTTTCATATTTTTGACAGGCTTTATTTGGGGTTGTGTTATCATTGAAACATAAAGTAGGGAGAGATCTGTTATTATCTGCTGTATTGAAGTCAGTGATAGTTCAGTTTGCAAAAGGACTGAAAGATCAAGCTCATAATTAATTACCTTAGTATCTCATATGCTTATTATGATGATGTTTTATTAAATCTCAATTTACATTTAGTGGAGCAAAGCAAAGCGCAAGTACAGCATTAACAGTTTCAATAATAGGTGTCCAACCACTTACTGTTTCTTTCAAAAAGAATTATGTTTCAGTTGATGACCATAGTGCTCCATTTTAGCTCCTGTGCTAACATGAGGTACAATGTAAGTAGAAAATGCATGCTGGATGTTTTGTTTTCTGAAAGTGATGACATCAAGGAAGCAAGAACTATTTCAGTTTATAAGAAAAGGGATTCTGTGGGTCTCTGAATCTAGCCTCCATTTCTACTTATCAGTCTCTAACTTGCATAACAGATGTACAGATCCATTGTGTAAATAAGCTTACTGATCATGAGGGTGAATTTGATGGATTATTTTGAAACAAAAAATCTTCTAGTTTTAAAACTAGCACTGGCTAGTCTCAAGCCTGTCAGTTGTTAATGCTGTTTCTGTAGAAACAGGTGCACAGAATAATAGAAGGAGATGTTTATATTGAATCATGAGTGGATAGGACCATCTGCTTTTAAATTTCTCTGTTGTTTATATTTATACATTGTATATTATCACCAGTTTTTTTTTTTTTTTTTAAAAAAAAAAAAAAAGTCTGGTGCACAAACAGAATTGTGTTTTTAGGCTTTTGTCTAAGATGACCAATAATGTAAAAAGCAGCCCTAGAAATGTTCTACTGGAATAAGTAACCAGTAATTATGTAGCATGTATATGGACTCTTCAGGTTGCCTTTTAATGCTTTATTTCTGGACCAATATTCCATCCCCTTTAAACTCTCAAATCATCATAGAAAGCATGTATTGTCATTAGCAAAACAGATTTTAACAATCTATTACTATAACTTCACGTTTCAGACATCTAGTATCTTTCATACATTACCTGAAAGAGAAAAATAGATCTTTTCCTGTTTCTTTGGATCTTTGTGTTTAAGACGACTTTAGAGGTACTTTGACTAGCTTTCCATTTTTATTTAAGAAGTTAAACTTAGAGTATTTACATAAAAAGCTAAATTGGGAGTTAAGTAAACTGCTAAATTTAGAAGCTTCCTTTGTTGCTCAAACAGTGGAAGTCAGTCAGAATAAAAAGCTAGAATTGGATGGAATATATCAATTTTAGTTGCCCAGCCTTCAGAAGTCTTGTATTAAATACTTCTATAGAAAAATATAAATACTTGTTAATAAAAATGCAAAATGAAATAAGCACTAAGTTTCAAGACTTGTGTTAATCTATTTCATGTGCATCAGATTTTAAACAAGATTCATTATGAAAAATAAGTGACCTGGTCATAGGAATAACTTTGATATGTTTACAAAGCTCACTGTAACTTGAGAGCGAGCGAATCAAGTAAAGACATTTGTTACAGCTGTTGCTGACCTTGGGCTTGATACTTAACCTAATCTTTTCTCAGTCTGAAAAGCAAATATTCTAACCTGGCATAATAGTCTTCTTACACTCGTTACATTTGGAGGAGTATTCATTGGAGTAGCAATCAGTACAAAGTAGATGGTCCTCTTTTGCAGCAAAGGGCTTGTCCACCAATGAGTTCTTGCACTGGAAGCAGTGGAAACATGTTTCATGCCAGTGCCGGTCCTTGTAAGACAGATCCTGTAGAATCCAAAACCACAAAGTAAACAGAGTGAATAGTTTGTACAACTGGAAGCTCAGCGAATGTAAATATGTCCAAATCTGAATCACAGCCAGGAGTTAAGGCTCATTTGCACAGCTCAAGAAAACAAAATGTTCTGATGAGGATGAACTCAATTTGATATGATTACCAGAAATGGCTAATGACAACTTTTGTCCCTCTTTCAGTAGGCTTTTAACAAATGTAATTCAAGATAGCCTTCACTTTTTGTATGCCTCAAAGGAATAACTAATTTTGTTTAGGTATTTCCTTTGAGGAAAAAGTCCTGGTTTTGAGTTAGATTAGGACTTGTTAATTTTATAGATATAATTGACTGCCCCTCTTTGCCTTAGCTATTGCTGATTTTAGGTCATTTCATAGCTGTGCATTGCTGGGCAAAAAATCATTTCCCAAATTAATTTCTGGCCTTTATTTGGTTCAGCAGATTTATACTAAGTCTAGAATTGGCCTGATCTCTCTTCCTTTTCTGTACAGGAACTATTTTTTTCCAAGTTTTATTTTTGTTTTACCTGTGTTTTAAGTATGAGTCAGACTCCTTGCTACTGCTGCATACAGATTCTTTGCTGTGAACGAACACACTGAAAAATGAGACATCACATTGCATCTGCAGCTATTGATTCAGAATACTCTGTCCATGGGATTAGCATTGGCATCTCAGTATTTAAAATGTACCTGAGTTTTCTCCACTGGTATTTTTATTATTTTTAAAAAAGGCCCTTCTAATATTGTAACCTAAAGGGATGGACTCTGCCTTTTAAACTGTAACAGTTTTCTTGGTACTTCAGACAAAACAGAGCTCAGATCATTGAGAGAAAGGATGGGATAATAGACTTATCTGTTGATATCTCCCCCTAAATATGTAGGCTGTCAGTCTGAGATGTGGGTGTGGGGGTTGATATTGTCATAAATGGGAAGTATAAAAATTGAGCAGAAATAATTGCTCAGGTTCTATCTCAAGATCTACTGTAACTTAAACACAAGCACTGAATTACTTTGATTAACTGAAGGGAAAGAATGAGCTGTAGGATGTCAGAATTTTTTTAATCATATGTAAAGTAAGACATAAGCAATGTATACTGTTCAAACTTATTCTTGCCTAATCTACTGTATGGCAGTTGAGCCACAGATAACTTCAATTTTGCGGTCTTAGCCCAAAGCAAGCAAAAGATTTTGCGGATTTAGGTTAACGTGAAATAAGAAGAGGTTTCGTCTGCTGGAGCCTTGCTCTCATGAGTAGCTAACAGGAAAAACGGAAATAATTTTGCATAGCTCACTTGATAACTATAGTAATTTCAATGAGAATTTGAGCTTGTAATAAAGGATTCTTTTGTGAATATCTGCTCCACTCGCCTCTGTTTTTTCAGTCATTGTGAGTTAGCATTGATGCCCCTTATGTCTTTCATCTCTGAGGTTGTGCTCTGAGACAGAAGTTTAGAAGTTACTTACATTCTTTTTTCTTTAAAGGAAGTTGAATATCCTAATTCTGATCTCAGGAATAATATTTTCAATGGAAAAATGCAATGTACAGCGAACTCAGAGTTTTCTAAAATGTGAAATTTGCCTGCTAGAAAATGGAATGACAACAGATTTGTTTTTCTTTCTCTTGTGAAACAAAAGGTATTCATTTTTTTCCCTCGTGCTGCCTTTCTCCTCTTTCTGCAATATTCTGCAAGGTATGTTTTTTCTTTACCTCCACAATTGATATGCTGATTTTTGCTTTGTCTTGTTTTATCAATAAAAATAAATCTCTCAATGATGTATTTATTTTTTTTTTTTTAAGAAGAGGAATAATAAAGACAACAATTAGGGATAGGTCTTAATAAAGAAGAGTCAGACTTATGATAGCAGCTTCTGTAGACCTTAGCTGAGTAAGTTAAAATAGCAGATATTTTGTTATGGCCATTATCCTACATATGTACTTGCACTATCATCTTGTATTTTAGTGCATATAATAGCAGTGAAAATCATTCTTTTTCCTACACAAGATACAGGCTTATTTAAGCAATCTTTAGATAGTTTGGTTGATAACAGCAGACACTGCCATTGAATATAGAGGTTCACTTAGATATCTGGTTTCAACATACCTGCAGCAGAATATTAGGCAGTGGAAATGATTATTGTTTTCTCTCTCTGGGTCTGTCGCATCTAAGGATATGACAAGGAAGTTTAAGGTATGGATGAAGCAGTTTCTGAACCATCATTGTTCATATGTCAACGTAATAAAGTCACTGGAAATCAGGTTTTGTTTGCTTCAATATGTTGTATATCTGCTGAAACCTTTGGCTTGTACATTAGTTATAGATATATTAATTTAGAAAAGATTCTATGCTAGAGAAGTTGCATGTGCAAGGGTGATTTCCAGCTTCTTTGACTTCTAGGCTTGTCAGCACTTATGCCAAAAGATCATCGGGTCTACTGTAGGCCTGTAAGCTCTAGGTTATGCTAGCTGCCTGTATCCCAGATAAATCTGTTCCAGCCAGCAGAACAGGAAACAAATGATATAAAATTAATTTCTGTTCCTGTTTATTGCAGAGATTTCCAGGAAGAACGAATATGGAAAATTGCTGTTGTGGATCCAAAACTGGAGTATATCCTTAAAATATTGCTGAGTATAACCTCATAGCTGCTTTATAATTCTCTGATGCATACCTTAACTGTAGTTCTAATGCAGCCTCTTATGTTGCCTACATCTGCAGAATGACTTTTTTTTTTTTTTTTTTTTTTTTTGCAATCTATGCACCTATCTATCAAAAGTGACAGTCGCATGCTCTTGTATGAAACGTGCATACGCTTTCCAGGTAAGAGGTTTACATATGCAGAGATGCTCATGGATATGGATCTGTCCTGTATGAGCATTTTGGAGCTGAAGTGCAGAGAGTTCCAGCCCAGTTTCAGATGTGTTACTAACAAAAGTAAAAGGGAAAGAGGGCAGTGCCTGCCTCTGCAGAGCTGTGATAAAGCCTGCAGCAGAATTTGCAGGGAGAAGTACAAAAGGACTGTAAGAATGTGGTATAAGCAAAACTTAGAGGAGATCCTATATTTTCTAAAACTTTTTAGTCACCCTTGTGCAATTTGTTTGAAACTTATGATTTTGAAAAGCAGCTTCCCTTGCCTTTTAAACACTTAATTTTTCTTTTGTTTACTTACATAATGACATCCTCCAAGAAAATGTTGTCAGGTTGGCCACTTTCAGCATTAGTGAAATCATGATTTGTTTTATAGTTTTCCATAGTTCTGTGTAGCTTTGATTCAGTATGGTTTGTTGGCCTCTAGGGTGGGACAACCTGTGACTTCTGTTTTTTAACTGGAAAAGCCACAAGACTGCAGTTACTAGGTAACTGGGTTAGGCATAAACTCCTTATCTCCTGCAATGGTACTGCATACTACTCCAGCTTTACATATCTAAGATATAAACTTAAGTCATTATGTATTATTACCCTTTCCCTTGAACTGACTCTCAATGGGGACCCAAGAGGAAAAAGGAGATTAGAAAGGTAATTACCAGAAGAGTAACTGTATATGTTTGTTCATGAACGAGAACTACATCAGGTTTTTTTGCTTACCACAATGCTCTATTCAGAAGGTTGAGCACAGGAAAAGGAGTACAACAACAAAAAAACTGTATAGATTTTAGGCATGCAGCCTCTAGCAGAACACTTAAGACTGGTACTTCCCTATCAAGAAGAGTTTAGAAAAGGCAAAATTAAGTGACATGGTATTGAACTCAGTATTTCAGTGATCCAAAAAGAGATGAAGGTACTTGTCTTTTTGTCCTGCTATTTCACAACTAGTCTGATACTCAATAATGAACAGAAAAAGTGTTACAACTCAGCACAGGATGTAAAATTAAAGACAAATCATTTCTCCCTTTCCTGCTCTACATTACTAGAGGCTTTATCCCTTGTTTAGTTTATATGTAGGACTGACCTTTTTGATTAATTTTTGGGCTACATATTGACACAGTAGCTTTATATCACAATCCACTTTTAATTTCATTCTCAGATTTCACAGGGAGAGTTTTCTCCCCCTCCTCCTTGCCAACACCAGCTTGTAGCCTGCAGTAAATGTTGGATTATTGCAGGTATTTCCTGTATTTGTGATGGTTTATGTGCCAAAGAGCCTGCAAAGAAACTGCTCAAAAAGCCAAAATCAACTAAAAGTCACATTTAAGCACTTAAGCAAATGAGAACATAATGGATGGATTTCCAGAAAGAATGCTCCTTCTTTCAGGCAGCTAGAGGTGCGAAACAGTAAGTGTAGTGAGCATTCACGAGAGACATAGGCTATGAAATGCCAACCAATTATTTTAAGAATAAATTTCCATTAGAACCTCTGGACGTATGGCTAATGTGTAATAGCTGTAATAGAAATGACATAGTGGTTTTCTCCTCTCTGCTAGTGCCTCTTACCACTCAGTATATGAGGTTTTCAATCTGCCTGTGAAAGTTTCATAAACATCAGCTAGAACTATTTATAGTTAACAAAATGGCCTAAATTCAAAGGTATAATTAACACTAAGTTGTCATTCATTTAATTCTTTTGTAAAAGAATGGCATTTAAAATGAAGAACAAATCAGTTATTTCTTAGTTACATTCCCAATTAACCATAAATTACCATTTAAAAATTGAAAGATAGTGAAACAAATTTTCTCCTGCTTTGAGTTCAAAGAAAGCTTGTCTTCAGACTCATGTCTTACGACCTTTCTGTGCTATGGTTGCTGCGTGGGGTAAAAGTCTGGCACCAGTTTGACTCTGTTAGAGCCAATGCTATCAAAGTTTGACTATTACCAGTGCTGAGCAGGCTTAAGTTTAACTCAGATGAGATGATGCTGTGCAGCAGTGCTGATACACACACCAAGAAAAACACTATGCTAATGTCAGAGATGGAGAGCTGGCTCTTCTCTAGTCAGCAACTATTTTACTTTGATATAACTCTACCAGCTGTAGAAGGGTTGCTCTTATTTTTATCACTAGGAATCTTCTGGTTTTTTTTTTTTTTTTTTTCCTTTGTGATTATTGTCACCCAGATAAGTAAGCACTTAAGACGTTATCAAAGCTAATTCTTCGCTCACAATTAAGGTAGTACTTTTTTCCTACTCGTACAGATAAGAATAAAGAATCCAGAGCTCTAAATCTTAATCCTGCTCTGTAGGCTCTTGTTTTACAAGTCCTAAAAAGCAGTTGTAGACTAACTACATGGCCGTTCCTCAAAAAGAAAATTCTCTGCGGGGTGAAATTAGGAGCATCTCAACTGCAGCTGGCTTCCCAGTTCACCTCTCCCCAGTGTGGAAAAACAGTGGTGGCCTAGAAAGGACTCACAAAGGAGAATATGGTGTGAGAGTTAAATGGAGTCTTTGGGGCTCTGTTGCGAATGTGAGGGTGGGTCTCCCGGAAAATAGAGAGGCCTGAATGCTACACTTTATGGGATCACTGTCATGCCATTAAATTTTAGTTCTGAATTTTACAGCTATATAAAGACTATGTTAGAGCATGCTAAATATGAAGCCCACTCCTTGTACATACTGTAAACGTACCAGTTTCATTCAAGGTACATTTTGACTTCTTTTTTCAGGGGAAGATTCAAATATTTTCAGACTTGTGTAGTACATACATCCAACGCATAATAAGATATATAAAAAAAATTGTATGTGTATATGCATATGTGTATATAGATAAGTATATATACATAATATATGTGTTTGTGTGTGTGTATATATATATATGTAATGAGGAGCAGAAACATGATTTTCTATGACTTTGTGTTTCATGATTGAATTATCCTCAGTCATATTGTATGCAAGCTTTAACTAACTTTTGTTGTGGTTGAGGCATTTATAAGGTTTCTCAGATGTGTTCTGGTGTCAACTACTGTAACTGAAAAACTACTGTAGTTTTTCTCTCAGTGGGAACATTAACAGGATCTCTTTTTTCTACCTAACTATGTGTTTATGATTTTTTTTTCACCTCAGAAAATTTATCAGAACTTAATAAGTTTGGAACTTTTATCCACCTATCAGAATTTGGTTAAAATTAGTCAACAAGATCAAAAACTACAGGGTAAAGGATGGACAGGCATAAACAGTCACAGAAACAAAAAACAATGCATTTATTTTTAATACACTTTTCAACTATTTAAGAAATCTTTATTCACTATCTTGTAGTTGTGTTCTTCAGATGTAGTTTTGGTTCTTTACACTTATAAAATATGGTTATATTAGAGGCAATTAGTTTTTTTCTACTTCTGTCTGCTATTAGAGTGTGTTTTGTTTAAAAACTCTGAAGACAAGTTATATCGGATAACACCCACACTCCCTAAATCCATAAATCTGGGTTGAAAAGTTCAGCCTGATTAATTCCTGAATACTTTGTCTGAGGTTTGTTGAAGCCAGTCCAAGTTTTGAAATTCTTGGATGTCAACACATAGAAATATCTTCTCAGGGGATTAGAAAAAAGACCTTAAAACAAAGTACGTTCTAGAATGGAGCAGAAATGTTTTGCTTGTTCATGTCAGTCCGGCTCTATTTTATGAGCTGTAGGAAAACTGGCACTGGTATACCCTCATACAGATTATTGCCCGTTCTCATCATGATGGTGAAACATCCACCTTTCTAGGCTTCTGAAAGAGGCTTTTCTACTGATTCTCCAGTAGGATGAGATGGATTGATTTGGAAGACATAAGAATTGGATTTTTCCCAATCCAAATTACAACTCTGATTTTACAAGCTAATAGCAGGCTGGTAGTACCAGTAATAGGGACTACCTGTTGTTTCTCAAGCTATGGCTTGACAGTATAGGAAATTAAATGTCAGTTCTTGCACCAGTCAAAAATCCCACAGCCACCTGATGGCAATTGCTATTCTAGTGAAAAGTCACTCTGCCAGCAAAACCCGTGGCCAACTTTGAACAGGTCAGACTTTTACATGCTGGATGAGGTCTGTCTGTGGCAGTCCAACAAATGCTATACTGCATCAATCAAATATCATCTGTCTTTATTCAGACAGCATAAAACTGGCATGCACTCCAGGTGTTCTGGCTAACTTAAAGGAAATGCAGGTGGTTATACCCTGTTTGGGTCAGGTAGGTGTTTCCATGTGGTGCAGCAGTGCATAGTACAAGCAAGCAGGGCCTTTGGTCTGCCTCATGCACTATCCTTTGCAATCTTTAGTTAGGCTCTGGTATCATCAGTCTGCATTTAAGATGCTAATTATTCTAAAAGCGTTCTAACTGGCCAGTTACTCAGGTCAGTGTTAGCCAGTTTTCTGTTGTTCATGATTTGGCAGCTTTTCTGAGCACATACAGGAATCTCCAAAGAAAGTATTATACATATGAAGTACAAAAATTGGTAGGATTCTGAGATGGTCTTTATAAGCCCACATATAGCTCATTAGGACTGGGTTGGATTCAGCACAGTTCTGATATCACGGGTCTTGTTTCTTGATGATACTTGAATTATGGTCACTGTAAATCCTGCAGTGGCTTAGCCCCCTCTGGTCCAAAGGGGGACAAAACTGACTTCTGCCACCTATCCAGGTACAAGCTGGCCCCAAGGACAGTTTGATCATCCTAATGAGTTGTTGATGCTTTCTAACATCAGATTCTTATGGCTTGCTGAAAGAGAGGAGTGCTTTTAGCAGCTCCTCTACTAACATGCTCAGCAAGTTAGAGAAGTGGGGAAAAGCAGATATAGGCGTCCAGAAAGCATATTCTCCCCACAAGAGAAATCCCTAGATAGCTATTAAGAACTCATGGATCCTTCCAGCTGATAGCACCCTGTCTCAGACACCTGTAAGGGCTCCAGCATAATGACAATGTTCATCTTTAATGATACATTAAAATGTTACCTGTGAACAAAATTCACTAAATAATCCCTAAACTAACTTTGGGGAAAACAGAAGCATCATCTATGTTTGTAATATCACAAGTTGCATTTTATACCTGAAAACCTTTTTCATGCTTCAGATTGTTTCTGTTGCAGAGCATCTGTTCTACTCTCTTGACTGCAGTTAAGAGGCAACTGTTGACATCTAAAGTTAGGTGAGATGAATCCCATACATCATGCCCTCTAGCCAAAGGTCCTGATAACTCATGACAATCTTCCCTGTGTCTTAGCTTACAGTCTTAGCTGTATGCAAAGCAGGCAGACCAAATTAACAAACATTTGAAAATTTGTTCCTCAGCTGCTCCCTGAGAGGTGCTAAGTACCATCTGTTCCCATTGGTTCCCCAAAAGTGTCTAGCATTTAGAGGATCAAATCATTCCTTCATCCTGTTAGTGAATAAGATGTTAGAGGATAAGCACTTTCCACATAGAGGCCTTCCTGTTTGTGCCCTAGAGTATGAAGACAGGTGCTCAGAGCTAAGGGATGATGTATTCAGACTACTCTGTCAAGATTTCTGTAACAAGACATAAATCCAGCATACCTTGCAATCAGCACCTATGGGTTTTTTACATTCCTCGCAGGTGTTGGAGTAAAGGCTTTCATAACATTTCACGCAGTAGGGACTGTCCTCTCTCAGGATATATTTCTTACCAAACAAGGACTCTTTGCAGTACTGACAGTCAAAGCGTTCAGTCATGGTGGTGTTTGGAGTCCAGCTATCCTGCTGCAAAGACAAAAGCAGTTTCAATTCCAGCTTGTCACATAGTACTTCCATTTCAATTCAACTTTCAGTCAGATAAATCAGCACAACAGGAAAAAACTGGGCTATAAACTTTGCAGTGCTGGATGAAGATGGTAACCCATCTACTTTAGCCATCAGTGACCTATCTTTTACAAGAGCCAGTACTGGAGACCAAAGAGTAAATGAATAAAACCTGATTGTGCGGAATTTGCATTGGATGCATAAGGAGTATAAATTTTAATCTACAGCCCCCAAAGTGAGGAACTACCTCTGTAGCTAACAGAGAAAGCCAGGCACCTTCAGGTGATGAGCCAGCATGCCTCAGGAAGGAGCAACATTTCTCCCGTAAGGAGAGATGAAGGTTTGCATTGCTGGTAGGCTTTAGCTATATACAGGTAATCAGGCACCACTGGGTGTACTGGACACAGATGAGAGCCAGCTACCCTGGTGCAGGTGAATTTCAAATAATGTTTATGGAAAGGGAAAAGCAACTAGAAGAAAAAACAGCAAAAAATGTATCCACTTCTCTGAAACACGGACACTTGCTATTTGCTCCCTTTGTGTTCTGAATCTCCAGGGTTTTCTGGGCGCACACACAAGCAACAATGATACAAATACCTTTGATTACTTGCCTGAATGTTTATTATTGCCTGAGACAATTTATTTTGTGTCTGGGTTTCAGCAGAGACATCAGTATTTTTCTTTTCTAAGGCTTGCAGTGTGTGTTACACCGCAATCTTCTCAGCAACTATAGCAGGAGCAGGGCATAGCTGCCTCCTGATGAAGTGGCATTTCCCAGATGGAGTGTGCTCTACCTGCATTCCATGATCTTTACTGCTTGCCTGGTCTGATCTCTGCTTTAAGCCAGATTTGATCTATAAAACCTTAAATACTTTGAGTACTAATGGCTTAAGTGGCTACCTCTGTCTTTCACACCCATATGACATTTACAGCAGCTGCAGTCTTTCTGCCAACTTCAGCCCTCTGTTTGAAACAAAAAGTGGTTACTTGCTTAGTGTTCTTGGCAAAGGTTCCTTGATTCTGGAGTTTGTCCTCTTGCTTTGGCTGCAGGAGTTGCCCTCAGGGCATTCTGAAATTCTCAGTTCCTTTCCAAGGTTTCAATTTCTGTTATTTTCTTGTATTCCCAGTAGCTGGAGTTTGGTTAAGGATTTAGGGCACTCTGAAGGGGAAGAGTTTGCACTGCTAGCCTATGTACCATATTTATACTTCCCATGAGAGAGCTAGAGAGAACTTACTTTCATTCAAGGAGGTATAATGTAGGCAGACCAGTATAAATTGGTTTTTGTATGCATGACTGGAGCAGAGAGGACTGATAACGTTGTCGAAATAGTCATTATGCAGGACAGAAATCTGTAGCTTTTTCTCAGGCCTTATTAGACTTTTTTTTTTTTTTTTTTTTCAAACAATAGGATTTGGTTGCACAGTCAATTTCAAGTATTACAAAGATGAAGTGTGAGTAGAGGCTGTTAACAAACTTGCACCTTTCACCTTTCTTCAAAACTGTTTTTTCCAGCCCTTATTTAGAAGTAGACATGTGATATCAAGGAGTGAAAAATTTCTCTGTGATTGAGATGTGTAAACCCCCAAAACATAAAGTGTGATTCCTTTGAAGGTTTGTATCATTTCTGTCCATCATTAAAAGGCAGTTAAATGCAAAATATAGAAGTGGTTTGTGATCGAAAGCAAGGATTCTTCCTGCAGAACTGGGTGCCCTAGTGCCTTTGTTACAGGGGGCTTCTTCTCAAGTGTCGTTATTTTTTTGTATTTTCTTTATAGGAGCAGAGGCAAGCATTACTTAACAGTCACTGCCACTATTTTATAAAATACAATGACACTTGTCCCCATATCCTGAAAGGGGTCTGATTTTGTTAAATGTTCTCTAAGACTGTCACACTGGATTGAGCTCCTTTTATAGCAAGGAGAGATGGACCTCATTTCTATGTCCCAATCAGATGTAGGGGGAAGCTCTGCTCTGTGAAGACACTAAGGGGGCAATTCTGGACAGGGTTAGAAGCACAGCTCCAGTAACCTGGGAAATTAAAAGATGAGAAGGAAATTTTTTCCCTGATCTACATTTTAAAGTTAGTTACCTGAACTTTCACTGGATTTGGCACCAATTTCATACCAATATTTCTTAAAGTTAGAGATTCAAGTCTATGTGATTTCATTCAGAAAGTTAGAATCCAGAGTGAAGTATCCTCAAATTCCAGGCAGTTCAAATCTGAGTGTGGGATTCAGTCTCACTATCCACTAATGATATTTTCATGTTATTTAATTTTTTCTTTCTTCTTCGAAGGGAAGAAATTAAATGTAAAATAATCACAGGTCTTCCTAGTGAAGAATTAGGAGGAATGTCAAATGAATCACTTCACTGTTGTCTTAAAAAAAAAAGGAAAATCATAGTGAGCAGCGTTGGTTTTGCCTACTACTTAGTGGGTGTGGTCCTTTACATTACTAGTCACTTGGTTCATGATATATGCAAAAACCATGCTTAGCTTTAGTACAGGTTTTATGCATTGCTTTGAGCTTAAAAGCCCCAAAGATTTTCGTAGTTATGAATTGACACAAAACACAATGCAGCCTCCTTGACATTAATCTATTTCTTTCTTTTCTGTTTGATATTTGTTGACTGTAAGCTTTGTGGAGCCAGAGACTCGCCCTGTTTACACCTTTGTGGTACAACAAGGTCTTTAGATTTCATCACAGTGGTCATTTTATATGTATGCTGGTTCAGACTGCTCCTAGCATTATCATAAGAAATTGCTTTCTGCCACAGAGTCTCCCTCCTACAACATTAGACACCTCAAAGAAAACATCTTTCCATTTCATACCCAGAAGAGAAGTTAAAGCTTATTCCAAATGTTAGCACTACCCAGATGGTGTCTTTCAGGAAGTAAGAACTGTTACAAAAATTACTGAAAAATAAGTAGTTGCCTAACTTTAAAATTATGCTTATTTTCCTCTTCTTTCCCTCTCCTCTCAAACAGACTCATTTTACTAGAAGTAATTACTGAAGTTATCATACTACCTCATATATATTAGGACTGATAATGGTTTTAAGAAATCATCTAGTGTTCCCCCATCCCATTCCAGTACTGACTATGGAAGAAGGGACTGTCTGCCCTAATCTTGTCTGCTTTTTCCAGCTACGTTTTCAAACCTATTAAGGGATGTTCTGTGCATCTCTTAATTTCAATACCCCTGTTAGGGAGTTGATGAACACTGAAAAGTAAAGACTCACTCACACCCACAGACACACTTGAGAGAGAAAAGAAAAAGCAAGGAGAAATTGTCTACGAAAGGTAGGAATCAAATTTTATTTAGCAAAAGGAAGCTCCTGTGTCTTATTCTAATGGTACATGGAAATACAGAATTAAACCTCTGTAGAAGTGATTTGGTATTGAACTCAGTGGGGGTAGGGCTTTACCTATGTCCTGAGAGCAGGATGTTCTGCTTGACACCTGCACAGGAAATAAAAGTTCTTTGGAGAGCCCCAGCTTCCCCCGACATATACACACACGTCTCCCGTGTGACTTTTTTTCCAAAATAACTGTGCACATGGAGAATTCTTCTATCTGTTTATTTTACTTCCCCGAGAAAGGAAGATGTTTGTCTGGCAACTCTAGTGACATAAGCCATGCAGGTCTAGAGCATTTGGAAACAATTTATGCTTATGTTCCAAAGGCTAAAATACAGATTTATGATGTCCTTTGCAACTGTGAGCTAGCAGATCAAACTATGCTCCTCTTTCTGGCAAAAGGTGATTATTTTCCTGTAACTTAGCAGCTACTGCCACATTCATTATCTGTCATCTTATTGAAGAAACTGCAAGCCATTATTCTGGGAGCTAATCATTTTTCCAATCAAAGACATGATGCCATGCAAGGGGAAAAAAAATCTAATTTCTTTTTAATGTACTTCAGGAAGAGAAGAAATCACCATTTGCCAGGAGCACTGCCAAGGAAAAAAAAGTGATAAAATATAGTCAGAATTCACCTGAATTTCAGTGCTTGCAACTGAGCTAGAAGAGGTGCAAACCACAAACACCCAAAGCAGTCCTATATGCACCAGGTTTAGGTTTGCATGAATGTGTTAAGACACTGTAGCCCTCTTTCTTTGGCTGTTCAGGTGTAGCTTATGTTCTGCTTCATGGGATGCATGCCAGTAGACACTCTGATGGTGGAAATGAGAGAGGAAAGGAACTCTGAGTTCTTGGAGTCTAGCTGGCTGGCAGGCAGATGTAGCATCTTTATGTTACTTTAGTGCCTGATCCTCCAGGGGACTATGTTAGCTGGTGTGCTCTGGGCCAAGGAGAGCCAAGCCAGGTCCTGCCAGGTGAGAGGTCTGCAGAACCTGTCAAAAGGTTAGTCTCAGTTCAGCATCAAAACCCCTAAATGGCTCAGAAAGGAGACCACAGATATTTAGGAAGGAGTCTTGGTTCTCTGCTTATGGTGGGGAACAGTAGCACTCCTGTAGCTTTGACTCAGCATTGTGTCTGTATTTTCACAATTAATTTGCTATATGGAATTTATGGCAATTAACTTTCCCTGTTTCCAGGGTCAGGGAGTATCTCTTTGATTCCTTTTCTCCTCAGGCACTTAACACTTTTCAGTTCTCCTGATATGATTAATTCTACAAAGCCGCTGAAAAGTGCCACTAGAGCTGAGACAAGGGGATGGAGTTGAGCTTCTAGTGCAGAGAGGGCACCTGGGCTTTGCTGCTTGTCAAGCTACTGAAGACAGGAGAAAGGAGCAGTCCTGTGCTGGGCCTTCTAGTGTCAGCACTGACCCCACACCTCCCCTGGGCAGCAGGCGTGAGGGGGATGTTGCAGGGGTTATCTGTAACTAGCTGTGGCTCATCTCAGCCTTCCTCCCTAACTGGGGAGGGAGAGGAAGTTGGACTCCTCTGGAAGCTGATGCAGAACAACCACTTCTCTCTACACTGACCGCAGAGACTTATCTTGTTAAGCTAAGTTGGTCAACACAAAAAGCTAAGATATACAAAAAGTATATCTGGCTCCTGTCTGGATTGCACAGTCAGCCTACCGTGAATTGGAAAGCATGCTATTTAACAGGAAGTGTTTCTTACGTGAGAAGGTTTAGGTTTCTAATGTGCCTAGCTAAAGTAATCCCAGTTATAGTAATGGAGAAGCGACAGTCCAGCTGTGGCTTCCATGTAGCTTGCTATGTTTGGCAATCAACAAGGATCTGCTTCGGTTTAGAGTTTTTCCAGTAGTTGCTACAGATGCCACTGAAGAGATGAGCACTGATACCTTGACAGTGTGTCCCACACAATTTACACTATGATTTTCTGAGGTTGGTATTGAAATGAATAGAGGATATATGGTTTTACAAACATTCCTTTATAGCTTTCAAATACAAGAGGAGCCTATTTAAATAACAAGGAGCATGACTCTTAAATCGATCATAGCACAAAAAAGCACAATTAAAGCTGAAAGACTTGTTCTTATTTTCTGTTTTAAAGCCACTTGAAACAAGTGTCTGTCTTGTGGAATAAACAAAGACTTACTCAAAAGAAAGAGGTCAAATACTTGCCATTACTTAAGCACAGAAAGGCATTTCTAAAAAGAGCATTTTAACAGACGTTGGAAGGTGATAGAGGATAAAAGTGTTATGAGATTAATAAAAAATATTGTTATTTCCATCTCTACCTTGTGGAAATAATGTGTATGCCAGATAACTGCAGGGACTAAACACCAGTGGAGATATAGAGGGAGGGATTTTTTTTTTTTTTCCAATAAGGGAATTGCCTATTGATAGCAATGCAACTAATCCCAGGGAAATCAGACCCAGGATAAAAATATCTAGAAAACTTCAACTGCTACCATAGAGGGAAATATCCAAATTCTCCTGTAGTTTTGAAATCCTGCATAACTTGGCCTAGGACACAGAAATAGAAGAGCGTCCCAAACACTGTCTGTTTTCTTCTGTCTGGAAAGGCTAGAAGCAAAGCTGGTAGGATGCTATGGAGGAAGAATGCTCTGCTGTTTGTCCAGGCCTTTAGCAAAGCAGCTCTAGGTCTTTCTGTCTGTTATGGTTTACAGAGACAAGACCCCAAGAGCCCCTTCTGTCTAAGATGGCGAGTGTGGTGCTTTGGAGGATCAATTAATGTACGTCTTTCAGTAGCTGTATAAAGCTACTGTGTCAGTAGGCGCCTCAGCACTGTGAGGAATCTAGACTTCTCTGTTTCTGCACCTTCAGCTTTCCAAAACAGGACAAAAGAAGATAGTTAAACCTTATATGTGTCCACTGGGCTGGGCTCATCCTGGGAAAACAGACTGATTACCTCCTGGATGAAAAACAGTTTGGTCCAATTCGTTTGTTGAGTTGGAGCAAAGAGAACAGCTGTTAATGTTAAGTCAAAATATTTATGGTGCATAAGAGACTTAGGAGTGAACACAGAAAGACAAAAGAAGCCTGGGGACAAGGATGTAGACAAACTTTTTGTGGAGAGATCCCTTTAACCTTAGAGCAAAGAAGGTGCACTATAGAGACACACTGCATAATGTGCAGTATAGGAGGAAGAATTGGTAAGAGGTGGGACCATGGACTCTGGAGAGAGCACTGGTCTAAGTCCCAGGAATGCTTCAGAGTAATGACAGAACAGGGCTAGGGAAATGGTTACAACTATTTTACAGTTTTATTTAACTTACTGCTCTTATTGTGCAAGATAAAGTAAAGAGTGGTAGGTTTTGAACCCTTTTGCCAGTGTTTGCCCAAGGTCTAAAACTTCTGCTTGACAACAAAAAAGCAGCCCTAGGGCTTGTTATACTAAGACAGATATACTTACAACTTTAAAGTTGCAAATTTGCTGTGAAAGGGAGAGACATTAATCCTTATGTCAGTGCTGCACTCCTTACATTCCTCTTACTATGTATTACTGTATATTCAGCAAATACTTGGCAGTCTAGTTAGTATTACACAATGTAATACACAAAGGTAAGTGAAAATAAATGAAATTATTATCATAATTTTTCACCTGCGTATTTTGATATTCAGCCTTAAAAGAAACCTCTGGTGGCTTCTAATCCAACTATATATATAGAAAGAGCTAATTAGTATTGTTGAAATATTAATGCTTCAGTGGTTGTCAATGTATCAAAGATTTATTTCAATGAAACCTGTCATTATCCTGCCATTTCACACTCTCACTTGGGATGAATCTGCATGACAAATAACTGTGCATATGCAAATGAAAAATTAAAGTTGCACAATTAAAATTAATCAGTCTAAAATGCAAATTATGAGTTCTCCAATCTCTGAAGTTGTGCCCCAGTGAGGGAAGGTGACTGCCTGGATCACTATCCTATCCAGAGCTTCTCTGAAGATGCTGTGGACCTATTTATCCAGCAAAAGAAGGGTGAGCTTCAGATCAGGTTGTAACTAAACTGTGGGATTCTGGAAAGAGTGGCAGTGTACTGGCCAGCAACAAAAGGCATTAATTTAGTTTTCAGCCTCATTTGCATAGAGAAGATGACATTTCCTTTAGCTGACAGTGTTAACATTTATCTAGTCCTTAAGTTCTGTATCTCCTGAAACCTGTAAGGTGAGGATAACAGGATAAGAGCAGATAAGAGACTGCTTGGCTCTCAAGGCTCAATGCAGTAGTGAGCTAGAACAGGAATCACTGCTGTGAATATAGGTCTTTACAGACTTCTTTCCTTCTTTCTTTTCTTTTTGGATGAAATCGTGAATTTGCAGTGTAATACAGCAGAAACTGTCACCAGACCTTACAGTATTAGAAGCTGTACTTTGCCACCAAATCTGCTTTTTATGCTCATGATTTTTTATGCATCCTGATAAACATGATGGGAACCTGGAGGACCATGTTGCTAGTTCTGCCTGAATGTGAGGAGGAATTTCTTCACTGTGAGAGTGACGGAGCACTGGCACAGGTTGCCCAGAGAGGTTGTGGAGTCTCCTTCTCTGGAGATACTCAAAGCCCGCCTGGATGCAACCCTGTCTAACATGTTCTAGCTGACCTTGCTTGAGCAGAGAGGTTGGACTAGATGATCTCCAGAGGTCCCTTCCAACCCTACCAATTCTATGATTCTGTGATTCTATGATTCTATATGATTCAAGGAGCTGCCTGAAGTTTTTGTAAAATGTCCACCATTCTTATGTGTCCTAGTTGGGAGTTCTGGTGTCTATCTGTATGGATAGCAAAGATGTGATTTCAGGGAATGGTACCTCGACTTCCCTAGACTTCCTTAAGAAGTTTCTTATTTTATTATTTTAATTTGAAACCAGGGCCTTATCTATATCTAGATCCTTTAGCTGAGAACCTCAATTGCGTGCTCTTCAAGGTGGGAGCTTTTAGTATACAAACAGTTTCTGACACAGCTATGTGATAGCTGTGGTGTCATAAAAATAATGATTATCTGCTATAAAAAAATATATTTTTGTAGTGAATATGTGCTGCCTGCATGTGTAGTGCTGTCAGTTCTCTTAGGAACACATTCTGCAAAAACAAGAATGTTCTACCCCAGCATTTCTGTCACCTCGGGATCTGCTAGGCTTTCTCAGAAGACTTCCAGAACTGGTGCTTCTCCCAGGCCTTCTCTGTCAAATGGAGATATCAGGTATGAACCCTAGATATGAATTTGCAGCAAGAGTAGCTTGTGTCCTTTCAGCTACCCCATTCACCTCAACCACATGTTGTTTCTCAGCCCAAAGGATATCCCCAAAGATATCTATATTATGGCCAGTATAAAACATAGTTTTATTGGTGCTCTAGTCAGATTTGGGATATAGACAGAAGTCCCACTATCTCAAATGGTTGGAACTGAGTTTTCAATAAATCTATGGCTTAGTAGTCTTTTTTAATTATTTTTTTCAGATTTTGTCAATATACACAGGCTATACTGATAGAGCAATTTTTAGAGTTGATCCTTTCCCCCAGTTATATGTGCAGGGACAGAAAATTAGCAGCCATTTTTATAAAATTAAAAAAATATAAAGAATATTTTTCTGTCTCCCAAATCCAAATACCTGAAGCATTTTGAATGATCACCATTTAGCTGATAAAAGGCGCAGAAGATTTTAGCTAGAAAGCAGGGCACTCCATAAATGTATGAACAGATGAATACAGATGAAAACAGGAATCAAAACAGAAACTGAATGGCAGCCTCAGTTATAGCATTCCTTTACAGCTGGATGCACGTTAGGATCTAATAATACACGGTATTCTCTTGGTACTTTTAGGACAATTCCTATTTAAGACAGTGAACAGATATGTATAGCCAACAACAAATGTTATAACTGGTGACCTTGAATGTAACAATCAATCAGCAATCTTAGTTAATATACTTCTAGATAGGAGTCAGGGGAGTAGCAACAACAAAATGACTGCTTCCAGTATATAGATTTTATTAGGTTTGCCTTCTTGTGATTATGTCTCTGTATGCAGCAAGGCTCAAATCTGTGGGTCATCTACTGAACTAAATAAAAGCTGCATCTCTTTAGAGATGCAGAAAGTTTAGTACAAGCATTAATGCAGACCATGAAAGTTAGTATTACCTCTGTTATGTACACAGAGAATCTATGATAGATTCATACATGAAGGACCTAGGTTATTGTGGCTGCACACACATACACATAGAGGGAAGCATGAAAGGAAGGAATTCAGGGCTATTTATTGGGATTCGTGTTCTAATTTAATCTCTCCATGTAAAAATAAGAAATATGAGGCTGATGGCTCCCTCTTTTCCTGTACAAAATCTCTCCCTCGTGTCTGCTTGCAAATAGGAAAGGCTACCTTTGTTTCATGTGCATCTGCTCTTGCTACCGTGCAAAATTCATCCTTTGTTGAGCAGGAAGTGTGTGCATAAGTGTAAGAAATCTAAGACCCAAGCTTTTACTTTTTATGACCTTCCCAGTGGATTGCATACACAGTACAATACTGTCATTAAAAATAGTTAGAAGTGAAATGACCCAGTGCCTCATCAGCTCGCTGATGTGTCGCTTATGGACGGACCCGCAGCAATTATTGCTTCAATAAGAAATTCATCTTTTTGTCCTCTTCACAACCCTCGCTGTGTGCTCGGGAGAAAGGGGGACCAGCAACTGCTCTCCCTGCATCCATATCCAGCAACCCACAGGGGCATTAAATATCCCCGTCCCTCTCTCTGTCTGCACCTTTTGTTTAAAGCAATACCTTCAAAGATACATTCTGTGGGTCCTGGGGAGGGAGGGAGGAAGAAAAGGGATATTTACTTACAGAGCAGTAGCAGGCAGTTAATGTCACCTCCTGGACCAAGGACAGGGGGTCACATCCATTAATAAGTGTGTAAAGAGCTCAGTGGCCTGCTTGCAGAGGAGAGCTGTACAGCTAGCCAGGGCTTTCTAGTGCCTGTGAAGAGCAGCTCTCCTGATTTCAGCTCTGCAGTCAGTGTTGTGTAGAAACAGGCTGCTGCCTTCCTCAGCCTAGTGAAACCCCTCTGTATCATTTTACCATATAAGGAGACAAAAGCATCCAAGACACTCATTCTTTTAGGCTCTCTGCAGCTGGCACTCGACACTTTCTCTCTTCCAAGGGTGTAGATACTCCCCCCTCCTAAACATGCTGTCTTTGTTGGACCCCTTCCTAAAATAAGACTCCCCCCTCCTCCAGCCTTTGTTTTCCTAAACCCCTGATGCTTATTAATAATGTAGCTTTGCTAAATCCGAGGGCTCAGGGTTTACAGAAGGAAAGGTTTTACAGCGGCTCAAGCACAAACATTTCTAAGTCGCTTCACCTGGCTGAGAAAATAAAGTTCCTGGTTGCAATTGGTATGAGGCTTTATTTGCCTTGGTTATTTAGCCTGCTGTGATTTAGCCCCTTGCCCAGGGAAGGGTGAAACAAGCTCTCTCCCCTCTTCTTCATGGAGAGGTGCATGTTTTTACCAGGAGCAAGTGTGAAGGCTTTTCTTTATAAGTATTCAGAGCCCGTTCATGCTTCTCCCCACCCTTCTCTTTTTCCAAGTCCCCCATAGTGAGGAGGAAAAAGAAGAAAAGCAAGGGAAATTAATGAAACCAAAAAAAGCCTTGTGTAAAAGAAAGCCAGAGGAACAGATTGTTTCAGCACATGCTCAGGACCCACTGGAGAGCCCTGCCAGTGGGCACATGTTAAAGAGAAGGGGGAAGCATTAATTCTCCTATAACCAGGAACTAATTTTACTGCTACAAAATCCAATTTTATATATCGACCATTCTAGCAGAAACACATTCTTAAACAAAACAGTGAGGGTCCTGGGAAACCTTCTAGAGGGAAGAATTGGGATCTGAAGCACATGGGAAAGGTTTTCTCTCTGCCTTTTGTGGGGTAGAGTGGGGAGGCAATTCAATTTGGTAATTGATGTATGTGTAATGTTGATGTCTGCCAAAAGGAGGTATGTTAGATTGAATGCTTTCAACCTTGAGAAAAGCTAGTAGGATAAAAATGTAAAGCCCGTTAGCCTGAGATATTGCTGCTGTTATTTTGCATCCAGATGGAACAAAATTATCCAATGTCCTTTTGTGCTGGACATTGGGTCTTGGTACCTGTCTGGGCAGTGGTGCAGATATGTGTGGTGGTTTGCTAAGTGGTTCTCCAGGAAAAAGCCTTATTCCAGAATGCTGCCCTCTAGTCACTGTCCCCTGGTACACCCAGATGGTTTCAGATTTGGAACTGAGATGAAATGTGTTAGTCAGTCTCAGCTCTACTTAAAATCTACCCAAAGCCTGTGCGGGTACAGACACAGTAAAATGATAGGTAAGGGCCTAGTTCTTACGTCAGGAGTAAAGCTTCAGCCCTTAGCGTTGCATTTAAAAAACACAGGCATTGTGCCCTGGAGGGCAGACTGTGGATGTATGTGGGACTACAGAGTTTGATTCCTGGGCAGTTAAAGCTCATTTAAATCACAGCTGCTGCAGTCTGCAGCCACACATCCCTGGCTCCTCCCTTATATTGATGCTGGTACTGGAAGACGAGCTCAATCAGCAAGTTAGTGGTTTTCAGAGTGCCCTGGAGCTGCCCTGGAGCTGCACCTGTGTCCTGGGAGAGCTGCTGGTTTTGTTTCCAGCTCTGTTGCAGGCTTGCCGGAAGCTCTTGGACAAGACATTGCATTTTTTTTTTTTTGTTCTTCTCTTTCACCATCTATAAATAGAGAGCTCAGGACAGCTGAAATCCTGTGTGAGGTGATACGAAATTTGTATATGCAGAGGACAACATAATACAGAATATTAATAATAATGCTTCTTTCTTATTATGTTAAACTATCACATAGTGATAACAGTAACGATTACTTTCCATCTTAGTTACAGTTCTTACCTCAGCTCTAATTTAAAAATGCCTGTAAAAAAGAAAGATGGGCCCCAAAGGTGATTAGATTCCTAGATTAGATTCCCAGATTAGAAATTAGTTTACTTTCAGGCCCTTCTAAAACAAAATAAGTATTCCTAACATGATATTTTTTTTTTTTTTCTATTTCCATGATATGTTCATTTCCCTATCCATTGGGAGCCACCACAGCACCTATGTCAGAGATCTTCTGATCAGACCTGCTGGAATACAGTACAGCGTTGTCCGCAGTTCTGAGTTAGAATATATGCTGGCTCTAGCTGAAGTCATTTTACTTAACTCTCTGGGGCCATGGGTTGCCCTTACATGGATAAGATCGTTTTTGTCATTTCGGATTTAATCTAATGTCCATGAGTCCTGGAAGGCAGAATAGCATCTCCCAATTCATAAGCTGATGATTTGTGGTGTTGTGGGCTCACTAGTGGACCCAATGCTCAGCAGCCACCCCACAACGGGATATAGCTCTGCAACTGGTAAGTGCAAGTTACCAAGCAGTTCCTCATCCCATGATGTGGAGTGTGCATTGTATCAAACAATACTAAGGATTACAGGGAAGCCTCTGACCTCTTATCACCTTTTGGTTGGTCCAACCCTGCTAACACCAGCTTTTTTTCTGACAGGCAAACATTTTTCGGTGACTGGCAAAACCTGCACACCCGCTTTTCCACGAGCATCAAATCAATAAGATACCAAACTTCCTTACTTCTTCTACTTCCCCCCTACACTTTATTTTCCAGTCAGGAAATGTATTGTAAGTTCTCCCTGACACACAACTGGTTGTTGAGAAAGATTTTTACATTATTCCTTTGTACTGACTGTCATTTGCCACTTGTGATGAGATGCCAAGTAATCTATATACAACCCTTCAGTGAAAAAGAAAAAGAGAGAGAGAGATCAGTGTTTCCAAGTTCTTTGGATTAGAATCGCTTCCTCATCTCCCAGCAAGAAGTGACTCTTCCAGGATTTATACCATTTGATGCTTTTAAAATTTCTTTCTCCCCTATTTCAGCATCCATGACCATCTGTGTCCTTGGGCACTTTCTCTGCTTTATTCTCGTGTGTGCATGGCCCTATGTTATATCTCACAAATTGCCCCATCTATCACCCCCTCACAGGAAGCAAAGGGAACAGCTCAAGCTCTGTCTTCAGGGTAAAGCTTGAAAGAGAGTTGCTGCTTTTACTGGCAGACCACACCAATCCTCCCAGCTCAGCAAAGTGCTGAAATGGGGTTTAAATGTAAGCGGGGTTTTTCTGCTTCCATCAGCCAGAGCTAGCATAGTTTCTCTAGCTAACTGAGCTATACAGGGACATCTGTTGTTTATTATATTGGGTGCAGACCTTGCTGACGCTGCATCCCTGGGGCAGGTTACCATTATGGGTTGGAGACCCATCTGAGGTTTTCACAACATGTCTGGGAACAGGGTGTCTCCCTGCCCTGTGAGGGAGGAAGCTGGTGGAAGGGCACCTCCAGGCCTGAGCTGAGCATGGGGAGATGGGGAGGAAGGGGTAGGAGCTTCTCCTTGCGAGGAAGTTTGGATGGCCCATTTTCTTCTTTCCCCCCTCCCCACATCATTGGTTTTCTGAGCAGCCCAGAACAGATCAGACATCCTGAAGGCTTCAGAGGAAACATTGGAATGAAAACAGTGGGCAATATTTCTAAAAAGGAGCCTAAATTTAGAGTTAAAAAATATAAGTACCATTCAGTGCCATCCTGTGATTTAGAAACGTATCATATGGCTTTTATATACCTTGTATATGTAGCATTTAGGTCACATATATTGCTTCTTTTTTTCAGCAGTTTGTGTATTTTAACAGATTGAATTTTGACATGGAGAAAGCCATACTTCACATATGGGAAACAGAATGGAAAAAAGTACAATTCTCATACTAGGACTTCTCAATGATTTTACTAATCCTTCAGAAATCTCATTTCAGCTACTGGGCTGATGCCCAAATAACTACCGACCATCTAAGCACTTATCTCTTTTTCTGACTGAAGAGATTCAACAAAAAAATAGTGAAAAGGAAAAAAATGACTGGGAGTGGAATATTTTCCCCAGTTTGAGTCAGAGAAATCTCATGTCTCTGAAGGGGAAGGGAAGATGGAAAGCTACACTTTAGAATTTGAAAATTGCTAAACTACTGATTGATTTCACTCACTACTATTTTATCCTGGAATCTATTACATTACTTTATCAGAATTCAACAAGTCCCTTTCTGATGCTGGAGCCTGTGTAATACAAGCTTCCATTGAACATGAGAGAGTCCATTTAGGAGAACTGCTATTTTTGGCACTACTACTTAGGAAGTAATATACACTCATGCAAACACTGCATTTTAGTTCATTAAACCTAAAATAACAGCAAGGCAGTATTAAGTCCCAACTAGGATATTTTCAGATATGTAGTTTTCTCCAAGCATATCAGGAATATGCAAAGTATAAGTAGATTTGTTTTAGTGTATGTTTTATGTCCCTATTCAGTCTCCCAGCCACATCTCTTTCTGTAATATTCTGATCTTCTTTTCTTCCTGTAAGATGGCTTAGGGACTCAAGTAGAAATATGCTGCAAGTAAGAAGTGTTAAGAGTTTCACAGACTCCAGTGAAGAAGTAACAGATACCTTTGGACAAGCCATTAAATCTAATTCAGTTAAGGCATTTAGGGAACTTCACATGAACTACAAATCTGTCTGTTTTGGTTTGATGCAAAACTTCTAGGAGGGTGCAATGTAAGAAGCTTAATATTTTAGAAATTCTTAGCTGATCTGAAAAAAAAATGTTTCTGTGTTTGCTCTCTTAATGTCTTTGAATAGTTTCCAAATACAGTCTTTTAACCTTTTTCATCAGGGAATTTAGATAAAGGTGGCAAGGCTCAGTAGCACTGAAGAACTTTTATTTCTACATAGGATAAAGTTCCCTCACTTTAGAATATTTTAAATTCAATATCAACTAGTTCCTCAGAAGGCTTCAATACTGTCACCTGACAGCTAAGCTACATAACATTGACACAAATTCAGGGCTAATTCTGTAACAGAATGATCTGGAATGGTGCTGAAAACTGTCTGGACTGTTACAGTCAGTTCGGGCAAAAGTTTTGTTCAGTTTTTCAAGAAGTTAATCTGGGCATTCATTTGCATCCAGTTAGCCCTAGTTCCATTCACAGTAATCTGCTTCCTGGAAAAAGTTGTCTAAAAGCAAATGTGGCAGTGTGACACCAGTCAACATGCAGTTTGCAGTTATCTATGTGATTACCCCTATGCCTCTATCTCCATGCACAACTGAGGTGTAAAGACGATTTGTAGTGGATAACATAGGCAGAAAGACAGCTATATCCTCACTGCTTGAGGTTTCTCCATCTCATCAATGGTGACAAACATTGATGGACAGAGGGGTGTGAATTGTGGAGATCATAGAGGAGAAGAGCAGTGTTGCTTGTGGAAAGGTGGGGACAGAGCACACCAGAGGCAGCTTCAAGGAGCAAACCAGGTTTTTAAGGAATTGGTATCAGAAATCTCTCTTGATGATACTTGAGTTTCAGCAGTTTTGAAAGGCTGAAGCATCACAGTTCCTTCACTGGGCAAATAGTATTGTCATAAGAGACATCCCAAGACCGCATGGATTCAAAGGAGGCCGTAAGAGCCATTGCAGTGTAAAGGAAGCCAGCTGAATGTTTCCCAAGCAGCACGTGTTCTGCGCTGTGCCAGAGGGCCAGCCTAGAGAGACCCTGGCTGGGATGCTGTGCAAGTGAAGAAAAAATTCAAAGAGTTGCAATGAAGGGGGACAGAAAGCAAGAATTCTCTGATATTTAATATAATCATTCTTCCTTTCCTATTTTTCTCGCTATTGTTTCTCTTCCCCTACTAGGGAATGGATGGTGCCTCTACTTTTAAGGAAATGAGAGTGAAACACTGTGATATTTTCCATCCTCACCCTTCTTTGGACTGATTGAACAAATTGGTGCAGATGTGGCAAAATAATGTATCTAAAGAAAAAATGAGCCATGACAGAGTTAATCTTTTCACCTGAGGTGTTCCACTTCACCATGAAGGAGTAAAAAGAGAGTCAGAAGTTCTTCTTAGCATTGCAGTTTGACTCCTCATAGCTCTAAGCATTCCCTCAAACCCCTCAAATCCATAGTTTGTTCATCTGTAACCAGATGAACAAGTCCAGTGGCGCATTTTTGGAAATGCCTAGAGAGCCAGAGACTGGAGTTTCTGAAAAGAGCTGAGCAGTCTTTGGAAATGATAATCCTTCTAACACTAGAGACAAAACAAGACTTGAATATAAACTCTGATATTACAGCTAGGAATGGGCATAACAAGACATGAATATAAATTCTGACATTACAGCTAGGGATGAGTGTTTTGGTGGGAAAAGAAAGATGAAATACTCATACCCATCAGACAGCATCAACTGGGCTTTATTAGGCAGTCTTAAAAATGAGGATGAGAAAGTAGGCTTGTTTTCTGCTTTGACCCCTAGTGTATTCTTTCCATATGTGGTAAATCCATATCCAGGTAATAGTACAGACACATGTGGAGAAACTGTTGCCTCTTTCCTTTCCTGTGAGTTCAGCTCAATTGCCATGGTGGGCACCTAGTATGACAGACGGCAAGAGGCTTTTGGGTTTCCTACCACTGTGGATGGAACATGAGCTGCCAAATTACTGCAGAGTTTGCGGTAATTATTGTTTTTTCAAGCTGGCAAATACTACCCTTAAGAGTTATTTATTTTAGTATAATCATGATTTATAGTTCCCTGCTTCAGACACATGAAACAAGCACACTATGATTGGTCCAAATCCTAATCACTCTTTATGTTTGATAGCACAAGTGACATGCAATTCTATACAAAATAACTCACACAGCTATGTATTCCCTTCAGTGTCCCCAGCATACTTCAATGTTTCTAGGCAAAATCCCCATTCCAGAATCCTCTACCACCACTCCATCACTGTTCATGATTTCTCCTCCAAAACCTTTCATCTATGTGAATAATTTCCTTCTGCTCCTCCGAACGTTTTTGCTGCTTGCATTCCTGACATCTTTCATAACCCCTCTAGAAATAGCCAACAGCAACCTTTGTAGCTGCCATTTCCCATTATCAGGCAACCAGCATGCGAGGGAGCTTCTGAGCAAACTGAAGCTCATAAAACTGAACAGTTGGCAAACACCTCAAGAGCTCATCTATTTCATTCCCAAGGCAGGATCAACAATGTCTGTCTCATTCCTGGCAAATCTTTGTCTAACCTGCCTTGCAAGATTCAAGTTAAGACTCTGCAACCTCAGCAATCTCCAAAGCCAAAGGAAAATAAGTTGTGTCAATCCAACTTAGAGGTGAAAAGGCAGAAAGAAAGCAAACCAACCAAATTCAGACTAGAGTTTTCAGTCTAACATGAATGCCTGTAAAGGCTAATATCAGACAGAACCTATAAACTGTACATATTCAGATTATGCCATAGCAATATAAGAATGGTAGAACAGAATGGTTCTTCTAACCCATTTTCCTCAGAGTCAAATTGTTTGGGGAATAAAATGAGAATAGCTTCCAACCACTTGTGGCTCAGGATTTCTAGACCTGAAGACAGTGTCCATACTGAATATCACTTCCGTATACTTGTCCAGTTACTTCCTGATCCCATGAAAACTTTAATATTCACATGTAGTATTTAGTTTTCCTGTAACAGGGAGTTGTCTGTGCTGTTGAAGAACCATCTCCTTATGTTTGTTTTGAACATATTATCTGCTAAGTTCCTTTGATGCCTCCTAGTTCTTACATTTGAAGAGAAAACAAGCAACTGATCCTTATTCACACTCTCTAAGTGCCTCTCAGCCATTTCTTTCCCAGGCTGGAGAATCCCAGCCTGCCTAGTCACTCTTGGTATGGAAGCTACTCCGTATGTTTTATCGTCCTTCCTTCAACTTTTTTCAATATGACTGTTTACTTTTTCAGAGGCAGTGACCAGAAATTTAACATTCAGTTTACTTTCTTAGCTACTATTGAGCATTGAAGAGATGTTTTCATAAACTTACATACACCCCATGTTTCACTCTCAGGTGGTCAGCCCAGAGTCATTATTTTATAGGTAAAGTTATATTTTTCCCCAAGTGCACTGCTTTGTTTATCTACATGCAGTTTAAGATGCTATTCCAGTGCCCAACCGTTCCATCTCCTTCTGTTCTTCAGTCTTTGTAGAGTTCCACTATTAATCTCCCTTTACTGCATAATCTACCCATTTATCTTTTATGCAATCCATGCAAAGATCTTCCCTCTTATCCTGTGGATGCTTATGTGTTTTTAAGTGCACTTAGTTGAATAAGTATTGAATAAGTGGTAGAGGCACAAGCAGATGCTGCCAACCAAACATCTCCCATATCTGCATGAATCTTATCTTCTTACAGGAACCACATGGATTTATGAAGCGTGATTTCCCTATACAAAGCTGTATCACACTTTCCCATGTGTCATATTTATCTATCTTCTTATCTGGCACACTAGTTTTTTCTAAATATATCAGGTTTACCTGGGTGTAATTCCTCCAATCTCCTTTGGAACCATTTTTAAAAGCTGGCATTACATTAGCTACTTGCAGGTGCTCAGTTCTAAGCCTGTTTTAAATAAGAAGCTATACACTACACTTACTTCAACTATTTCATTCTTGAGTCCCTTTAGATCTCTTGGGTGAGCACCATCTGGTTTTAACATTTTCTTCCTATTCATTTTGTTTATTATTTGCTTCATACCTCTTCTACAGACACTTGAAATAGATCATCTGATGATCCCCATAAGGAAGTGCCATGAAACCTCTCCAAGTTCTCCACAGTGAATACAGGAGCAAAAAAAAAAAAAAAAAAAAAAAAAAAAAAAAAAACAGTTATTCTGCTACAGCTTTCTTTTCCCTTTTATGCCTTGGTTATCTATTAGTCCTGTCATTCCCCAAATCATTCAGCTTACCTTGAGTTCAGAAGAAGTACGCAGATGAAGAAACACTTCCCAGATTGCTTCAGAAGGTTAGTATTTTGATGGAAGTAGAAACAGTCCCCCTCTCCATTTTGAATATGACTGGGGACAACCTGCTTTGCACAAAGATCTTGCTGTACAGCTACAGTTATTTTTCTGCTCAGCCACTGTTTGTATATTCTGCACATAAAGATAGAAAGTCTGAGACGGAGGCTCAGACATATATTATGATTAAAAATATGAGCTTAGGTTGTGCACTTTGAAGTAGAGTCCTTGCTGTTGATCCTGTTAGCTCTTTGCTTTCTTTGAACTCTCTAAATGCTCAGGCCCTTTAAATATTAGGATTAGAGCAATCATTTTGATGCTGATGTGAATGTTCATGTCTAACACTTCTCACAGAGCTGAAAAAATATACCATTCATTATCGGCCTGATTGATAGACATATGGATTGTGTTTGTCCCTGTTAAGTGTGTATGCACACGGGGGTCTAGTGAGTTGCTGTCTTAATGTGAATGAAATTCAAATGTTATGAGTAAAATGAAATAAAGGGTTTTGTGACAATGGCACATCTTGATGATGTGTCTCAGGCTGAAGGATAAGTGATTTTTAAAAAAATTATTAGAGAGAAGTCAGAAGTCACATTATGAAGCAATGCCAATCCTTTAATTCAACGCTAATATCTAATGGTAAAATCAAAAGGGTCCTTGCTGAGTTGCTGCAATACTGATGTCTTACCAAACTGTGAAACAGGTGGGAGCATCACAGCTAAAAAACAGTTAGAGTTTGTCTAGAATAGTAGGAATTAGTCTAGAAATTGTTTTTTCATACTCCACTGAAGTTGCATCTGTGCCTTCAGCATGGACATACCCTGAGACATGGTCTGTTTGAGTAACTTCCCCAAAGTGGCATATGTTGTCAGTGGCTGCCAGGAGAAGAGTCAGGACACCTACGACCCGGCTGGGGGCTCTGTTTCACACACCTGCACTGCTGGACTGGCTGGTTACTTTCCAGAGAGGTGGTCTGCCCTCATGTTGGCTCTTCCTTATATCCAGAAGTATTTTCAGAAATCCAGACTCCAGTTTTGCGAGGAAGTGTTCTTAAGACTTGGACGTCCAGAAAAAACAAGGGGAAGGGACTTGCTTGTTTCTGTAAGCAGACACAACACTGACAGACAGTGGAAACTACCCTTGCAGGAAAGGGCAAAGGAAAACATGTTAGGAAAGCAGACCATTAAGTTTGGCTGTCTGCTTCTCTTCTGCAGCCATGCCCAGGCTGCAGTCTCCTAGTTTTCTATTTACGTATCTCTTGAACCCAGAGTAGTTTGCTATTTCTTTTATTAAGCTGCACACTTACTCTATATTTGAATTTGCAAGTACAGGAGAAAAGGGTGGACAGAAAACACAGTTATATGTACTTGGGCAGGAATCCAAGTTAAAAATCTGTTCACAAGTCCTTTTCTAGCAGCCAGCACAACTCCCTGCATAACCAGTCCCTAATCCCTTCCAGACATGATGAGTTGGCCTGGCCTGTGCTGTTCATGTGCTAGGTCTCTGCTAACTCAGCCATTTTGGTTAGGCAAATATGGAAACAACTGCAAAAAGTAAGCAACCAGGAGGGGTGGCAGACTGCAATAGGAAGTGATGATAACAGGGGGAAGAATGGCTGGAATGAAAGAAAACCTGTGCCCATACCCTAGTGATCCCTACGGTTCTAGTTAGGTGCTCTTGCTTGTGGTGGTGGGAGTGAACAAACCAGCCATTGCACCCCATTGTACATACTGCTGCAGACACCTGGAAGTGGAGTGAGGCCTGCTGAGAAGAAAAAGACTGGTGAACCAACTGGCCTCACACACTGCAACCTTCTGCCTATGCCAATGACAGAGTGGTCTTCTCACGGTGACTGTGTTGTCTGCCTTGCTGACCTCTCTGCTCTCTGTGGCTGCAGCTGTGCCAGAAGACCTCGTTGGCCCAGACATGGAAAATGATGATCTACACTGTTCAATCATGAGTGCAACCCCTGGCCTGTTTGTGCCCCAAACCAACTACCACTCCTGGGCATGGCTCAAGGGCTGGCATGCACTAAGGACTGCGCCTAATAGGCAGGGTGGATGTGGTCATCTTGTTTCGTGTGGCACGACAATGTAACTGTACAGACACACTGTGCCATGCTAGTTGGCCTCAGGGCTAATCTTTTGTTATAAAACAAAATATTGAGACAAAGCTAACCAAGAGAAAAATGGTAATGAATCAGTTCTATCTACTTTCCATAAGAATGTCCTTAGAAAGCCATTCCTGAGATTGCTAGGGTTTGGTTGCTCTGGTTTATTCCTTCATCTCATCCACCATTTGTTCCTCAGGGCCAGGAGAAGGCCTTTTTTGACCTACTCACAACCCTTTTTCTTGAAGCTTCTGTTGCTTGCGGTTCTGTGACCCTTTGGTCTTCAGACCTGGTCAAGCCTGGATGTGAGATCATTGAAAGAGACCGTTCTGCTCTTTGCTTTTCAGATGTATACAGGAATATCGACATACAGAAGCATTGGGTTGTTCGCTTCTATCCACTTCAAGCGCTTTCTGAATAGAAGACTTTGTCTTTTTATGGAGCACATCACATACTATGTTCATATAATTTTGTCCATATAATCATACCCTCTGTTTAGCCACGGTATTTCAAAGCAACAAAAATTATGTCCTCAAAGAGTAATTGCATTAATAAATTATATCCTCCTTAGGTTATGTATGAAGCTGCAAGCTATTGAACTGCCAGAGTTAAGTGAGGTGACACTATGAATAGCACTATGGCTTTATTTAAAGTTGCAGTCCACTCATAAAATTGAATATTATTAGAGTGAAACTGAAGAATGCTTCTGCAGGCAAAACTGGAGTCCTCATTCAGAGTGAAACTATTTCTGAAGCTGATGAGATTTTGGGGTGAAGTGTAAAACAATTTTAAAATGAATGATCTTGGTTTAAATCTTGATAAGAGATTCCAAACAGCTTCTATGCTGGATTATTTATAATTATTGAATATTTTCTCTTTGATTGCCTCACTAACATACTTACAAAAGCATCTTCCACTAGTAAGAGTAAGTTCTGTTCTCATATTGACTTCTCTATGGAGGACTGAGAACAGAATGATGCTAGCCTGGTGGCGTGGGTGTAACTGAAGGCACCTATTTCTATTCTCGGTTGTAGTTCATGGTCCAGAACATAAGTAGTGTGATACTCAGATCCAGGATGAATTGAAGAATCATCCAAAATCCATTTTTTTGGATATACTGAGCTGTAAGCATGGAGATTTGGTAAGCCATGTAGCTTGTATAGTTGCTTTTCAGTAGAGCACTGTGTCTTCAGTTTGAGTATACTGGAAATCGTCAAACCTGTGAGTAGGAATATGAAGGAGCAGCAACCTTTGGAAGGTTATCTTTGTCTTTAGAAGGGGACAAAGCCAATGCAGTATGTTAAAATCAAAAGCCTATACTAGAAATGTTAGTCATGTGGCTTATTTTCCATGCTTTTGTTTCAAATCACATTTTACTTATTTTAAGAAGTGATCAGTCTGAAATGAAAGACTCCAGTCCAGTGTCCCAGCTGACCATTTTCCACTGCTACCACAGTCACACTGATGTTTTTGGGAAGCAGTTCAATAAAAATAATTAAAAGCATAGGTCTAACTCATTGCATCAGGTCAGGAAAGTACCAATCATCCTGCAAAACCTCTTCTCTCCATTCAAGACTTCTACAAAGGAACTGTTAATGTTTCCATCACAATCTCCAATTTTTCAGAGATATTTACACAAAAATGTGCATTGGATTGAAAAATTTTCAAGTAGTATTGGCTGAAAACACTATTGGACTATAGTCATTGCAAATTTTAAAATAAATTTGTGTCTCTCCTTCTGAGGATATTTTTTTAAACTTAGTGATTAAAAATGTTATTTGCAGTTTGTCTAGTTTTTCAATTATTTCCCTTTTGTTTTAGCTTGTGAATAGTTCACAAACATTTTTAAAGACTCTGGTCTTTGCAGAGAGAAGGCATGAAGTACAGCCCACAGAAATGGATACAATGGCAGTTTTCAGGAGGTGATCCCCTGCCTAAAGGACATTTCACTGAGTCAGCTTGCTCACTTCTTGTGTCAGGGAGCAAACAACACGTGCTGCTTTCTGTCATTAGCAGCTTGAACTACATGCCCAAGGCAACTGAGCGGAGAGCATTTTCATAGTCATTATCAATCTTGTGAATCATACAGATTCCCAAACACGGGCCTGTGGTTAACAGGGCTATAGGTGTAAGAGGAAAGCTTACCTAGAGGTCCTAAATTTGTTACAGCATGTTTTAGCTTTACTATGTCTGAGAAGAATTATGTCATTTTCTGCCTGCATGTAACTGGGCTAATGAAATGAATGGTCTAGCAAACCATCACCTGCTCCAGAGTTTCTGTTTCTCTTCTGTAACCCATCATTCCTAAATAATCTCTCTCGTGCCTTTTTATTTTGAAAAGCCAAGCAAAGTAATTTCTGCAGATCTGTTACAGCCCCACCAAGCTGAGAGGAAAAATTCCATTAAATTTCCTGGGAGGAAAAATTCCTTTAAAAATATATCCGCTTCCTACACAGAAGCACTTTCTATTCATCTCCTTCCTATGCTTTGTGTCCCACTTTGCCATCTGGAGGTAGATTTTAAAGCATTCTTATAGCCCAAGGATAGCTTGGTTCACCTCATAACTCCTCAACAGAATGCCCCCAAATACACCAAAATGCAGAAAAACCTGCACAAGAAACAAAAATGACAAAGAAGAAAGCTGAGAAATAAGCTCTACACAATTCGTATTACAGACAGTCTATACGACTTCAGCTTTTCTGTATGGACCTGTATGGAAGACTCCAAACCAGGGCTTTGGTGCAGGAAAGCACCCTGGTTCATAAAAGTGAAAAAGGAGAAGAGCACAAGTCCCCAGTCAGGGACTTGTGATAACACAGTCCATTTCTGGATCAACTGCTTGTGTACTCTGGACAAACAATTTGTGGTAGCGTCCATTTCACCTCATTTTAACTGACCAAATTTTATCTGGTCGAAACAAGCCATCTGTGTTCCCACTATACTGGACAGAGAAAGTGAGGTGCTTGCAAGGAGTGATTCATCAGATACTTACTGAAGATGGAATTACCTGCCCTATAGATGTACTTTTCTTTCCCTGTTGAATTAGAGGGAATCCAGATGTCTAGTTTTGATGGGCACCTGACCTTTTGATAGCTAATGTTGGAAGAATTCTAGCCCTAGAGGCAGGCCTGCAGAAGATGTAAGCACTGTAATGATGAGCATATAGAAGTTAGGCAGCTGTGTCCGGAAGCAGAATTCACACACTCAGTTTCTACTCCCATATTCCTTCTGCTGAAATGAGCAGAGCTGGTACACTGCATTACTGGTGTTGCCTAGACGTTTTCTAATGCAGATGAAAGGAAAAAAAAGGGAGAGTCCCTCTCTGAGAGTTCCTTCTTGAGGCTCAAGGTCAGGGCAGCCCTGAGTTGAGTCTCACAGCTTGGCAGTTCTCAATATATTTCAACATTCAAATCTGCTCTTGGGTCTGGTCCTTAGTTCCTCTTTTCTAAATTAGGAGTAATTCTATTTTTTTTTTTCCTGTAAAAGGATGTTGTGAGAAGAAATACAGCAAAAACTGAAGCAGCTGGGTGGTATGAGTACCTAACACAGAGTATGTTTATCTTACGCTTATTTGAATTCCTGACCTGGAAGTTTAGACCTAGAGGTCAAAAACTACTACAAATAGAGTTTATTCTGGTAGCTTGCTCTCCTCTATTGCTCCTTACCATGAGTGCCATGCTACGCAATGTTAGTCTGTCTGTCTTGTGCTATAAGCAATGTCCTAACCCCCTGAATTATCCTGCTGCCTTCTGCCCCCACATTTCCAAATGCACCCAACACCAGTGGCTGTAGAGAGTGTTGCTGTGGGTCAATGTGCTTCATGAATAGGGAATTAAGATACTCAGGGTTACTGTGTGGTGGCATCTGCAGATAGTAGGCACCCTTGTTTTCATATGATAATCTGTTGGCATGTAAGGGCTTTTCTTCCTTAGCTGCAGACTATCAGTAAGCTGCTACTAGTCACTGTTACCTATTTCCCTATAACAGAAAGTGTGCAAATCTCCAGTAAGACTTTGGCTGGTAAGCGTAGCAGGGAATATGCTGGCTTGAAAGCCCACTGGCTTTGTTTATTAAGTGTTTGAAACAGTTTCTGTTCCCACAGATTTTGTGCCCATTCTGTTCCTATGACAATGCGATTTGAAAATTTACTTATTTTCTTGTTTATAAGAAGTGTTTTCCTGTCACTTGTTGCTATATGAAAATTTCTGGGTGACAGCAGGAAAAAACAACTCTAAACAAGAAGCAGTACAGTTAGGGACACACAAAGTGTTATTTAAAATATTAAGTAAAACTGCATGTTTCTTTTAGCGTTTTCAGCTTAAGTGCTTCTTGGTGGCATTTGTAACAGCAGTCAGTAGATTTACCTTCAGCAGAAATGTTGCAAATTTTACAAAGTTAATGGATCCCTCTAAAAATGTGCGTTTCTAGTTAGTGTTCCTTCCATGTTCGTGTCAGAATAAGCTGAGAGAAAACAGGCGGAGTTGCTCAAACTGCTTAGAGAAACTAGGCCCCTGTGTAATATGACCTATGCTCCTCTGAGCTAATCAGCGTTAGATGATGAACATTGTTGAAACTGCCTGAGATTTATCAGCATGAAACTGTACTCACTGTGATATAAAGCCAGAGATAAAATATTACAGCCAGTAATAATTCATCCAACAGAAAAACAACTGTGTCTGAAGCACTCACATTGCCTATGTTCTGATTAGACAATGCACAGCTACAGAAAAGGAAATCTGGTGAGGAAAATGTGAAAACTCTTTGCTGATGCAAACCAACACAGGTTCAGTGCCACTAGAATTAGAAAGGAAGAAAGAGGAGATCTGGGCTTCACTAAAATCGGTGAATGCTTCTGAGCAAAATTTCCATTAATTTCAGCAGGGCCAGAATTTCACCCCGAAGTGTTCACATTTCCTTCCTTCTCTGATTTTCTTCCTTATAAAATGGTCTCTTAGAATTCCTATATTAAAGAAGTGTTTGAATGAATCTGTCCCCTTCCAGCCTCTTGGCAGCTGCTATCAAAGGTCTGCCTTGTTCCGATGGCTTAATGTTTGGAAGGGAAAAAGTAAAGTTATTCATCCATTAATCGTATTTTCAAGTGCTAGGTAAGAATAGAGTATTATTGTTGGAAAGACTGCCTTTAGAATAAGCTCACTTTGGGAACAGGCTTTTGGACTTAAATTTAATTTGAATTTAAAAATAGAATAAGACAAAATTCAAATCCAGTGAAAAATTACTGCATTAGCATGTGTCTTCCTGAGTTTTTTCAAGCTAAAGATCTTTGACTATTTTTTTTTTAAAGCCCAATGTTTTGCTGTAAGTGACTGGAATACTACTTTTGTTTCTCCTTTTCTAGAGGGAATACTGTCAACATACCAGTGATGATACCTTAACACTAAGCACCTAACCAGAAAGATTTTGTGGTATCTATTGTTTTTGCCTGATGCTTGGATGATAGACAAAGAACCTCAGGACATGAGTAAACTTCTGGCACTACTGAAGTGAGGTTACTCTATTAAAAATAACAGTTTTGTACATGACTTCTTTTTTGTGCTGTTTATTGTGGAGGCACATCAGTTTAGCTTATTGGCAGGGTCTTGGGCAAACAAGACAATGTGGGGTATTGGGCTTGGGCAAGGCAGCTCGCAGTCCACACTGGAGGACTGCTAAAAGGCAACAGTGTACTCCTCAGTGGGAAGCTCCTACCTCTGGGCTTCAGGCAAATTACAAAACTCATTTCACCAATGCTGGGGACCAGAAAGTCAGAGCTCTGAGAAAATCTGAAAAGAGCAGATCCTGGGCTAGTGGTGGAGTAGTAACTACTGGAGAACAGAGAGACGTGCAGAGACCCTGACTGCAATGCCTGAAGAAGTCAAGCCTCCCCAGGCGTCAGTGAGGGGACAGTAAGCCTCTAGATGAGATAGAAGTGTTCAGCTGATTTGGTACTCTACATTTGTTTTTTCTTCTGCTTGAGTTATGTGCTGTTCTTCACATAAAAGGAGCAAACTAGTTTCTCAACTTGCTCTTTTGCTACTCTCTACATCAATAGTCACAGGCCCCCACCAGAGTAAGCCAGAATAGCTCAGTCAAACTAAGCGTGTTAATGGAGGTTGTCCACTTTGGGAGTGGTAAAGGAACGAAGCTGGATGCATGTAGGTGTGCACTTGAGGCTATGACAATACTAATAAATCAAACAGGACCGCAGGGTGCTCCAAGCACTGCGACTCAATTGGCCACGCTGGTCAGTTGCCCAAATGGTCCCTACTGCACTTTTGGTCTGCGCCAGCTAGCGCTCCCCTGGCCAGATCCTGGGCATAGTTTGAGATGTAGGTATCCCATTTCCAGGATATTTTTGGGATGTGGACACTGTATTCAGACACCAGGAGTATGTAAGGGCATGGACACAGACTGGTTCAAGGCAGGCAGCCCCAGGACCTCTTTTCCCAGAAGGAGATTTTCTGGGCATATTTCATTCACTACTACAGCAACCCCCAAGTTGAACTCAACATTTCCGCACTTAGAGGCCCGATCAACAGTTGATGGAAACACCCATATTTCATCTAATGTCAATAGATCTTTGATTGTATCAAGTAAGGATCTTCTCCTTTGCCTCTGAAGTCTCCACTTAGGCATGGACCCAGTCCCAAATGCTTTGAAGTGAAGTGAGCCATTTGTACATGCCTTGGATGTGGATCAGGCCTAAGTCCTGCTCTGCAGAGATCCAACATCCTTATCAGAATCCATGGAGCAGTGGTTGCTCAGCATTTTGAAAACAAGCCTTCTTTTATTTTTTTCCTTGAATAATGCAATAGCAAATAAACTTTTATGCAAAGCATGATAGCTTTAGATCTCTGCCTAAAAATAAATTAATATTTCTTACCTTTGTAGCATACTTTGTGATCCTTGCTTGGAAAAGTGTCTTGTTATGAGAATACTTATAACAAAAATGCATGTGTAAATGCATCCAAACACACATACCACATACACAAACAATCTTATTTTTCCAAAGATGTCTTCTTTTATTGGCTTCATTTGAAAATTAATGCTCTCATAAGATAGGTTGAAAGTGATTTAATGTAACAATAGCCTGATAATTGGCATTTGGCAGTTATTACTAATGCTGTTTTACAGACAAGTTCTGAAGAATTCTTGCTTTGACACCCCGTTATGTTTCAATGCTTTTCTTTCTTTTCCCTTTCACACAGCTGCTGTGATCCATAACAAATAATCGTTTAAACATGAAATCAGCAAGCATCGCATGTAATTTGCCTTTCTCTCTTTCAAGGTCATTAGGAAATGGTGTCAAAGAGAAAGAAGGCAAGTTAAATGTTCCTTCTGTCCCCTTTTTTTTCAATGTCTATTCAGTTTCCAAATAGTCATCACAAAGAAGAAAATGCTGATAGAGAGAAAAAAAAATAATCAAAAGCTTTCTGCCTAAAGTCATTTAGCTTCCTATTCAAACAGGAAAGTGTCTATAGTTAGACATGGTTGTATTCCTTGAGAACATGAAAACATGACAGCATATTATTAGTGCAGAAACTAAAAAGCAGCTGTTATTTAGCACCTGATTCCCAAGAGCAGACTGGAGATGCAAAATGAAAGACTGTGTATGTGCGCTGACAGACAGCAAGGAAAGAACAAACAACCTAAAACCCACTCTTCCTGTGCAAAAGCAGTGCCCTGCTCACGATCCCTATGTAGAAGGTGTTGACAAATTTCCAGCCCTCCTCCAGAAAGAGAAGGTGAAGGGTGTAAAGGGGCCAAAGGACAGCAAAAATCAAAAGAAGTCACTTTCTTACCTTTCTGTGGCTCGGTGGTGCCTCTGCTTGCTAGTGCGCGAATGAGAGTAGACAGGGGAAAATGCAGAGACTTACTGCTTTATTGGATTATCCAAACTATGCATTTAGTAATTAGACAGTCAGGCACTTGTTCTTCAGACAAGCTATAAATATAATATCTGCAAAGTACCAGCCACCCATGAGAGATAAGAACAGCAGCACCTCTGTGCTGCTGGCCTTTTAAGGCATCATAGTTATGGTAGCACAAGACCTGTAATGGAAAAGGGCTGCTGCTCTCCTGAGCACCCCGGCCCTTTGCTCTGCTTGATTTGGGATTGTCTGATCTTAAAATACACTCACCTACTGTAGCGAGGTTCTGGGAGGTATCCTCAAAGAACAGGAGTAATTTAATGACCTGATATTTTAGCTGAGCTGTAAGAGTGCAGCTTTTAAATCAGATGATTTGTCAAAGCTTTGAGATTAACAAAAACACGCTAGGAAATGCTGACCACTCTGAGGATGTAACAAACTCTAACTTCCCGTCATTCATCAATCTCAGACATGCAGCCTTGCTGCAAGGGAGTCTGAGCACCTCGTATTCTGCCACATTTCACCCTTGCAACTTGTTGTGTGGGGGAAGGTGTTGCTAGTTCTACCATTTTTACAGTAAAGAGAAGCTCCAGTGACTAGCCCGAGGACATGAAACAAATCCCTGCCAGGCTGGCAGTGGACAGCCATAACCCAGGAGACTGCTCTCCTCTCCGGGCTTCCTTCCTCCTGTAACGGATTTGTTACGTTAGGTTAAGGGGGCATTCACACATTTAAGAAATGAGAGATTAGAGGTGAAAAAAGTTCAGCAACTCACACTGGCAAAGCCTCTCTGGCTTCAGAAGAAAACCTTCCCAAGCAAGACTCCATGAAAAATTAGGGTTACAACCTATCTCTTTGCTAGTACAAGGTCCATCTCTCGCTGTAATGCACTACCCTAGAGTGCATAGCAGCAGAGACCTGATCCTTGACCCAAAGTTGAACTATTTTAACCTTTCTTTTTCGCCCAGAAGTTTCACCTAGAATGAAATACATTTGTCTCAGTGCATTCCACTTCTCCTGGCTGGACAGCCCCATGGGTCCTTTAGGTTCCTGGCAGCAGTTTGGCCTGTGACATCTAAGCTTTTGTTCTGGCTGCCTGCCTGAGAAGTGCCCTTTAGGGATCTTGCTCTGTTTGCAGAGCAGGGAGGGGAAGATGTGGGATAAAGAGTTTGAACGGACAAGTAGAAAGTCCACACTTGAGAAGAGGGAGAGTGAGATGTCAAGAGATGTCAAGATGTCATTTATATAGGCAGGTGAAGAAACAACATCAAGCAGCTTCCACAAACAGGCAAATGACCCTCTCCTTTACACCGCAACACACTTCTCAGACGAAGCACTGTTCTGTTAAGCTGAGATTGTCCTTCCTCCTGGCTGAATCAGCCATCCTGCTGGATTTATTTATTATTTCCACATCTCTGGAGAACCCCCCACCATTTTCTTATCTCAAATGCCGAGATAGGTTGGGAAAAAAATGTGGCCAGGAAGTGTCACTCTGTTGGCTGTCTGGATGGCAGCCGCAGGCTGGGGTCTTTCTCATGGTGCCCAGAGAGGAGGTTGCTGCATCAGACAGGTGGGAGCTGTGGCTGGTACCCTCAAGCCAACCCAGGCTGTGAGCACGAGGCTGAGCCCAGGGGCCCAGCGTGGCATTTGGCTGTGATGGCCCCACATGTGATGTCAGCAGTTGTTTCCCACGGGAGACTGGAGGAAGCTTTCCATGAGACACTTAGGTTTCTTTGGAAAGTGTGAGGAGGCAACATTCGTGCCAGCATCTGTTTCTACATGTTTTTGTTACCTGCAGCTTCTCCTCATGCTAGAGGTTGGTCAAATAGAGGGAAATGCTGTGGGGAGAATCCAGTTCAGTGGTCGTTTTGAGAAAGATACACATTTTCAGAGACATTTTCCCAGCTTCCAGAAGAGCTCTTTCTGACACAGATACAGGTGCTGTTTTTCTTTCCCTGAACGACTTTCACTCTGGAGAGAATTTAGCTTCTGAGAGAAAGCCACCTTTTTCACAACGGAATTCCCTATCTTTCACTCTCTCAGCAAGTTTTCCCAAATTTCCCTAAATTAGAGTAAACTCCGAAGAACCACTGCTTTGCTAAATCACAACACTATAAGAGGTGCAGCAAAAATTATAGCCAGGAATGGAGGGTAATTTCAAGTTTCATAGAGCAACTCACAATATTTTACAAAGAATAGCAGAACCTATATTCCTGCTATTGTAAGAACACAGGACTATTTATTTCAACTGCTATTACAGTATGCAACTGAGAGCTCTCCCACCACTTATAAATGGCAATATGTATACACCAGCCTCCTTATCCACATGCAACAGTGTCTGAAAAGCTGAAAAAAAAAGTATTGGCATATTAATATCCATTAGCAGATATTCTCACCTCCTGGCTTTTCTCTGAATAATTCATCTGGATAGCAAACATGGGTCAAGCTGAGGAGATTTTATATTAACACAGAAAGTATGCCAGGTTTTCTGACATGACAAACTGATTTATGGTTTGATATGGAGCCCAGTTAGGTTTTATGTTTTTGATCCCAAACCAATCAGAAGCTGGCATTTGGAGGGTTCATCCCAACTTGAAAGCTTATAACAACTTGTCCTCAGTCCCTGCCAAGCAACGCAATCTGACAGCCTGAGTCAAGCCTCCTGGAACAAATGCCTTTCACATGTCTCCTTTTGTCCGTACAAAAATTTCCTGCTTCCAGGCACCATAAACTAGGAGCATGGCCTAAAGACTTAGATTAAGGAGATAAGAGAAATATCCTACAGTTGTTTCTTGATGAAAATATTCTTCATCCTAGAGTAAGCGGCCTTTTGCCACATGTTCCTTTAGCTACTGTGTAAACAGCCCTTTCTCATTTCCTAGAATGATAAACAGTTATGAAAAGCTGTATAAGCAGCAAAAATGTGGTAGTTAGCACGTATGTTTGGATAGCTCTGGAAAGCCTCAACCTTTTCACGTTAGCCAAGTTTTTGTTTGTATGATTCAAAGATCCCAGCTACATTGTAAAAACAGCCTAGATAAAAGAAGATAGCTGTCCCCAACCCCTGTCTATACTAGACAGTGATGACGTGTTTATTTCCCAGGTGTCACTCTGATTACAGAGCATATCTGGATAAACATCAAGCACTGGTGGACCAGTTTTGAGTAAATGTGGCCTCCTAACACACTTCTAGCCTCTTCAGAAAGATGATCACAGATCCATTAACTCAAATGTTGCTACTTTTCTCTCTGAAAAAAATGTTCTGTAAAGCTGGTTGCCATCAGCTGCCCTTCTCACTTAAAATGCCCCAGCTTTGTTTTAGGTATTGCTTTATTCTCTGATGAAGTTCACTGAGGAAAGGATAGCACAGCTTTCCAGGGCTCTGACACTAAGAGCAAAACAACATCTCCATGGCCCCTTTGACAGCTACATGTGTCCACCACATCAGGCTTGTCTGCCCACAGCCAGCCCTGCTGCTCCCACGACTATGGTCCTAGGAGGAAACAAAGCAAGAATTTGAGCCAACCATCTGTGCTAAGACAATAGCAGATGTCTCTGCTAGAATGTCCCACACTGTTTCACTGAAAAGGAAATGCTCCATGCTTTAAAGCACGGTCTTCTCTAGAAACCATAATGAGGTCCTGTTATCCATTCATTGTGCTGAAGTTAGAAGTTTTAGAGAAGTTTTAGTAGTGATCTGTCACAATTAGGTTTTGGGCCTACCATCCTTTGCAAGAAGACGATGGAGCCTGGATACCCAAGAAGGATGTAAATTTTCAGTATGAATTTTAACAAAAAAAATCTTACTAGCTTGCACTGGTATTGCCTTTTCCAAAGAGCTCTCCTGCCAGATATTCATGGGAATCTGACCTTGCTATCCCTGACATTTGTGTTGATGGTTGCACAGGGGATTAAAACTGCATTATGATGCTCTTGAGCCTTTAATCTAATTTGTTGAGTTTAGAGATAACTTCTGGACATATGATATTGACTGCCAGAGACTCAACAGCAGAGCCAGAGGGGAAGAGGGAGCCTGTGGAGATTTCACCAGTAGTCAGTATTCTACAAACACTTTACATTCAGGCCCTTGTGGTGAAGAAGATGGGATTAGCATTTGCTGTTATGAACTGGGGATTCAGCTCTGCTAGAAAGCCGTCAGCTCATCTGTTCTTACCCTTTGCAGTCATGGTTTATCACTAGTTCAATTCTGAATTAGATATGTGCACATGAAACATCAAACCCATCCTCCTTGCAGCTGGAAGAAGAACATTCACAAATCCAAACCCACTAGCATGCAGCCTTTCTTCCCTTCCTGGGAAGCCAGCAATCTCCAGGGCCATGGGTACTGAGATGCCCCTGAGGGACTCCAGCACCAGCTCCCTCCCTGCAGGACTGCTGTCCTCACGACCACCACCTTATCCGTGCTTCAGAGAACAGACAAGGTTAAGGTGCTTTCATATGAAACAATAAAGCTGGTGTGATATCCAAGTATTTCTGTCTGTTTTGCCCTCCCACCCCACGTTTTGAGTCAAGACTCCCAGAGTGCGTCAGCACAGCAGAGTTAAGCTTGAGAGCAGGCTGAAACACTTGGAGCCCTGTGACCTTCGTGTTTGCCATGCACGTTGTCATCAGCAGTACACCTCACCTACTTTTTGCCATTAAAAGCTGGCATTAGTCTAAGCCAGTTATCTGTATGCTTTCTTTGGTCTGTGGAGGTGCCTATCTCTTGCTGCAGAGGGAGAGTAGATGACTCACACCAGCTAACTTTTGATGACTAAAGCTATGTGAAATGCATCTAAATCAAAATGAGATGCCCTTGCTGTGTCTAGTGTGCCACAAAAATGCCTGTGTTGGGCCAGATGTAGGTTAGTCTAGCCCATTTCCTTGACTCCAGCAATGGCCTGAGAATAAAAATTCCCTAGAGCATTCTCTGAAATTAATTTTGGTTTGGGGACTCCCTGAGACAGAAGCAAAGGCTATATTTAGTGACCTTGATGGATATTTTTTTTTCCTTTCCTTGAATTTCTCCAGCTGCTTTTGAAAACAAATGTTCAGAGTGCTTGGTCCTTCTCACATCCAGTCAAGGCAGACTGCACTCCTCCAGGCCTGGTGACTTGCAGAGGCTGAGGGAGCTCTCAGACGTGGGTGCCATTTGTTTTACTGAGTTCCTCCCTGCAGCACAAACAGTACCTGCACCCGGACAAATGCTGGGCCGTAAGTGATGCAGATGCACCTTCATTTGAAGATTCAGAGGCCTAACACCTCTTAAAATAAACTCTGCATGGAAAACTTAGGGAACTCCCACTTTTCTCCCCCTCTTAAACCCCTTCCCCGCTCACACTGAGGGAAAGTAATCCAGTCTCCAGGCTGCACTGCTTTTCAGCCCTTGCTTCATAGCCTTATGTCTGAGGGTTCATTTTGCAAACCCAGTGACACAGCATTGACAAGTGCCCTGAGTAAAGACAGGACTAGGTGATATGTCTTTAGACAGAGGGAGCTCTAGATATATTTTCAAAGTGCATCAATGTTGGAAAAGCATAAATCATTTCTTCTTCACTTCTCCATCTATCTGCCCAGCAAATGTTATGGCTCACAAAAGACCACTGCTCTTAGCAGCTGTCTCGTGGCCCCACCTCTGCCCTTTACCGTTTTTTCTGAAGCGCTTGTTCATCCTGTTCTGGCTGCTGGTTTTGGATCATGATGAGACTTCTTCAGTCCAAATCTAAAAGTACAAACTAAACCCTGACAAATCAGGATAAGTTTAATTTAACAACACGCTGGAATGTAACTATCTGTGAGCTGCAGTTATCAAAGGATCCAAGTGACTGCCTGAATTCGAAACAGAAGGGGAAAGAAACCCCAGTAAAACTGAATTTCAGCACCCCATTTGCACAGCACCTGTCTGTTTGTGTTAATATCTTTACTGCACTGTACCTTGCTCTGTCAGTAACTATGAGGACAAGAAACTTTCAGGACTCCTTTCAGAAGAAAGGCAATTTTCTCATGAGATAACTGTTATCTGAGAAAAGTATAGTGTTGTACACTGAACAGCAACAGTCAGTAATTGCCACAGCAACTCAGTTGAGCAAGTTCCTTGTCTACTTCACCTGCTTATACATTACAAGTATAGATAAAGAATTTTAGCTTGAGTGGTTACATTTTGATACATACAAGAAACTAAAACAAGCTTTTGTACTGGAAGATCTGGATTGCCTTAAGCATAGGTATAATCACCAGCCTGCCTATAGTAAATAATAATAACCCCTGGTCTGGAATTAATTCACTGGGTGACCTTGGACATGACACTTACATCCACATTATCAAAACTGGCAAGTGCCTGCAAGGACACTGAAGGACAGAGGAATTGCAAGTGTCAAGCAAAAAAAATCAAATTAAGTTCCCTGGGGTTCAGCTTTCCAGTTTATAGGGGAAACTGTGAGGGATCATTGCTGAGAACAAGCTCTTAAAAATACACTCAGATCTTAAAAATAAACTTCAGTGGACTTCAGAATTTCCCAGATCTCCACAGCTGTCAGAGGACTCTTTCCGGCATAAGCATACTTCTCATCAAAATGCCGCAAGACTGGTTGTGATAACATTTTCTCCACTTCATTTCCTCAAAGCTTGTATTAGGGGAGGACATGATCTCAAGCACAAAGTGCTCTGGCAGTGTCCAGGTGGCAAGTGATCCTCAGGGAACCAGATCGAGTTTCCTGTTTGAAAGAAGCCTACAAACTACTCTGAACTGTCACTATAGGGAGCTTTGCTGAACCGAACTGGAACAGAATATGGTCCTTTTTAGTGCATCCCAGTCACAAATTATCTATCAATGATATGACTTTCTCCAATTGTATTAGAAGTTCTGTGTACCTCACACAAAAACCATCTTGTCTACACGTGCTATATTGCAATCAACAGGCTATTTTTAGGACCTATTAGGTAGGATTTCAGTCTTCATTTGTAAGATTAGTACGACTATTGTATTACTGTCAAAGACACTTCCCAAACCAATGCAGAAACAGAAGCTGAAAAGAACTGGAAGAATTCTGAATCAGCATTGGGATAATGTAGGTAGCAATAAACCTAAAATCTTCAACAAAACATTTAAGCCTGGTATCATCTCTGCACACAGTGGAATGGGACAGGAGAATCAAAAGATCAGTGATCTCCCTTTCTGGCACTGCCTTAATGTAAGCCTGGTGTGGTAAGCCAGGTTAGTCTACTGAAAGCCACTGTGTGCAATTCGAAACAAACATAGTAATATTAAGGAGTTTTGTTTGTAAACAGCAGCTGCTGGCATTCCCCTGAAGACATTATCAGCTGCATAACTGGTAACTCAATCTTTGCTAGTGGTGCCTTGTGAGGCTGCTAAAAGTGTAGCCTAGGGGAACTATGTACCTTTTAGGCCATTTAGCACAATGTGAAGAATTTCACTGGGGATCCTATATTAATCTGGATGCAAATGCCAGAATGAATGTCAAACTTGACACTTACTGCTTTCCCTTCTCCAGATTCTGCATGTTACCATGATCAAAAACTTGTTTTCTCTCTTTTCTGAGTCACCGATTTGCCTCTTTTCTCATCCACAACATTAAAAGTCTTTAACTGATTGTATTTATACTTTAGCTGTTTCAATGATGGCTTTTATGAGAGCTTATACTTAATTTTCTTGTGGCTGAAAAAAAGCCATGTGCATTAAAAATGGCATCACCTTTATATGGCCATAGTGGTTTGTAAAGCATCAGAGAGAACATGACTTTAAGAAAGTGATGGTCCTTTTTGGTACCTTAGTTAAACAATAGAACTACCTGTATCATAATCAAAGCTGCTCAGGTTTTTTTTCAAAATGACACAATGACAAATAATCAGTTCTGTGACCAAACATCAATTTAAAAGTCTTGTCAGACATATTTAGCCACTGATAAATCTCTGAGCACAGAAACCAAAATCCAAACATGTTGAGCAAGGAAGTGGCACATCTTCAGCTGAAACAAGCTAATTTGTTAGGTATACACTGACCAAAATACACAAATAACTTTCTGGTTTTCAGATTGAAGGGAAAAAACTAAAGACTAACTCCTAGAATAAGTTGTCCTAGGTATCCTTAGATAACTAAAGACTTAGGAGTCTTTAGTATGCAGAACCTGCATTCTGTATTTACACATAGCCTGACTATGAATGTAATTGATAGAATTTTGCAATTGCCATCTATATACCTCATAAAACCATAATTCAGCTGAATACTAGGCTACTTTATCATTGTAGCTATTTTTGCTGTTTTTTTCCCCAAGTTCCATCATCACTGCTTCTCTCAGCTTTTGCTGTTGGCATTTCACATCTCCTCCTGCTTCCTCGCTGTCCTGGCCACCTGTGGTGTCAAGATGTGATCTGTCAACTTCCCTCCTCGACTGAAGGCATTAAACCCACAAGTTAATCCTCTCAGTCTCAGAGTCCTCAGTATCCATGCCATCACTTATTTCACCAGAAGGGTTAACAGGCATTTCCTCAAAACACCTGCAGTTTTTCCCCTTCACCTCATTCCCCAAATCTCTCCATTTAATTTTAACTCCCCAAAGCACATTAGCCCTCTTTATTTTCAATTGACAAATGTTCTCTCTTTATTCCTCATTCATCAAACCCCACATGCATGTATGTCTGGCACTGTTTTGGCAGGGCACTCCAAATCAAAATGAGAACTGAAACCATCTGTTGCAGCTGTTGTTTTACAGCTCTTCCATTATGCTGGAACATGCCTGTGTCTTGCAAACAAAAGTCTTATGGAAAGCCATTCAAACTGATAAATCACCAAGAAAGGCTAGGTATGTCCAGGACCAGAGATAAGGGCAGCTGCCAAGTGTAGCTGAAACATCTATTGGAAAAAACTTCAGTAAACAAATCTGTCATTTAATTTTTGGGCACAAGCACTAACTATTCCAGAGAGCACTCTGCCAAGATGGAGACTAGAGGTTCACACCTCTCTTTCTTTGGTCTGTGATTTCACTAAACTTGGCATCAGCTCAGTAGGCAGCAGTGCTTCTGATTATCTTATAGGAAGAACGAGCTCCTACACAAGAGTGTATCAAAAAGAAGATTTTTTTTTTTCTCAGTCTGGGTGTGTTCCACAAGTATCAACCATTATTTCCAGCTGAGTACTTCAGCCTCAAGCAGAGGCTCTAGGTGACCCTGCTTGAGCAGGGGGTTTGGACTAGATGATCTCCACAGGTCCCTTCCAACCTCAACCATTCTGTGATTTTGTGAATCAGTTTGATAGCTGCCAGACCTGGTGGGGTACAATAAGAAAGGCCTACTGGCAGTGTGGAGTCTAGCACTGAAGGAGTTGAACAAGTTGAAAGAAAGAGAAGTTATCTCTACCTTGCACACCACAGTGCTTTAGGCAGAAGGTAAGGATCAACTCTGTGGACTGTCAAAAAAAAAAAAAAAAAAAAAAAAAATCCCTTTCTTGTGGGAATCTATGGGTCTGGCTATAGCTTGGGCCTGATCCAGTCTCATATACAGGAAGAGCTCTGGAGACAGCTTTGCCTTTTGAGATCAAATTTTTAGGAAAAAAAAATCACTTGGGTTTTATAGAAATGCAATAATTTCATTAACTGAATTTAATAGGATGGGGGGGTATATCTTAAAAAAATAAGAATCTCAGAAGTTCTACCAAAGTGGTAAGAAGCTCCATGTATTCTGCAGCAGGGTGCCAAAACAGCAGAGATCACTGCGCCTGCTCCTCCACCGTGCTGGCTGCCTTTTCCAGAACAGCCTTTGCTGAGCCATGTAAGAGCACTGGTAGGAGCTCACCTCACTTATTCAGCTCAGCTGCTCTTGTCATTCCCCCCAAGTTTAGAGCACCCAGGCCTGACTAAACATAATTATGAACCCAAAGGTAAGCTCTGAGATGGGGCTTCCCCAAAAGCCATTCCCATAGGGTGTCCCACTGCCGCAGCTCTCACGGCCCAACCTCACCTGTAGGGCTAGGTCTCCCTGGGCACTTGCATCCTGTGGGAGCAGTTCTTCGCATTTGCTGTCTGATCATGCTTTTGCAGCCACCATAAGACCACTTCCCTGTCAATAAAAGAGGGTTACTGGGCAAGCCCAGCAGTATGGGGGAGGAGGAGGAAGATGTGACAGGTTGGGCTCAGGGCATCCCAGAAGCGTAAGTCCCATAATCTTCCTAGGACACTAGTTTTAAAGAATCGAACAGAGAAGCTGCAGGGTCTTTCCTCTCAAAAGTGTAACCTATTGCTGCCCTCAAGGGAAAAGATTTGCACCATCTCTCAAAGTGACTGTGAGTCACTTTGAGACAGAGCATTTTTGCTACTTTCTAAAAATGGTATCATGCTATCAGCTCAGTTGCTCTACTTTTTCTTGGTAGCTTAGGAGACTTGAAGGCCAGAGGAACTAGTGATTATCAAGGCTGATGCTTCTACGTAACACAGGTCATACAACAGCCAGCAGTTCCTGTGTAAAGCAAAATAACCCGCAGGCCCACCATTCCTCACAGCAGGGAGATCAAACTAATGCCAGAAAACCCGAAATTGTCAAAAAACAAGTAAAAACTTTCATGTGTTTGCCATCAGTGGTAAATTTTGAAACTCTGCATATTAGGATGGGTATTAGTGTCACATACAGAATACATATTATCTAAACTTAGGGACTGCTTGACACACAGTGTTCATTAACATGGATCCTGGATTTGGAAGAACAGAGGAAAAATAAAGCTGTTAATAGACTACAGAATATGACAAATGACTTTTGGCCTTACTGCTTTCCAAAATCTCTCACTTGGTATAGCTGTACCTTTAAAGGAAGAAAAAGCATTCAACAGGGTATAGCAAGAGCGTTGTTCAAGCCAAAGTCATTGCTATCCTAAATTACTTTGGTTATCACCAGTCATTGTCTCAGTATAGCCAAGATCTAATGAACTACATGCATTAGTGCTGTTCATATGCTTATATCTACTATGATGGTTAGTTTATGCATAAAAATGCTTTGAGTATAGAAAGAATTAATGTAAAGCCTTTCAGTGGGAGCTTTCCCTCACAGTCAGCATGCATTAACACATGCACTAGGACAGTGATACACCTTCCCTGTCTGGGCAGTAGGAGATTTTACCTGTGCAGAAGGAATCAGCAAATGTCAGGTTAAGGAGAGGGAGCTCTAACTGGAGAAGTGGGAGTGGGACAAAAGAGGTGTACATGGACAAACATATCCCCAGATCAAGACCCCTTCAATGAAATTCATGCCCTGAACCAGATCTTACTTAAGGACCAGTTTCCAGCTGAAAGCTATATGAGCACCCTTAGAGCTTTTTAACTGGATAAGATGGAGGATAGAGTTAGGATAATCTTTTTGTGTCATAAGCAAAGTTTTATTTTATTTCTGTATAGCTGTCTCTAAATAAGGAGATCATACTGTGATATTTGGATTCCTGAGTAAATTCATTCCTTACATTATCTTGAAGTCTGTCTGGTGGTAGGAGTGATTTAAGGATAACTGGCAAACCACAGTCATTCCATTCCCAGAGAGGCGACAAATCATTAAATTGCATGTCGGACCATTTCTGCAATGCTACAGACTCCTATAAAAGACACAAAACCAGTGGTGGCCAGATGTTTCTCCCCAAGCTGCATGGATCATTTTGCAAATTGATAATGAAGCTTGTCAGCTTGGAAGCGATGTCCTCCAGGAACCAAGTATCTCTGGCAAGCAGCTGGAGTGCTGGTAAAGTGCCTGAACACAGAGTCTTCAGCAAGTTAGGGGCAGCTGAATCTGGTAGGCTTCAGGACCCAGCAGGATTCCTCCTGTCCCAGCCTAATGGACATGAATTTATAAACAATATATAGGTCACACCCATTGCTGGTCGTAAGTACTCAGTCTATCTTGCAGCCGGCACCTAGATCCTCAGTCTCCTCCAACTGCTGGTGCCTGGACCTGTGAGACCCAGAAGTTCATGGTCCCATTCCGGTTGTGGTACCCAGACCTCTTATTCTCTTAATCCAGTTTGAATCTTTCTAGCATTTGCACAAAACCACTCAGAACAGAGGGTGCACCCACACAGTAGCTAGTTAGAAATAGAATTTAACAAGACTATAGGATAGACTGGAGTAATCAGAGAGCTCTGCCAAGAAAGTGAGCTAACCATCAACCTGTTTGCACTCAACCAGGCACTTTTATCTCCTTTTTCCATTTGTTTTCTCATGATTGCTCCTCCTCAGCTCACCCTGATCCCTCCATTTCCCAAATTCTGGTCCCTTCTGTAAACATCTCTTAATGAGTCTCACACATTCCCACAGTGCCCTTAAAAAAAAAAAAAAAAAAAAAAAAAAAAAAAAAAAAGTTTTACACATTCCCAAAATTCTCTTCTCCCTGCATCCCATGACATTCCTAATGCTATGCCCTCTAAGGTAGTGTTTCCTTTTTTTTTTTTCCCCTGAAAGCTCAAGTGCCACATTTATCCGTGGCATTCCCTCCTCATATACTCTGGGAACTGAAATAACCTCAGTTGCCATAATTTAATTAAACTATTGGTTTAAAAAGTCCGAGCTTAGTATTGAAACTTTGAGCAAAGTACGAGCACAGCATTAGTTAGGAGTAATGAACTAGCTTCTAGTGTAAGACTAGGAAGGCTGATGTTCAGTGTGTTCCAAGCTGATAAATACTGGGGCATTATGGCACTAGGCTGATCCTGTCATTAACTTCTGAACAATTTGGACTATAAAAGTTTATTTTTAAATGGGCATAAAAGAGCATGCTCCAGATCATTTGCTACTCCTTAGTGTGATTGTGTGTATTTCCCTTTATATCCAGTATTGGTATTAGCCAAGCTAGGACTTAATACTGCTTGAGCAAAGCCATATGTAGGAGGGAGAGTAAAAGAGCTGGAGCTGCCGTTGGCAAAATTGAGATCATGAAGATGCTTAGAGGTTGACCATAGCTAAGGAGGCTTTGGCCATTTTCATGTATACTCAGATGACTTCTTTTTTTACTGACATTACGTTTATTGGCATGTCATTCTGTCTGAAGAGCCCTCCTGTGAGAAAGCACCGAGCTGCATGGGAGCTTCATGTCAGATGCAGAACACTCTCTGCCTCTGCTGCGCCCTGCAGCTCATTCAACACACTATAGCTTGGCCAAGGGGCCACTCATCGTTACCTCTGGATTTTGCACATCTAGCAGTAAAAAAATCTGTGACACATCTGCAGCAATAGCTTTCTGCTCCTTTCTCCTAGCCGCTTCAGTGATGCTGAGACAGTTGTCGTTTCCACCCACTCCTAGGAGCACCTGCTTGGCGCAGCTGGGAGAGAGCCATCAGTGGGGAGAAAGTAGCCCCTTTATGCTTACTTGTCCCTTATTAACAGACTTTGAATAAAAGACTATAATGCTTGGTGCTTTGATTGACAGTGGGAACAAGAGGCTCTGCCAACAAACTGGAACTTAGTGAAGTCAATTGATAGAAAGGCCGTGAAAAGGCATTTTGTCTTCAAAGTAGTAAGGCATGAAGACTCATTTTGGTTGTATGGCAGATTGCATACTCTCAGTTCCAAAGCAGGATCATAAAAATAAGGCTCTGAAGCTAAGGAGTAAAACCTGAAAATCTTGATTTTTCCTACTGTTTGAAGGTATTTTTTAGTTTTTTTTTTCTGTTTATTTTATTTCCTAAACAAAAAGGATGTGAAAGGAAGCAAACCTGATACTTGTAAAATATCAGCAGCCTGACTGATATGGCTTTCACATCCAAAGCCTGCTCCCTGGGGCCTCTTCAAAATTGGAAGGCAAAGCTTAATTCGGTCAGAACACAAACCAGAGCATGAAGACCTGCTTTGGACCAGGCCCAAACTAAACAACAGCATGGTAGCATGGTTTGCATTAGCCAAAATCTAGAGGAACAAACCACCGTCTGCCCTTAAACTTTCTCCTGAGCCAGTGAGATAGCCACAAGGGCCATGAAGAGCTTTGTAAACTCTACTGTTGAATATATGGGCCAACTGATAGCTCAGCAGTTACCTCCTTACCAGGATAGCACTGTGTAGGTCACCGAACACTTTCTGCTCTGGAAAGAGGAAAGCCGAGAGCAGTTCCCCTGTCCCTAGTGACCTTTTCTTTCCTCGGCCCTTTGGGAACCCAGACTGCCAGTTAGGCCATTAATAGCATGAAGCTCCTGCTGCTGCATTTCAGTTGTCCGGCAGACCCTACAGCCCAAACCCTGCCAGGCTGTCCTCCTTAGAAATCACAGCAAGAAGAGGAATATAACATTAAAAATAAACCAGGCATTAGACTACGAGCTGCTGTGGAAAAAAAAAAAGCAACAACAACAAAAAAAAAAAATACTCCAGGATCTTGCTTCTCTCTGCCCAAACCATTTTCCTTGAGCTTTGTAGAGGGGGAAGTCTATTTAATTTCCCCCCCTTCAGCTTGCACAGGAGAAAGCTCCTGGAACCAGAGGTGAAAAACAGGCTGCTGAGTAGTTTTAAGATATGATCCAAACTTCATTAAAATCACTGGAAATTTTTAGACGGACTTTAAAGTCCCTACATGCAGGTTGGAAATGAATATGACTATCTCGCCTCATACTCTAAGTGAAAACATAAAAGCACCTTAGCAAGGTTGCGCCATAGTGCTTTGTAAGTAGTTGTCTCCTTTTTATGCTTAACTAGTACATTGACAGGTTTCTCCAGCAGCACGGTAGTTGAACCTCTTCTCTTCCTTTCAGAGAAGGAGCTGGCAAGCAGAAAAGAGAAACTGGCTGTGTAATTTCACGCAGAGAATAAAGTTGCACCTGGTTACAGTGCACACCTCCAGGTAACGCACTGTCTTCATCAGGACTCGCTGAAGAACTCAGCATCGTTTCTGCAAATAGTCACCAAACTCTCTGTTCGGCCCAAGCCATTTGTGTTTTAAGCCAGCAGTCTTTAAGCCAAAATGTAGCTTTTATTCTCTAATATGTAAATAATCTTAGAGAGTAAATTTTCAGGTCACACAGGCAAATATTTGTGCCTGTGGCTGCCTAACAGATGAAACAGTGGCTGATGCCACAGATGGGTAAACTACAGACCTGCGTGCCTACAGGTCTGCCTGTAGCCCTTGCACCAAGGCTAGGAAAGAGGCTGATAAGGATCTGTTTATTTTGTAAAAACAGTGCCCCAAACATACAGGTAATGTAGTAAAGGTTCAGACTGTGTGAATTGTTTTAAATCCACTGATTCATTTGAGCTACTCTGAGCTAAAACAGCAGAGAAGCTGCTTCCCGGAGTTTACTTTGCAAATGACTGAGGCAAAGGCTAAAGCCTTACCAGTCAGCAAATAAGCTCTGTTTGGTATGGTTTGTATGGGCACAGAGCAGGAAAACATTTACCAAAGTAAGTCCCTTACCAGACTCTTTAACATGCAGCAAAAAACACACAGCCCTGTTCTCACTTAAAACCATTTTCTATTGAAAATCAAAATCACACTGCTGCAAGGGAAATCCCCCATCAAGCCAGTTTTTATTAGAGTAGCTTAATTTTTTGAGATATGATGCCACAGGCAAGTTTCAAAATTTAAATTTCTGATACTCTTTGCATTTCCCAAAGCTTTTTTTCATTAATCTTTTCTAAGATATAATAGCTTCCTGAAAAATTCAGAGTCTCTGTGGTTTCTTCCAGCTTTCCTCCTCCTGGCTGTGTGGGACTCCGTGGATAACACAAAGACACAGAAAAATGGAACTGGATCCTTTGCCCCTGGGCAGGATCAACCACAGACACTTCATTTCTGACAGATGTTCTGACAAAATGTCAACTTGTTCCTAAACACCCGCAGTGCCTATGCAATATTCATCAGTCTACCTGAAGTGCTTAGATCCTTTTACTTGTGCTTGACCCAAGCCTTTCCTGTTGTAGTTTCTTGTTATCTCTAGCCATGGACATGAAAATAGGTTATTTTGGTCTTCTTTTGCAGCAATCTCACACAGATTGGACCGTGGTAACCTCTACCACCTCTGATTACCAGGCCTGGCCCAGCTGCAGCTGTGAGAAGGAAAGAACGATTGAAGAAGCTCAACCCACCAAAAATTTGTGATTCCTACTGCCAGCAGGAAGGTGCTTGTGAGATGGCTTAGCTAGGGGCACGCATCCCCTGCGTGGCCTCGTAAAAGAAGGTCTTTGACAAAGGTAATGAATTAGATAACACAAATACCTTGCTCTGTGCGTATCTATATGGTGCCAGACTGATTCTGAACACAGTTCTTCTAAGGCTCTTTCTGCCTGCTTGGGGAAGTAAAGACAAAAGGGGCGAAGCACAGCTGGCCAGCTGTGCTGTGGGCGCTTGGAGGGCTCAGTTACCTTATATCTTGCCCCTTCCATTATACCAGAGTCTGGGCTGTTGCAAGCTCTGCATTGTATAGCAGAGGAATCACTGTCCTCTTCCTCTGACTGTGACATTAATGTTGGCCATTTTAGACAAAGTAACGGCAATTGCTTTGTGGGGATATTGACTATACCTGCATCATTATGGCAGGGGTGGAAAAATCTAAAAATAAATTTTCTAAGCAGAGCAAAGGTTTTTCAACTTACTCCCTGAGGTACTGTGCCCTCCTCCCCACCCCCGCCAAGATACTGGCAGCATTATGGGGGTCACATGTAAATAAATATTTCATGATGTCAGATAATGTTGGGTGCATAAATAAAATTCAGAAAAAAAAAAAAAAAAAAAGTGTCTGCTTGTGCTAATAGCCAGACGTGCAAGATATCTGTGGAACCAATGTCAATCCCTTGAGGAATGGGCTGTTTTTCCATAGTGCCATGCCTCTGAAAGCCCCTGCCCTAGGCACTGTCACCGGCTTTATTTAGATTTGTCACTGTGAATTCAAGAAAGGACTGTTGATTTGGATTGTCTGGGTTGTTTTTTAGTTATTATTTTGCTATTTGGACTGTACACATTTTGATAGCCCATACAGACCTTTCAGGGGATCTGAAAGAGTATGCAGTAGGCTTTTTTTTTTTTTTTTTTTTTTTTTTTTTTTTTTTTTGATTTTGAATATGCAGCCACTTTCAGGAATCATGCACCATACCACAAAGTAAACAAACCAGTAAGGCTATGGGACAAGTGAGGCTGCAGTGAGTAGACAGACCTGCTTTTTCTTTGGAATGCATAGCATCCTTCTGGAATTTGGTAGCTCTGGTTTGTATTATTATTAGTAGTACTATAAACAATAATAATATCAATAGCAGCTGTTTTGGGTTAGATTTTAGCAACATAGAAGTATATCCAGTGGGGTCATTGCTAAAACTGCTTTCTGCTGCAAAAGACCACTCTGAACCACTTGTTCCGTCACGCTCACAGCAGACACTTTCCAGATACTCTAGCCTACCAGACACTCTTTGGAAACGTCTGATATGTCTTTTGTCAAGAGCTTCTGTTTTTTAGCAATATATTAATATTTCAAGCAAATACTTGGCAAGGCTTCAGATTTTGCCAATGGGTCCCAGCTTCTCTGGAAAAAAAACCCTGAGATTTATGGGCAGTGCTGATGGGCGGAGGGGTGGACATGAGGAGCGTAGAAACCCTGTGGTTTTAGTGACGCATGGGTTAGAATCACAGATGGGATCGGGTTGCATTCCAGCTGCTGTGACAGAGATAAAAAGCAAGGTGAAGATCTGCAATACTCATTATTTATGGAAGTCCAGTATCCAGCTATGCAAAGCTGCCATGGCTAAATTGCCTTTCAAGAAAACATTGTAATGTTAGCTGCCCCAGCAACATCCACTCAGGTATTTTTGCTGTTTTGCTTTTGTCACTGTGAGTTGTGATAGGCGAAAAGCACTACTTACCATGCGGTCCTGACGCAAGCACCGTGTACCTGGGGCTTGCTCTCCATGGTCCCCAGGGAAGCTGTGTTTTACCTCTGGGCCCTCTGAGAGCCGGGACCCATGTGGCTGCTGAAGTCGAAGGACTCTGAGCTTTTGTTCTTCAAGCAGGGCAAAGAAATTGCCCTAGGGAATAATCTGGAGGACTCTAAGCTTCAGATGGGTACCAGCCCTCTCCTTCCTGCCCTTCTTTTGCCCCTCCTCTCCTCCCTGCAGATTATGGCCCAGGCACCTTTTTGTTTATTATCAGCCAGCTTAGACAACTATTGCCTTGCCCAGATCTTGGCTGCCCGATCCTACCCGCAAACCACCTCCCCCGCTAGGCCAAAATAAGCTTCTATTTTTATTTTTGTCGGGTCAATTCTTCGGCTGCTTGGTCCGGGTCAGTGCTGGCCCACGCCGGGGGAAGCGTGGGCACGGCAGCAGCAGCGCGGCGGAGGGGAGTTGTGGCCCCAGCGCAGGGGGGACTCCACAAGCCGAGCGGCGCAGCAGCACTGCTGCGGGCAGAAAGCCGAGCCCAGGGCAGCTGCAGGAAAGGCTGCGGGGAGCCCTCGGCCTGCCCCGCTCTGCTGGGGCAGCGTAAAATCAGCGGAGCCCCCAAATCATTTCAAACACAGAGACTGTGTTCAGCTGAAGAGCCTTCCCGAGATGCCAGACACTTTTTTTTTTTTAAATGGTTTAGGTTCAGATGTGCAATGCAATCATTTTGTTTCCTATAACGTACAGCTGAAGTTACTAATATATGAAAGGGAGGGACAAGCCGAGTACGTGTAGACCCTATGAGATAAGTCTCTGAGTGAGTCACCTCAAGTGCCATATGCAGCCTGTGGAGTCTATGGCACGGCTCAGCTTTCCCTGAAGTATGAGGACATCCTCACTTGTTTAAAATTTGCTAGTTTAAACATCCTCGCTTGTTTAGAATAACACACATAAAAAAACCCCAGCTATTAGCTGTAACCACTAGTTCAGAAAAATCCTTGTTTCACGTCAACATCCAGTCCAAAACCTACCCTTGATAGCCTGCCAAGTTAGCAAAGGTTTTTTTCAGAGGTGAATTCAGATAGGGAGAAGGGCAGAAGAGCCCATACGTGATCCACAGGTAACTTCATTTTCTTGTGCTTTTCACACACATACAAAAAACACCTCTCCACCCCCCCCCCCAAAAAAAAAAAAAAAAAGAAAAGAAAAAAAAATGGGGGCCACATATCAGACTAGGTTTCCTTCTGTGTCCTTAAGGTTTCTTGCAGTTTGGTCATCCTGGGTGGTGAACTGTGATACGACCGCTATCATTTTCTTACTCAAATAGCTGTACAATACCAAAGAAATTACCCAGCCTCCTGAAACGAAGCTAACATGTGCACACACTGAGCCAGATTGCGGACAGGCTTGCTGAAGAAGGTTTTGTGGTGGTGCTGCTTAAAGAGTGCTCACGGATGGTTGGTTACATGCAAGTCCAAAGGCACTCCTGATAGAGACGAGCAAGGATAAACACTGAACATTTACAAGCTGATTTTTATGCTCAAAAAGACTCTATGGCCAGCCATGTGGAGAAAGCATTTCTTTCCTCTCCACAGCAGAAAGTTCACTGAAATGGAAAGCAACTCTTCCAGTTCCAGTGCTCAGCTATAATTATTAGTTATATTTTAATAGCTAGCAAAATGATGTATTCGTTTTATCTGTTCTCATGTAAACAATTTTTATTAAATGCACTAAACCATCTGTTGCAAGATTAAACTGGGTTAGATACATACTATGAAAATTAAAGTGGATTTAAACATTATTTCCTGTTACTTTGAGGCCTTCATGTAAAGAAGAAGCTGGTCCTTTGTGTTTAAATATTTCAGAGCATCTAGCTTAAACTGCATTACTCAGGAATATCCATGTTACCACTAACAGTCCACTCTTGATTTGAAGGAAAAACAGTAACAAGCAACCTACATTTTCAGGTGTTCTCTAATCCAAACCTGGCTCAATTTCCCATATCAAAAGATGTGCTTTATGCACTAAGATAATAGATTTTTAAAATAAGACAGTAAAAGTAGAGCTTAGAAAGTATGTAATTTTACCTGAGCTGCCTTGAGGAGTCCTTGTATATCACATGCTTGTCTGGGCTGAACCTTTAAGAAGAGTTAATAAGGATTTAATACCAGAGCAGCCACAGCTGTGCCTGGGTGGCAGGTCCAGCTCATTGCAGGGAAGTTTACCCTCTCCGTCCTTGCACCACGGCAGTCACCAAAGAAGGAACCACCTACAGCTTTCTCCCAGCCCCACGGGTAAGGGGTGCCCCAGGTCATCCCAAGAGGGTGAGGGAGGGAGGAAGAAATATCAGCAGTTTGCAGGCTGCTATGTCCTTGGTATCTGGGCCTGTGCCAGCCCTGCTGCCCCTTGGGGATCAGCTCCAAGCCTTGTGTCTCCAACTGTGGCTCCACAACCTGACAAAGACACCTAAACACGTGCTCAGCATTGAGACTTGTACATGTTTACGATTTAGGATGGACATTAATACACGTTTAAGGCTTTTCCTGAATCAGAGGTCTTAAGCATGTTCTTAATCTGTTCCAAGAAAATCAGTTGTATAAGCTTTTTGAAGCCGATTCCCAGAACAATTTGAATGTTTATTCTCCTTGAGTTTCTGATACACAGTCTGACGATACACATCCATCAGCCACCACAGCAATAATCTGAGAGGACAACTCACTTAGCTGAAGACTGTCGGATGCCAGTTTTGGGGAGCAAGAAGATGTAATCAGAAGGAACTATTGACATTTTCACATTTAGCCACAACACTTTGCTTTCAGAGTAGAAGGAAGTCATTCTCTTTGGTGAGATGATTCTCTGGGTAGCAGCTACTCAGCCTGATTTAGGGTGGCAGGATCTTGTCTCCTCAGTCAAAATAACACTTTCTCATCTCCGCCTCCTATGCAGATATGCTCTGCATTCAAAAATGTTTCCTCAAATTTAGCAATCCTTAGGCCTCTGCTAGAGTTTTTGCCCTTTTACTAGAAATTCTTGGCACCCTTGACTACATTTTACTTTGAAATAAATTAAACCACTTCCAACTATATGCTTAAGTGCTTTCAAAATATGTTTTTACATTATCTGAACAGTCAGTTAAAACTGTACAAGATTTAATATGCTGACAAAAGAGGTCTGCGTCTTTCAAACAGCTGTTAACCTCAGCATGATTCAGAGCTCTGAGACCATTTTAATAAACATGAAGTACTGTGGCAAGCCTAGCTCTTGCAGAGGGAGCTGCCTGAGCCCCCACTTCACTGCCTGTAAATCACTGCAGCATGAAGGCAGGGAATAAGCAGGATGGCTGGGGCTGCATTTCCAGGTCTAGGTGAAGTGGCTTGGCAGGGTTCACACAGGCCATCCTGAGCCCACTGTCCGGTCTGCAGAGAGAGAAGCAGTGGCATGACTTTCTCCCACATACTTGCAAGAAGACCAGTGTTCCCTATATGTTAATTCACTAGTGAAACGTTGGTTTGCTTGGGGAATTTCAGCTATGAGGTAGTCCATATTTGGCAAGTTATGTGGGCCCTCTTGTTTAAGCTCTCTGTATTTTCTATGCATCTTCACCTCAAAGGAGAAGATGACTGAGAGAACTAGTTCACACTTGAGAGAGGTTTTCAGCTGTTTTGGGATTATTTTTTTAGTCCCTTTTGATCTGGAGATATGGTGCCCATATCTCAAAGCAATACTGCCTAAGTCTTTTGGAGTACCTTCTCCAAAATCCTCACTAGCTATTATGAACTTCATTTTGACACTCTGTCTTTTTCTAATGTCCTCAGACTGTGGGCATGCATGGAGTAGGTCCAGATTGGGATTTTGGAATCTAAACCCAAAACAATGATACGAAAAATTCCCAGACACTGTACTCAGGGGCTGCCTTATGCATTTTGATCTATTAATGTCTGTTGCACTGTATAGTTCGGTTCCCACCCCTAATGGCCCCTCCATTTTCAAGGCCCAACCCCAGGTGTTGAATCCCAGCATCAAGGTCAGGTATCTGCTGCTGATCATTGAGTCCCTGCTCTTATAAAAATTTGTCTCTTACTAGATCTAACTCTGTGCTCGTGGTTTCTTTCCAGCTTAAGAAGTCCATTGGGGTTCCACCTCTTATCTTCTACTAAGGGATGGCACAAGAGACCATAAAGCCTAAACTGTGTAAGCTGAATGTGGGTCACAATTGTCATAAATGTGAGGGGAAGGGACTGTTTCAGAAATAGGAGTGTGTCTAATGGCCTATAAATAAACAACTTTGGGGCTCAGGCTTTCAGACACATGCATATGTCACAGAAATGCCTGTTATAGCTCTTCAGCACTTTAAAATTGAATGTACAGCTACAGGCACATGACTGAGAGCAAGAGTGTAAGAGACCTGAGATGTACAGCCAGTCACATACAGCATTTGTAATTTATTCTGGAGTAACTTCGCTTCCCCAGGATAAATGCAATAGTTTGTAGCAGGCTACCTGTGACCTTGAACTAACCTGCTATATCTGCCTTATTTTAGGCTAACAGGCACTGCTTCTTAAGATCACAGCTGTGGGATCAGTCCTCTCTTTCCTTGATTATCAAATAAAAAAAAAAGAGATGGGTTAAATTGTCTTTAAAAATAAATGTGCAGTGAAGGTATGATTGTGGCAAGTGTTAGCTCAGTCTGCCTCACACAGAGATAAGCTGTGTAAGTGCAGGGTAGCCTGAACGTTAGATGGATTATCAATGTTTAATTTCTGCAGGACATGCTCTAGCTGACAGTGTACTCTGATTCAGTCTCCCCTGCCTCTGAAGAAGCCAGCTGGGTTAAGCAAGCACAAGGATGCAGTTCCATGCAAGCATCACATCTCTTGCACGAAGACTTGCTTTTAGGGCTTGCTACCTCAAAGGTTTATACTATTTATTTGTCCAAGCCTAGGCACACCTATTTGATGAATACCTGAACTTCCCCAAAAGGAAATCTTTCAGGAGCTTTCCTGAGGTAATCCATTTGCCCTTTTCCATTCTCTTGAATACATTCCTCTGCCCATTCACAGGTCCATTTCCATTCACAAAGCAACAGTACATTCACGGATGGCAAATCTATTTGTGAGTTGTACAAGTGATCTCTTCTGTAAGCGATGCTGTGTCTCCATGGATAATTCCCCCCCTCCCCCCCCGTGGCAAAGGCACCTTCAGATTTTTGACTCCTTCTCTCCCCGTGCCCAGTCCCCCAACCACTTTGCCCTGCTACTGCAAGATGGAAGACGAACAGCTCAGCTGGGCTCACACAGCTCCTTATGAATCTGTGCTAGGAGAACCAAACCATTCAAAAAATAATCCTGGGGGAAAATATATACACATACATTCCAACCAGTTTCTCTGCCAGGTTCAGTGTGTGGCCCCTACAAACAGCTTTAGCAGCACAAGTAAAGTGGTAGCGTGGTAGTGGAAACAACTGGCCAAGGCAGGGAGTTAGGCTGAGGATTGTTTAGCTCAATTGTCATGGAAAGATAAATCTGGAGTATTGTAGGAAGCTGCCTGCACCTCAGAAAGCTGCCATAGTCAGAAATTTTCAGGTTAAACCTCTGTATTTGAAATCCTCTATTCCCAAGAGATCAGAGAAGAAATACGTGTGTGTATACATACATATATGTGTATATATATATAAAATATGTATGTATGTATGTATGTATACACACATATACACACTACTGCTTAACAGAGGTGGACAGAGAATTTTGGGTATGACTTGTAACCATGAGCTTTTTCCCAAAATGTGCTTCTTGTCTAGTATATCTCTAACACCACACAAAGCCCAAAACTTACACCTCAGATCAGTGTTATCTGGTGTGGGAAGGTGGCCAAATGACTAAAATAAGCCAGAGAGCTCAACAGAAGCCTCCTGCCAATTTTGGGCTGTAACATGATCTCTATTTCACTTTTTTTTTTCTCCTGTTAAGAGAGCGTGCAATCTGCCTGCGAGACTCAAATAACAAGAAGTGTTCAATCTCTTGATTAAGGGGGACAAACTACTGAGAATAATCTGTGCAATACTGTGCAATAATGTGGGAAGCAATAGTGCTTTCAGCATAGCTTGGAGAGTGCTTGTCCAGCTAAACAGATAAATCAGGGTATAAACACTCGAATTTGTTCTTCTGAAGAGAATAATGTATGTATGGAAGGAAATCATGTATCTAGAAAAACAATGATTTTTTTTTCCTCTAAAGTCTTTTCTTTCAATTTTAACTAAGGCACACAGCAGGAGGCATTTTTAAAGGAATGCAAATCACAGTGCTACTTCAGAGAGATGGTTATCCCTGGCTCAAAACATAGAGCAGGCTGGCATGTGCTATAACCATGCAGTGAGATTCTGAGCATTGATTTGTGTTTTACTTTTGTACAGCACCTAACGCTCTTGAGCCTTGGACCTGACTGGCTTTTCAGTGCTACAGTAATTAAAAATATTTGTTTAAAAATAAATGTAGATATCATTTTTTAAAGGATTCCAGTTAACATAGATTATTTCAGTACATTCTCACATACTGTGGAAAAGTTCCAGAAATAAACTTTTTTATGCTGAAATTCTTCAACACTATTATGCAATTCTGACTAAATTATGAGATTTACTAATGAATATGAATCGTTCCTTAAAAATTGCGTTATCAGCCAGCTGAAGGATGTAAATGCTCTTTATTTACTCATTTGACATCTGATGTTTTCTTACATTTGCAAATATAGAGGGCTGTCATTAAATTGGGAAATGTCTTGAGTTGCAAACTAGGGTAAACTGAGGTTATTCCTGCCTATGTCCCCAGCATGGCTTCATGCAGAAGCATGGCTGCCCTTCATGACCTTTGGCATCAAGGGACCCCCATGTCGCTCCCCAACCAGTTCAGTTCAGGGAAACACACTTCTTTGAGGCCAGCCTATCATTTTGGCTGCTATCATGTTCTCTAAGCAGCTGGATATCACTTATTTTTGTGGTCGAGTCTTTTGAAGCCTTCCAGAGAATCAATGGTCAAGACCTCAGGTTATTATATATATATATATATATATATTTTATTATATATATATATAAAATATATATATAATAAAATTATATATATATTTATATATATATTTTATTATATATATATATAAAATATATATATAATAAAATATATATATATATATATATATATATATATATATATATATATATATAAAGAAGGCCAGAATGTTCAGACTTCTTCTGAAATGCTTGCAATACAACAGAAAAGAGCAAGAGAGCAAAGTAATGTCTTTTCGCCAGAGTTCATCCTGGGAAAAGACTCTGCTACACTGTTCCCCAGTAGCTTAAGGCAGTTCCCTTCACGATGGAGTGGGGAACTTGGCCCCTGAAATGCTTTCCTGACAGCTGCTGCTAACCTTGGGGCTGCTCTCACAGAGCCAAGCTTTGCCATTCTTCTCCAGCAGCTGAGTTTCCAAGAAAGCTCTCTATTGCTTATCAGCACCTCTTCAGAGGTGATGAATTGCTGCTGATAGTCCTCTTCAAATGAGTCAAACTGACCATGAGGAGCTGCATAAGGCTTGGACATTGATTAAGGTGCTCAGTGGCTATCCACTGGCAGGTGTCTGTCATTGGGTAGTAATTAAGCTAATTAGAAGATTAACAGTGGCATCCCTGAGCATTACTAGTTTGTTCTAAGTGTCCATCCATACCTTAGCATCTGTAGAAAGTGAGTAAAGCACCTCTTAATTTCTCTGGATGTGTGTGTCAGACTGCTTTTGTTCTTAATTTTAGAGAATGTCATCCTGCTTCTGGTATGGCTGAAATTTTATGCCATGTCCAATATTTGGCAACCTGCATACTGTCAGCCTACACCAATGACAGCAAATAAAGCTGTCTGTAAACATCACCTGCGAGTCTGACAAAGATTTCCAGGAAGACCCTTGGTAGGACGATGCATGAACTGAGTCAGTCTGGCCAATCCTTATGGCTATGAAGCCACATGAGTATTTTTCACTCATATGGGGCTTCCTCACAGTCACTACTCCTTTCCCCTACTGTAGCCCCTGTGATGGTTGCCAGCTGAATCTGGTGTGAAGGAACCTATTGGAAATAGGCTGGATACCTGTGAGCGCACAAATTAGCACCTTGCAGGTCAGCTGCCCATTACTCTGATCCTTGTTGGTTGCCTCCAGTACCTATATGCATCAATGGCATCCTGTCTGCCTTGGGCCACTCAGTACTGGTCACTCACCAGTGCCCTCTGCCCCATTCACTATCACCCACCTCCTGTCACCCCTGCCCACCCCTTCTGTCCCATTTACTGCAGGCTATGCTGTTTCCAGCAGCACTATCATGCAGACCACCCTGCACCACACAGGCTCCCATTTCTTTACCCTGCAGGCACGTGTGGGACGTGCCTTGGTGCTGCACTGCACGATCAGTCTGTGTCTAGCCATGCATGTGCATCCTAGCAGATGGCTAGGGTTTCTCTTTGCATGTTTGTGGCCACTAACATGATCCCACTATCACTGATCATTCCTCTAGCGTGTAAGAGTCATGTTCTCTTTTTTGGGCCAGGCTGTTCCTCTTTACCGTCTTACCATAGAGACACTAACATCAAAGGAAAGTGAGGTAGAGAGGGATCGTGGCCCCAGGAGCAGAAACATCTGTTTGTCTCCTGTTGTCTGAAATTCAGGCAGCAGTCTCAGAAGGCATTAGTTGAATTTAGTGTGTCTTTTTGACAAACGTATTTTTGGAAGATTTTACAGAGTTCCCAGAGAACATTATATGGAAAGGAAGTAACTGCTGATTCAAAATTATACTGTGTATTTGATAAAGAGAAAAGAGCTGCACCTCTCAGAAGCCAACAGACATAATGCCATTTCCTTAAAACTTAGTAAAGCCAAACAGGAAGTGATAAGGTCTGCTTTTGGCTGAGTATCATCATAAAACATTATCTGATGATGCCTCAAAAAAAAAAAAAAAATCCTAATGATTTGTTTAAGTTTCATCTGTGCATTCTTTATCCTATACTCTCATGTCCTTTTCATATTAGTTACTCAATGTCCCTGGAAGTCTGAGAATAAAAACATGGAAGGAGAATTTTGTGCTTTAGACATCCAACTCTTCTCTGTTCCTTTGCAATCAGCTATGCTTTATCTAGGCATGTAGAAGACAGTCAGTGGTTTAATGTACTTAGCCAAAATATTTCTTTAAGCAAGAAAATGTTTCTAAGATTGAATCATCTTCATTTCTAGAATCATTCAAGACACCAGACTTTGTTGGATGCAAAATCTGGCTTTGAAACATCATTGCTGTGAAGAGCCTGGAGACCAGAGTATGAAACAAGTGTAACTATAGCTCTCATCTTAAGGGGAATTAGTGTAATTCGTGTCTAGAGTCTAGTATTTGCAGACTACACCTTCTCACCTCAGGAAGAGTGTCATGTTCCTATTGACTTATATGGGTTTTTATTAAAAACGACCTTCTCAGTTTTCTACCACCAGTGAAATAACTTCAGCTTGTAGCCTAAGCCAGCATTTGGCCATTGCACATCTCCTGTCTAAGATTCACTGGCTGAAACAGTGCTGGATCAAGGCTAGAAAGGCTGTAACTATGAGCCATTTTTGCAGCATTTCTACATTAGAAGCGAAGGAGAGGCCTTTCAGCATTGGGCATACGTTACTACTAAGACATAAATTCTTCATTGTCACTGGTGCTCTAGAAAGTAGTATAATTAGAAGGATTTTGAAAATCAAAAGCAGCTTTTACTCTTTTCTCAATAAACCCACTAGGTTTTGATTTCATGTGTTAATGACTCAGTGTACAGTATATAACCACCACTCATCTTCCAAGTATTGCCTAGACAATCCTTCTTAAACAATTCCTTTTCGAGTGTCTTACTTTGTGCCAGGCACTTTGTTTGCAGTCAGCCTGAGCAAATGGAAATATGTATGCCTCTAACAAATGTGACCTTGTTAGGCTGCTTGTCCTTCATGTGTGAGTGAAGCAGAAATGTAAAATGTTACACCCACTACCTTTCAGAGGGTGAAGACACTTAAACTGAGTGTATCTGCCATGCTGTGAGATGTCTCCTGGTAACGCTGCCTGGATATGATCAACATTGCAGCTACAGCTCTTCAGCATTGTGGTGTTGTTACATAGCGTATGCTCACTCGCTCATGCTCACTAATGCTTACTTGCTCTTCATCTCCAAGAAATTGCACCTGGGGGCTAAATGTGGGAAGCAGCTATGGCAAAGTGTATTATATAAGTAGCCATTGTTTTGGCAACCATTAAAAGGGGAACATGAGAGAGAGGCTCAGAAATCAGGGAATGTGTGAATGGAAAAAGAGGCTAAATGAAGGTTTGTAAGTAGTTTGTTCTGTGACTTGATCCTAAATGAGCTTCTAAATCATAACTGTAATCTATTTTGCCTGCACATTGTTCTGCTACAAAGCAGTTATGACTTGTCTCAATGCAAGAAGGTTAGAATTCCCTGAGGGCATGGCCAGAGAGGTGAGGTGAAACATGAACCTACAGAGGACAATTCATCTAACATCTCTTAGATGCTTAATTGACCTCCAGAGGTGCCGATCTCTTCCTGTTAAAAGAACTTAATGTAGGCATCTCATAGACATCAAGGGTTCCAGAAAGTCACCCACACAGAGCTGCCTAGTGCTTCTGGAGATGCTCTGGTGTATCTGAGATACCTGTGTGGGTCAGGCTGATAGGAGACTGACACATGCCATTCCGAAGTGGCAGCTGGTAACAGCCTGAGGTGCCTCCAGAATCATACATTGCATGAACTACCTTTGCAGGGGCACCTGCATCAAGTCCCTAAATCACAGGTGTTTAAATCAGGGCTGATGAATTTTACCACAAATGCCTGAAATAATTGCACTCATTTGTTGTTCAGCTGCTCAACACCTTAATGTTCATGCTTTAACTCCATGGATGTGCTTGAGTCTAACCCCTCTTCCTATGCTGAAATGTGCTATAGGGCTGAATGTGAGGGTCAGAGGGAGCATTATTCCTAGCATGAATCACGGATATCAGCACCATTTAATGCCATTTAATGCTTCTTGTCTAAACATCTCCTCAGCGGAAGGGTGGAAATCAAAGAGAAGAGCTGCACAGAGGTAAGACTGGGGGGAAGTTGCTAATAGGAGTGGAGGGGGGGCTCTAGTCCCTCCTAAAACTTATCTCTCCTCCTCCACAGCCATGTAAAACTTCCGTGCCCTATTCATGTACTTTCGGGATTTATTTCTGAATTCTACAGCTATGGTATATGAAGAAAGGAAGAATATGCAGTTAGAATATACTAATACACTGTTAGAGTTAAACAGGAATTTCTGTCTCTGTGATCGAATAGATGCAGCTATCACTATTGATCATTTGAAATGAAATAAATCTAGTCTTTTTCAGCATGTTTTGTTGTTTAAGATTGCTGAAGCCTGACATGAGAAACAGAATAATTTGCCCTTTGTCATCAGTGGCAGAACTCAACTGATTGCAGTGGGATAAGGATCCAGTTATCAAAACCTTCGTATGTGGCTCCCAGACCAAGCAGGGTAGATGACTGATAACAGCTGGTGAGAAGTATTGGCTCACTGAGCAGTGTTAGCAGTAGACAAGCAAAATTCAAAGGACAGACTCTCTGAAATCAGAAACAAGTTAGCACTCAGGACAACTTAAAAGCAGCTACTGATATCTTGTATCTCTCCTTTGTTCAGGGTAGCGACGAAGTTGCCAGCTAAAGTCTGTCCTGTCCTTTTAGGGTGTAGGTCCATGCTGTTGGCAAATTGTTTTCATGTTTGGTGAACTAGCTGACTTGTGACACATGAGCTGTTGACAAGTGAAGAGGGTACTCTTCCATCCTTGGGACAATAATCAAAAAATAATAGGCCAGATTCTCGAATCTGATCTGACACTTCTGTGATATTCAGGAGGTGAAAAGAGGCTGGCAAACATCCAGCTGTAAATGGGCAGCCAAGAACATCTCTCCTGGTCGCTCCATCTCATGGGGATATAGGGAGTAAAAAAAAAAATGAGAAGAGGCAGGTAGAGATCTTTCCCAAATACAGCAAAGCTCAACCCAGACCACTGCATCAGTCTATATGAGCCTAACCTATAGGCTGGATATAGTCTGCTAAGAAAATCCAGCTGTCCCAATCCTGGTAGCCTTCTGCTTATGGAGCAGCTCAGAGTAGCCTGTAGGCCAGCCAAACTGCTCTAATATCTGCCACTAGCTTTTCTGGGGGCTTTTAATGGAGGTAGTGCTGTGTTTGAGGAGGGCAGAAAAATGATCATCAGGACTTTTGGAGTGAAATTTCTGCAGGAGTGGAAAAGGACAACAGGTGTCTGGAGCTACTTGACTCTTTCCCCGTTGCCCTTGACTCACAAGAAAATTGTAAATAGCTTCTTTTCCTTCCCTCTCACTTCCCTGTCTGCTCCTGAAAGGGGCATAGGATTTCGTTCCTCTTCCTTTTCCACTCCTTCCAGATGTGAGGGAGGAAGGGTAGTCCTATAGTGAGAGATTTCTCCAGCCTTCACTGGAACTCAAGAGAGAAAAGAAACATCTCTCCTGGCAAGCAAAATATTGGCAGCATTAATCATTGCCAGTGCCAAATACTAAGAAAAAGACAAACAATAAGGCAGATTTCAACAAACTAGAGATTAAAAGCATTGCCTTTGGATAGTGTTAATGGCCTCCTGGTATTTGAGCTTGTGGTATACGGAAGGGTTGAGTATGCATGGGAAGGAAAGAATTAGATGTTACCTTTACAGGCATTCTTTTTCTATCACCAGGCTTGAAGGTGTCTATTAAAAAAGTGAAAGCTGATATTATTATTACTCAGTCCTTGTCTTCAGGATCTGGAGCTTGAAATAAAAGATGAAATATCATTTAACTGTTGAATAAAATAACTGAGCATCACATTCAGCATGGAACATATTCTGGCCTTTATCTTTCAAGGATTCTTTTTAAGGATCCTTAACATATATCATTAATATATGATAAATATCATATATTAATCATCTACCATAGCTAACAGCTAGGAAGTACGCAGTGTTCCAGGAGTACATTTCTCACTTTTGTGATTTTGTGACTGTAGGCACTTGCTGCCTTTGGCTAGTTGCTGTGAACCACAAACCATCCCTATAAGACTAGATATCCATATAAATGCCCTGCTTCTTAATTACGTCTTGTCCAAAATTTTCCATTAAAATTAATTTGAAGGGAAAAAAATATTTTAACTATTCTTAATGAAATATTTGCTTTCTAAAATAAATATTTATTTTATTGAGAAAACAAACTCTTGAGAATTGAAGCCTTGTTCCAGGACCTTACAAGAGCTGGAGTTCAGCCACCCATGAGTCCTTCTTCTCCCTCAGTTGAGTTACTCCACTGCACTGTATCTTCCTGAAGTCCTGTGGCTCCTCAGCTACAAAGCAGTGTGGCCTGCTACAGATCTGCCTTGCCTGGTCAGCCTGGTGCCTGGAAAGGATGCGGATGTGGATGGACAGATAACAGTTCTTAGAAGCCATTTCAGAGGCTAAAATATTCTTGTTCTCGTTTTTTATCAGAAAGGATAATTGGAGATTTCCAGTCTTCTCCTATTTTCAGATCTCAAATTTCTCTTGCAAAGCAAGAGGAAAATACCTTTTTTTCTGCCCAGCTGGTGCAGCTAATTTTCCACTGTGCCATTTGGATAGATACAATTATTCTTCATCTGTTAATCTGTATTCCATAGTGTCTAGGAGCTCTGACAGATATCAGAAACTCATAAAAACCAGGATAACATTTCTTATGTAAAGCTGAGGTCATAGATTTTTAGCTGACAACTAGTAAATTTTTTAATTTATTTGACAAGTCTCTTGGTTTCTTTCAGACACCATGGAAAAAATTTAAAATAAATATGATCTGCAGTAGTGACATGTTGAGATTTCTAATCTGTAAAATATTAAATCTCTACAAATGCCAGTACATATGCAGCTTATACACCAGATACAACTAGAAACAAACTTTTTAGTAGTTAAAGGCAAGAACATGGCCCTATTGCCTTATACAAAAATGAAATGGAAAACTACTTTCTTATGGATATATCTTAGATCCACTGTTCTCAAATAATACATAAGTTCAAATTGAAACCTCTCCTTTGTTTGGGCTATCTTTAGTTGTGTTTAAGTGTGGATTTTCTGATATCTGATGAGACCAGTTCAATCCTACATGGGGTTTTGTTTCTCTAATTAGCTTCTTGTTTTCAAGAGTTCTGTAGAAAAACAAGCATATGTATTTGAGAGGAATATCCCTCTATTGTTTTTTATAAAATTATCAAGGGGGTTCACTGGATTTTGGGTGAGAAACACACACACACAGTATGACTAGACAGAAGGACATCTGCAGCACGGTAGCTAGCACTGCCCTCCCTTAAAAAGTCTTTAATCATTCTGCAGATCCCAGCAGCCTGAAAATCTTCCCTGTCAGGCTCCTCTTTATCAAATTAATTAGGAAATGTATTTGGAAGTGAAGTTCCTATTTTTGTCCTTGTGCTGGCATTTCAAAACTTTCCCCAGAACCAGCTATAGCGTTTCAAGAAAGCACCGTGTGGGAGGAGAGAAACAGTGCTGAGCAGGAGGAGGAACAGCAAGGGGAGGTTGTCTGGCAGGTTTTACCTCATCATCCTGAGATTCAGTTCCGAGAGAGTTGTGAACCTTTTAAATGGACATAAAAGCAGAAAGTTTGTACAAATCCAAGGAAAGCTATGGGCTTTCATTTCCCATTCCCTGCCCACTGCTTGGGTCTAGCTTTTTTTTTGCCTGATTCTCCATCTCATCCCTGTTTTTTCTCAGCCCTCCTTTATTGAGTTATTTTCATTTTCTCTCTCCAACCTTATGAGTTTTATACCTATCTTAGATACTGGAAGTAAAACAAGCAGGCTGACTGTGGGAGGAAAACAGGGAGGGTAGGTAGACCAGAACTTCTGTCAGCCAAGTTCATAACTGTGCAGTGACTGACTTGCTGTATTGCCTCAGAGTGTCTTCTCTTTAGGTGCTCCAGCCAGTGGCATCCACTTCAGAGAAGAGGCTGTTATCTCACCGACCGTGTTTGGGAGAGAGGTTAGGAAAGAAAGAAGGAAAGTGTCCAAGTAAAATGGAAAATGATTGGGGAGAGATGGAGATTTCCCCATCTCTGGGATTAATGACCTTCACTGACAAATGTCAAGTCCAGACTGGAATCCTATCTCTTTATTCAAACTGTATTTTAAATATAATGTTAAAGGAGGAAGAGAGAGAGATAAAGAAAGAGAAAGAAAGGGGGGAAAGAGAGAATTCATTAGAAATGGTTGGTTCTAGTCCTTCTGTCAGGAAAAGTTGGTATGTCCTCAGCCAGTCACAGATCTGCCAAGCAGCAGCATGATCAGTTCTTGTCAAACACTCATCAGACATCAAAAGATCCCAAAATCTCTTGCCTGATCAGACTGTGTCATGACAAAACACCCACCTTGTCAAAATCCCATCTACCCATACATTCAGCTCTGTTCTCCCAGGATAAACTCACAGAGCGCAGAGCCACTAGCTCCCAGCTTGCCTGACTTCAGAAAAAGCAGGTTTTAACCCTTAGTCATTGCCCTTTCAGGTAATGTTGTAAAGACCTTCTCTGGTTTTGCTAGCTATTAAAAATAAATAAATGCAAAGGTCACATGGACTACAACTTAAAGGTATAACCTTCATCACTGTGCAGAGCTTTTCTGTGTCACAGAAGTGAATCAGGATACTGCCCTTGCCTTTTTCTCTTCAAATTCGTGAGTGAGGATGTGTGTATGTGTGGTTTTTTTCTTTGTCTGAAGAAATGATTTAAATTAGTACATCGGAAAAAGCCCAACATCTTCTGTAAAAATGGCTTTACTGATCTACTGGGTCATATGATTTATTTTCTCCTACTTATATTGTGTTTTCTTTAAGATTACTCAGCATGAAAAATAGACCTTCTGTTTCTCACAGCTCTAGTGATTCGATTATTCATATGCTTGTTTTTTACACAGTTATAATCCTCTACCTGTGTAAGTGTTAGTCATCTGCATCACCTCATCTGATTATATCATCATGTCGTATGACTTTAGATAAAGATAAATAGTATGATTGAGGTTTTTTGCTTAGTTATTTTTGCTACTCATTTTTACATCTTAACTAACCAGTTAGAGGGAATACATACAAAGCTCAACATATATTCCAGAAGCAAAGACATCAGTGAACAATGTTTTTAAGTTTTCAAATGCTTGATAGTACTATTTTTTTTTTTTTTTAGACAGCAATTTCACCTTAAGAAGTGGTAGCCAGTTGCAGAATAAACTCAGTAGAGGTCATAAAAATTTCTGCCCTATCATGGCTGTTCATTAGCCATTGTGAAATGACTTAAAGATAAAAAGAGTTTGATCCACCCACAGCACTGTCTCTTACCTGAGGTTATCCACCTGGGAGAGGAATACAGGCATATGACTTCTGTACAGACCTAGCAGCTGAAACTATAGCAGCTTTGGAGAAGAGTATTACAAAACTACTCAAAATCATAGTTGATCTATGTATACCATCACTTAGAAAACAGTTTTATTTTGAGGGAGAGAAAACTATTTTGATGTGTGACCAGAAGTCCAGTTGTCCCAACCTCCAAAAGTGGCTGAAAGCAGGTATGTAGAGATAAAAACAGAAACTCTTCTTCCCCAGAATATTCTCCCAGTCTCCAAAAATCACTGCCACATCAATCTTAAGAAAGAAGGATATGGTAGGACTAAGCAAAAAAGCAGACAAATTGTTAAGAGGCCAGAATTAGCTAAATTTTGATGTGCTGTGCTGTAGGAGTAGCAGAAAAAAATAACTAAATAGGAAATACTGCTTTGATCTGTAGTTTTCTATTCTCCTGACAACAAATCATGAGAAGCAAAACCAGAAGTGTCTGTCTGAGCATGCCTAGTTGGGATTAGGCATTCATAACATTTCCATAGGCATGTCCCCCTGCCTCCCCTGTACTATAATTCACTTCAGCAAGCAGAGTGTGATACCTGAGCACCTGCTGGATGGTGGACACTATCTCCCTGCAGGGAATAGTCACAGACAGGCCATTTTCAAGTCAGCAGGTATATCTCTAGCAGAATATCTTTATTTTTATTGTTGCAACCACTGTCCTGTTGCCTTTTTTTTCTGAAGCTTGTTGCTAAGTCTTTGAACAGCTGTAAACATCTGGATGTCTCTCCTCTCAAGCAAGAGTGCTTTCTGAACAGTTTTCCCAAATCATTCTTTTCCTGTTCATAGCTCTGACATGAACCATCTTTCCATGGAATAAAAAGTCACTTTGCATGATCAACAGGCCAACATTTTATGGATCATTAGGCAACTCAGCACGGGAGGATTGTTTTGAGAAACGTAGGGCAAATGGAGGGTACAGTGATGGACACTTTGACTCTGGCACATCCTGAATGATGAATGCTTGAATAATTTACGCTTACACATAGTTTCCTTAGAGAGACGACACAATAACATCTGATAATGTTTCTTCTAAGCAAATCTCAACAAAATAATAACTCTGGCTTGCCAAATGACTGGACTACTTTTTATTCTGCTGCTTCTTTGAACTCTTTGTGTGAATTTTTGTAGTCTAGGGTTATTGCCCTGGGGAATGGACCATAGTTTGAGCGATTGAATATACTGTCTTTGTTTTGAATTTGAATAGGATTTATTCCAAATAAATTATGAATGACAACAAAAATGCATCAAACAAATAAGGAAACATCTGTGTGATCAGCCCAAATAAGACTTATCTTTCATATCCAAGGAAATTGTGCAGAAGAAAATGGACCTGCTTGCATTGCAAATGACAGTTAAAAATCCTGGTGATTACTGCAGGCTGCACATCTTTATCATGCTGATAGTTTGTGTGCTTCCTTACTCTTTTCCTGAGGGCTTTCACAGAACAGCACAGACACCCTGACTGGTAGCAGGAGTGTCAAGCAAGCTCAGGCAGGTAGGACACTTGAGCTCAAATAGACCTTCAACATAGGTTAGCCACTGGACCAAACTATCCAGGAGAACAGCAGGCCCATGAAAGTTAGTGAGGCATTTGTACCATCACAGCTGTATTCCCAAACTGAAAGGGGAAAAAGGAGCCCTGAGGCTAGGGAGAAACTTCCAATGAAAGGCAATTAGAAATAGGGTCCCTGGTAGTCGTGCTGGCACAGGATTGCTGTAAAACAGGCTATTCCTTGCTTTTTCCAGTGGGCACATCCAGATAATTGTGTGGCTCATCACCATTTCAGGCCTGTCTGTGAGACCTTCCTGGTACCTTCCTGGTCTTTCTCACCCCCGCTCCCATCACTCAGCTGGAGAGGTCCTGCACAGAACCAGGCTCCTCTTGGTCACTGAGGGAACTCGTTCCCTGACATTACAGCAAATACGTGCTACCTTCCAAATAGGACATACAGGCTGTATGAGGAAATGAGGGAACTATCATCTGCCTTCATCTATGTTGTGGGATGGTGTCTGTGCTCTCCACCCCAGGATTCATAGCCAGCTTGGCAGCTGTGGTCCCCACGCAAACCAAGCAGTTCAGTAGTCTCTGTGCTGCGGTCACGTATGATCAGAATCAGCACATAGTAAAAACTGATATTCAAGGGATTTTAAAAACCACTCTGATATAAAAAGAAGTATTTCTTTATTAGCTTTGATCAAGGCCTGCAAACTGCAAGTTAATAAGAGTTTTGTCCCCAGTTGCTGCTTTAGAGCTGGCTTGATTGAATTTCAGTACTTTTCTTGTTTAAATTGTAGCCTATGCTGTAAATCTTAACATGTAGGAAATGTGCTGATGTATAGGAATGAATAGATGAGCTAGAAATAAAAATAAACCATTAGGAATCCCCAAAACAGAGAACATAAGGTGAAATGATCATACTAAACAAGAAAGAGTAAGCAATATTCTGGTTCACATAAAATAGGTAAGGAAAATACTTCACCTATAATTTTTATCTTGATTATAACTCTTGAAAACTGTGAAGATGTTTGTAGCTGACTGAAAATACTTGTGGGAAATATCTACATTTTAGCAGTGTTATCTTTTCAATATCTTCCTATGACTTTTATGTACTGCTTTTGTGACAACAGATCCAGTCACAGCTGTTCCACTTTACCAACTGAATTTGGATTAATGGCTTGTTTAAGGTCTTCTGTATATCAGCTTCATGCCCTATAAATTATAGGTCATGTTTTAGTCATGGCATTTTAGAAGTAAAGAAAATGTTTTAAAAGCAGTACATTACTAACAATTTCTACCTTTATTTTCCCTTTTTTGTCCTCTTTCCAACAGAAAATGTAGGAGAAAAATATAGTGCAGGACACTGTTCAAACTTTCTCTGTTTAGCTGTACACAGTTAATATTTCATTTTAGTCTTCACAATGTACAAACTTGAAGCTCAGTGAAGTAAGTGAGAAGGCTGGAATTCACAAACATAGCTGCAAATCCTGTTAGCAGTTAAACACTGCAGGTCTGAAATGCTCCCTAATGTATGTGAAATCCACTATACAAACAAAATATCCACATGGAGTTAAAAAATATTTTCAAACGAGAGGTAAAAATACCAACAGAAGTTATTCCTGTTGAAGTAAATTCACCTTTTCCAAAAAGGATCTATATAGTCATTTGAAACTTAATATCAGATAGAAGAGAGAAGAACAGACAAAAGTGGTTTAGAACAGCCAAGATGTCTTGGTCAAGTGCAAGAGTTGGGTTGTGACAACAGCAGGGGCTGTTACATGGCAACGGAAGAAAAGCCGGAGTGTGTTTAACTTCCAGCAACACTAAAATAAACAGGTAAGAGCTCTAGGCTTGATGGTCATGTTTATGTGTTTCACACCGCGAAGTTCTATCTGGAATATCTAAACACACTCCCAGCTCATGCTCTTCCAGCTCTCACCAGCCTTCCACATCCATGCCTGGGTCTAAATCAGTTATATAAGTAACCTTATTCTAGCTACTCGTAACACAGCCCCTAAGTGGGAGGAGATCCAGGCCATCTTTCAAACCAGCTCTCCGTCCCAGAGATACAGCAGTGGACATTGCAGTGACATTTAAGGGACCTTACTAGGTGGCTGTGACCTAGACTGTCTTCATAGGCTGGCACTCTTCATTCGGTCCTCATGCACTGAGGTAGCTTCTTGTGTCAGTAACATACAGACTTTAAAATGTGCATACCTCTGATCTGCTACAAAGCACAGGTTGCAGTACAGTAATTTTCTGGAAAACAAACAAAGAAAAAACCCGGTTTCTCCAGAAAAGATAGCCCTCACTCTAACTTACAGTCTTTAATTGAAAGCTTGCCTTTACTCAGAGATCCTAAATGATGGGAAATGCAGCATTTTCCTTTGTAAGCTGTTCCAATGTTCAAGTCTCATGGCTGAAAATATCTGTCATTGGTTCTGATTTGGATATGCTTAGATTCAGCTTTCAGATATTAAAATTTTTTTTTGTCCCACAAAGAAAATTACACACTAAAACTCAATCTCTCCCAATCTGTTTTTTGAAGAATTAACAGATTTGTCTTGTGCCTGAGTGTAAGGCAGTTTTTCTAGCCTTCAATTCATTTTGGTGGCTCTTTGTGGCAATCTCTGCAGTCTTTCAAGCTCTTGACAAACAGGACACCAAAATTACATGCTGGTATCTGTGTTGACAACAGAGCTAAATTTAATTCACCGCTCCTCTGATTATATACCCAAGATCTAAGCTGCCAGCTCTGCCCAGGGTGACTGCTCTGGTCCTTGTACGCTGTCACCTTTTAAACTCCAGTAGGGAGTTGATATTTTTGAAGTCACAGTTCCCCACTCTATAGGGATGGCCAGGATCTTTTGCAGGTGTTTTTCTTTGATGTGTGATCCCCGTTTGGCTGTGCCATTAAAGCACATTTTGGCTGTGTCAGCACACATGAAGAAGAATAAACCTGGCTGTGGGAAATGGGAAAGATTCATGGATTCGCTTGTCTGGAGATAAACTTCAAAATTCTGTTTCATTGAGTGATCTAAGTAATTCTGTATCACTGTCCTTTACTCATCACTGTGCCTCTCTTCATCACTTATAAAGTATTATTAGAAATCAAGTATATTTCTCAATTATTGTTCAAAGTGCTGAGCAGAATCAATCCTTATACAGATCCCTGCAGAACATGACTAGAAATACCCATTTATGAATACTCATTTGACAAATAATTTCTGGTATTTGTCATATAGACAGTTTTAGGCATTTAGTATGTTGTATTGATAGTACTAGCCCATGTATCATGCTGGATTGCTTTATGAAGAATTTAAGTATATTTCTTCTGTTGTCCAGTCTCCTTTGTCACAGAAACTTCTAATCTTGTCAGAAAAGGAAAAGCAGACTTTCCTTGTGACCAAATCCATTTTCCATGAGCCTGTGTGGGTTAGTATTAATTATTCTCTCTGCCTTTGCTTCTTCATTAATTTTCAAGGCTTTTTATTATTTATTGTCTGCTAATGCCTAATATCAAGCTCCGCAGCCAAAGTTAGCTTCCTGCTAACACAGAATATGCATGTTCCCATGTTTCTGGGATTTCCATGGTACTCCAACATGTGTTCAAAATTAATAGCAAAACAGGCCATCTTGCTTTTTTTTCTGATGCTAATAAAAATTTTCATCAAATTGTCATTTTGGATAGTTTGCTATCTCCCACAGCAAAGGATTGATATTACAAAAAGTATTTTGCTCCTTGTAGGATTAAAATTCCTCTAACAATTTGCAACCCAGATGCAAGAAAGGCTATGTCTGAAAAAAGAGATGCCAGTATCCTGCCACCAGTAGTGCACAAAAGCAAATGATGAGGAAAGCTGATTAGGAGAATATCCCCAAAAGCTCTTCCAACAGCCAGACAGTATGCTTGAACCTTCCCTTCTTTTGTTGGACAGCATGTTTTCTAATTTGCATTTTTTTCTTTACTTTCTCTACATTCATTATTATATATGTATGAACAGGTGCACATACTCTCACATGCATATGACTGTTTCCATGTTCACTATTAATATGCGTATATTTTAGTGAAAGCTCTGTTAAGAGGAACATTTTAGCCAGGGCTAGGAAAAGCTATGGATATGCGACTTCTGTACCCATTGATGCATTTTCCCTCTACTGACCTAGCTAGGGCAATGTGAATCCCAATGTAACACCACGATTATCTTCATTGCTGGCTTATTCAAGGGGCCTATTCACACAATCCTTTTTTTCTTCACATTGAATAGATTTAAATTGTTAGAAATATTTTTCAGCAGCCCTGTGGAATATATTTATAAGGTAGATCCATTAATGTCTTGTCTGTATAGAGGTATCTATAAAAGAAAATGACTTAAAATTATATCTAGTGGATGATAGGAATTCTGCTTATTTTATGCACTGCAATAATCTATTTAACAGCATAAATTATTATACATTCGTAGGCCGAACAGACAGTCAGAGAGAACAAGCCAGAGTATCTTTGATATGTTTGCCATTTGGTGAGTGCACTGTACAAGAGCAGGTGTCCTTCATTAATTTAATGTATAATTAACAACTCCTTAACATGATTAACACTTCTCTAATTGTGACTGACATGCAAAATAATTCATCAGTCTTTCCACATAGGCATCTTCATTGATCACTGAAATGGAAAACCAAGCCCATCTGATAGTCAGCAATCCAGTGTTTTGGAAAGTTCCAGAGGATCATCCAGCGTTGCCCCCCAAAATCTCTAATTATTTTTGACATAAGAGGCTTTAACAGTACCTCTGATTTTTTTTTTAAAGCTGGCATTCAGCTCTCATATTGAGATGTTCTCCAACAGGTGGCCTTTGGCTGGACAGTTACCAAGTGACACTGGCAGCAGCAATATTCTGCTCCTGTAAGTAGAATATATGGGATGTGACAGAATCAGAAGGCACTATAAAGCACAAGGGAAAAGCATCTGGGTTACCTGTAACTAGTTCTCTCTTCCATTAGATTTCTTTTATAAAGATGAGCTTATCTGACCTTTGCTCTTGTCTTAAAAAAACAAATTTTGCTCTGCCTTTCTCTCCCTTTGGCCTTTATCCAAGTGTTTTCCATTTTCAGAATGGAAAACACTGAGGCCCTTTTCTTCCTGCCCCCTCCCCCCAAGACTCTAAGAGAAACATTTGATTTGGAAAGTCTATTCTCTTTTCAAAAACAAGCCACCAGTGCTTTTCAGAATCTACAACGACTTCCTTTTCTTCTTTGGACTGCAGCATAGACAAAATAGTTGTGTCACCTCATATCCATTGTATAAGGCCTTGATTTTTTGTTTCTTTGTATTAAATCAATACACTATGGGAAAAGGAGTGTGCTTCATTCACCTCTCCTGGGTTGCTTACAGCTTCAAGACTGTTTTACAGAGGCTGGTTTGACTCTTCAGGCAGTAAAGTGATCAGAAACCTCCAGTTTTCTATGAACCAGATGAAAAGGGCAAAGTGCTTCCACTGGGAAGAGGTAAGGATCAGAGAAACAGAAAGCTGGAACTGAATTAATCCTGGAAATTTTGGAAGCCTCGTTTTTATTATCAGATTGAAAGTTTCTCTGTGAAGAAACCCTGGACACTACTCACAGGGCAGCCAGACGTCTTAGGGTGACTGGTCTCTGTTTCAAGGCTCTGTGTGAATTTGGAAAGGAGTTAACCAACAATCTAGGTTCAGATAAAGTATTGTTTCTTCTTAAGAGGCTTAAATACAGAACAGAACCATAGCTGGTCATGTCAATGTCCAGCAGGAGTGTCCTGAGGAAGCAAAGCTCAGGGGACTTTAATTCCCTCATCACCTCTGCCAAGGTTAAGTTCCATGTCATGTAAGGCAGTGGAGCCTGCAGAGCCCCCAGGCCTTATCCACCCTGGGGCTATATCCTCCTGTCATCATGTTTTGAAATGAATTTTTCATGCGTATTCAGTCAGTTGAGAGAGGTGAACACAGGTACATGTTCCCTGAGCTTCCAAAACTGCACTAAGGCAAGGTGAGGAAAGAAGGTTGTGGGCAAGATCATCCCTCTAAACTATCATGAAGAATCAAAACCCCATATGAGAATCCCCCTTGTTGTTTTTTTCAGCTTGCTAACCAAAAGTTAGGCTCAGGAACTACAGTGACAGTAACATGAAGGAGCATTTGTAACTGTCCTTATTCTACTACTGCTGCAGGTATTGCTCTAGCAGCAGAAAAGACCCAGATGCCTTGCTGAATGCAGAAATTATTGGTGAATGAAGTAGACCAAGGGACTAATGATGATGAAAGAAGAAGCAGTTCTGCCCTCTTGTGTACAAGACATCTACTGCATCTATTCCTAAATTAATCTGAAATAATTATACTCCCTGTAATAATAAAAAGGAGGAAATTATACAAATGCTTTGAATGTGTTAACCTTCCCATGAAAAGAAGAACGAGAAAAGAAAGGCTGAAGGCTGACATTCACAATTTAAAGGTAATTTCTTCTGATAAATTAGTTTATAAACCTAAAGTTAATAGACCAATATGAGTAGCTTGGACAGTAGAAGCTACTTTGAACTAATACTTAGAATATGAAACTAAAGACTATGAAAAAATGAATAGTACAGAAACCTCTAAGGGGGAGGCATCTAATTGCTAGGGAAAGTCAACGAGCTGCAAAATTCTATTCATCCATTAAAAGTAAGCTTTTATTTTTTGGTAGGTGAACAAAATGGTTTGTTCATCACAGCAGTAGGGAGTATGCAAGAAGATTTGGGCTGAGGCAAGCATATTTTGCAAGCCTTAATTAAACTAGAAAGGGCAAGAGGTAGCTGATTTTACAGGGGTGGAAAGGTCAGGCTGAGCTTCCCTGTCCTCCTCCTTTCAGCTGTTTTGTCCTGAAACCTCAGCTCCCTTAGTCCCTTATCTGTTCAAATCCCATGTATTAGCTGTGACACTTAAAAATTGTAGTCCTGGAAAGCTTATCTGGATACCAGGACAAAAAGATCAGAGCTTCAGCAAAAAGTGCAGCACAGAGGGTTTCTGGAATACGACTTGATCTTGTCCCACCACAGCACAGAGATGGACTCAACGTCACATGGACCTGGAAGGTCAGCAGCATTCATGGCACCACTTGTTTAAAAACACCCAAGAAAACATCACTTGGCTGGTCATAACAGTAACTATGGTTTCTTCAATTAGCAGATCGGTTTGTGCGTTTATCGCCTGTTACTCATTTTCTGTTTGCAAAGAATTTAGAAAGTTCTGTTCAAGGATGGGGAGAGCCTTCAGATTAGCTTTCCAGGAACAGAATTTTTTTCCTTGTTTTCTTCTTTTTCTTTCTTTTTCTTCTTTTTTTTTCTTTTTCTTTTTTTCTGGAGGGGGACAACAGTAAAAATGGCAAGGCCACACTGCAGAGAAACCTACTAATAGACCACGGAAATGCGGTTTAACAGGCCAGTCAGGTGTAAAATCTGGAGCCAGTTTCAGAACTTGGGCCACAGCAAACAGTGTGATATAATTCATCGCTACTTCTCCAGCAATGCACTGACCTGATAGCATCAGATTTTCTCATGCTTACAAGAAGAAAACAATTATACTTTGGGCCTGAAGATATAGTAATATGTAACAAAATGAATAAACTCTGTACAGTATGTAGGAATGCCATAATCCTAGAAGCAGTAAATGCTGTTTAGGTACATTTTCCTACAGTTTTCTCACTCCTAATTCTCTCCAGGGTCTCTGTTCAAATGTCCGTTTTTAAGTAGTCCAGTGAGATAAGCAAGAAAGTGATCTCGTATGGATTAGACTACTTTTACATGCAGCAAAATTGCACCAGCAACAAATGTGACTCAATAGAGTGTATCTAGTATAATTTCATTATGAAAAACCTTGATCTTTTTCCCTCATAGGACAAAAAGGAATAAGAAAGTGAACAAAGTACATTTTCTGTTATTGAAATAAACATGATTATTATTCTAGTTCCCACTTTTCTGTTAATGGGTCATGAATCAATTGACACATCCTTTTACCCACTTCAAATAGGTTGCTGCAGATCTGGGCTCTGGGGCTTTTTCCATTTGTTCTGTTATTAAACTACATAGTCTTCATCTAACATCTGGATTTTCAGTTGGAAATAGGGACGGGAATAAAGCTGTTCAAGCTCATCTCGAAGCTCAGATTCATCTTTGTTCTGGCCCTGTTCTTTGTGCTATGTGACTAGTTAAGGAATAGCTTAGCAGGCTGCAAACGGAAGATATAAATATATATATATATATACATGCATATGCATTTTTTAAATGAAGGCAGACTGCAATATATTTTTCTTCCTCACTGATATCAGTTTTTCACACATACCAGTTTTTCAAAGGCCAAAATTTTGCATATTTCCATAGCAAGTGCTTCACATTGCTCCTCTTTGTAGGGAACCTGTATGAAAAATGGTTTATTGGGTCATTTTAGTAATTTCTTCGTTTGAAATCATTAGAGAAAAACCATCAACCACAGTGGATAGAAGTAGTGACCTCATTCTGTACACATTTTGACCACTGTGAGTGACTCTCACCTTATTGCTGGTTCAGGGCTCAGTTCTGGAGACAATCTCTGTCCAGGAAGTTAGCTGAACTGTGAGCTTACACCCCACAGTTTCATTTTGAACTTGTGCTTGCATGAAGAGCCTTGCAAATTCTTCAAGGCTATCCTTACCCCAACAGAGCACTGAACAAATTAGCCACCATACTTGTCCCAGAATGAACTGCTTGTGGTGCTGAAGACAAACCTTTTACATTAGCCTGACACTGAGGGGCAGTGGCTTCATCTAGTGATTTCAGCTTGATTTGTTTGCTGTCTTTGGTGTTCCAGGGCACAGCATTATATACACTTACTCCATGTCCCTCTCTAAAACTTTAAATTATAATTCTCCCAGATCTGTCCTAAACTACCTGCTTTTAACCTCCTGCTTAAAATCTTCTGGATTCTTGCCAAAGTTGCCTGACAAACTCCTCTGACCCTTGCCCTGACAATTAGGCAAACATCACTCAAAGCTCCCAAGTATCTTCTATCTTCTTTCCCCTCCTTTCTTTCTTAAAGGGCTGAAACTCATGCACAGTAATGGAAGGCACACAATGTTCCCCTACTGGTTGCTTCTCAGGCCACTTTGTTCTGGTGCTTATGAGGCATGCTGCAAGTGACCCAAGGGAGAGGACCTCCTTGAATCCTACAGGACTGAGAGCATGAGAAGGTTCCTCCTTGCCCTTTTGCCATCCGCTGGGGGCAGCACCACAGCCCCTGCCACCAAGAAGTCAAGACATCGGCAAGAGGTCTTTGGGCTTTACAGCACTGACACTGCTGCTTGCTATTTTTACAGTGATATCTCACTGACTTTTGATCATATTACACAATGGATGCTTTCAATGTGGAGGAAAATGGGAGGAAGGAATTTGCAATAGGCTCAGCAGAGGGCAATATTTGAATGACTAATGGCAAGCAGAGGTTAATTTCCCTTAGCTTGCTTGCAGGCTATCGACCCCTAAAGCTGATCATTAATTGCCTGAAATAGCCTATGTGGTGGTCATTACTGCTTAATTATTCAGATGAAATGAATAATATCAATTCTAGGGCTTCACTTTTCATAATTGGAGAACTGTCTTTTTTCCCAGACACATTCCACATCCAATCCTACATTATTTTCATCCCTGCTTTAATAAAAGATGCTTCATGCCTGTTAAGCTTTAATAAAGTTAAAAATATTTCTCATGTATTAGATACCATATAGAAAAGACATAGCCAGTTTACATTCAGTTATTGTCACATGACTAACCATATCACCACAGGAATCAATCATGGCAAGCAATAAATGAATGATAGGACAAGCTGTATCCAAACTGCAGAGCAGATGCAGACTGTGACACAGTCCCACATTTTGCTGCCCTATGTCCCTGTGACATGAGACACAGAGGCATCCTTTGAGCTCAGACTCCTGAGTTTCATTTCCTGGAAAACAGAGATCAGGGGGAAGCTTTATTTTATTAAGTTGCCTAACTCATACAGAGTGACCCTCCAAAACTCTCATTGCTTGCAGTTCCTCAATTTTGGTCCAAATTCTGCTTCAACTTCTGAAAAAATGCTGCAGCAGATACAGAGGCATCTACATCACGTTAGAGCCGACTGCATCCTGCCTACTGCCTTTGGCATTTTGTAACCGAAGCACCATCCCCTAAGTAATCTGGTGACCTGACCTCGCTGATAGACATTGAGTGTTACCAAATAAAATGTGACTGACAGCTCTGAGTTTAGTACAGAAGGTAAGTGTTTGGGATTATTACCTAGCTTTTTGGCATAGTAGCCTACTAATTAGGGTGCTGCTCAGGAAATGGGAGATGAGCTAACTCCATCTCAGCCAGAGGGAGTCCAGACCTAAGAGAATGGTTTAAGCACCAGGCTGTAAGTGAAATCGAGGGGAGAGTCTGTATCCTCACCTCTAGCGCCTGGGCAAAAGTGAAGAAACGCACATGAGATTTACCAATCCGTAAAGAGAGATCCTCATTCTGTAACCTGCGAGAAATGCACTGGCCGGAGATATACGAGATGATCCTTGACTTGCTCATACTGGCAAAGCCCAAGTTAGTTTGGATTTGTCTTGATTAGGAAATTTGATAGAGAGCCTCAAATCTGTGTGATTACCTCAGCTGTGCCACAAACCCAGGAATCAACTTACCCTACTTCCTCCACCTATATTTTACACAGAAGGAAATGTGTGTGTGTGTGTGTGTTTGTGCACGCATATGTACAACTGGTGAGCTTCATTAGATCCCTGCTATGGATATGCCAGGCACCTGCTACCCCAGCTATCCCAGCAGGAAATCTACACAGTCTTTGTGAATCTAGAGCTAGATGTATTCTGTACTTGTCGTTAGCTCTCAGGAAGGGTATTTGACCTCAAAAATATAGAGACACAATGTGTCTTTATAAGGTGCCAAATTCATCCTAGCTTAGCTGAAACTCCATGCAAGAAATGACACATCAGATCTTCCCTACATGGGTACCTATGTAATAGTTCCCTCCTAGGTAAGTTTTACAGGGTGAAACTCTGTTGCCTGCAGAGTGGAAGAGATCACGCTTGTCAGGTAGTGGTTTCTTCTGCCTGAAGATCAGTGAATTTGTCAGACTGTACAGTCAGAAGAAAAGAAGCACCAGAAGCCAACCAAAGCACAACAGTGGAATTTCGGAGGTTAAGTGAGGTTTGGGCCCATGCCTCATACAGTTCATCAAAAGTCCCTTAACAGCTATTAGTTTTAGTAGCCCAACCTGTGCTCAGATTCCTGAAGCTCGTTCTGTCCATGTATAGTGCAAGGTGTGGGGTTTAGGACTCTTATCTTTCAATGTATGAAATTATTTACAACCTGATTGTCTTTTATGTAGTACTATTGTTACTATGTTTACATTCATTCAGAAGCAAAAATATAGGATAATTCTGTATGCACTACACTTGACAGCTCTTGCTGAAGGCAAGTTGGCATACCAGCATACTGGTTTAGGAATGTATGGGAATGGGAAATGCGAAAAATGGACCTACTGGTTAAAAGAATGGGCATCACCTTTTCAGGTACTTCTGCTATGAGCAACATTTTGAGAATGCACCTCTGTTTCTGTTTATCTATCTGTGTGCGTACAAATAATGGCTTGACAAACAGTATTGCTCCGATAAAGCTTATGTCCTAAATAACATGTTCCCAACAGGATGCTGCCATTGGATGTCTTTGGCAAACTGGCCTTATTTGCATAAGAACACTTTCTTTATCAGTCTAGAAAAGCAAAGAGGATGCTGGTGTACCCTGCAGGATTTCGTGTTGCACAAATCTGCTTTTCAATATAGCACTTTCTGTAGACTCTGTTGAACAGAATGGGATTCGAGCATCCCACGTTTTGATACACAGCTAAATGCTGCGTGAAGTTGTAAGGAAAAAGTGAGGAGAAGGAAAGGTATTTGCTAGGGACAGTACAGCTTAAGGAACTCCACATGGGCATGCTTGCACTGGTAAATTAAACAGGGCCAGACTGTAAGCTTGAGTGCTGTTCCCTCAAATGTTCATGCTGTTTATCAGTAGCATGCTCCCTAAACAAGTCTGGCCAAGGCAATCAGCATCCCACTACCTAGTCCCTGGGTGCAATTCAGAGATTAAGATGTGCACAGGACAATCCTAATATGAGCCTGGACATGGCCACACAGTGAGGGGAGGAGAGGCAGTGCAGTTTAGCTGTGTAGATAAGACCATGCTATGCCACTTGGCTTCCAAGCTAGAATCAGTCCCTTCTCCATTTTACATAAAGTATAGACATAGCCTATGGGCCTAAATATTGTGAAATTTGCATTCTCATCCCCTGAAGAAATTTGTGTGAGAGCTGAATCATCATAGGGTTTGCACAGAATAGGACTCCTGAGTACCCTCTGAGGAACCTAAGGGTGCCCACTGCTGCTGGGTGAGGAGAGCCAGGTAAGGATAGCTACAGCAGGCCTCAGCTTCTTTGGAGAAGCTCTAGCAGCTGCTGCTGAGCTCTTTGGGTTGCCTCTGCTTGGAAGGTAATGGGGCACTTGTTCTAGCTGGTTCCTGGCTATGGAGGATTAAGTACCCTTTAAGGCAGTGTTCAGGAGAGGCCTGTGCAGAAGCCAGACCAGAGCACAGCTAACAGGTTTTGTTACAATTTGTGGAGAAGAGTACAAAGAGCTTGGCAACTTCAGGCTAGCACATACAGACCCAGCTATGGGCATAGTCCTCAGCTGCTACTGGAGCAACTATCCCTGCAACATCAGAGGATTCTACTCAGACAGAGCTTCAGCAGGAGGATGCAGCTCTGCACATCTCAGGCTGCAGGGAGGGCTTGGGGCCTCACACTGAGGCTGGGACTGGTGGTCTCTTTGCCTGCAGGAGATGTACAATGGTTGAGAAACTGAACCACCGAGTCAACAAACTGTGGGAGGAGGTCATTAGGCTGTGCAACATCAGAAACGATGAAAAAAAGATTGACCAGACCTTCTCTGAGACTCTGTGCCTTCAGGAGCTCAAACTTCCACTGTAGCAGAGGGGCAGGCAGAGTCAGTGCCTATTAAGTCAGAAAGTAGAAACTTCCATGATAGTGAAGGCTGGAAGCTGGTGACTTCTAGCACTTCTTCCATCTGAAGACTTAGAACTTTGGAAGAGGTTCACTGTCCTTGTAGCTGTAGAGGAGCTGAAAATATTTTGAAGAGGAGCATCAGGCCAGCTGAGCCTTAGCCGAAGCACCAAGAGAAAGAGGCAAGCATTTGCAGTGGGACACTCACTGCTGCAGGGGATTGAGGCCCTCATTTGCTGACTTGATCTGACATCTAGGGAGGTTTGCTGCTTCCCAGGGGCTCACATTCAAGATGTTGTGGAAAGACTGCTGGGCTTGTCCAGCCCTTGGACTGTCACCACCTGCTGCTCTTCCATGTGGGCACCAATGATACTGCCAGGAAAGTAATGAGTATGACTACCTGGCTATGGAGATAAGGACAAGCACATGTGGGTCCGGGTGGTGGTCTCCTCAAGCCTAATGGGGAAGGGGAAGGGCCTAGAAACACCAAATGGATACTACAGATCAACAGTTGGTTGCACAGCTGGTGTCAACAGCAGAGTTTTGATTTCTATAACCATGGGACCCTCTTTAAGAACTGAAAACTGCTTAGTAAAGATGGGATCCACCTCAGAAAACAGGGTAAAAAATATCTTTTCCAAAAGGCTAGCCAACTTGGTAAGAAGGTCTTTGAATTAGGAATGACAGAATGTGGGAGAAAATGACCAATAGTCAAGTAAGGAAATGGTGGACAAGGCTGGTAACCAAAGGTCAGGGGTGATGTAAACACCAGGGACCTCTTAATCAACAAAATAGAACTGAAGTGGAATTGCCCCAAGCATATGCAGGTAAATAAGGAAGTGCCTATGGAACTGCATTATAGGAAGAGGTCTCATGCTCTTTCTAGGAAATCAAGACACTGTGGTTCCTCTGAAGTGCCTGTACAATAATGCATGCAGCATGGTGAGCAAATGGGAGGATTTTGAATTCTGCAGGCAGTTAAAGGGCTATGATCTCATTCAGATAACAGAGGTGTGGCAGTTCACATGACTAGAGTGCTGTGATGGATGGATACGGGCTCTTTAGGAGGGACAGGCCAAGCAGATGAGGGAAAGGAGTCACCTGTTAGTGGGAAAGCAGTCAGAATGCATGAAGCTTTGACTGGGGAAAGGTAAGCAGTCAGTCAAGAGTCTGGTTTTCATGAGGGACTTCAACCACCCTGGTATCTGCTGGAAAGACAACACAGCTAGGCACAAACAGTCCAGGAGGCTCATGCAGAGCACTGATAATAACTTTTTGACATACATGGTGGAGGAATCAACAAGGAGAGATGTGCTGCTAGACCTTATACTGACAAAAAGGGAAGGGCTAGCTGCGGACGTGAAGGCTGGGGGTGGCGTTGGCTGCAGTATCCATCAGATGGTGGAGTTCAGGATCCTGTGTGGAGGAAGTAGGATCGCAATCCTGGACTTCAGAAGAGCAAACTTTGGCCTCTTCAGAGACCTACTGGAAGCAATCCCATGGTTTAAGGCCATAGAGGGAAAGAGAATTGAAGAAAGCTGGTTATTTTAGAGCATCACTTTCTCCAAGCTCAGGAGCAGTAGTGCATCCCTGTGAGTAAGAAGTCCAGCAAAGGAGGCAGGAGACCTGCTTGGATAAGCAAGGAGCTCCTGGCAAAACTCAAACAGAAGAAGAAAGTATACAGAATGTGAAAGAGGGGACAGCCATTTGGGAGGAATATAGGAAAATTGTCAGAGTATGTAGGGATGTTACAAGAAAGGCTAAGGCCCGTTTGTAATTAAGTCTGGCAAGGAATGTCAAGGACAACAAGGGATTCTTCAAATACATCAGTAGCAAAGGGAAGACTAGGGAAAATGTGGGCCCACTGTTGAATGAGACGTGTGCCCTAGTGACAAAGGCTACAGAGAAGGCCGAATTACTGAATGCCTTCTTTGCTTCAGCCTTTACTGCTAAGGCCAGCCCTCAGGAATCCCAGAGCCTAGAGACAAGAGGGAAAGTCTGGAGAAAGGAAGACTTTCGCTTGGCCGAGGAGGATCAGGTTAGAGATCGTTTGGGCAAACCTGACAACCACAGATCCATGGACCCTCATGGGCTGCACCCACGGGTACTGAGCGAGTTGGTGGATGTTGTTGCTAGGCCGCTCTACATCATCTTTGAAAGGTCATGGAGAACAGGAGAGGTGCCTGAGGACTGGAAGAAAGCCAATGTTGCTCCAGTCTTCACAAAGGGCAAGAAGGAGGAGCCAAGCAACTACAGGCCAGTCAACCTCACCTTCATCCCTAGAAAGGTGATGGAACATCTCATCCTGAATGTCATCTGCAGACATATGGAGGAAAAGAAGGTGATCAGGAGTAGTTAGCATGGATTCACCAAGGGGAAACCACACTTAACCAATCTGATGTCTTTCTGTGATGGGATGTGTTCATCCCATCACTCCTCTCCAGCTCCTACCTCCAGCTGAGTAGGGGAGGGGAGAGCAGTGGAGGTTGTGTACCTTGACTTCAGCATGGCTTTTGACACTATCTCCCATAACATCCTCCTAGGTAAGCTCAGGGAGTGTGGGTTAGACGAGTGGACAGTGAGGTGGATTGATAACTAGCTGACTCAATAACTTCTGCACTATTAGAAAGATCAAATCTTGAACGCCATCCTTGTTTTCTTTTTAGTCTATTATTATTTTCATTCTAATTATTCTCCAGTGACAGAAACAGGCTCTGTGGTTCAGAATTCATTGGTAAAATGAAGAAGCTATGCAGAAACAGGGGGAAATGGAGGAACTGAGAGGAGGGAGAAGAGGAATGCCCTGCATCTCCTCGCTACATCCCTGTGACAGCTCTCCCGCATATGTTCATCACAAACATCCTGAGGTTGTAGCGTATTATTGTTGCTATATTACTGCCCTACTTGTCAGTTCAATGGCATAAGTGAGCTCCCTGATGGGAGAGGATCAGAATGCAAAAAGCTTTCTGTGGAGGTTATTTCATGAATGGAGAGCAGCAAAAAGTAAGGCACTGGAATAGGAGTAGGAAACAGAGAATGAAATGATGCCACAATCTTTATCAGGGTAATGGAATATGAAAGGAAGGTCAGAAGAATACTTGATGGGGCAGAGCCACACAGGGCCTCAATTATGAAGGGAGGGAGACAGGCACTGAGTCCAGTGTGATGGAGATCCTTCCTTTTAACTGATCCAAGAAGGGGGGTGAGCAATAGGAAAATTTCTTTTAGTCAAAATGCGTAAGGTCCTTCCTTCTTAAGAAATACTGCTTTGGGGAAATCCCATGGAGTAGAGGATTCTTAGGTTTTGTTTCTCACATTCTTCCCTTACATTTGCAATAATTTCCATCCTTGTTTGCACACTAAAGTTTCTTACAAGTCATCTCTGTGCTGCTCCAAACACAGAGTTACAATCATGAATTTGGAGGAGGGGAGGTAGCACCATATCTTGGCTGCTATTTGTAGGTGGCTTCTTATCCAATAAGCCAAACTGCTGTTTCTAATGCCATGCATGCCACGTCACAGATGGAGGGGTGACACGTCAGGTGAGCATATCACCCATGCTTAAAGAAACCTTGATCAGTGGCACGCTCCCCTACAAAAGCCTAGCATCTCCTGTGTCCTAGGACCTCTCATTTCAGACACCTCTCCTAATTTCATGTTGTCTCTTGCATCAAGGGAGAAGAGATTTGAAAGAATAAAGGAAATAATAGAAAACTTTTAGGCTTCTCCTTTCTCCATTGAATTAATCAGTTCTGGCAGATTTGTGGCTTCCTATGACCCTGAAGTTTTAGTTTCTGTTAGCACATCAAGCACTGATTTCCTCTTTTTTTCTCCTGCAGCAGCCATTATAGTGATCTTTCTCAAATCTGACAGGGACAGGGCTTATTTCCAGTAAAAGGGCATCATATTTAGCTGTGTAGGGTAAGTGAGGTTAGGAGAATAGGTACATGGCAATAATTAGAACTCAGAGGGCAGCAGACTTTCAATATATTTGTATAGTTAAATGTAACAAGTTCAGACACTATCATTTATTTTTTCATTTTCTGCAAAAAAAAACCTCTCATTTTTTTTCTCTTTGTGAGTGCTTTCCTATTTCACTCAGCCTCTGTGTTTTAAATGTTGTTAGACTGTGTACACGAAGATATACCTTCCGCCTTGGGGAAGATCCGAGGTAAACAGAGAAGCGACGTACAAATGGTGAGGGGGAGAGAGTGATCTAATCAACTGGCCGCAAGCTTTGTACATTGTGACAGGAAAAGCATACAGAGCAAAGGAAAGCAGGCTTTAGTCTGCTGAAAGATGCGCACTGCTCTGCCCAATCTTTTGTTTGTCCTTGTCTTTTCACTCTCTTCTCCCTTATGCTCTTCTTTGTGATTCTCGCGCTGAGATGGTTTAGACCTGGGGGAGGCATGGCAAGGGCTCCCATGCACATATTGGCTGGTTTGCTTGTTTTCTGATTTAGTTTACTGGCTGTCTCTGTCTCTCCTCCTGGCCTTCAGCCCCGGACAGTAACTAGGCTTCTCCTTGCTAAATTTGGCTCCATTCCTTTTCTACTGTCTGGTGAACACCTAACACCTGCTAATGGTCTTTGGCTTTTTGTCATTTCCATATGCTTTCCATATTGCATGCTAGGATGGAAGAGAGGCTTTTCTCCATCCCTCCTCTCACCAGCCCCAAGCTCCTTTTCAGGTGCAGAATCTGAACTCAGCAATACCAAGGCATTTCCTCTATCCTGTACTCGTGCTTCACTGTATTGTTCATCTTTGGGTGAGGTGAGTGAAGAGAGCTAAAAATAGCTCCCTGGATTGAAATATTTTATTTTGAAACTTTGGATTCCAAACAGGTCTCTATTTTTAAAATTCCCATCTTTAAAACATTAGATGCTTGAAATTTAAAAAGAAAAAGATGAATGCCTTTTTTTCCAGGGCAAATTAAATATTACCTTTATTTATTTATTTTAACGCCCATTTGGTCAAGCTGGAAAATCACCTGGAGGTGTATGAATATACCTCAGGGCTTCTTGTCTCTTTCCCTTCCTCCAAGTGAGCCATAAATACCAAAATAAAACCGAACACTCCTGGCGGCACAGTGTAATCATGGCACAGTGTAATCACGCAGTGATCTAAGAGCGCAGCTGGTGTCACTGAGCCTGCCCGGCCGCGCAGCCGGCTCCTCCTCGCTGCCTGCCTGCGTTGCGCTGAAGGATATCCCTCTGCGGGCAGCTGCAGGAGGGGCAGCCGCGGCGCAGCAGCCTGACCCTGCAGCGTTGCAAGTAGGAGCTTTTACACTGTCAGCACTAGAACTGGGACGGAAATGGGTGAATTTTCTCTAAGGTGCCCTCAAGTGTGGCTGAAAGCAGAGTCTGGCCTCTGAGCTTCCCCATAGCACCGCCAGACCTTGGACTTTGTTTCAGCCTTTAGAAATGCCCTGTCACAGAGAAGCTTTGATTTATAGATGCTCTGAGTCACCCAGCTGCCACAATACCCACAAAGCACGCTGTGGTCCCACAGGGAGAATTGCAAAGGGCTCCCACTGGCATCACAACACGCTGGGCTTCGCGTGGCAATGTTGCAGTGGGGCCCAGCTGAGAAGCTCTTCCCCTTGACCTTGCAGGATGATGTGATGAGACTCCAAAAGGAAGGAGAACCACATGCACACCTGGCACAGAGCCACAGTGGATGCTTCAGACATACAGACTCCAAGGCGATAAAAACCCTGGGACAAAACTCTAGCAGAATAATGAATGATACAGTAGGAGAGTTCAGAGATCTGACATGAATGTAAGAAACTTCCTCTATCCATCAATATCCTGTGCTTGAGAGGGTTAGCCAGTGGAAAGACAGGCACATGGCAAGGCCTATCTTCTCTTTTTCCATCCTCCTTTCTCATAGTGTGTCCTGGGAAGAGTTATCAGCCCACAGCTATCCATTTCACACCTCTCCGAGATAGCTAGGACAAGGGTCCTGGAGTGACGAGTTGCATTCCTGGCTTGCACCCAAACCGCCTGAGTGCACTCGGACAAGTCATCAAATTCTCCAGCGCTCATCCCCAACACCCCCCAATTAACAAAGCTCATATTTTCTCTCTCCAGCACTTTTCCGTCTCTGCAGCAATTGTAGGCTCTTCAGTCTGGATTCATCCTACTTGATGCATGTAACTGAAGTGCCAGGTAAATGGCTTGTTCCCACCATTGTCTCTATTTATAGAACCTGGAAGGACAGAGATAGACAGTTCCAAAGGGCAATTCAGATACGAGGTTGGATGTTCTGGTATAGCATGAGTCTGAGCTGCAAGTGCCTTTCTTTGAGTACACAGTATCTGGCATAAGGTGCTCAGTCATAGCTGGGACCTAGATGGTACAACAAGTAAAAAAAGTACATTAGCAAGGTGACTTCAGTGCTGGACTTCAATTAAATGTGTGAAATGTGACAGAGACTTCATATCCATCTGTTAAGAAAACTTTGGCTGCTATCTATAAAGTTCTTCCCAAACGTATTTTAATTGCTTAGCCTTAGAATCAATTGCATGTTCTCTGAATTCTCAGAGAGAACTGTAGCTACCACTGCACAGAGTTTCTTCTGATACCACATTGCACCAAAAGTACCATTACCATTTTTAGTGGCAGATAATAAAAGATAAAGATTTTTAAAGCAACTTCTGAATTTTCTGCTCAGAAATATCTAACTTCATTAATACAGACCTATGTGAGCTTGAAAGGCTATTTTTGCTGACCCAGCTCAAAAAAAAAAAAAAAAAAAAAAAAAACCAAAACAAAAAAAAACCCCCCAAGATTTAAGCAGAAAGAAGGTTGCATCAGTGGGATTAAAACTAAGGGCAGACTAGTACGTAAGGCCAATAGTGAGCTGACACGGTTTGGCAGGATGGAGCCCTGCTGTCAGTCTCACTGAGGTGAGCTGATGTCTTTGCAGGACTGTGAGGAGGATGTGTGTGCTCTTGCAGCTCATCCTCTTCCTTCCACTCCATTAGTCCTATTCCTCCCACGTCAGACTTGATAGAGGAAGGGCTTTGCTGCACTGCTGAAGGTATAGGAAACTAAACTGTGTTTTTCTAGGTAGCTTAGGAGAGAGGGTTATCGATCCTAGCCAAAAACCCACCCTGCAATTTTTCACACCATTGGAGGACTAGAAGGAAGATGGAGCCTTGCCTAGCCACTTCCTCTATCAAAGAGCAGTCAGGCCCCTGGGAGGGTAAGGGGTAAAATTTTCCCTGTTTGCACTCTCAAACCAGCATGGCAAGAGTAAAACTTGAGATAGACTCCACCAGACAACAGACGCACTAGGATGCACCTCCAGAGCCTGGGCAGGAGAGGGGACAGCAGTGATGGTTATTTCATAGGAGTAAATCAGTTTGGTCACTGCTTTTACCTGTCAGGCGCTTGACAACAAGACTAGATTGCAGGAAATCTTATTCCATATCCAGCACTGACTTTGTTATGTAAATTTGTGTGAGCTGCTTGATTTCCTTTTCCAAGGCTTCTCCCTCAGTAATTTGCAGTTAATATTTATATATGCTTAATTAACACACAGTTTATACATATAAACTTTATTACAGTGCTGCAGATTAGTTAATCAATACATGGCCAGACTCTTCCTTGACTGCAGATTTTTATGTGTGCAAATGGGATCTCAACTCACCTGCTGCAAAGTGCTCATGCAAAGTGAGAATTAAATTGAACTTTATAAATAAATCCTTCAATGGTACAAGAGTGTATAATTTTGAGTATGTTATTTCAGATGAGCAGTACAGAAAAATAACACCTCATGGCAGAATGCATGGCAAGGACACAGGTGGGTAAGTTAGGGACTTACGTCCCTAAGTATGTCTCTACTGATCATATTGTTTGCATGTCTGCATTCATCCAATCAACTTGTCATCTAAAGATGTACTTAAAGCAAATTCAGTGCTTGGTAAAAATCCATCCATAGCTCACCTCCAGTCTGATTCTCAATAGGAAACAATAAACGGTGCCTACATTTAATAACCATCTTTTATGAACGGTGCCTATTTGAAGTGATGGGCTTGTAGAGCCACCTTTTACCGCCAGGGGTCATAAGCAAAACATTGCAGCTCAGCCACTGATCTCCTCACTCACCATCCTGAAGAGAGAGCAGTGGAAGAATCAGCAAAAATATCGCTTCATTCACAGTAAGGAAAATGAAGACTATATTATACAAAATCTGAAGCAATTTAGAGGTTAGGTGGCAAGGTTACTGATGCAACCATCAGTTTTTGAGTGTGGGTGCTGGCAGACCAGCAGCAAGATAATGCAGTACTCGAGGCCTGCCCAGGGCTGAGGAGAGGGGCAGGATCACCTCCCTCAACCTGCTGGCAACAGTCTTCCTAATGCACCCCAGGAGACCATTGGCCTTCTTGGCCACAAGGGCACATTGCTGGCTCATGGTCAGCTTGTCATCCACCAGCACTCCCAGGTCCTTCTCTGCAGAGCTGCTCCCCAGAAGGTCAGCCCCCAGCTTGTACTGGTGCCTAGGGTTATTCCTCCTCAGGTGCAGGACTCTGCACTGGCCCTTGTTGAACCTCAGGAGGTTCCTGTCTGCCCAGCTCTCCAGCCTGTCCAGGTCTCTCTGAATGGCAGCACAACCCTCTGGTGTATCAGCCACTCCTCCCAGCTTGGGATCATCAGCAAACTTGCTGAGGAGGCACTCCATCCTCTCATCCAGGTCCTTGATGAAGAAGTTGAACAGGATGGGACCCAGTACTGAGCCCTGGGGGATGCCACTAGCCACAGGCCTCCAACTGGACTCCACGCCACTGATGATGACCCTCTGAACTCTTCTGGAGCATCTGCCCTATGAAGAATGGTTGTGAGAGCTGGGCCTCTTCAGCCTGGGGAAGAGAAGACTGAGGGGGGATCTTATCAACGTGTATGAATACCTGAAGGGAGGATGTCAGGGGGACAGGGACCAAACTCTTTTCAGTTGTCCCATGTGACAGGACAAGAGGCAATGGGCAGAAATTGAAGCACAGGAAGTTCCACCTGACCGTGAGGAGGAATTTCTTCCCTGTGAGAGTGACAGAGCACTGGCACAGGTTGCCCAGAGAGGTTGTGGAGCCTCCTTCTCTGGAGATCTTCAAGGCCTGCCTGGATGCAACCCCGTCTAACATGCTCTAGGTGACCCTGCTGAGCAGGGAGGTTGGACTAGATGATCTCCAGAGGTCCCTTCCAACCTTACTGATTCTATGGTTCTATGATTCTAAGAAGATATGCTGCTCATCCTCTGCTGAGTATAACACAGACATTTGTGTATTGACACTTGTTGCCCTTTTAAGTTTACTTGTTCGTGAACTCTTCCACAGAAAAAGTTTTTGTGTTTTTCAAGAATATACATGCAGAATTTAAAAACCATGTAGAAACCTGTACGAATATTCAAAAAAAAAAAAAAAAAAAAAAAAAAAAGAAAGAAAAGAAAAGAAAAAAAAAAGGCACTTGCAACTTTCCTGAAAATGTTTTTACTATTTGCAAACACATTTATGGAATGCTAGAAAAGTGTCTGAGTATAATCAGCAATGCCCTCAGAGAGAGGGAATTTTCCTAGCCATAAGGCCTGGATCAGCTCAGGGACAGGAAGCAAGACCACGTGATTTCGCTGACCAGACATAAGACATAAAAACTGGAAGGGCTGAAGAAAGCTTAGCATGAAAACCAGCTTAAGTATACCCATAATATAAACCTTTAAACAGTTATTTGAGTCACAGGCTGTAAACTATGTGCAGACAATTTGCAAAAGAAAATATGTTTTCTTTGTCAGACAAATTATTCACAATGAATAACTTGATCCTCTCTCCCTGTGCATTCGTGAACATTTGTCTATGAAGTATATTGGAAAAGGGAGAACTGAAGATGGCAAAACAAAATTGTCATTTTTAAAAATCAAAAAATATCAAACCAAGCAATTCTGCTGTAACAAAAGTTTTGCAATTCTCATGTAAAGCACCATCTTGTCCTGGCCAGAGCTCTGTGCATTGACACTTACCAGGATTAGTTGTCTTCCTATGAGGAATAGATACAAGGAGACATAAATGGCATCAGACATAGAAAAAATGACACTAATGAGGCAGAATTTCCCAATTCCCTCTGCAGTCTTACAACTCTATAATCCATAATTTTAATATATAAAAGAGTAGTTATGAAAAAAGCAGGTGCTCTGAGAAAGTCCCACAGTCAGTCTTTCCTGAGAGATAAAGTTCTCGATGAAAATGAAGTTTATTTTTCAAAAATGGTAAAATGCATTTCTGAGCAGTGGCTAAAAATACGCTTCATCTTACAGTGAGTTATTACTTACCACTCTGAAAGAGAAGTTTATTACAGAAATCCTGACAGCTCATTAACTACCTCACTAAAGAATGGTTGTGCTGTAATAAAATTACCATCACTCCATCTCTACAGCAAAAGAAAAGATAAAATGTACCAGAAGTTTACATATTGCATTCAGTCAACAGTTGCAGAAATGGAGACCCTCAACTCCCAAGTTAGTGTCATGGTCATGTTGCCATGAACCCTGGGAAATGAATGTCTTCTGTAGAGAAAGACCACCAGGGCTCCTCCATTTCTGCCCTATCGTTGTGGGAAGATGCCAAGGAGCAATTGTTGCAAGCAGCTTGTTTAACATTTGTACTGCTTGGCCACCTTCTTCAGCATTTCTTGAACACCTCCATCAACTAGGATTTCTTCTTGCCTCAGCATGACAGGGAGCTCCTGGGGTAGGGAACAGTTTCTGAGACATTTCTGCTATTTCTAGCAGCTTCCCACGGAAAAGTGCTGGTCCACCTTCTGTCACTCTGAAGTAACATTAACCTTCTCTGACAGAGATTTGTTTAACCTGTTTTTAAAAAAATCTATCGTGAAAGAAGTTCAACAGCATGTGTAGGTTTGAGGACTTAACTACATTTTCACTGATGTAAATCAAGCCAATTATCTTTTGTCTTGTTCTTAGCAGACAGAGAGAAAGTTTGATCTCCTCTATTTTTATTATAATCTTTAATAAGCCAAGGGACTGGTATGTGTTCCTGACCTACCCTCACCCTTATTTCCCAGTCTTCCCTAGCCTAAGCAGAGTGAAATCCCTGAATTTACTCATAAGTAGTATTTTTTAACTCTCCTATCATATTTATTTTTCTCCTCTGGTCTCTCCACATGTTGTCATATCTTTTTTTAAAGTGTGGTTGTCAGACCTGGATAGAATAATGCTCTAGCTGAGGCCTCATTATTATGGATCAGAGCATATTAAATATTTTTCCTGTAGCACCACCACACACACATTTTTATTTTGTGAAACACTACAACTATGAAATCCTTTTACACTGTGCTCGTGACATACTGTTAGTTCTCCATGGTGTGTTTGTGCAATTAAGTCTTATGACTAAAGGAAGCATTTTGCCTTTCTTTTTACTGAATTTCGTCTTGTAGACCTTCGATCACTTCTCCAGCCTGATCATTCTAAATCTTATCCCTGTCCTCCAAAGTACTTGCATGCCTTCCAAGCTTGGTGTCAGCTATGAATGGCAGAACAGCATTTTCTGTTCCATTGCTTAACATAACCAAACCTCAGGCAAATCCCTGCTGACCATTACTTGAAATGCGTCTCAGTTTGACAAAAGTGCTTATCTCTCCAGGCCTGTTTTCCCCTCAGTTTGTGGTGTAGGTAGCTTGCGATGATGTCGGGTAGAGAATGAGTAGGATTCAAATGCAGACGTCCAAATTAACACCTGCTTTTTAAGCGTCTACTTGTGAGCTAAGTGTCTAAGCTGCCATTGTAGTCAGTGGAGCCCAGAGAGCTGTTCTGCTCATCCTTAGGCAGACTCTGCTTGGTCAGAAGAATTTATCCCCAGACTCCCTTGGCTGTCCTGGCTAATGGCTCTGTTCGGGTGTCCACAGCTAAGCGTACAGTGATACCCTTAGGGGAGCTGTATGGGGCTGGCAGATCTGACACGGGGGCCTATGACAGGTCCATCCCCCTTTGGAGTGGTAGCTGGAGGTCAGCCAGGATGTCCTAAGGCAGCTCAAAGACTACTAGGTGCCTTTATGTGAGCAACTGCATTGAGGCCTAGACTTCTCCACTACGCAGGAAGCTTAGACATCTGGGTTACATGTAGACACCTGCATGGTAAACAACAGAAATTTATATGCGTGTATCTGAAGCTGAATCTCATCCTACCTATCTCCAGTTTTGCTTAGGGGAATGCCATGCAGAGCAGAGTGAAAAGCCATACGAAGGTAAAAGCAAATCACTTCTGTTGTTACTCTTTAGGCCAACTGTTTAGTCAAAGACTGAAATTAGATTGATTTGACAAGATTCTTCTTCATGATAACTCCATAATGACTGTTTTTCAATCACTGTTTGTAGGTGTGTCCCTCCCCCTCGTATGAAAGTATGTACCATATTTGCCCTTCTGTAGTTTACTGAGCTCTCCCATAAGCTCTTGAATACAGTTGTTAGTGTTTCCAAGATTGCTTCAATTTGCTATTTGAGTATTCCAGTGCATGTTTTCGGGGTGTTATCAATCTGAATACATTTATTTTATTTAAATATTTCTTAACATCTTCTTTTGCAAGTTAATCCTGCTTTTCTACTCCCTTATAAAAATTAATTATGTTAAATAGCTAGTCCCGATTAACATTTTTTAGTGATGACTGAAACTGTTGAATACTTTGGTCATTGTTGCCCTTCTCCCTAGCAAATTGCTGGACCTGTGCTTTTCTTTCTCTTCCTCTTACTTTCCATGCATTCCTCATTTTCTTCCGTGTCCCTTTCTCTTAGTAACAGATTTTACATCTTGGCCATTCCATAACTAATATTTCATACTATGGATGTGAGAACAAGTGGAGCAATTTTGTTCTTCCTTCTTGAGGACCAGATATTGGAGTCAGTTAGTGTTAATATTATCTAATAATAGTAAGAAAACCAATAGTGTTGATTTTCATCTTTTGTGTGCCAGTGCTATATTGTTGCTTGATTAACTCAGCAAATGTATATGAAATGACAGAGGAATTTTTTTTATAGAATGCTGTGCAGTAGTCTTTATGTGGCAACGGACTTGCATGAGACAAAATTGAACAATATAGGTTATACCCCTGGATTAATCACATCAAGTCTTGCATCTTTGCTTCCATCATCTACTTTCAGGTTATTAAGGTCATGTTATTGCCATGTTTTCCCTTATAGTCAATCGAAATAGCAATCTAGACACTAACAGTAGCTGTTAAACAGGGCCATGTTTGAAAAATGACTATTTTTTTGTTGGTAATTCTAGTCAATTCCAAATGTTTAAATTCAAATTAGCAAGAATTTCTGGACTCCTTGCAAGTGCCTAGAAGCAAAGGCCGAAAATATTTGCTAAAAACAACTAGCACAGCATTCAACATGGTTGTGATTAAAGCTTAAAATGGTCTTGGACGCAATCTTTTGAACTTCAAATTCTGGCTCACATGATAGATTAATGCAGGAAAGGTTTACACTTCATTATGTTGTAAGGTGATGGATAAGCTGGCAACTCCATTTGATCAGTGAAGTGTAGGAACAGGTCAGATGAAGAAGCAGACTGAGCAGACTGAGAAATGAGGATATAAAGTTAATTGTGGCCAAGATTATTTTTCTTCATAGGACTAAGTGGGAGACGGATTTGAAATTGTTTGGAAGGTGTTTCTAATTTCAGAGGACAATGACAGTATTTAGTGCTGCACGTGACTTTAGGCACATAAATTTAATCTATAGATTTCAAAACACTTCACAAATATGGAAGCTGTTAATCTTCTCACTCTGCTTTGGAAAGGGAGGCACTGACAACTCTAGCAAACTGGTGCTTTGCCTCAACTTTTGCCACAAGTCCACAGTAGGGTCAGTGCAGAGTCCTGCTATCCCAGGTTAATCCATCCACAGACCTCAGACACGCAGCACCTACTGTCCTTGTAATATCTTTGGAGAAAACTGTAAATAGAGTCTGTTTTCCCTAAAGAACTATTTTGAATCCCAGCTGTAGGGAGAGTCACATCAACTTGTCTCAGTGGAATATTATTTAATTGGCAACTTCCTCTGATAGTACGATTCTGAGCGTGTAGTATCCCTGCAAAGCAAAAGAAGATTCGAGTGAAGTCTGGCTGCTGCCAAATGGAAAGACACAGAAGAGTCTTTGATCACATCTTAGTGCTGTGTCAGGATGAGACCCTGGTAAGTAGCATCTCTGTCTTCACTTTTCATGGTTTTCACGGGTAGGAAGCCTGGGTGCAGAGGCCTGATGGAAGCTGTGGTACATTCCAGGCTGATCGTGCGTTCTCGGTGGCTGGTGAGTCAGGACCTTGGAGTGTACAATGACATACGCTTACCACGCAGTTGTCTTTGTGCATCCGCTGTGCGAAATGCAGATGCATTTGCACAAAAGCACAGTGGAAAAAAAAAGAATAAAATAATTCCTCACAGACATATGCAAATTGGATAACTTCTGTGCTTTTTGGCTCAGCCTTTTTCTTACTTTCAAAGGTTGGAAAGAGTCCTCACATTTCATTGATATTTGTCATGCTCTGCTCCATAAGTGCATGTGAGATGTCTGGTCATCTTGAACATCCATTCCTCCGTAACCTGTAATCCTCTAAATTCCTTAGGAAGAACCCTGGTCTATTGAAATCAAAGGCAAAAAAATCCTGTAGACTGTAGGCCAATATTTCTTTCCTGTGTCTTTGCCATCATCAAGCAGAAGGTATTTGGTTTTAGATACTGAATATCTCATCATTCTGAACAGGCTGCCAAAAGCTGTAGAAAAAAGAACATTTTTTCAATCATTTTAGTTCTTTGGGAAATCTGGAGTTGTACATCGACCTTTCAGTTTTCTCCCTATGTATGCTGTCAGTTTGCCCCCTTTGAGAGTGTCCGTTTATATACATGTTACAGTCATATTATAAAACAACCATTTCACAGAATAACTGGTTTCGCAATGTGGTTACAACATATTAAAAATATCACTTGCAGTATTTACAAATGCTGATAGGGGCATTCCTAGAGCAGATGGGCATCTTTTCAACTAGTGTTTACCAACTTTGGATACTTCATTGGAGAAGAGATTTATGTAAATGGAGTGTAGCTGTGTGCTGATGTTAAGTGGGATGATGATTTTTTTTGAATAATATAAGGAGATGTTGTCCTAATCATGACAATGAATGAGCATGTCTCCCGGCATCTAGTGACAATGCAAAAATCAGATAATATCCATCACATCAGAAGTAGCTGGAACTCATGTGAGGCATAGATTCTGCCTGTTATTTAGGCAGAATGGTAAAGAAGAAAATAGTAATTTTGGCTGAATTGTGCCTGGTACCATCACATGCTTTGGAAACCTGAAAATCTAAGGTTTGGGTCAGCACTCATTTTCTGCAGTCATTTTCACTCGTGCTCTGAATGGGAAGATAAATAAATGCATAAGTAATGGCATCTTCTCATATAAAGCCAACTTTTCCTCTTGACACTTTGGGTTCTGTGCATTTAAACAAAAGAAAGTGCAAAAAATTATTCAGAGTATTACTATATATAAGAAGCCCAAGTTTTGAAAACTCATTGATTATAACAACAGGAATAACAAGTTCTTCTTTGGTACTTTTGACCCAGAGCAGTACTGGTATTGTTATTACAATTACTATTATCATTAATCAAATGGAACACGTGTGTCTGCACAGTGCAGAAGAACCCAATCAATGCATGTGTACGAAACAGAAATGCCCATAAATATTCATCTGAAATATTATTTCAATAGAACAGCTCATATCAACAAAATTGAAGTGATTTTTATAGGGGTGAGGGGAAATTATTTTCTACTGGTTTGTTCATTCAGTATGTATTTCTCTGCAGAAAAGGACAACGACCATGAAGCTACCATTAATCTTCAAAAATGATTGATTATTTAATTGTAGTAGCTTTTTATGTAGCTAAATAATTGCCGGTTGATACAGAATTGTACTCAAGATTTACAGAGTAAACACCCATCACATTTTAGACATCACACAATAGCCCAAGTTATAATTATCAGTTCATCATTAATATTGTTAAACATATCACGTAGACACTGGAAATAAATCCCAAAATACCAAAACCTCAAGCAGCATTCTAATTGAAATAAAACAGCCTTCATATTCAAGTTATTGAGTAACTTAAAATTAGAATATTTAGCAGCATTGTTGTTCAGCATTTAAACTAGAAGTATGGTCTAATGTTTTAGCCTAAATTGCTATGATGCTATGAAGAAATACTGTCAAGGTAATAAAATACAGGAAGCAACAGAGAAATAAACTCCAGCAGTGTTATTACTAGACTATGTTATTAATTTTGGATTAGGTGTGAGTGATGGGTTTAACATTTGCACTAGAGATCAGTGTGGAAGAGTTCCTTGCAATTCTTCTTTATCAAAAAATGGCCTCCTTTATGACCTCTCTAAAGAGCGATATGTGAACAATTTATAGCTAAATTATATGATGCTGCTAAAGCTATTGGCAAATAACTAAGGTTGTTGGCAATGATAAGTTGCAGCATTCAGTAGAGAAATCTTCAATGTCCAGATTTTACCACCATTAAAAAAAAATGGTGGAAAAAACTTGATAGAAATGGGAAATCTATTTGAGAGTAGAGCAAGTGATTGTGTTGTTCAGCCAAAATCTTGTGCAGAATGCAGTTGGTAACCATCTGCCTTTGTACGATTTGTCTGTGGCTCTGGCTGTGCCTGACCTACATGTGACACTTATGAGCAGATGTGTATCAGGATACAACAGATGAGAGAACTTAAGTTGCTGCCAAAAGGACTCCACACATATTGGGAAGGAGGAACACCAATAAATCAGGATCAGATGGGATTCATTGCATGGCTTTTTCAGAATCGAGAAATAGCTGAATTGTTTTATCTATTAAATGAATCAATAAAAGATGTAAAAGTAATATATCTTCCTGATGTGTTTGTCTGAAACAACAACATAATGTTTGTGTCCACATAAGACCTTTTATTTCCAGTGCATTACAGAGTGAAACACAAGTTTGATGCCTGGAAATTAAGATCCACCAAAACGACATTAATTCCATCCTATTACCTCCCACTTACCTTCTATTTATACTTCATTTAACTTGTATGAATGAGTGACTGAGGCATAATATCAGCGTTCACAGGCACAGAGTATATATTTAAGTTATTTCAGGAAGTGGACAAGGAAGGGGGAGGGGAATACTTGGAAGGATTAAAGAAGAGGATTAATTGAATGTGTGCATGTTGGAGGGGAGGCTCTGAGTGGACATGGAATATGCGTGACAGCTGAGGCAGAGATGTTCTGCACTGTCAACATGCGTTACATAGAAATGAAGATAACGATGTGTTGAGCTGGGATCCCACATCTGTGGGACATGAAGTAATCTGCAATTCTTCATTCACATTTCAGGAGATGATATTTTGCAGTAGGCACTTGCAACTTGGAAGAGGTGTTGTAGCTAGGTGGCTGAGGGATGTCCATACAGAGGAATTTTTGAGGGACAGGCTGACCAGTATGATGGGTGAAAGTTAAGGCTATGTATGGGACTGAAACTTTCAATTCAAATTCAGTTTCAAAACTGCACTCTTTCTAATGTTTTCTCTTCTATAAAGATCTGTTCAGTATGGTAGTGTCTTTAATTCTCACAACCTCTTTTAATAAAGCTTCATCTAAGGATCTGTTTACAGCTGGACAACCTCCCACTAAAAATATACTGTATAGTGACTTCTCTATGCAAATAACAGTTTTCTCATCTCATGTTCGGGTGTATTATAACATCAATTAATTTATCAGAGGCAATTCATACACATCTGTATCAGCTGGTTACATGATTTTAAACAGGAAAGCCAGAATTTTTCTTAAAGAAAACAAGCAGGCAAAAAACAGAAAAAAAAAATGATGAGAAAAAGGAAAATTTTTGACTTAATGTGAATATGTGTATCTTTCCAAAGATAGATGAATATATTTAGAACAGAGTGATATGTCCCCTTTTTTGTATTATGATGAATATTGGTAGCAATAGTATTAATTTAGCACTATGTTATTTTAATCCCAATCTGTTTTCTGAATCAGAGATAAGCCTTTGATGTTCCTGAATGCATGCGAAAGCTGCACATTTAGAAAGAATGTTTTTTCCTGGTATTTATTTCCCCTCTGCTTTAATACAGTCACAGCTCCCTTCATCTCCTATTCCTTCAGTTTTGCAGCTACTGCAGAATTTACCAGGGGTCCTAAATTGAAATGATATGATCCAAGCGATGACTAATTCAGTAATTTTTGCTACATTGTAGTTAGCTAAATTAGGACTCTTTCACTGGAGTCACCTTCTAGTCTTTGGGCCACCAGGTCTCTGTGTGCTCTCATAATTCTTTTACAGCAAGGTACAGGAATTGAGGAGCAATATCACTCTTTGTGCATATGTTTAAAGGTCAGAAAAGAGGCTTTCAGACCATGCTGTCTGGTTTACACGCTCTTGATCTCTTAAGGTGCTGGCTGGTCATGTGGCTCTGGTTTATCCTTTTTGTTGACAGATGGTTAATACACAGATAAAACTTGAGAAACACTTCTGGTACCTGTCCTCAGCTGGTCCACTGGCCATTTCACAGAGGCTCAGCTCCTTTAAAAGGTGATGTGGAATGAATTATTGTGCTTCATCTCAAATTTCTAGGCATCTTATAGTTGAGGGAAGACCTCCAGCAATATTTTAATCCTGCATTTTTTGCAAAAGATACAGGGCCTTTTATTTAGCTTGACATTTAAAGTAAGTAGCAGCAATTTGTAGAACTCACTGATAAAAGTACATTGAAATGGCAGTTTTAAGATAGAACAAGGAAAAAAAAATAATACATTAATGATTTGAGTGCTATAGCTAGATTTTCAGGAATAAAGCTAAATAAATTAATAGTGTGGGTTTTCTATTTGTGTGATCTTATAGATTTTCATTAGAGTCTTTAATCTTCAAGATTTCCTAAAAATCATAAGACAACAGCTTAACCTAGGCACTGCAGAAATAACTTTCTCTTTTTTGAAAGTTTATGTAGTAGGCTCACTCTTCTGTTCTGAGCGATACACATACAGAAAGCACAGCCTTACCCCTGCCAGAAAATGTTGACAGCACCCCAGCAGCTACTGCCAAATGGTCTAAACGGTGTAGTTGGTTGTCCTTACTTAGTGTTTTATGGAATTAGTGCCAGGCACTAATTCCTTCTGTTTCAGAGGGTGACATTCATCTCACCTAACCGTTAGACATCTACAGAGGAGATACCTCCATCACAGTAAGGCACCTACTTGCTTTCTTTTATCAACAGAGACAGAAATGAACCCTTCTAGCTTGTGACTCATCTTGTCCTAAAGTAATCATCTAAACCAGATCAGATGAATCATGATCTAGACATGCATGTTTCTGTCCATTAGTCTAGGAAGAGAATCCTAGTCTAGCTCAGGTGGAGACAGCCGCTCAGCAGATGCCTAAGGTCAGGTGCAATGAATTCAATCCAGCATCTTTCCAGCATTTCTGTGTCCTTGGTATAGTAGAGAAGAACCATTTGTCATAATAGGGGAAGTCTGCATTCAAAACAGGATCTTCTTGTGCAGAAGTTTGATATGAGGCATAGTCCCTTTCCGTTTGGGAGGAAGGACTAAAGCTGGGCAGCTTCTCTGGCAGTTATAAAAAATAAAAGACAGCAGTACTCTCCACAGAAGTTAGGGACACGGTGAGATTATCCATTACTTCTCTAACAAAAGACTCCGCTTTCTGTATTTGAAGAGAAAATGTAAGTAAATCTTTGAAACATGATTCAGAACAAAGACTCTCCATACTAGTCTGCAGTGTGCTTACTTTGAGACTGTTTTTTTGTCAGGGATTTGTGCTATCTTGCAGGGAGGGAGAAAAGAAGCAACAACAAGGTGTTTAAAATTGATTGATAAACTCCATTGAAAAACCATAAAACACCTTCTTTCCTCTTGTTTACAGTATATATCCTATTCTAAAACAGAACTGATGAGAAAAACAGAACGTACCTCCATGCTTACTGCGTTTCTGGAAATGTGTCTGTATTTATTACTGGCATCTGCTGTTGGTGACAGATCTTGAGCACAATCCAAAAGTCCTGAATAACACTTGGTTTTCTTTATTATGATAAAAGATTGCTTTTGCAGGCTCACAGCAATTAGCAGAAAGATTGTATTTTGTTCTGCATGCCCTTTACTAGCAGTAATCCAATATTGAATTGCCTCAGAGGGTCTCAGCAATAACTGGGTCAAACTCTCTCATAACTCTTTCCACTTGACCTGGAAAATTGACACTATCATTGCAGTGCATAGTATGTATGTATACTGTCTAAAACTGCTGTACATTTCAATCTAGGACCCAGGTCTCTGTTTACTCCCCTTCATTTTATGATTTATTTGAAGTTTATCCATACCTCAATTTTTTAATCCTATTTAGCCTCTAGATAAAGACCATTTAGCTGCTGCAGAAGTAAAATTCATCTTCATGTAGAATTTATACTGAGAATGTTCTAATTAAGTCAGTCAAAGTAGCTATCTGCAATTCAGCATGTCTGAACAGCTCTTCATTCATCAATGATCTGCTGTAAACATTTAGGACATCTTGACCTTGACTAGCTGTGAGCGTAGACAATGCAATGTGACTGAGATTCATGGGCTTCCTCTTGGCAGCAGGGTGGCACTGTCTTAAGCAGCCACTCCAAGTTATTCCCTGGCAGTACTGCAAAGAGTTGAGAGGAATGCCAGCTCACGGAGACCACACCAAGATGATGCCAGTGGCAAGAACATGGTGGGAGATGTTATTACTCCCCCTTTCCCAGGAGCGCATCATTTCATGGTCTTGGTATGCTTGGAGACATGCTATGATATGGGGGTCCATCTAATAGTCATATGGGAAACTATCTTGTGAATGGAACATTTCCTTACTTGATTTTGCAGAAATCCAATACTGCAAAAGCACAGTCAGATTCAGCTGGCCTAATTTTCCCACAAACTCCTATGCATGTTTTTTTTTCTTTAGCTGCCTCTTAAGTTTTCAGAAGCTGGTGTATATACAGTTAAAATTTCTTATTATCACAGCCTAAATGTTTCATTGTGTCCATATACAATGCCCCTAAATATCTTCAAATCTGATCATACAGAAAGTCGGCATCTCAGCAAATGTTATTATCTAGGCTTCTGGAACCAGCAGAACAGTGTAAGCTGAAATATGGGTGGTCTACATGCATGAAACCAAGCAGATAGAGAAGAAAGTACTGCTGCAAAAGTTACTATGCTTTGCCTGAAGCCCAGAGATTAAAGCAATCCCTAGGATATGTGAAATCCAGATCTTATTACTGTCGTAACCAGGATGGATTTGAACCCACACGTCTTACTTCCCAGGAGTGCCTCAAGACCAGGCTATACAAAATAAGGGTACTGCTGCTAATGCAACTCCTGTTAATACTTAAAAAGTTATTGGAGTAGGAGCTGGCACTCTGGTGGTTCAAGTCCCACATGAATTTCCTAACCTCCACTCCATCCATCTTTCTTTCTTTCTCTCCTCCTTTACCTCTGGCTCAATCCATATATACCCATCGAGCTTTTGTATAAAATGAGCATCACACTTTCCACTTCCTTCTCAGCTTTTTACATGAATGATGTCTGCATTTTGCACTTAATTTCATGATAGATTAAAATGCCTGAAGTAGATTTGATATGTTTTTTTTTTCAGCCTGAAATAATAATTGTTATAATTTGCTTCTACAAGATAAACTTAACTAGTTTTAATTTTGGCTCATATTTCTTTTTTCTTGTTTTTAATTTTTTCCGTTTGAATCAAAGAATCAGTTTTCAAAAAATCCTAATTTCTTTCTGTTCGTTATACTATCTGTTGTCAACTGCCTGGAGAGTTGGTAATGTTTCAGACATTAAATGTTCTTGCCAGTTGAGACTAAGCTTCATAATTTAACTGCATTTTCAGTGTTCAAAGGCAGGACTGTTTGAGCTGTTAAGTCTGCTAGTTGCAGCTATACGAAGTCCTATTACACAAGCATAAAATGCTCGTGATTTCCAAACTATTAAAGTAGTCTCTTTACATTCTGCCTTTATACCCTGATGTTAAAAAAAGTGCTAATACAGCAAAATGAGTTTGACTACGGTCTTATTTAAAGGAATTTTCCTTAAATTTATCAGAAATTACTCTAGACAAAAACTTTGGAGATGAGGCAAAGTTTTAACTCTAAAGGAATGGTTAGAAATCTAATCAGAGGTTTATATCACCTAGATATTTTGGGACATTCATATGTGTACATTGGCTAGGTTTCCAGTATTTCAACCTCTAGCAAAAGAGAGTTAAAGATAGGTGAATTTTATAATTCTGTCCCTACTTTGCTCCATGAAAGCAGGGATCATAATGAAAGAAACATATTTTTCATGCAGAGACAGCACAGTACGATATTTCCTTTGGCAGCATATTTTCCCTTCCACGGATTGGCTAAGGATGTATCTTCCCCTGAAGGGATGAAGTTAAGAAATAATGGGGATCTAGAGAAGGGAGCAGCTCCAGGCTTTTCTACAAAGAAGTCCTGAGGAATGCCCTGTGCCCTACTTATTGTCTCCATTACTCTCACAAATTGGATAAAAATCCCTATTTAACTTCAGTATGAAAGCAGATACAGGCAGGAAAGGAAGGTTTAGTGATAGCAGGTTGAAATCTTCTCAAGTCTGGTGATTTCGGATGAAAAGTGAGCCTTATATACCTTCATAAAATAAATGTATATACATATAAAGCCAAAGAACCCACTCCTCACTGGCAACTATTTACATAAATGTTTTAACAAGAAAATTATCAATGCAATTACACTTTTGATCTTGCTGTCAAGACACTGGGCAACATCCTCTAAATGCAGTAAGAAAGTAGTGAAGAATTGAGGATGAGGATGAAGATGATCCCTGCCTGGATGAGGGAGATGTGGTGCTACCTAGAAGCCTGTCTCTGGCTAAGGTGGTACTTCCTGCGGCGCCCGTGGGTGAGATCATAGCCAGGGAATAACTGATTAGCTACCAGGGGATCGATGCCTTAGCACACATGTAGGGGGTCTAGGACCTTTTTGAGATGCCCAAGGTTTCTCACCTTGTCTCCAGCTGCTACTCCAAAAGAGCACAGCTGTTTCTGTAAGTCCTGTGTAATATCTGCCAGTCTCATACTTTCTGGACCAACTCATAAGACTGAAACAGTATTACAAATGTGTGTCCTTCAGTGTTCTTCAGCAATTTTGATGAAGCTAATACAGACCAGCAAGGTGTTGAGGAAACTAATACTGATTATAAAATTAAAGGGAATCCTATTTGAAAATTAAATCCTATTAAAGTAAGCAGGTGGATTAAAAGCAGCATGTCTGATAGTGAAACAAGCACGTAAAAATATTCTGTAGGCTGAAAACAAGCGAACACAGAGCAAGTCTTAACACAGAACATATGTTAAGACTTATTATTGTTTTAGTTACTGTGGTGGCTGGGACCATGCATATTGGAGAGATGGCACGGCAGACAAAGCGACTATCCCTTGTATATGCCTTATTTATGCCGTATTGGCAGGAACTGGCCACCGAGTTGCAAAGAGAGAAATCCTTGAGCCCTCCATGCTGCACGCTTCTGTATGCGATCTGGTCCCCCTGTGTTACAGATGGGCAAGTCGAGGGCTTGAGTCACCTGACTTGTTTTACGTGGTCGCCTTAGGGTGGGATGAATCACAAGTGCTTGTTCCTCTCCAACAACTGGAGGCAACGGTGGCCTGCTCAGCCGGCTGGTGCGTCCCGCCTGGGGTTACTCATGTTCTGTGCAACCTGATTCCCTCTCCTACAGGCAAATAAGAAATCCTGATAGGACCATAAAAACACAGCTGGTGAATGCATCGTTTACGCTAAGAAGGGGATCCCACAAAATGTTCAGGTTCCCGTCTGAGTATTATTCAGGTTCCTGGGTCTCAAGGAAGGTCTGTGCTGTGTAATCAGACTCACTGAAGTGTTTGCTGACTGCGCTGACCCAGCAAGCTCTGGCGGTGAGGACATAGCTCTGGTTTGGTGTGGTACCATCAGATTTAGCCCTGCTGGGAGAAGGAGCAGCCTCACGGAGACATGGTGCCACATAAGGTCAGCTGTCCTCTGTGCAGTACCTGAGCTCGTGTCACCACTCAGGTCTGTGTTGTGCCATGTGGACACACTGGTTTATTTAGTGGTAGTATCCCATGCTCCCCCAAGATTTACAGGTGCACGTCTGTCACCTTCTTTGACACACAACTGAGTAAAAACCAAAGCCTAGGCCCAAACCATTCGAGAAAAAAAAAAAGAAGAGCCTGTCATTTTTACAATATATCCACTTAAAATGTGCCACAGTAGGCAAAAGGCAGGCTCAGCAACTAGTGTTCAAGCAAAGGGACATCTGAAAAGCCGTTGGAAAGGAAGACAGATGGGATGCCTCACTGAGAAGGTGCCCCACTCTGACAACGAGCAGCCGTCTCACTCAGCTAGCCACAGACATCAGATGCTGAGAAGATGGAGTTACTGTCAGGGAAAGGGAAGTTGATTCGCATGCTGGAAGATATTCATTTTAATAATTTCTCACTGTATGCACAAAAAGTAATGTTATGGGAGATATTAATTCTTACAGATTATCTGCTTTCCAAACCAACAGAAATTTGACAGAGCCTAAAAATAAATCCTTAATGTATGTACTATCTATCTACATTCCAAATCAATATTAACGATGAGCTACTAGTGTGAAAAGCCAGAGATCCAGGCCAGAGACACATACGGTATTACAGGGATGACAGAGAGAAATCTATGTGCTCAGTGTATTTATCTACATTCTAAGCCAATATTAAAGCTAGTTTACTCATGTGAAAAATAAGTGCTATATAGTTCAGAGGGGTAGGACACATCAATAACTGTTCTGTGTAGACGTGTATTAAATAACAAAGTTAACCGTCATGCCATGCCTGTCTAGCGCATCTATATTCTACAGAGAAATTTTACAAATCCCAGAAATAGAAAAGTAAAGCTTTCAAACAAGAGTTGAACCTATGATTTCTGTTCATTTTTTTCCCCAAACTTAATTGGGAGCTGCTCAAAGTTACTGTCCCAGAGCTCTCTTTCCATGTTCGTGATCTCTGCAGGTCCTGTCCCAGTAACAGGCCACATTACAGAGCCTGGGGAGAGCAGTGCTGGTGTCCTTCCACAAGGACCAGCAAGACCTTTTGTCTCAGCTGCCTTCTCCTCCCACCCTGGGCCAGCAGTGGTTTCCTTGCCACACTTCATTGCCTTCCCTGCATTCGCTACATATTAGTCGTAATTACAGCGCTTGATCTTTTCACAGTATGGGAAAGGGAGATGCAGGTGAACTCTGATTCACCATGTCCGATTCTCTTGGATTTCTTTGTTTAACGTTAACTCCTGCTTCTTCTGCCAGTCATTACAGCAGCGTGGTCGTCATAGCACTGGCACAGGAAAAAAAGTCTTCCCTTTACACAAGGCTCACCCCAGCACAAGTTTCCCCATCGCTGATCCTCGCAGCCCTCATACACATTTTATTGTCTGCATGCACAAAAGCTACCTCCTGTTTGCCTGCCTTGCCCTGCTGTTCTCCTTTATCCTGCTTCTGCCTTTGAAAACATTTTTCTTTTTTAACTTATCAATGCCAGGAGTGGCCGACTGAGCTGAGCCCTGACTATTTTCTGGGACTGCGGTCTCACCCCCATCAACACCTGTCTCTTCTTAAAATTAATTCCAAATCAATCAATAACTCAATCAGATAAGCCATATCCCTTGCTCTGCACACACATTTGTCTTGCTCTGATTAATACCCTAACAACGAGTCACCAGCCGTTTAGCCTCATTTTTTGAAACTCACAATAGACCAGTCTGTTCTAGAGCTCCCCATTTGTTTTTAGTATCAACAAAAGAGCCATTTCTTTAGAGAAGGGAAATACCTCACTCTACATATTCTGATGCTGATGAACATTTATCCTCAAATAGGGCACCCCACAAACACCTATCATCAGACTGATTTTGAGTGTGAGCATTTAAAGGCTGCTTACAAGAGTTAACCTGCAATCTTGCGGAGTATCTGTAAAGCCCAGCAAATCTGTAAAGACAAGGCATATTCAAGCAGTCCTGGGAATGCTCTATGCAAATTCTATTGGGTATCTGATCTGGGCATAGTCCTGAACTTGAACTTGATAAAACATGCACTTGCTGAAGATTCAGGTAGAGCCCTCCCTTCTTTGCCTCTGAAAAAGTTCTTTTGCGTATGTGCAAATGAAGGCAACCAAAACTCACTGTCTGCCTGGATCCTGTAAATCCTTTTTACAGTGAATTTCTTCCGGAAAGGATTGTCAGATCAGCTGGCTGGTACTATTGCTGCTGTGAAGCCAGGAAAATTATTTTGAAAGTCAGGAAGAAAAAACTTTCTGTTTTTATAAATCTGGGAAGATATGGTGGTTTTCCTCAACAGTCGTACATAACATGCATGTAGCAGTTAATGTGCTCTGCCATAGGCACTCCAGGTAGCGATGGAGAGAAGTGCAATTCTGGAAAGTGCCAGAGTCATACATTACATTATTGGCAATGTGGCAGTGAAGAAAACAAATTCAATTTACATCAGGTCTTTTGGTCCCAGGTATGTTTTCTGACAGCTTCTTTATATGAGCTCTTATTTCCAAAGAGAGGTTATTTTCAGTTTCTTTTTGAGAGTGCGTGATGTCTTCGTGCACCGGACTGAGGTCTGCACTTCTGAGAGGTAATTTTATGTCAGGTTCTCACACTCGCTTCCTTTGTGGCTTTGGGTGCATCTGATTCTACAAGGTGCTCAGCATTTTGCAAGACCAAGGTCCCAGTCCACCAGAGCTCTTAAACATATGATTAATTTTTAGTCCCTTTGACTTTGATGACTAAACTGCTTAGCTAGGTTCACTCCTAGGCACTTAATCTTCCTACTTGAATTTCAACATTAGCAAAATGAGGATAATTCTTTCTTTAATATACAGGGATACAGTGAGCATTAATTAGTTAATATATGTGGAGTGCTTAGGAGATATAAAGGCTATCTAGATCTTAATTTATGCAGACACTAGAAAAGTAGAAGGAAATAATTGCTATCTCTCACCTGTGCACAGTTTCAGAACAGCATTCGTTCCCTCACCCAGCGAAGAACAGAAACTAAGCATTGAAGCCCACGCTCAGGAGACACTCAGAGCACTCTTATCAGATTTAACACACTTTTCCATTTAAGGGAATGCAATCAGCTCTGTATTTGCATTTCCCTTGCAAATGAGCTTCACTGACTCCTTACAGTTAGCTTTGCGCTAGCTGCTTCTCATTTTCCAGTGCCATGATAGCAAACTGTCTCAGCACTGTAGCATGCTTTCATCTCCTGCGTATCTATATTTAATTATGAACCTGGCAAGAAGACTCCAGCATTGGTAATTGGTAGATTTGCACAGGTTCCTGCTCTGAGACGCTGAATTTGAGCCATGTGAGATTTGTTTTGGCCAAGTGCTTATCTTGGATCTACAGATAAATAAATAAATCACATAAAAGGAACTGTTTTATCTCACTTCATTCTCAGCTGTTAATGCAAGGTTTGTGTCAGAACAAGTCCTGTAAAATGGCTTTGAGTCCTGTAAAATGGCTTTGAGGAAGATGTTCCTGCAATTGGTTCTGGAGGCCTGGTACTGTTGGCTCTCCAAAACTGGACTCATCAGAATTGGAAAGCCATGACAGTCACTAGATCACCTTCCCACTTGATAAAAATAATAAAACACTGCAAACTGTAGAGCCAGGTCTCTCCTCTTATCAGTTAAAGAAAAGCTGAGTTGAAGAATCTTTGGAGTTTCCCATGGGTCGTACTGCGGGGATTTCTGCCTGCTGTTTCAAGCGCACCCTCTCTGACTACACTGCTGGCCTAGACCTTGCACTAAGAAGGTATTTCCCCATCTGAAAATGCAGAATGACAGAAATGCAAGACTTTCTACTGAGTTCTTCAGCTAACTTGTCTGTGGATCTAAGAAAAGCAGAGAGCAGAGCTGCAGTGCTCTGCGCCTCAGCCTGCTAGGGCAATAACTGCTCCTTTGGACCTGCCCATATATCACCATAAAGATGTGATGGGTCTATCCACTTGCAAAGATCATTGCAAAATTTGCCTTAAAGAAAGCAGCTACTGCCTGAAAGATGCTGCTAGCACATCTTAATAATATGCTGTAAAATCTCAACAGCAACTGTATGTACGCTTATGCTTTGATTTACACTCTCTCTTTCCCTAATGAAACTGCATTACGTTTTATTGCTAGTGAGCTGGACTGACTGGCTTGTTGACAATAGAAAACAAATACTATGGATGAGAAAGGAATAGAGCAAGTTTTTATAATTTTTCATTCTTCTTGTTTACCAACATAAATTAAGTGCTGAATCTGTTTTTATTCATTCTTTAGGTGAATGGTAGTTGTCTAAAGAAGTGATTTACATCACTAATGCAAAGAATTCATAAATCTGCTGACTGATACATGGTGACTTTATGGAAATTTGCTTCTTGCCAGTAATAAGGATATCACGAGTGAGGTAATTGGAGCCCAGTTCATGGAGATAACAGCCATATGTCAGGGATTATGCTTACAGTAGAATTTCACCTGCTGAAGGCTGTGCTGACTGTTAACAGAATTAAGTTTACAGTCACTGAGCATAGGACTACATTCAAATATTTAAATACAGTAGACAGAGCTTACAGCATTAAAAACATGATGTAAAAATCCATATAGTAACACCATAGGAACCTGCTAGTTACTGTCTGCATTAGAACAAATCAATTATACTGTTACAATAAGCTAACATTTCTTAAAATTTACTACTGGCTCACCAAAAGCAAAAATAACTTTATTTTTACTCCAGAAGCTTTCAAAAACTCAGCTGTTATTCTGTTTGCATTATAATAGCACCCATAGGCTCTGCTTGAGGTTGCTGGGTACTGTACAAACAGAAACAAATCAAATCAGAGACAATCAAATCAAAACAGGGACAAATCACAAATCAGAGGCAGTCTGTACCTTGGAGAGTTTACAGTCTCAGCAGGGGAGACAGGCAACGGAGAGAGGGAGAGAGCAGGGAGAGGGGTAGTGTTATAAATTGGGAATCCATTTAATAGTAGAGGAATTGTGGCACAGAGAGATTTAGTGACTTTGGCCAAGGTTATATGGGAAGCCTGAGCAGAGCCAGGAAATGAGGCCAGAGCTCCTGAGACCCTTAACCACAAGGCAATCCTTCCGATTCTCTGCTTCTCTCTGTTTCTCTTCCTCTTTTTTTTAAGGCAGAAAAGGTTTCAACTGAACAACTGCTGTTCCCCAAATTCCTCTACTGTTTCTCATCCCATGATTTTAAACCCAGAGAGCACCCTCCCCCCCTTTAGCCGGACTTGTCCTCACACTATGTCTATGTTCAACATGTTTCTTTTAAGATGCTGTCTTAATAATAATAGTTAGCTGCTGTTTTTTTCAAAGTATTGACAAAATAAGGACAATTTACTCAGCTCGGTTTCCCTGCTCGAGCTAGTAAGCAAATCTAATTATTGCAGATGTGATTGGGAACCGGGTAGCCTCCCATTATGCAGCATGCAACCCTCTCAGTAGAGAGAGTCATCCATTTTGCAGTCTTTACGATTTCTTGAATCCAATCTGAATGCCTGCTGCAGGGACAAGTGCCTGGGAAAAGCTGCTGGGAGTTTGGGTCATGGGGGAAAGTGGTATCTTCCCAGCTTCTATGCATATCTGTGGTGTCTGCTCTGTGACACCCCAGTGGCAGGCACAGATGATCAGGAGATAACAGAGCAAAGGCTTCCAGTTACGGTTGACAAGCCGAGTGGTTCCCATGTCGTGGTCAAATGAACGAGATGCCGCAGCCACAGCTGGGGAGCTTGAGACTGGGGCCAGCTGACTGAAGCTTGACAGGTCTCAAGTGAGCTCAGAGCAATCCTGATGCACTCTGGCTATTTTGTAGCAAGGTGTCATCCAGTGTAAATCATCTTGTGGACAGAATTTCAGCTTAGCTAAGCAGGTGGGAGGGTGCAATACGTAATTACAGTGATTCTGGGATCAAAGGTGCATTGCACTGAGACATACTGGCTGGTAGGCTGGAGAGCTCTAGCATGGCATTGCATGCATTGGATAGACCGACCTCTCTCTTACAGAAGTGTGTATGCTTGTATGCATAGTATATATTGTTACGGAGCAAAGCCTTGTGAGTTCCATACGTGGAGTCAGCACAGCTGTCTGCATCCCAGGCCATACAAGTGGTGCAGCCATACTGCAACATTCACTTTTGGGATAATTAAAGGCATCAAACATTTAGGCAACTTATAAATGATTGCAGAGAAAGTTGCCTTCAGAATTCATGTTGCTCATCTATGCTGAATACTAACAGTACTGAGAGGTCAGCTCAAAGGTACAAGCAGGATCTTCCCACGTGGTGAAAAAAGACATTCTGGGTAGTGCTGGTTAAAATACAAGGGCAGAACAGTTATTTATACAGGGGTTAAAAACCTAAAATCAAGTTTTGAAGGGATGCAGAAAAGGAGTTTGCTTCTGCATGCCACACAGGCAAATTTCTTTTGGCAGTGCTATGTGTTGTTTTGTTGTTGATATTTTCAATAGAGATACTCAGAGGTATCAAAGAAGGGACACTGAATGATCCGAGATTGGAAATCAGTGGAAATGAGGACCAGGATGAGGAACCACGGTGCTTGGCTCCAGTGGCTTTTGTAAATCAACCCATGCAAGCTAATTATCCAGGAGATTCAGCGACATCGTGGCCACCCTGTGTAAGCACCTGTGCATGGGAGAGACACCTCATGGGGAAGGCCTTCAGTATTGCAGCTTTGCATCGAAACAATGGCTCTGACAAATCTCACAGTTCAGGCATTCAGTGGCAGCCCCAGTAGATGGTTGGTTAATGTACTCTGATCAGCTTCACTATCATTTTGACTTCCCCTGAAACATAATGAGTTAACTTGCTAGACTATGGCTCTGGGATGAGAAATGAGATAGGTGAGCTAAATACATGCAGTTTCTTTACGCATTCAGACTAAGCCTATAGCTGTAACTCTGCAGCCTGTTCTACGCTGCTGACGCATGCTGCCTAACATTCGGAACCAGTGTTTTACAAATGAACTGTATGCAACTTGTCAAACATCTGTTCAGCACAGAAGGGATTATTTTGATACCAAATTTCAAGCTTTAAAACTCAGGATGCGCCTCCACAAACAGGTGCGCATGAATGAACTTGCTTTGCATATTCTCAAATGCAGGTGGAAGAGGAGCACACCTGCCTGCACCCAGCTGGGGAAACATATTCTTAGATGTGTTCAAAGCACTGCCTTTCTCCTTTCCCCTCCCAAGACTTAGAAAATCACACGGTGAAAGCTGGCGAAGCCATTCACTCAGTTTATTTACTCTTCCACCCTCTCTTACTTCAAAAGTAGCAAAAAGAATCCTCAAGCCTCTCAAAACCCCAAATTCATTCTTACATGAAATTTTGTGCCTTGAAGGGAATATAGCTGCAGGTGTTACTCGTGCAAAAACGAGAAGTAGTCTGGCTATCTTTCGGCAGCCTTTACTTTTTGTTGTAAAACTGAGTAAATACTGAGGCAGCTGGTGCACTGCAGGAATCTGTGGTTGACAAAACTTTGGTTTGAAGGAGGTTTATTAAGTGATACTAACAGTAGTTTTAATGATGATTGTGGTTGAAGCACAAAGGCAATGGACACAGCTGTAGCATGAGACTCCAATCAGTGGGAAGAGAGCAGCACATTTTAGATGCATTATTGTCCTGTATCACGTTAGTAGTATAGCTAGGGGATCAGGAAATGAACTATTTGGTTTTCTTGATCAGATAAATTAGCAAAGAAATTATGATCACTTTTAATTAGGCAGATATAAGGCGTGTACTATTATACGCTACCAAATCTTATCCTAGCTTTCAAAGAAACTTCATATTAATGCTTAAAAGGAGAGACAGTTTCCATTAATAAACCTCACTGGCAAAGCAGAAAGAGAGGGAAAGATGGTTAAAGGTAAAAGAGTTTCACTTTTCAGGCCAATAGACTTGACTGTGCTCTCTCGAAGTTCACAGCTTTGGAACAGCCTGTATTTTTGGCTCTTTAGTCCAGACTGCCCATAAACATGAAGGACTAAAACACGTGACCTGCCTTAGATGCAAGAGAGAAATGTATGGTGAGAAAAAGTGAATATTCCAAGGGCAAGGCCTGGGCTGCTTTTATTCTACTATTTCTCTGAAATATGGACTGAGTATTGAAGTATGACTGCTGTTAGTGAACTCAATGAACATATAACTAAGTGCACAAAGGATGGTGTTGCACCACTTTACCAATCCTATGCTGGTGGTAGACTTAATGGCTTGAAAAATTCAGTTTTGAAGTGACTGCTTGGCTTGAACAAGAGAAGCAGAATCTAATCCAGAGAGAATAGTCTCTTATCCCAGAGTCAGCCTGCTTCTCGCTCTATTTTTGAATATCTGAAAGTAGGCCAGGTTATGCCACCTTCTCTCACAAGGAGCCATTACTACAATTACTCAGATGAGCTTTTCTTGAACTGAATTACTGCTCAGTCTAAGCAAACATGCACAGTCTACACTACCTCTGCAAGTGCTAGAAAAAATGGTACACTCCCAAAATGTATAAAATCAGTCAAATTTCATTATGAACAGGATTATTAACTTAAAAAAAAGCAGATCATGGCTGAAAACTTTCCAGGGTAATGTAATACCCCCTTCATGCCAAATTCATAGATTCTATAAGAGAAGTGACTTAGAAATAAATTAGTCTATTCTGCAAGACTGTACTGTACCGCGCTTCCAATTAGCAAAGGTAGAGAAAACCCAGAAACCATGTGAGAAAGCATTCCCTGACAAAACCAGATCACACTTTCTATGACCGATGAGATGCTTGCGTAGATGTGAAACAAAGCCCAGAGCCTGGAGCCAGAAACAGGCTGGACAACAAAACAGGGCTATTACAAGGCACGAAATACCAGTCTGCACCTTCACACCACTTCTGGAATCGCAATGGTGTCCTTAGGGATTAAACCAGCAAATGTGGCTGATGTGCTTGCAAGCTGAGATGGCATGTTCACGCACCTCTGCAAGCTTGTTTCCAACCAAAACTCAAAGACAGTGAACGTTAAAGCTTGTCATTTCAAATGTGTCTCTGATTGTTCTGTCTACAATATGACCCAAAGCATTTGCTTTAGAAAGGCTGATACATTTCAACTAGACTCTGCAGCTGTAAGTGCCATGTTTGATTGAATAACTTGTCTCCACTGTTAAAATGCAAAAAGAACTTAGACATGCGTTTAGAAGCTTTGCCATTAAAGAGTTTTCTTGTCAATTGATCTGTCTGGTACAGAGAAGACTACTAGATCCATCAATTGCCAGGGAAAAATTGAGAACTGGCCTTAATCAGTTAAGTAGGAAAGTATTGCTTGACAGCTCCCTCCGGGATGCAGCTCATTTGGGGCCTGACTATTCAGCAGGATTAGCAACTTCAAGCACCAGAAAGTTGACCTTAAACGAAGGTGAGCTCACATCTGCAAAATGTCAGTGGAACAGTACTGTAAGAAAAAGCAGCATAAACCCTTTTCTGCTCCCCTGCTGTGAATTGTAAGAGCTTTTTCTTCTCCTTTTTTCCCCAGAGCCTCACACAGTTTTTAAGTAGCTTAATTGTTTCCTAAGCCTCAGTCTTTTCTCTTTCTGTTTATTTTTTATTGTCACGCATTTCGTGACTTGTGCTGTTCAGCTCACACCCCAGCAGCTCTTGTTCTCACTGCACCTTGTCTTGAAAGAGCAGCAGCACACGTCGGTGGTAGGTGCGCTGAGATGAAATGATTCGTGTTAGTGATGAAAGCTGAAAAATTCCCATGCGTGCAGTGCAAGGAGAACACGTGCTTACCTACAGCTATGGTATGCCGGGGCATCTCATCCAACTAATATTTGTTGTCATTCCCACTCCTGATACGACTTTTAAGCCTTCACTAAATACTGTTTTCTTTCTTCCTATGCCTTATACCCTGTTTATGTCTTCCTTTCTTCCCCTGACCACAGTGTATTGGACACTCCACAGATACAATCCTTCCTGTATGAAAATAGTCCTCAGGTGGTGGCTAGTTTTGCAGAAGCCTGTGTTAGAGATGGCACGTGGTTACTGGTGCCTCCTGAGACCTGCACGGCAGCCAGACCTGCACCTCCTGCGCCAGAGACATCCCTGCGGCTGAGAGCGCTCGGCACCCAGGTAAGCCGCCTTTGCGTCCCTCAGCTCGACAACTGTCTTCTTCTAATACTTTTCTTGTGATTGCTGTCAGCAATGCTGCTCACAACGCCTGCTCAGCAAAGCCTCATGTCCTGGGAAAGAGGCAAGTGTCTTTCACCCATTTTACATATAAAACACCCTAAACGTTTTCACCATCTCTTCGCTACTAAGTAGCAAAAGCTTGGTTTCTTTGTGGGATTAGCTTGTGCATGAGTGCACAGAACACTCTTGGAAAAAGCAAAGCACCTAACAGAATTGTTTCGTGCACAAATTACTCCGGGTTATATTGCTAACCTCGTAACTTTGCACAACTGGCTACATCTGCTTTATTTCCACTCTGTGAAAATACAGTTACTCTTTCTTCCTCACTGAGTTACAACCCAAGTTCTTTCAATATACCATGAAACTATTTATTATATTTAAAAATAATATGATACTCTGATGCTGTACTTTAGTTAAGAAGCTGTTTTGAGATGCTCGTTTTCACTATGTTCCCACTGCATGGGAACATAGTGAAAATTAAAATGTTCTCACTTTTTCAAAGCTGGAAATTAGTGAGAAAACTGAAATGCAGATCATGCCTATTCAGAGATGCTAAAGATTGATAAATTGTATTTGTCACCCTCGCAATCAACTTGGGTTTTGATTAAGTAGAATTGAATCACTGAAGTATTTATTCCAATTACCAATGGGTGGATTCAGGCTATAAAGTTTACAAATCCAGTTTTATTTTTCTTACATTCTACACTGACTCATTCTCTAGAACAACAAAAATTGCAGAAAATAGTAGACAAAGCGGATGTGCTTCAGTAAATTTAAAATTCTGAGGCCCATAAAGATAAGCAGATAGTTTTGAAAGCAAATTTTGTATGTACTGACTTGAAACTAGACTGGTGGTGAAAGTTCAGTTGTCTCTCGCTTAATGGAAGTATCATCACTGATAAAAAGGGATGTGCCCACCACTGATTATAATGTCAAATTTGGAAGGAATCTGTGTGGGGCTGAGAAGTATAATTGTTATTCTGCACAGGGAATCATTGTTGGTTGACCCATTGCAATTTTTTTTACTAGTGCTCACAAACTAAGCTGAAATGCAAAATACTGCAATCATCCTTGTAAATTACTGTAATAGAAACTACAGAAATTGTCTTTTGGGGCAGGATGGCTTCTTCTGATGTGTTTTTTACACTGCCTAGCACACTGTGGCTTTGATCCAGAGGAGGGATTCCCCAGGCAATACCTGGAATTAAGCGGCAGCTGTCAGAGAGCTGTATCTCAATCGATGCCTCGGCTTTTCCTGCACTTCCCACCTGGGCCCGGGCAGCAGCGGGGCCGCAGGGAGCTGCACTGGTGCCCTGGGCAGCCAGTGGAGCTTTGCTGCACCTCTGCTGAGGACCACGCTGCACTTTTTGGAAAAGCGTTCTTCATTTTCAGGCTTCTCATCTTTCTGGAGAACAGGAATATATATATATATATATATATATATATATATATAATATATATATATATTTTCTTATTTATAATGTTTTTTTTTTTTTAGTAGAGAAGAAAAGCTCAGTGCAGGGGGAGGGCTCCATTTTTGCCCTACTGAAGTGGAGGGGGGATCCAGATGAGGGCAAGGTGCGTTGTTGTGTCTCCATGCAAATATCCCCGGAGTGAGCCAGAGGGAGGCAACCCCCGGGCGCAGGAAAGGCTGCTGAAACCACGTTAACCCTCAGCCCCATCTCCCGGGAACTACACACTGCATATTCATGGTGCAGAGCCCTGAGGGGGACTCAGTTATGGAATCAGAAATATTTCTGCTCCTCATTTCAGCGAGAAATAATTGCCTGAGTACACGCGAGGAAACCCTCCGCTTGCAGCAGCTGGGGAGATACGAGAGATCTGCTCTACTTCTGCCCAAGATAAAGCAACTAATCCTCCTTTTTGCTGTTTGCCTGCAGTAGGAAGCCATGAATTTCCTCCAAGATACAACAGCAGTATATTTTAGGACATGACGAGGAGAAAAAATTGGCCAATCTTTTTCCGGGGGCCTCCGTGGGGCTTTTTCTAGCGGGCAAGTTGTGTCAGCAATTTTGGTGGCTTTATCCCCACTCAGTTGTTGTTGTTCATGTTGTAAATGTGCCCGTAAGGCGCTGCTTGCAGAAGAGGCACATAAGGTAGAAATTTGTCCTTTGTACTTACAGTGAACTGGAGGCTGAAATTGCATAAGCTGGCCGCCCAGTTTTGTAAGACACTTAGCAGTCTGACTCACTAGTCCTTTCCCCTTGTAAATGTTTGAGGGCTGGGTTGGTATTTATATATATGTCCACGCATATATACATACCTATGTGTGTAGGCATATGTGCATATGAAAATAGGATTTATACATATATGTATATATGTATGTAAAGCAGAGATTTCAAATGTAGGACAATGTGTCTATATTTATTACAGAATTCTTTCATAAAAATGATTGTATACTTTGTAATCTTTATTATGGAGAGAATGAATGAAAATGTTTTTTCTTTCTTTTTTTCTCTTTATTTTCTTTTTGTTTTATTCCCTCTTTTCCTCTCTCATTTTTCCCTTTCCTATTTAAATATATTGGATAATAATAGAGGCTAAAAAAGTCTTGGAAGTGATTGTTTTGTGGTATATGTTTAGAGGGTACATCGTATATGCCCTCTTGAACATTTGTATGTAACGGATGCGTCTGAATACGTACACTGTGTCTCTCACCAGAAATTTTCATATCATGTCTGTGCAGTCTAATGTGCGGACACCACTGTGCTTTCATGACGTGCCATGAAACCATTGTATGTAAGCACATATAGAAACATGCAGTTGAAAAGAATGATAAAAACAGTGTAAATGTTTGTTAACCTTTTTTTAATTAATTTATGCATCTCATCACCAGTATTCACAGGCCTTTGCATAGTTATGTGAATGTATTATTTCTGTATGTATCAGAGAGCCTTCCTATGGGTGTATGTGTGGGAGAATAAAGGATGGATGATCACACATCTGCATAGCATGCTGCACGAAGGGAGACTGAAACGGAAAACGTGGAGGGAATTATACAAGCTATTTTTAAAGCCTACATAACCACAAACGTTGCCTCATCAAGCAATTATCTTTGCTGATTAATTATGTAAAATAAATGATGATAAGTTGTTTTCTTATCTTCCGAGTCTGTAGAAGACAGTAGTAGAAATTTAACCATACTGTTCTGGGACACTCGCAAAGAAGTGTTTAGCTTGATAGTGTAGGAAGTACCACAACATTGTTTTTTATGCCCTGAACATCCTAGTGATACCGGTATCTCTCCTCATGGATGAGATTATTGATCTCCACGGCAATAATGAAAGATGGAAAGGTCAACTTTCAGATGGGAACAGTAGGGACCCCTTGTTATGACAACAGTTAACATAAGCAATTTGTGCCCTTGCCTTTTGAGAAGATCTTAGTTATATTAACAATATCGATCTACTATGGGAAAACCATTTATTTACTTTTCTGTTCATACCAGCTTCATCCAGAACAAAGCTGTTATTAGTTTTGACAGCTACCTACCACGTAATTTTCTTTTTTTCCAACACGAGACCCTCATATATGGCCACTCAAAGAAGCCCCATTTCAGGGTTGCAGTGGACCTTGGCTGTCACAGCGGCACGTGCCTCCTTGCCTGGCTCACTGCAGCTGGGTCCCAGCTTGATGGTGGCCTCTCCAACTGGAGTGCCACAACCACTTTACTGCTCTGGCACTTGGCCAAGGCAGCCAGTGCCTCCACCTCCAAGCAGCTCCCGCTAGGTGCTGGGGGGTCCCAGGGCTCGGGAAAGGCAGCAGTGCTGCACTGCAGCTGTGCGTTGTTCGTGGTGTGAGGTGCAGCAGCCAGCTGCGTGGGTCCACGCTTGGCAGGTTTGACTGCACCAGAGGAGACACAGGTAGGGCAGGGAGGACTGGTACAGTTGTGTGCAAGCACATAATGAAAGGGGGCAGCAGAGTATGTGGAGTTAGGATGCTTTAAAAAGGGAAAATGAAGAGCAAGGGCAGAGGCACGCGGTGGGAAATGAGGGCCTGGCCCCTGCCAGCTGGAGCTGGAGTTGGAGTTGGCAAGTTGGAGGAACTGCAGGGCTGATGGTCCCTGAACTCGAGCATGTGGGGATGGGGGGGGCCACCTCCAGATATCTGGGGTGCAACAACTACAGCTACCACAAATGTTAACGCATTTCTATGTTACAGACACAGATGCACTCCTATTTAGATAATAAAGAATATCAGTGTTGCTCACTGTTTTAACTTAAATATGAGCTTCATAATACTTATTTTTCTTAGATTCTCATTTTTAGAGTTAACTTGTCACACAAAAATTCCTTCCCTCCTTCCTTCTTTCCTTCCTTCCTCTCTACAGTCCTCCTTTCCTCCCTTCCTCCTTTCCCTTCCTTCCCTTCCCTTCCTTTCCTTCCTTTCCATCCCCTTCCTCCCTTAGTTTCTTTCTTTTTCTTCTTTCTCTTTCTCTCTTTTTTTTTCTCTTTCCCTATCTCTCTTTCTCTTTCAGATGCAGTGAAAACTGATGCAGTGACAGGACGGCCACATGCTCAGAGGACCCAAACACAAATGAAGACTAATTTACTTCAATACTTTCTTGACATCCCTTTTTTTAAACAGTACCAGATAGCTGTAAGCAGGAAGGTCTGCAATTTCTGGGGTTTTTTTGGTTTGGCACAACTGGAATTCTGACAAGTAAGAAGTCATCCCTGACTTATTTCTGTCCAGCAAGGGGGGAATTAGGTATGTGAGAGTTAGGAAAGTTTGATGCTGGTACCCGCAGTGAATGAGTTCAAGTGAGCAAACGCAAAAATATGCACTGTGTAAAAAATAGCCACAGACAGGTGGAAGTTTTGAATTAGATGCAGAACAAAAGAAGGTAAGAGGAGAAGAATAAAATTTGGCAAGTGTTAAGTAAACTAGTGACTAGGATGCAATAGAAAGAGTGTGCTTGAATGAACAAATAACCGTGGGTTTATAAGGAAGCTGGAAAATTCTGAAAGAAATCACAGTTGTAGCGTATCTATCCGCACTGTCCCCAGAAGAGAAAAGGGAATGAAGAAAGAAACAGCCAGTGTGGCTTCAGAAAGACTGCTCATCACACCCAGCTACAGGCCGCAGAAAAAGCTGAGAATAGCAAAAAAACCTGAATGAGTTAAAGGCAGCCAGAGAGGCATCAGATAATGGTGGCTACTGAACCAAAGAGGAAGCAGATCGCCAGATCCCTTTTCAAAGAGGGAAGTGAAATAAATTGTTTCGAAATGGGAAAGATACTGAACTTTTTTGAAACTTTGTTTTCCGGCAAGAAAAACGAAGATGGAATGCTGGCAATTAAGAAGTATTGGCAACGATCTAGCTGTTGACAAAAAAGCACACAGGAAAACATTCCTTAAATTAGCTGCCCTGACTAAATTCATCTATAACATTGAAGGAATTATTATTGAATTACATACTATTTCTTGTGCCTCGGAGAAATGGGAACATACATTAAGATGAGGGAAAGAATGTAGGGGAAGATTCAGCTGGCTGATTTAAGACTCCTATAAATAGGGAGGTGTCTACAGATGACTGAAGTATCAAATGGCCATTATAATCAGTGGCGATTTAGGGCTTTGCCCAGTTGCTCACACATAGACATGGCCTGATGGCCCAAGGGGATCTGGGACATGCACGGGGGACAGATCTATCACAGGAATTACAGAAAATCCAGGCCTCTCTGCAGCATAGGACTGGAGGCCAGACAGGACAGGCTGGGTCTCGGGCATCTCAAAACACACCTGATACCTGCGTTCAATTGACTGAATAGAGAGCCAAGGGTGGGAGTTAGCTCTGGATTAACACTCTGATGTTAGTCTCTGCCTATAAACTAGGTGTCTAAGTTCCTACTATAGCCTATGGAGAAATAGTTCAGTATAGTTATTAATATCTAAAAATCATCTCTGAAGATGAGGTCAGATAATCCTACTGTGGACACCTACATCTGACTGACACAACAGCTCCTTGGACTCCTGGCCTTGTTTCAGAAGGACACAGGTCCTATATCAGATCTGTCAGCCCTGTGTGGAGATCTCAGCTCTCCCAACACATAGCAAATGGCCCTGAACTGAACAATGAAAGAACTGTGGATTTTAAAGGAGGAAAGAGGAGCGATTCAGATTATTCATGACTGATTTCTCTGGTCTCAGTCTTTAGTAAAACTGTGAAAGCGCTTTTAAAGGATGATAGCTTGAAGCACTGGCAGACAACAGGATGAGGAGCAATTATGGGTTTAGGAAAAGATATCCAGGCACCTAGCAAAAGGCAACTTTAGTCCAACAGCTGGGCTGAGTCACATGCAGGGAGGCCTCCCTTCAGCTATCTATATTATTCTTGTCTAACTTTAGACATCTCTTTTAGAGAGGTTTACGCTGGAGCAAGCTATTCCCTTTACAGCTGATGAAGAGAGACAGGCACTAACGCGTGATTCCTCTCACTCTCAGGCAGATGTCTAAAATAGGTCAGGAGATTTGCACTCGGAAAGGGCCTGTTTCTCACAGTTGACTGTGGGGATCGCCCAGAATAGCCCGCTCGGCTGCTGGGAGTGAGGGCATGGCCCTGATGCAGGTACCTCCGCGCTCTGTGTGCAGCAGGAGGGCTCATCGTGGCATCCGCTCGAGAGCCGCTGTGCCAGCAGCAGTCAGCGGCCACTAAATTCACATTGGTACACAAGCGATATCTCCCGCTGGAGGAAGATTCCCCTTCCCAGCTTTCTGCTGCTGGAAAGAGGCTAATTTTTCTCAAGGCTTAGAACGGCTAAGTCAGCTTTCTGTATGTGCATGTGAAAGAAGAGCAGCTGTTTTTTAAGGGTTTGGAAACTATTTCTCCTGAAGAAATGCTAGGAGGGCTAATTATATGCTGCAAAACTTGGCAAAATGAAACGAGAAGTGGGTAACTCTCCAGTTTTGCTCCTCTCGGACATTTGCAACTGCACCACATAGAGCTCCGTGCCCAGAGCCACATGTTGAGGAAGGCGCGTGCTCAGCCTGTGGGGCTCGGCTCCCACCCCACGTGGCCAAGGACCTGCGCCCTCTCCTCCGGTGCCTTCACTGCAGGACACCACTCACCCAGGGATTTAGCAGCCCGCTGCTCGGAGGCACCTGTGCCCCGGCGTGCGACCTCAACCCCGAATCACAGCGACCGACTCCAGGCGGGCACTGCCAGAGCAGATGAAACTGTGATACCGCAGCAGCTTGGGGAGCGTGGGGGCGATTTTTTTGCCTTTCCCTGGTGCACGTGACAGTCCCGTAGAGCGAGGCGTTGTTCACATGCTCCTTCCGCAGGTGGAGAGGCGGAGGCCCGGGGAGGTTGCACGGCCCGCTCGTGCTCCGCGGCACGCCAGGAGCGCCGCGGCGGGCAGGGGAAGCCCCGCTCCCGTGTCGGCTGCTCCCCGAGCCGGCTGAACGAGCCGGTTGCCAAGCCTGGGGCTGGCGGGCCGCTGGCCGCCCTGCTGCCTCCGCACCGGCAGGAAGTGAGTCAGTCAGTCAGCCTGTCTTTAGTCTCAATGGCGTTTCGGGGTTTTGCTATGTAGTTTTATTTCAAAACAAAACCTACATAGCTCTGTAGATACATCATCACTTAAAGCCATTGCGTGGTAGCGCTGGCCTATGACTTCCTTTGTTTGCTGCAGTAAAATAGAAAATAACTCCTCTTGCTTGAGTATTGTGAGAAACGTGGCTACACTGACGAGGTCTTATTGCACCTAAGGGGGGAAATAACGAACAGGTTAGCTCCAGACTATGCCTTTCCATAGCGAAAGTGAGGGATAGGGGAAGGAGAGGGGCAGGGAATCTCTCAGGTTTGGTTTTCCCCTGGAAAACAGGGACAGGAACTGCCTCTGTGCAGCTGTGAGCCACCGCCTGACCAAGGGTTTCCGGAGGCACGTCGGCTCCCTAGCAGAGGCTCCAGCATTGCAAGTGAGGGTCCCAGGAGGGACTCCAGAGCTTACGAGTTCACAGGGATCAAGGGAGATGGCATAAATTCAGCATGCTCACTCCTGCTCCCTCACACCGCTTGATCTTCAGCCTTCTTCTACATGCCCCTCTATGGAGCTGGCAAGCCTCCATAGGTTGTGGATTCTCCTTCTGTGGAGATCTTCAAGGCCCACCTGAATGCAACCCTGTCTAACATGCTCTAGGTGACCCTGCTGAGCAGGGAGGTTGGACTAAATGATCTCCAGAGGTCCCTTCCAACCTTACTGATTCTATGGTTCTATGATTTTGCGGGTGGCAAGTGGAGGGTAGCCTGCACTCCCAGTGCTGCACCCTGACGCAGTACAACCTTGCGTCTCTACTGCTCCCACCGCGTGGGGGCTAAATAAAATGCCAGGGAGCGGGAGAGGATTCCTTCCAAGAGATATGCCTACCGTAACTGGAAGAAATTCAGTTTAAAGAGATTAAGGTGACCATTACAGCAGGAATTCCATACCGATGACATCTGCAAAATTACAGAAAGGAATTTGGAAAACTGTGCTGCTTAAGCACTGTGGGGAACAACAGGGCATTGTAAGGTAAGCCATCCCTCCTGGGGAACAGCGATACGGGAATGATTTAGCTTTTGTGCTGCAGTTAACATGAGTCACAATACTGACTGACACATAAATATCATATGATTTCACGCCGGCTGTATATGCGCATTGTTTATGACGTAATTTTCTTCTTTTGTTGCTTTAATGCAAGTTTAAAACTTACCTGAGCTAGGACCTGGGAGTTATGTAAGGTGTCTGGTAAAACTCTTATAAAGTTTAACTTAAAAAACACTCAAGGAATGTGACAGCTAAATTTTTTGCATTAGTGAGTAAATAAAATTTAGGAGTACCTCTTTGCACTAGGCATAACTTCATTTTCAAGTGGCTTTACAATGCAATGCGATACTTGTAAATGCAACTTGAGAATTCCAGTCGTTATCTTATAACCAACATAAACCAGGGTTAAGAATGTGATCATCCACTATGAATAGTTCCCGCTTACAGCTTCAGTATCTATATTTTTAGAACTACTTATTTTAGGCCTAATGCATTTAGTGGTGGGGTAACTGGAATTTTTTCTTCCTGTGCCCATTTTCCTTTTTATTAAAAAGCATTGCAGCATGTACTACTGGTGTTCTTGCTTCACAGAAGACTTTATTTTTTCTCATTTTAACATAAAAACGAGGAAGTAGTGAGCTTAATATCTATTTATCTAAGCATTTGCATGTTCAATTACTAGCTAAACATTCAATCACAGAAGTCACACAAACACATTGAGACATACAACTGTAAAAATCTTGTTTAAAAAATTGGGCTGTGTGTGGGTGTGTACATCTAAATATTTTACAAGCTGAACAATTGCCCTGGAGTATTTTAGGTTAGAGATAGATAAATTATATGTCCATTTGATTCTTCATTTGAGCAAAGTTTTGAAAATGAATATGCATAAGATGTTTCAATTATAGTTCTCTGAGGCTGTTAGGTTTGAAGACATCCTCAGTGCACTTTTTGAAAACGAAAACAGAAAACAAGTTACTGCTGGAGTCTGGGTTAAGATCATATTAAAAATATTTAAAATAATCTATTTCACTGTTTCAGTATAGCAAGTGTTAGTAGTGATACAAGCACTCAAAGAGCTAAATCAACAGGATCTCTTGGCTATCATGACTCCCAGACCTGCCACATTTATTTTTTAGGCACAATGGGGAATAATCGCTGGATGATTTAGGCACTTCACAAGGGTTTAGCTGTCATTCAAGAGCTGCAGTTCAGCTCAGCTCCCAGGCCCCAGCGTGATCCCTGGAGCCTAGTGACTTGGGGCTCTCTGACGTGGTACAATCCGTATTTTCAACTCCCAGTCAACTCCCAGACATACGGCGCATCAGCAGCCTGGGAGAGGGCAGCAAGATCTCCTTCAAACAGCTCCTCATCCCAGCACAATGGGCTCGGGCTCTGCTCATGAACTTCAATTCTCTTTTGTTTAGTGGTGCATTTCCAGTAAGATACGTGAGGATCTCCATCTTTCCTTCTCCTCTTACCCCCACTCTCACCGCAAAGCTAACCCCTGGTTGCTGATTTGGAGCTCTTCTGCAGGCTCTTCCTGCTCTGCTAAGGTGGTGGTGACACTGGGCAAGTGCTCAGTTTGGTGGAAGCTCTCACTGGCCAAACTTAGGCATCTTTCTGGTGCCCCTTTTCTGAGTGCAGGGCTTTCTCCTTAGATCTGATGTTGTAACTACAGAAACAGTGTTACAGAACCATTAAGCAGGCTGTCTAAGGCAAGACTGAGGCTCAGACACAGACAGAATTTGTGAACTTGAGTGCGTTGATCAACTTAGAGAGAAGGACATCATTTATTTTCGAGAAGTAGACAGGTAGCTTAGTCTTGCTTTTTGAGAGATCTATCAGGATTTCCCAGATGACAAATGTTACCTTCTGGCATTAAAAGCTTCCCTACTGTAGCCAGTTCTAGTGTGAAGCTGGTATTCCATATCCGCTTACGGTAATTATTGTTCGTATTGGAATACTCCCTTTTAATTAATGGGAGGGTTGATGATCTCATATGTTTACCTATTAGTAATTCTCTTACTTTTTAATAACTAGAGGCCCAAACTGACATAACTCCATTATATCGAATGACTGTGGCTATCTGTCACCTCAAATGATGCAGACGCCTGTGTTTTGGGGAAAGGTGTGCAGTTCTGTCCTTCCACACTTCGGATAATATACATAGTCAGTTAACAACTGCCATTAGAGCCAGTTCCAGCAAATTTCTTTGAATAATAAGCAAAGTAGTAAAGTAAAATAACAAAAATCAAGTAACAATGAGCTTTTACAGGACACATGTCCGCATCTGTACTTCTTGGTAGCGATGTCTGGTACAGAGCAAGCCCAGAAATACAGCAGACTGGTCTCACTGTTGCTTCCACTTCCTTGTCTCTTTGTTTCTTCTGTTTTACTGCAGAAACAGCTGGCAAAGTTGGAGTGTCTTATCAGAATCCATAAACTAGAAACTATGCATTTTCTTGGGTTTTGTTGTTTGAGTTTGCTGGGTGGTTGGCTTCAGGCATATCGGTGCCCACGTAAGGTCCATGCAGATGGTTGTTTGGGCCACTGGTGGCCTTGCTTCACATGGAAAATGCCATGTGGTCCAACCGTGCTGATCCTGCGAAGCTGCTCACGTCCACGAAGGGCCGCAGGAGGCCCGTGCCACCCTGCAGCAGCTGAGCACACCTGTGCCGGCCCTGAACTATCGGCCTCGCAGCTCTCTTGGCCGCAGTACAAGGGAGTTTCTCTGCCCACAGAACCCCAAAACCACACAGGTTGGGAAATCCTGGTGGGAAAAGTAAAACAATCCCAAGCTGCATGCCGGGACGCTGTGGTGGGGGAAGCGGAGAACAGGTGCCCACATGGGTACTGCCCACGGCACAGCTTTGAGCACCACAGGAAAGTGGCCTGGCTGGGGAAGATCTTTCTGAGTACAGATTTCAGAAAGTATGTTTTTTTCATCAGTAAACAAACTATGAGTCACTGACAGTCACATGGGAGAAAATGAGATTACAAAGAATGTATAAGTAAATAAATTAGCTCCCTTTAGTCATGGCAACAGCTCAGTGTTTCCACCCAACAGAACATATGTTTTATTGCAATTCGTCTTTATTTATTTATTTTTGTAACATTGTTGCCCTTGTACTTTGGGAAAAACGGATTCTAATGGAGTTTATTCAGAAATAATATTCAAAATGCAGTTCTCTAGTTAGATTGCATTTGAAGACATGGTCTTTATTTTTTGGCAGGTATGTGCAGGGTGAAGGATGGGGGAAGTGCAGCTAATCGAGCCATATACCCCCACTTTCCTCCCCACTAGTGCTGCTGGTATCTCATGTAACCTTTGCCACTTGATCGGAGAAATGACCTGTTATTGCCCAGAAATTGTGGGTACATTGAGCCTACAGATACTAGCCACAAGAATAACTTTTGAGGGCTACTCACTTGTGTCCCCAAGCACGGATGCAAGGACATTGTAGCATGAGGAACCAGGTCTCTCCAGGGATAGCTCTATGTAAAAATACGCTTCTGTTCCAATCCTGTTCCAATACATCTGCATTTTGGCATCATCAAAGTATTCTGTTTTCCACAGACCCTACAAAGCTAGAAATCTTGCAGGAGAGCTGTGTTTCTTTCCTTGTCTTCAGTTCTGTTCTTTCCAAGGTGATATTCTGATGCAGGCATAATGGGAAATATTCCAACAATTACATAATCTCCTTTCAAATCATATGTTTTTTACTGCTCCTATAACCCCAGTCCATGCCAGAAGACTGCTCTGTGAAGCAGGGAAAGTTGGAGATTGTTGGAATCACATCCTGATTTAAATCTCCCTTAATACGGTTCTCATCCCTAGACTGCCACAACTGGATATTACTTTTTCACTAAGATGGGAAAAAACTTCAGAGACCATTTTAAAGAACTGAATTATTCAAATATTCCTTTTATTCATACATTTTTTCCAAAGCTCTTTGCCCATTGGTTTTGTCGTTCTTTATGTGAAGTGGAAGGAATTTAGGTAGAGGGCACAAATACTTTTCCTGGTATATCCTCCAATAAGGGAAATACCTTATTATAAAAGCTTTTTTTTTTTTTTTTTTTTTTTTTTTTTTTTCCCTAGTGCAACTGCTTTCATGTATGAGTGAAGTTGTAGTATATATCTGTCCTAATTGTAGAATTCACCTGATGCTATTCCAAGCTGTGACAGCAATGGCATTTTCTTGGTAAGGAAACCTGCAGAAATACTCATGCAGCCAGCACCACTAATATAAATCTCCTCCTGCTCTAAATGGATCAGTTTAATCTGGTTTGAGTTTTGAAGTCACTGGACTAAAAATGTACTTTCATTTTTTGTTCCACTGTATTTCCTTTAATTTCAATGACAATGTTTTATAGCAAATACTGTTTTTAGTCACTGAGAAGGAGATGATACATTGAGGGGAGGAGAGGGAGTAAAGCAGTGTGGAGAGGGCTTTAGCCCCTGTGTATCATCTCATCAGCTACTGCAGCGTTTGCAAATGCAACATGTTATGGGCCCGCAGCCCTCTCTTCTCCGCCGTTTATGCTAGAACTCTTTTTATTCTAGGTCTTGCAAAGATCTTTAGGCTGCAGCAAATTAAATCTCCCTGTCAAACTCTCAAGGCTCTCAAAATGGGAATAGAGCATTAGTAAAAATTTAAAATAGGGGACATAACAGATTATTCATGCAGGAAACTTAAAAGGCTGTGGGATTTGTTCCAGTATGGTAGATACCTTTTTCATTACTGGTGGTAGTAATAATAATCTCTGTTCTGTGATTCAGTTTATGGTGGTCTTAATTTATTATCAAAGATTTTATTTTTAACAATAAAAGTGAGGTGGATAGCAAAATTCTGGTAAAGGTAATTAACTCCAGAGATGCAGAACTGAAGGCTGCTCTGCAGAGCGCAAGATGAGTGAAAGGAAAAATCCATATGGATGATAGATTTTATGCTCTTCTTCTTCTGAGTATATTTGCTTTAAGATATCTTTTCTTTTATTGATGCTCTTAATGAAACAATTTAAATTGTACAAAAACATATTTAAGTCCTGTTATTGATGAGAAGGGCATTTCTAATGAAAACTGAACAAGAACAGGTCAAGTGGAGTAACGTGTGGGTTAAAGCACTTCCTCTCCACAAAGTATAGTAAGACCGACTGTGTACACAAGTAATGATTCATTGTCTTTTCTTTGAATGAAAGGAGCTAATTTAGTTATAAATTCTATGTACTTCAGTTTCGAGAGATCTGTTTTTATGATGATCTGTGACATCATCCTGCCAGATTGCTGCTATTTGAACCCTCAGAAGATATTGGTCTGAATAAATCACAACTTAGACTTTGATCTTTGCTTTTATTGGGATTTTTTTTTCTTTCAAGGATGGAAACTAGATTTTTATGAGAGAGTCTCATGGAGAAAAAGATAAATTAATTCTTTTCAAGGCAATCTATCTGATTTGAGCTGTTCATTTAATAAAGAGAATAGTGAGATTGAAAACAAAATCTCCAAAGACCGGCTCTGGTAGAACAAGGAGGTAAGATTTTACCCATCTCTACTTGTCAAGAAATGATATTATTAGTCCCTAAGCTGCCGTACAACACATAAGTGGGTTAGTGGTTAAGGCATGGTTTTTCTGATTTTTATATATGTAAGGAAAGAAATTGAGAGCTGTGGTTTATTTTTGGGTTTTTTTTTTTTAATACTTTTGAGCTGTCAAAAGTACTCAAAGCAAAAGGATTTTAACTCTCATTTTACAAATGTAAAAATACCTATTTTCTTATGGAAACAGTAGATGTGATCAGTGAAATCAAGAGCGCTCTGTTGAATATCCTCTCTGATACTGAATTGCTTTTTGATCAAAGGCAAGGCTCCTAATTGCTGTATGCTCTAATTTTTCTGTCTTAAATGTAGTTGTGTATAGAATATAGCTGCCTCATGGGATATTGTAGCAGTGAATGGAACTGTGTATATTAAAATTTCCACATTAGTGCAAATATAGTCGATATTTATGTTGCTATTTTGGTGTTCTACAAATCAGAAATACTTTCCTCACTATTTTCCTTTCAGCTTATATGTAGCTTGTCCAGGCAGAGTTGATTAAGCAGTGACAGTGAGCGAGACAGCGGTGTTTATGGAAAAGCCACCAACAAGAACTTTCATATTTAGGGTTTTTTTCTTTCTATATTTACATTCATTTGCAATCAGAGGTTTTTTAGTTTTTCTTTTTTTTAAGACTCCATTATTTTCACCACATTTGGCAGAGTTTTGTCGTTCCCAACTTTAGTCTAGCTCAAGATGTTATATAAGATGTAAATATATCTTTTTTTTTTTTTTTTTCTGAGATTCTTGGACAGTCACAACATGGGCAAAAGGTTACCATTAATGTTACATAGAAAATGTAAAACCTCGTATGCCTCAGAGTATTTGTTTAAGTAAGGAAAGCTTAAGGAAGAATCATTCTGTGAGGAAATTCAATTTCTGCAGCTTTTTTATCTCATTTCCTCAGTTGCCCTATCATCCCCTGAGCTCTACCCTTTCTCCAGGAGCTCAGAGCAAACAGGGAAAAATGCATTGAATTTAATGGCTGGCTTGGGAAACTCTTTGAAAGAGGAATGTTTGTCCATTATAACTGGCTGTGTGCTGCATTTATTTTGTTTTGTTTTGCTGGCTGTAAGGACATGAGTACTTAAAGGAGAAAGAGTGCTTACTGTCTTTCTCAAAATATTGTGGTTTGGCTGGCGTGCTTTAGACTAAACTGAGGAGTTACACCAGCACTACGACGGTGGTTTGTTTTGGTCTTTTTACCTGTCTGTTTTCAGGCTCCTTCTGCAACGTGAGCATCAGGTGCTCCTCCCAGGCTGAGCTTTTGCAGGCACAGCTCCGAAAACACGGCCGTGGAGGGACGTTTGGAGACTGGCGCAAAGCTGGGCACCTCCACGCAGAGGGCTTGGTGCACCGGGGAAGTGCAGGTTTCGTGGGGGTTTATCTCCACATCCCTCTCAAGTCCTGTTCAGTTTAGCTTTGGTGCAAGGCAAGGTTGGCTTCACCGTGATTTCGCATTAATCGTGGCTGTTCAGAGTGAGGCAAGGGACAAAGTCTTGCCCAGGCAGCTACCCTGAATTTCCCCGTGATGGCGAGGACATGTGCGAGCCCCTGGCAGCACACAGCAGGCACGGTGGCAGAGCAGGTTCCCAATGCGTTGTGCTGGTTCACAAGTGACATGTCCTGAAAAAAGGGACAGTTATGTTTCGCCAGCATCCAGCCACAGAAAATTATTTTCAAAGCTCTGCACGAAGTCGTGGGCCTGCTGTATTTGAGGAGGGACAGGAGGAGGTCTTTGCCACCGTGGCAGAGGATCAGACTGCAAGGTCTGAATCTGTCTCTCTAGCCAAAGCCTTTATCAATGTGCCAATGAGAGAGAGTCACGGGCACATCCATGGGAGCAGTTACCAGACACAGCTTCTGCAAAACGGCTGTGGCTGCAGGAAGCATCTCACCCACCAGGGTACAGGCAACAGACCTTGACCTGTCCGGCCTCGTGCACGAGTCCTTCCCGCTTCCCCTGGAGCTTGGCCTCGTCCTCCGGGACATGCAGCTCCCTCAGCTCCCCCGTCTCTCTGTGACCTGGGTGCCAGCAGCACCTGCTCACCTGCAGCTGGTCAGGCCCCGGAGCAGGGCACAGGGAACTGGAAGAAGGCCAGGTACCAAGGCTCCCTGCCCAAAGAAACCAGTTTGCAGTCCAGCTGCAAACTAGTCTGGCAGCCTTTTGCTTGCTCTTTCTCATGCACTTCAGAGATCTGCAGAGCACCCTTGAGCTTGCTCCAGTCACATGTGCAGAGGATTTGGATTACAACTCTCCAGCTGCACAGGCAGCCCAAGAGGTCTGGCTTATGCACATGCAGGGGATTTTGCCTATTGATCTAGTTTTCCTTCCAAGAGGACTTTCATATGCAGGGACTGTTGTTCAGAAAGGATAATTAACTCATGTTACACTACTAATTACATTATTACTGTTCGTATACTGCTATGACTATAAATGACTTTTTACGGGAAAACATGAAGAAAAGACAATTACTTTGAGTGGGCTTGTAACTTAAACTTATCCAGGCAACATAAACTGCATGTACATACTCATACCTCAGTTTCATAGTTCTGTAGTGGAGCAGCATCAATTTACTCCAGCTGATGTGTTCTGCTTTTACTGTGGACATAAATTTTTGAGTGTACATGCTTATTCTAATCAATGGATTTAACATTTTATATCTGGTTCATCACCGTAATAGCCGAACTGGTGAGCATTCAAACCTGAAGCAAACTTTTCCTATGTGTGAATAAGAGATATCAGCTTTTAAGGTACGTTTATTTAACATAGAGATGCCTTCTCTCTTCACCTGCCTGAGCTGTTCAAGATATATCTGTAGTTTATGGTTCTGTTTTATAGCAGATTTATTTCCTAAAACTCAATGAAAACAAACACTGTAATCAGTAATCATATCTGATTAGTCATTTATATCCTAAATGGCTAATGGCAGCACTGCATCATTTGTAATAGGAGGCAAAAGACCTAAAAATGTGGCAAAGTAAATTGCTTCTTGTATACGTACTATTTCTTTTCAGTTTGTCCTAGTGTGAACAGCCTCCGAGAACATTTTCATTTATTGGACATGCTGATTATATTGTTCATTTAGCAAGCAGTAGATGAATGTAAGTTTTAATAAAATTATTTGTTATATCAAAGCACTTGGACTAGAATACATCCACTTCTCTGAGAAATGAACACTGGAAAGAACACTTAAGAGTGATAGCAAATGCATAAACTTTGCAGGAGAGGTTCAGTCTTCAAGTTGAGAGCGGATGTAACGCTCTCGCATTTGGGAGCTGCCTGAACAGGCAGCAGCCCACAGGTCAGGACAAGCCGAGGACTTCTGATCTCTGGGGTCAGGGGAATTACAGAGAGTGAAGCAAGCTGGACAGAGCAGGGTAGGCTTATTGCGTGCTTCCTCTCAACATCAGAATTATGGTCAGCCCCATTCCACTGATTTATTTGTAGGAGAGAAGTTAGGAAAATTCAGCTGTTAATCCCATACCCAGCCTCCTTCTTCCTGTAATCTTCCAATAGTTTCCCAATACGGAATCTGCCTCCCTTTCTGCAGCTGGTTTTTATTTTTGCTTTTTAATAACAAAATACTGTTCCCTAAGGCTGAAACTCTGGGACTTTTTTGTTTCTTCATCAAACCCACTTCCACCGAAAGCATATAAAGGATTTGTTCTTAATACATAAGAACATGTGAAATAAGCCACTTGTATCAGATTGTTTCTTGTCTGAACACAACCACCAGTGTAATCTGAAGAAATTAGACAGCTGCTCAGATAATAAACCAAATGTGCAAGAAATCTAGGGAAACACGGAAGGTTAGCTCCCGAGTCATTCGTAAATCACGAACGTGTACCTTACTTTGCAGAAGTCGTTGCCGCGCTGCAGAGGACGACTCCCCGTGCTCTCGCGGTTACTCAGTGCTGACAACACAGGGGCAGGGACTGTGTGTGGCATGACTTCCCGCTGGTGGGACTGGAGCTCAGTGAGCTGCTTGGGGCTTGACCCAATGAAAGGTTTCAGCGCCGAACGGAAGACCTACGCATTACTGAGCCGCCTGCGTTCAGCCCTGCAAATCCGTACCTTCCTGCTTGACTTTCCTCTCGACACCCGGAGCTCTGCCCTTGCACGTGCCCTGAACCGTCCCTGATGCTCCCGTCATGTATGGGCCTGACCTTAATCCGAAAATCGAGCGCTTGCTTGCGGCGAGGGCCCTTCCTTAGAGCAGGCTCACAACCAGAGAGTCGATCCTCGCAGAGGACGCAGCGGTGGTCATGTGTGACACCACACGTGGTGATAGCAGCCTTGAGTACAGTCTCCACATTTGCTGTTGGAGGTGAAGGCAGGATTTACAGGGCGAGAGGAAGGGCGCATGTTGTTACTGCTTAGTGTATCAGGCACTCACCTGGAAGGGAGGGAAGCGCCTGGTCACGTACAGCCAAGATTGCGGCTGCAGGGGGAATATGTTCATTCTCTCCCAGTTTTGAATAAACTTCTTCTCCTAGAGTATAAACATTTACGATTTACTCTAAGAGTTAGCCTTAGGGAAACCCCAAGTGTCTGGAGTAAGAGTTACATTTGTTTCAGGTGATCAATTGCTGTCAGTCAGCAAATTAATCTGAATTTAAAAGGACTCAGGCCGTATGAGTCAGACACACACACTTTTGCTGCACTACTCCAGGAAAAGAATTGGGACGTAAATATAGCCCCGAGCAGGACAGGGTTCTCCCTTCTTTCGGTTGGCTCCACCTCGGAGAGGGGAGCAGAGAGCAAGCAGGAGCTGTGGAGCTTCCAAGGGCCGTTCTGCCCATCATCCCCTTCAGAAGGCAAGGTGAGGGCGCGTGAGCAGGTCGTAATTGGGCTGGGAGATACATAGATTTAAAAACAGCATGGCATTTATCTAATTGAGAAAAAAATCATTGGCAGATATATTCCCCAAACTGTTTCCTTCTGCTAACACTTTTTATGCTACCTGTGATTTTAAGTTGCCTTCAGTTCCATGATAATGGTTTGCCCACAACTCCACTTTTCCAATATTTAACCAGCACAAATTAAAGGCACTTCTTGCTTACATCTTTTAAGTTACAACTGAAAGGGCAAATGGGCTTGCTATATGTCTAATCTTAAATTATAGTAAAAAAAAAAAAAAAAAAAAAAGACCTAAGAGCCTGTTTGAGATAGAAATCCTTTTCTCTGTTTGTTGCTACATTAAAAGGAAAAAAAAAAAAAAAGAAAAAGAAAGGTTTGTCAGGAGTTAATTCTTCTACCATTTTCCTTTCTTTTTGAGCTGGCACTAACCATGATAGCGTTTCCATTATGTGCTGTCTCTGGTGTATTGCTATCAAAGCACACAGAATTTTTCCATTGAGTGGAAAATTGGCAAGGCTTTCTTGTTTACAACTGCAAAGGTAACAATTCTGATAAAGTAATGGGCCGTAATTATGCTACTTTTAGCTAAATTGTGGGAAAAATACCTTACCATTCAGTTAGCCTGGCCAGTACACCTGAAGGTATTAGCCTTAAAACCAGCACTGATTTCTTTTTTCAGAAGCATCGTTAATCAGAGAGGGCTGTGCTCGCTTTTTGACTTCCTGACTTCAGCAAATGAGAAAAGTTAAATAGTTCTTCCTGCAAGTTCCCAAAGTGAAACTTTGGGCTAGAAGGTAAGCAGGCAGTTGTAATGACCTCACGAGATTCCCACTGCTGTCTGTTCTGGCCCCACTTATGTTTTTTCTTTGCATCAACAGTCTTTGAAAGATTAAGTCAGTTTTAGGACTAAAATATAAACAGACAGATGCTGCACTGTTACAGCAATCATGCTATCTCTGTCGTAAAGAGTCACAGGCACAGTAGTGTAGCGCAAGCTTGTTTAAGAAAAAAAATACTGGAGATACTTTCAACTGCAGCTGAAAGCAGATCTAGGCTATTTAAAGCACTTGGGGGGAAAATCCAGGATTACTATTCTCTCAGTGCTTTCTCTCTGTGGCTCTCAAAAGTGCTTTATAAACATTCATTAAGCCTCACAATCCCCCTGGGAAGTGATGTGACACCACCACTTTTCCGAGGGTAGGTAGCGCCATTTGTGGGTGCCCATATTGAGATATTTGGAAGTTTCAGAGATACCAAACACCCAGAACTGCCAAACACTGGCATTCATAACTCAGGACTCCAAGTAGGTACATTAAAAATGGAATGGCAGGCAGTTATTTTTACTTGCCTCATAGTAAAGAATCGCTAAGAAATAAATATTGTCAAACACTTCTTTCTCCACGGCTTAGAGAGCCAGAAATTTCTTGTTTGCTTGCTTTTTCTTTTTGAAAGCTGAGCCTACAGCAACCTGACTAAAGATGTGATTTGGGCAGTTCGGGCTGCAAGGAAAAAAACACACCACGTTGTATGACTCACAGTGAAACTGCAAGAGCAGATGAAATCATTGAGAGCCATGAGCTTTTCTGTAAACAATTTCAAAGTTAGAGACACCCAAAGTACAACGTACCACAGTATTAGGCACCTATTACGACAGGGGGCTATTAAAGCACATCATGCTGCGATGCTCGCTTAAACCGCGCTGGGCAAATGACAGTGCAGGAGCCAGTGTGGAGTCTGGTTCATGAAGTCTTAAGACTTACATGTAGCTCTAAAGGCACAACTCCCTCTTGCTGCAATACTTCCCACGCATTCCCCCTTTGTGGGTATTTTGGTGGAGAGGGCCTGCCGCCTGAAAAATTTGGGGCAGGAATGGGGAGAATGCAACCACTCCCCAAACACTCCCTGCTATCCTTTTCCCACCCACCCTCCCTCCCTCCCATGGTGTGGAGCATCCTCCTGTCCCAATGCTTTTGCAGGAGCTCCCAAGGCAGCAGCTGGCAAGGGAAGAATGGGCATGCTGACGAGGTTTCAAGGCCAGCTGCAAAGGCAAAGGACCTCAAGCTTTGTCTCATAGCAGATTTTCCTGCGGTCTCTCTACAAAGGCAATTAGATTAATTATGGTAAATGAAGTGCAGGGAGAGGAAAACATCTTTTTCCTGACTGACTTGTGGAAGAACTGTCAGGATTTTCCACTATCAATATAACGTAAATGAGCCACAATTAATAAGCAGCGTACACAAGGTGCCCTGTCCATGAGGAACCTCACCAACCAAACTTAAACTCCTAGGAGAGCACGAGGATGCTCCCACACTGGTGAGTTCTGTAGAAAACCCTACAGCAGATGAACAGTAGAACAGCATGCAAAAGTTTGAGAAATAACTCATCTTACATGCATTTACATGTTAATGTGTAGGTTAAAGCCTGGAATAGAACTGATCATTAGTGTTAAGTCTGGTAGCTCCTTAATGCAGTGGACATTTGCTTTTCAGCGTGCATATCACAGCCGAGAAGTGCCTGTTCTGTGTCCCCGCTGTCTGATTGCACAATGTTCAATCCATAGCTACAATGAGCAATCTCTGCTCCAGAGAAGTTTGGCATTGAAATAGCCATGATATCTCAAATCAGGAATTTGCAGAACTATGTGGATCATTTGTCCGGAATAGTCTGTTTCTTGCCAGTGGTAGAATTTGCTTTGAGCAGCACTATCTGTTTCTCCTCTTCATTCGCAAGATGGCACCAACTCAGATACCTGTCCAAACTCTTCTGTTTCATGTGCCCATGTAAGTTCATAGGCTACAGAGAAATACATCTTTATTTACATTGATATGAAAAAGTATTAGGCTAATGAGTGTAAAACCTAGAAATTCAACAGGTCCATCCAAAATTTTTTGAATAAAAAATAGCACCTGATATACTTCAGCCAAACGCTGGAATTTTCAGCTAAATCAGAACTGACTCTGCTGCAAGTCATAAAACTAAAATATACCACCTGTATATAATGCCTTTCATCTGAGAATCTCAGTGCTTTACATTGACAGATTAGCCCTCCAACATCCCAGTGAACCATTACTATAATCATATAAAAGTTAGAGATGCTAAACTGCCAAAGCTTCCCTGAGTAAGCTAACGCTGTACAGTAGTTCAGTGACGGTGACAGCTACAAAACAAAGCCCAGGAGCAAATTTCTGAATTATTTCTTTAGTCTCTAGACAATACTTGCATGTAATAGAGATCATTGAAAAGAATGGTAGTGAAATAGATTTGAGGTTAGATATGCCCAACCATATTAGTTGGTTGCTATCTTTGCATAGCTGTTTAGAAATAGATTGGTGTAAAGCTTAAAAAAAAAAAAAAAAAAAAAAGGAATCAAGGAATCCAGGGAAGCTGTATCCATATTTTGCAACCTGATTTTTCCAGCTCTTTTGTGAAAACTAACAAGTTTTTTTCCTTAAAGTAGTTAACTGTACAGAACATAAGTTCTATTTAGAATACTATCATTTTAAAAATAAATCTTACTTTATTTCAGTTAACAACATATATTTATCATTCTTATTTTGTATAACTAAAAGATTTTCCATGTCTGATTTAACAATTCAATATTTCCAGATTCTCTTATGCAATATTTATATTTAACCAGTGATTTTTATATTGCTGTCTTGTATTCAGTCTTTCTATCATACATAATATTTTAGTAATTTAAATTGTAACTGATGGAGTCAGAGGACAATTTCTCTTTCAATACTGTTACTTCTTTAAACTATTTTTCTTTCAGCTAATTCTAATTTTAATTAGTTACAGCAGCAATTGATTGTACTGATGTACTATTCAATTAATTCCACAGTGGTGAATGAGGCTATTTGCTGAGTGACAGCAAAATACCAGACTACACAGCATTTTACTATAATTACATACCAGTTCTACTGGAAACAGTGGTTCATCTTCTTGTATATCAAAATTATGACAAACTAGTAACGTTTGCTTTGAATGTGTAACAAAACTTGCCTAAAAACATCCTCAAAGAAAGGTCTAAAATTCATTACATTTTTAATATATTGTTTTCTTCCTGTTTCCTAATACATTTCTCATTACAATATAAAGAAAATATCACTTATTGAGTGTAGAGATTATAAACTCCATAATATTAAGAAGAAATTTTTAAAAATGACTAGACAAAGTGTTTTGATGTTAGTTTTTCATCACAAGCACATGCAGATAATCTTGGTGAGCTACTGTAGAACCCAAGTCTTTAGCTCCTATTATTATAGATCGGATGTAGGGAAAAAATCATACTATCTGTGATTATGCTACAATTACAGTCTTTCTTTTCTTTTAATTCCAGATGGAAATATAAAATATAGACTATATTTCCATACTTTCTGATTCAGAAAAAGCAGGTATGGCTATGACCCTTGTAGAATATCGATGATGTATGATCTTGTGGATAGATCTGTGTAGGCTGTAGACTAAAATTTTGATTTCTGAGAGATAACAGTCTGCATTACATAGTCAAACCTGAAATGCTGCAAGAAGCTGAACTTCATACAGGCATATAATAGCAGGTAACAACTTAGAGTATTTGAACTAATTCAGAATTAGCAACCCCAAACATTCAAAAATTCAATCAACACCAGGAATCATGAAACTAATGTAAAATCCTGATTTAAAAACATGTTGATTTTTCTTTTATTTTACTGAGTTTCTAAGTTCATAGGAATTAGGCTTCCAGACTTTCTCCAGCACCCAAGAAGGATGAAAATATTTTCTGAAAGTTGAACTTCTTGCATCACCATATGGTTCTTGAAATTAGTGTTTTAAGAGATACCAAATAGGTTGTATAATAATGATAATACTGCAGTAATTGTCAATACATTTTTCAAAGGCAGAGGCTATGATTAGTCATCAGTCTTTATAAAAGCAACGGAAAGGCTAATGAGCAGAATTTATTTCCTCCTCTGCAGTCAAATGGAGTATTGTTAAGCTGTGAAACTCTGACACCAGTGAGAGCTCTTAGGGGTGAAATCAGCTCTTACAATGCTGATAATTAAGGCTCTTGGCACATGGTACAGAGCTGAGTGGGGAGGGAAACCTAAGTCAGGGCTGTGTTACAGGACAGTTGAGTTGCCTTTACTCACAACCTGCTTTTCCAGTCTCTTGGCCCAAATCATTGCTGCTGCCCCTCTGCTCCATTTGCCAAGGTCCTTGGGTGACCGGATCAACATAAATGTAGATCTGCAGCTTCTCCCTTTCCCACCTCCCCTCAGTCTCCCAGGCTCCAGACTGTGAGAGGCTGAAGGAGGTGTCCTTCCCCTGCCTAGCGGCAGAAAAAGTTGCAGCTGGTGGGTCCTTGCCCAAACAGTGGTGGAGAGGTTTGATGAAGGCCCACCAAGACAAGCTTCACTCACCGTCAGTATGGATAAACAAAAACATACATGGGGGGGGGGGGGAGAAGAAGAAAAGAAATGCTCCTTGCAAACCAAGAAACCACTCTGTGGTTCTCTGGACGTATGTGATCTGTAATTTAGTTGAGGGTCTACTCTCAACTACCACTTATGCAGAGATCCAGTAGGAAGCGTGGCTGCAAAAGCATCTTTTGCAGCCACGCTTCCTACTGGATCTCTGCATAAGTAGTAATGTGCCTTGTTTGTCTTATGTTGCCTCTTCCTGTGCATTTTTTCCCCATGAGAGGAGACTATTAGCCTGCAGTCCTGAGCAAAGTCCAGCGTGGGCAATTATATTTTGCCAGCATAAATTACTCTGGCAGTGGGACTCGCATTCGGTGCTGCTCGCTCTGGGCTGCAGGGTTGTGCTGCCACAGGCTCTGGTCAGGATCTGCTGTTCAAATGTAAAATTGAGATTATGCTGCAGAGTCAAGTCACTCAGCAGCAATATTCTGAATTTCAAAATTATACAAAAGATCAATTTTAACCTTTGAATAGAGTTCAAAAGACATCCCTCAGTACATTTTTACTTTCAAATAAGCAGGAGAATCAAGAGCCCTGACATTTCCAAAGCCCAAAACACAAGTTTGTTTTCCTTACAGAAATACATCGACTCTTAGCAACTGTCTAACACAGATTACAAGAGAATTTATCATAATAAAATGTGATCTGCTGATAGACTTAGTTTGCAGTTTTGCAGCACCTTTAGCTAGCTATGGTCCATTGAATAAGAGAATTTGGATGTATTTTGAGCTCTAAGGACACGTTCTTCCCGTCAGTGTTCTTTGTAAATGTCATTGAAGATGCAGCAGTCATGCAGCAAGTGCGAAAAGCAGCTGTGTTACTGTCAGGCTGAATTAGAATCATTGTGCAAATATACTTAAGTGACTCAGCAGTAGCTAATTGAGTATTTGGGATGTATTCTCCCCTGGTAGAAGTCATGTAATTCCCCTTTGTGGACATGGGAATCAAGCATATGCTTTAAGCAGAACCTATATGACGTGTGGGAATGTATATCCTTTCAGAACCAGATCTTAGGGGAGAAAAAACATGTTAACATTGCTTTCAAAATTTTAATGTTAACTTAATCACAAGTTGGGAAATTTTCTGAAAATTGTTATTAAGATTTCAGATTTTTTTTTCAAATTAGAAAGAATTAAAAGCCACTTTGTTTTTTTCCAGAGTACCTAGAGCTTCTTTATCTCTCTATCTTCTTAGCGGCATAGAATTACATGAATTGAGTTTATTATAATATCAACTTCTTTTAAAAGCAGTTTTGACAAGCAAGAGTAACAATTTCTAAAGTAAGTTAATTTAGATTTTGTATGTTTTCTCTCCACTGAACTAATATCGAGAGACAAAATATCTTGGCTCTCAGTGTCTGAACTGGACAGTACTGTTTTCCAGAATTCAGAAGGATGTTCTGGACCTTCCTTCTCACGTTGGCCTAAGGGAGCCTGTATTAACTCATGCACTAGATAGAGCTGCTGTTGGGGGAAAAAAAATCCGGATAAAGGATTTGCGCACAAAGGGGAAGGAGTCCCACCTCTGAGCTAGTGATCATGTCCCAGCCACTGTGAGGTGTAAATATATCAGTGTTTCTTAGATCTGTAAGGCTGCAACCTGTGCAGAGAAGGTGGCTGCATTGCCTTCCATGAGCAACCTACCATTCCTCTGGACACACAGTAAAGTACGGGTAGCCTTATACATGAAACAGAAAACAGGCTGTCTTAAAAAAAAAAAAAAAAAAAAAAAAAGTAAAGATATCTTCCTATTGCCTAATCATTTTCTCTTTTATTTTTACTAGTTATAGCCTTAGGCTGGGAGAAATATTCATACTATCCTCTCCTGTGTATATATTTTCGAAGGATTGCACTCTTACGAATATGCAAAAGTATATGCTTTGCATATTTACTTTCTTTATACAAAATACTGTGTCCACTGCATCATGTACTGCTTTCACTTCTGTGCAGATTCCCCCAAAACTTGTCATCTTCTCATTTTTAGAACTTAATTCTAATTTAGATCTTTTAAATAACAGTTATTCCAGATGTAACAGCTAATTACGGTATTTCAAAAAGTGTATATTAATATTTCAGTAGGCTCAAAATTCTGAAATACTAGTCAAAGCAGCATGCTAGTCTTTTTTTTGCTGGTGAAACATAAGGATACTTTCAGTAGACAGGCAGTTAAAACACCTTTCAAAATACCATTCCAAACTCTTTTGACAGTATCTTTTGTTTCTCATAAGCCATAGTTTGGAAAACCTTCTTTAATGGATCATGCCTTAAAATTATGAAATACATTTAACAACAGTAAGCTGCAGGGTCCTTAAAGTAGCCCTTTAAATGACGACAATGTGCTCATTTAAATCCCTCCTTGAAACAGTCGTCTTCCACAAATCCTATCTGCATTAATCTGCTAAAGCTAGGTGTGCTTTTTTTTCCCCCAGATACCTAGAAAGAGATCGACTGATCGTTTGGTGTCTTATGCTTCTGAACCCTTTCAGAGATCTAATTTAGATTGTAAACTCTTTGTAGTCATGTCATCTTCCTCAGTGCGTCCTCAGCACAGCAGCGCAGCAGAAAGAAAAACAAAGAAGCAGAAGATTTCTGCTCAATGAAGTTAGCAGGGAGTGGCAAGAAGGGATAAAACTGAAATGGGAAACTAAACGTATATTATAAATATGTAAACTACAGCAGGGATAAATCATCTTTCCAGTAGCGCTCCTCACAGTGTATTTTGTTCTGGCAACCACAGAGACTTATTTCTGAAAATCCTCAAGCAACCACTCCCGTTTAAATTCAGAGTTTGCGCTTGCAGGAGCAAAGCTGGAGCTGGAGTGAGGCCTCACCCCACTCATCTACGTGAAGGGGGAGCACAGCAGAATCCTAAATGCCATTCCTGGAACCCCAAATATTTTCTAAACCTAAAAAAAAAAAAAAAGTGTCATCTGATTATTGTTCAGAGGGGAAGATGAACACCTCTCCAAACCAAACAGCTTGCAGGAAAAGACTTGAAAGGGGCTTTCTGTTCTTCCCTCAGGGGCATGCGATGTCTTCCTTGGAGGAAACAAGGGACCACATTTTTCTTTCAGTTTTATCTAAGAGGCATGTGAAAGGCAATTAGGTCTTCTGAAACCACCAATTGAATGTTGTAGGAGTAAGTAAAAATTAACAAGGGGAAGCGGGAATTATTCAAAGACTTACTAACTATTAAAATAGGAACACAAAAAAACCTCAAAACAAGTATTTTTTTTTTAACTGGAAGGGGGAATTACTCGAAGACTTACCAACCATTAAAATAGGAACACAAAAAACCTCAGAACATTTTTTTAAAACTGGAAGGGGGAATTATTTGAAGACCTATCAACTATTAAAATAGGAACACAAAAAACCCCTGAGAACAAGTAATTTTGTTTTCAAACTGGAATGTTTAAGAGTTAAACATCTGTGCACTAAGTTCTGCCTGCTATTTTTTCCTCGGTCAAGGAAAGTAAGACAGCGGTCTCTCAGTACTGCTGAATTTACTCTGGATTTAGAAAAGGTGGCATTGCACAGTATTATCTCTAAAGCCAGGAAAACTGACCTTAAAAAAAAAAAAAAAAGACTAAACCGGTACTGGTAAAGCACAAGTGTCATCCCTTCAGACAGGCATGTGTTGAAACTGGGTGTGTGCGTGTAAGTTTTAGACCGTTTCAAAGTGACTTCCTTTTGTAGCGTTATTCTCTAAACTCTCCAATTCACTCCGCAAGGACAAATCTTTGCCTTCTGCTAGAGCCCGGTGACAGCGAGAGCTGGCAGGGGCGCCTGTTGAGAAGAGGAAGCCACATTCCTGCGGGCACAGCAGATCAGCGCCTACACCGTAACCAACTAGCCTCGATCATTTCCACGAGAGATTTCGTTCCTCAAAGGCTGGTGGGGTTTTTTGCTTTGCTTTGTTTTGTTTGTTTTCTTTAACCATTTGTAGGATATTCCTTTTCTGGCCTTTCAGGAGGAAGCAGGTCCCTGCAGAAGCTGGCAAGCACGAGCCCCTGGGCAGCTGCACGGCTCCGGCTCCTCGCAGCCCAGGTGGCCGCTCCGACGAGCCACGCACCGGGGCCACGGCGTTTCCGGAAAGAAACGCGACTCTGGCCGGTTTCCCTTATGTTTAAGGATGCCGCTTTCCTTAAGGAAAAAAAATGAACCAAAAAACCCCAAAATAACCACACGGGCAGCTGCGCAGCGATTACAGTAAATACCGAGCCCATGTGATAAACCCAGCAGAAAGGCTGAAAGTTTACAGGGGGCAAAAATAACTAATTAATTAAATAAATAAATAAATACAAGAGGCAGGAGGAGCGAGGCCAGGGAGCGCACAGCACCTCCGCGCTCCGCGCCATTCCCGCGCCGGCCCGCGGTGACGTCACGGGCCCCGGCCAATGGGCGGCAGGGGCGCCCTGCTGCCAGGGCGGAAAGTTGCCCGCGCGGCGGCAGCGACCCCCGCGGCGGCGGCGCTGCCGCGGCGCCGGTTCGGTGCCCCGGCTCGGTGCCCCGGCTCGGCCCCGCGGCGCCGGCCCAGCCCGCGCAGCGCTGCTCCCCTCCCCGCTCCCCCTCTCCTTCCGCCCCGTTTCCTATAAGCCTCTCGCCGGTACTTTCCCCGGGCGCTTCCGCTCCAAGCGGGCAGCCAACGGGGATTTTCGCTGGGGGTGTGCCGCGGCTCCTGGCGCCTGCGGGGTGTGGGGGCGGGGAGCCGCGGGAGGCGGCGGCGGCGCTGCCGGGGTGCGAGGGAGAGTCCGGGGAGCTCCTCCCGCGCGATCCCGGCAGCGGCAGCGGCAGGAAGGGCAGGGCGGGGGCGGGGGCTGTGCCGGGGGGGGCGGGCGGCTGGCGGGGGAGGGGCCGCTGCCGCCGCCGCCGCCGCCGGGCGCAGCAGGCTGAGGGGAGGCAGGAGCGGAGCCGCCGCTGAGGGCCGGGGCCTTGGACGCGTCCGGCGCGGCGGAGGAAGAGGAAGGGGGGGAGCCGGCCCCTCTCGGAGGGCGCAGCCCGCATCCGCCCTGGGAAGGGAAGAGGGAAGGGAAGGAAAAGGGGGAGCGAGCGAGCGGGCACCGCCGCTGCCGCCGCCGAGACAAAGAAGCGGAGCCCGCCTGGGCTGGGAGCCTCCCCGCCGCTGCCATTGCTAAGCGCCCCGCTGCCCGCCTGCCGGCCGAGGTAAGCGCGGCCGCGGGCGGGGCGGGACGGGACGGGACCCGCCGCAAACTTGTGGCGGCCGCCGCGGGCCGTTGGGGCGGCCGGAGCGGGGCGCGGCGGGGAACGGCCGTTGGCGGGGCGGGGCCGGGCGGCGCGGGGTGGGGGGGGGCTCGCGCCCCCCTCCCTTCCTCCCCTGGGGGGAGGGGGGGGATTTACCTGCCGCGGGGTGGGGGGAGGGGGAGCTGTGCCACGTCCAGCCGCGGGAGGGGGCGGGGGGGGGGGGGATGAAGGAGCGGCGGCGGCTCCTCCTCATCCTCACCGAGTTGTGCGCGTGTGTGTGTGTGTGTGACAGGCGCCGCTTTGTGTCACCCGCCGTGTCCTGGCTGGGGCAGGCCGGGCCCGGGCGCCCCCGTCCCTGTGCGGGGGGGAGTGCGGGGGGAAAGGGGGGAGGATCAGGGCCGCCCCCCGCGGGGCTCCGGCGCGGCCCGGAGCGGCCGCTGCTCGGGGCCAAGGATGAGCGAGATAATCTCTAGGCGGGTATTTTTATTATATTATTTGGCACGGAATAACCTCTGGTAACAAAGTTGACTTCGCCCGTGGGCTCGCGTCGGGTATGGGTAAATCTAGAAGAAATAGCCTTTTTAAAAAAAAAAAAAGAGAAAAAAATACTATTATGTTTTTTTTAAAAAAATATTATTATGAATTATTTATCTCGCGACGTGCGTTGCCCCGGGAAGAGGGCAGCCCGGGCACCCGCGCCACCAAGCCGTGTTTCGCAAAAGTTTTGCGGAGCGATCTCCGCGGCACTGGGGGCAGGGAGGAAAGCGCTGCGTGCTCGCAGGCCCTTAGGTACGCGGGGGAAGCGGGGCGCCTGGCGCTGCCCGAGCAGCGTGCGGGAGACAGCGAGCTTCGCCTCCTGCAGGGCGGGAATATTCTGGTAACCACTGCGCCGCGATACTCTTCCTACCTTTATTTATTCCCCCCCCCCCCCCCCCCCGTCCTTTCCATTCGTTATTTTCGGCTTTAATACAGCTAAAACGTTTTGTTTTGTTTTGGAGGAATGGAGTGAATGAACGTCGGTATAATACACAGTCGACATTGATGCTGATGTAGGTATATAACAAAAAGCCAAAGCAGCGCAAGATAGGTAAATTGTGCTGTTTGTTCAAAAAAAGTACCTCCTCTCTTGGGGAGGGGGGGCAGAGGGGTTGGAGGGGAAAAATATTTAAGTTTATAGAGCTTCTTACCCTGGCTTTAGCTAGAAGTGTGACTGCACACACAGATACCCTTCGCTGGCAGGTTGGGTGCAGTGGCCCACCTCAGAAAAAGTTGTTAGATGAGGGTTTGGGTTTGAATTCAGGTTTGACTTGTGACCAGTTAATCATGTATGCCTGTACTGTAGTTTGTTTGCTAAGATCTCCTACTAGTTTTTTATAGTGCATGTGGCCTTCTGTGTGTGAGAGCTGTATTATGAATTAGAAATAGTTTAACTTCAAATTGTCCTTTTTTCTTTGTTGTTTTAAAACTTAAATGCTAATTAACACTCAACATGGATTTAAAACACTGTTCCTCTAACTGAATTCTATTTCTTCTACTTTGAAGCAAAATTTGTTTCTGAGGAACATACTCTTGTAACAGCTTCATGTGGACTTCTCCTTAATGAAACATGGTAATGCCCTTATAAAAACAAATCTGCATGGCCTGACCAGGCATGGTTTATATCATCGAGAGTTTCGCCTGGTGATTTAATATGGAGGAATTTGAAAGGGCTTATTGGGTAGGAGCTTTTTAAGAACTTCTCTTTAAAAGTGCTACTTCTGCCACTGCTTTTTAGGAATCCTAAGCAATCAGCACCTTGCAGATGATGGTATTGTGTTTTTTGTTTTTAGGATTATAACTTATGAATGACTTTACTCCTTAGAAATATATTTTTTTTAAACTTTGGAAATTGAAATTTTCTGACCAAGTAAGAAGAACTTAAGCTTTATTACCCAAGGAAATATCATTTTGTCTGCATAACTTTGTCATCTTGAAACTTTGATGAAGGGTATCACTTTTGGGAACTGTGAATAAATGTGTAGATAGAAGGCACTTATACTAGTCAAGGCTGTAATTAGAAAATATTTTAGTAGAGACTATGAAACGCATATAGGCTCTGCTTGTTCTCTCATAGCAATGTAAGCTGTTATATTAGCCTTTTATCTCTTTTAGATGGTATTTCCAATTGCTGTTTTGATATTGTTATACAAAATCTCCTTTTCTATATTTCTCCAGAAGCAACAGTGGAACTAGCCACTGTCTGTCTGCATGGTCCCCTATATTGTGTTCTCACTACCGAATAGCTGATTAATTCAAAACTCCAGCCCTTGACTTATTACTGCAATGAAAAGGGAACTTACTGTCCCTTTTCTTTCCTCGCACTCATTTCTTTTGTAATTTCCTGGCTAGCTGTGTGAGAGTGTAAGGAAAGGTATTTGCTGTCATATGTGTCTCCTCATATCTACCCTCTGCTACAGAAGAGGGACAAGGTTAGCGGAGTCTTCCATCCTTTGTTTTTTTGTGTACTCTGATATTCTGTATTCCTTTGTAGTGCTCATGGCTTTCCTGAGCAGCAGCTGTAACAGTAGCAAGTCAGAAAGTGATGTTCAGATAGCTTTGTTTGCTGGCTATGATCTTGAGCTGCAGCAAAACTGGCTGGAGTATCCTTGTTGTTCATACTGCTTGGGCCCGAGAGCTGCTTCCAGGCTCTTGAAGACAGTGCTGAATCACTTTGCTTGCTTTGGGGTCAAAATCAAAACCAAGAAGTTTTTGAATCTGAAGCTTATATTCTAGAAGATATTTTCCATTTGCATTGAGGGACTGATTGTTTGAAAGTCACTGCTGTTTTGTTCCTCCTCCCCCCCCCCCCCCCCCGGTGTTATGAGAAAGCAGGATTGATGCTGGGGAATTAATCAGGATATTTGAAGGAATTTTCAGGTAACTGTCTATGAATATAGGATGTTGCCGTGTTTCAGCCAGCTCTGTCTGAATTGTGACGGAGGGTGCTGGACACACTTCACTGGACACATTGCTTAGCTGAAGTAGGTCATCTCTCATGTTCAGGAGGCAGTCTGACTGTGTGGAGAGTGAGTTGAGGTGCTCTGCAGGAAAGCTGCTTTTTACTTCTGCTGAAATAATAAACAAAGATGATGCACATTATTGTTGTACTTACTAGGTGTACAGGAATGTTGCAAAAAGTTATCTTACACAGAGTGATACCTCTCTTTGAAAGTCAAGGAATCCTTATCAGTTCCTGGGTTGGAAGACCTTCATAGAAAATGGGGTGGCGTTTGTAATGAGAGAAGTAGCATTGTTTCTTCTTCCTGAAGATTTAAGTGAGGCCTATGGTATTAATTCAGCTACTGCATTGTTGTCCAGTGTTCCGAAAGAGATACTATATGAGATCCTGGTGACTTATGCCTTTTGAGAAATGCCTTTTTTGCTTGTTTTTCTTCACAAATTTTGTAAATGTTGGCTGAGGTATACTAAGATAATTTCTATTTAAGGTAGTTCCATTCCATTTAAGTTTTTCTTGCAGATTCAGTTAAACCCATTAGTTTCCTCATTGTAACTTAGTCTGCTGTGTTCTGCCCAATTAAACTGTTGCTCTGTTCAGTGATGGGTATTCTAGTTAGGTTCCCGGGGGCTAGACGTCCAGTTTGGCAAGCCAGCATGCGCGCGCACACACACACACACACACACACACACACTCACACTCTCCAGTAGAAAGCAGTTTATTAGTAGATACTTACAAACAGACCGACCGGATGGTAGTCTCGAGAAGGACCACTCCAATGCTTATCCCGATTATCTGCATGATGAGAGAGAGTCAGCAGGCACAATCTTTTCAGGCGTCCCCGAGGAGGCAACATGGTCCTCTGTTGTGTAGCAGCCTCCCTCTGCTTCAGAAAAATTCCGTATTTATGGTTATTCGCAGTAGGCGGGAGTCCCGGCACATGGGGCCAACAAGTGCAGAGAGTCTAGACCAGCTCCACCCCGGTTGCATAACCAGGCCAAGATACTGCGCATGCAAGCAGACTTATTTCAGGGGCCACATTGACTTTGGGGGTCGCTCTTCCATTACTCTTCAACTTCTGACCTTCATGTTGACTGCTTCTCATGATTATTCTGTGGCTTCCAGCCACAGAATCCATATGTAACCAACCACTGTTCTTTCTCACAGATTTCCAAGACCTTGTTAGTTAGTTATTTGTATTCTGCTTAACACAACAATATTGTTCTAGAGACGAAAAGGTTACAACACTAGACCATTCTCACCAAGTATCAGGTAGCACAGATACAAAATTTACAACATGGACCATTCCCACCAAGTATCACGTAGTACGGACACAAAAGTTAGAACATGGACCATTCCCGCCAAGTATTGCATAGTACGGACATAAAAGTTAGAACATGGACCATTCCCACCCTGATCCAAATATCACATAGTACAGATACAAAAGTTAGAATGTGGACCATTCCCGCCAAGTATCGCGTAGTATGGATACAGTGGGTGAAGTAATTATTTGAAGTGTTTTTTCCCCCCCCCCTTGGAGTAATCTTTTTTTCCCTCCATCATAAGGATTCTTAATTGTTTCATAAATGCTAACAAAATGAGTAAATTTGAAGTGTATTGAAATACAAAATATGTATTTTTATATTCTATTAAACATATATGACACAACAAATGAGTTTGTTTCTCACTGCTAACAAAATAAGATCATATTTTAGAACCAGCATAAATTAGTTGGTGTGCAGGGAGGTTGGCAAAGTATATTTTTAAGATTTAATATAGTATTGTAAATGTTATAAATTCAGGTGCAGAGGAATAAATCTTGATCATAGTATAGCAACCTATTACATTTTAAATGATTACAAACACACACATTAAGCCAGGGTTAGCAAAGTTTTAAAAATGCTTGTGTTCAGAAAAATATCTGTTACAGTGGAAGATCAGACATGCTAGTGTATCCATTATTTTTTTGAAATGATAGAAACAAACTTTGTGGCTTTAAGGCTTTCCCTTTTTATGACATCCGTAGGTTGGGTTTGCTGGGTTTTGGTCCTGAGGTCATTAACAAGCATTAATATGGTGATATGTAGCTAATACTGATAATTCTGTGGAGCAGACAGTGAGGTGAACATATTGAGAGAGACCTGTATTCTCAAAAATGCTGCTTCTGTATGTTATAGTCATGGCAGAATGCAGGTGCAAAACACAATGCAATACAGATGCATTTTTAGTTTAAGCTGCAGAAATGAGTCAATTTTAACTCCTCCAACTAATTATCTGTAGAGTACACAAAACTGCACACGTAGTTATTGAGATAGGTATTAAGATACTCTGCAGATAGAGTAAAGCTGAAAATTTTTTATTATAGAAAACCTGGTGTCTTCAGTATGTTTATTAAATCAGGTAGCAACTTTTTGAGGCAGTCTTCTCCGTTTTAAAATCAGATAAAGTATAAACATCTTTATTATTAAGATAGTGTTGGAAAGAAAGTGTAGTTAGGAGATCACACATTACCCCAGTGTTTCAGCAAGCTGTGCTGTTTTGATAGCTGGGATATTTTCTTCTGTCATTTCTTCTGAGGCTCCCGCTTTAGGTAACTGCTGAAGTGCGAGGAGTGTGTTTGCTGTGCCAGGGCTGGGACAACTTCCTCAGTTGTTTAGCTGAGATCAATAACAAAAAAGGCACAGGCCTTCAGGGTCTTCAAGTTATTATTTTTTTTTGGTCAAAATGCAGATTTTAGATTTTCTTCTGACCTGTTAAATGTTTTGGCTTCTGGAAATGCGCAGAATTGTTGGTGCCTTTAGTGTAGACAAAAGTACAAAGATAGGAAGGCAAATCTCAAGGTTTTGTGAAAGGGTAGAGGTTGAGGAATCCATTCATAAAGCAGATGTACTAAGTTTTATCTTGTTATGATGTGAGCAAGTGCTTTTAGCTGAGTGCTGTAGGCTTCTCTTGGCTGTCTCTTTTTACAGCTTACACTGGATCAGTTTGGTGCAAATATGAAGCAGCAGTCCAAATCTGCAAATAAACTAGAGGAGGGTTAGCAAAAACAGGTGCTTTGCTACTTATGCCGGGGCAAGATCCTGGGTTCTGTTAGCAGTTTACTGTTAAAAGAAAATAGTCCTAGTATTTTTTTAAAAAATAAACTGTTGTAAAAAATGAATCTAATTCTCTTCCAACTTAATTATATTATCCTTGTTTATTTAAAAAAGTGGTCATAAAATGTAGTTTTAGGTGCTATCCTTAAATTAAAATAGGTCATTGCAGAATGGAAAGGTTTTAGAAATTGTGTTGCTTGTTAGTGATACAAAATATAAATTACATGTGCTAGTATAAATATGAGATTTTCTAATTTGTCCTTCTTGTCAAATTTCAGATGGCTAAAGTGATCCTTTTTGTATACTAATTCAGTTTTAGTTAACTATATAGTAAAAGGAAGCAGTTTTAACAATTTGATTAGTCCCTTCACAATGGTTTAGGATGGAAGAGGAACACTAAATCTAGATTAAACTTATTTTACATATGGAGAAGTAAATTGATATATTACTGTGAATTTCTTTAGATCATTCTGGAGTAATAAAGCATTTGAAGGAACAGCAATAAATTAAGATTCCCATTTGGCAAGCCTTGGCACTGATAACAGTGGAGAGAAATCACAAGTATTGATCGAAGTGGCTTCTTAGTTTTTGTTGTAATAAGAATGCTCTCAGTGTAGCGTAGCAGGGTTATAAGGTCTGTCTTTCTGTTCTTTGAAGAGCGGTGTATTCCATTTGTTTTCTCTCACATCCATTCTGTGTCTTATTTGGCTACCGGTACCAGCCTAGACCATTGCTCTTCCACAGGGATTCACTTCTTGTTTGACATCCTAATGATGTTTTGGGTGGTGACCAGGAAAGTATTTTTGAACTTTTTGATGCGAAAGGAAAGACATGTGATTGTATGATGTGTTCTCAGGCTGAATTTGCACAGCTGCCCTGATGGCAAATCACATGTTCATTTCCCTGAACGAATGGTGTACCTCCAACTGGCAAAGAGTGTCATCAAATTTGAGAGATCTTGAGTGATGATGTGTCAAGGATGCTACGCTCTATACTGACTGCTACGCATGAATCTTGCCACCCAACTTAACAAAATTTCTTGTAGGTTTTTCTTGGTTTTGAGTTCAGGTAGAAAAACAGGTGCTCTTTGTAAAACTAGATTTATTATTTGTTGGAAACAAATAATTTGTTGTTTTGAAAACAACAAATTTGTTTTCAACAAACAAATTTTCAAAGATAAAAATTTATTTAGGCTTCATCCAGTCACTTTAAAGATCTGTATGTTTTTTGGTGACAAGCTCAACAAAATGACTTGGAGAAAACTATTAAGTATATTTTAGGCCAGAAGCAGGCATTTATTTACTAATTTTTCATTTTGTGTCAGTGCTTTAGTCAGTAAGAATATGACTACTACTCTGCTAGTTCTGCTGTGAAAAGCAGGGAAGGGAGCTGACACCTGGAGAGGGGCCGGGAACTGGGACATTGGCACAGATGGTTTGTTTGTTTTATTTTTAGCCTTGATTTTGTTTATTAGTAAAGTTGCAGTTTCAGTTGGACAGCTGTTCTTGGTTTAACCAAACCCCAGGAGTCTTGTAAAGTCAGATAAAAACTTGTAAATACTAACTCTGTGTATTTTGTATGGGAATATTATGTTGAGTTGCAATCCTTCAGTTTTTAGCACTCTTTTGTAACTCTCTTGACTCAGGTGACATGCGAACAGTATTTGTGAATGAAGAATTTTTTTTCGAGTTCTGCATTATTTTTTGTCAGCTGTACTTTCTGGCTATTTCTTTATCAAAAATTAGCACTAATTAACTGTTGAAAAAAGATATCATTTTAGTATCTTTAAATAGTCCTTTCTAGAACTTCTTGTAATCCACTGGACATAGTATCTTTGGTAATACGACTTAATACATACCATTTTTCCCAGTGAGTGTTGAATTTTTGTAAAAGTCTATGCTATTTTTGTGGCTTGGTAATTTTAATTAAAAATGTTGGTCGCAATTGTAAAAACTTTGACTACAGTATGCTATAGCCAATTTTGTTTTCCTTTAATTATTCTATGTTGAATATTAAAAAAAAAAAAAAAAAAAAAAACAGATGGGATTTATGGGTATAAAGTTTTTTATCTTTATACCAAAAAAGAGTTAAAACCATTCTGCTTATGAATATTGAGCTTCACCTTTTCTATCCTTCCAAAAAAGACTAAGATAAAAATTGATGATCAGTATCCCTTCGTTAAATGATCAGTTTTGTAGTCCATCTTTCTGCTAGTGCCGCAGGAATAGTATAGAAATAATTATATTATGGACTCTTCATAAATTCACACTGTTTTGAATTCCATTTAATTCAAATAGAGAAAGAAATTAATGCTAATATCCCAAATAATTAATGCTGTAATAAAGGATCTGCCTTCCACTTGACACTGAATGACTTATGTTTCGTTACATCAAAAGACTTAAATCATTCCAAGCTCTGAATATTAAAATTCTAGTTCATGAATATTAGAAATTTAATCAGATACCTCAGTAAGGACTGTGTAGATTGTATTGGGTATAAAAATGGGTGATAATAAAGCTTGTGTTTAGCACAAGTATCAAAATATGACACATCATTTTCATGAGCTCTGAGGCTCTTTTAAGGGATGCATGGGGAATCATAATGAACAGAAATGTTATAGACCTCCTATGACAGAAATCTATTAGTCTATGTAATGTTGTTATTAAGGCTTTATGTGTCTTTCCCGTTAGTACCATTTTGTAATATTGTTGGCTATATTCCTTTAGGATCTTTTCCATTATTGCTGACCTGAGATCTTGGATGTTTATTTTGTTCAGCTGTTCCTTTTGTCCATCTGGAATTTCAGGAAGATACAATGTCATGGTAGTTTTAAAGCTTTGCTGAAGTGTTCTTACTTTGTTGTATATCCTAACATTCCTTTTGTTTCTGTGGTCCTGTGAAAATGTAAGATACGCTTAACAAGTACTAGTAGTCTTACTGAAGTGAACACTTCTATTTACAAAAACACAAAGCTGAGCCCGTAAGCATGTCTTTTCAAGACAAGAACCAAGATTACATCACAGATCAACTAGATTTTCGTTTTATGTTCTTTAAATTATCAAGATATGTATGTTAAATTACATACTGAACTTCTGGCTGCAGTGTCTCATAGCCAGCTTATTTTTAGTCAGACCTTGCACCTATACATTGCATATTGAGTTAACTATAACCAGTCCCATAAAATTAGTGGGACTGCTGGTAGTTAAACACTGTTTAATGGATGATAATACTGAGATGCTGAAGAATGAGAATAGATCAGGCAGTGCTTGATATAGTGCCTGCTCAAGTTGATAAAGAAAGGAAGTTGTTCACTGGGAAAACAAAGAATAGTTGGTGTTTAATTTTAAAATAATGGAAATCTAGAATTTAAAATAGAAAATGTGGCTATATAAAAGCAGAAAAATCTTAAAAATTAAAATATAGTGCAAGAAACTCCCTTAAAAACGCTTGAGATTTGTAATGTCTATTTTGGAGGAATTGAGGTCTGAAGATAAGTGAATTAATGCAGATTACGGAAATAATTGGTTTTTAAAACATTTCCCCCCCATAGTTTAACTATAATACACTATTTAATAGTGTAACTAGAGTTAGTTCGGTTTCCTATGGTAAGATTTCTTTTCAGGTTATCAGTGTGATTTAGCTGTTCTGTTGTCTGATTTTCTTCTTTCTACATAGATAATTCTAGTGATTAAATAGTTAGACATTTGGATTCTTTTGAGATAACAACATACTCCTGGGTAAAAGTAGATACTATAACTGTGGATTATGGTATCTGGGTTAATGGCTATTGTCCTAATACTTATGCAGAAATTGCATACAATTATGAAGTATACATAGTATTAGAAGCAGCTTGGTATTCAGCAGGTTGTGATGCTCTTGCAAAGTAGACGGTATGATTTCAGAAGTTTGATTCTTCAAAGATAGCGATTGAGTGATGTGAGGGAATTGTGAAGGTGGGGGAAGTTATGCTAGATGAAAGACAATTATTGTGATAGTTCAGCTAGAGCACCTATTGCTATATTATCAAGCTGTTTCAGTGATGGAAGAAACTGGGAGGGATTTGGTGTATTGTGGCAAGTGTATCCGTTAAAAATGGTTTCTGTTTCTAAATGTGCGTGTGTTCAAAATACTTAAGCATTTTAAAATACAATCCACTGGTGAATATATAAGATAGGAATATGAAAGTTCTGCAGGTTAATTTTAGTAATATTATTTCTCTAGTTTCACTAAACTTCTGTAAAAATATTTAAGTTGTGATTTACAAACATTCATGTAATGTCTTCATAACGACCCAATATATCTTTATCAGTAATATTTAAAAATGGAGCTGAAATGTGTTTTAGACATAACTTCTTGGATCTTGGTTGGAAATATACTTTCATATTTAAAATGCTGTTATCTTACTTTACATATGTTTTCTGTATCTGCTGTTAGTTAACTATAAAACAAACACTTTTGAGATGCTAGTACTGGTAGGAGAAATACTGCCTTCTATAAATCAACAAGATAATGCTAAACTCTTATAATTGTAAAGCCTTCTTGCTATTGATTAGAACAGCATCTGGAATTAGAAATGCCAAGCAATAGGCAGTTTAAAACATTTTTTTCAACATATAAACTACATGTATATGATGAAGGTACTGCTAAGGATGAGTAATTATGTCTGTCAGCTGGAACCGTCTGTGCTCCCTACTCACATAGGAGGTGTTTGTAGAAGTTCAGGGTAGGGCTAGTCAACTGTATGCAGCTCAGAAACAAAGAAAACGTGGTGTCAAAGAGCTTCAGTCGTGTCCACCAGTCAGCTGTCACCCCTAGCCCTCATTCCAGACTGATGGGGAAAGAAATCAGTTTTTGCCTTTCAAGTACCAACCCACAGGTAGACCTGCAGCTGAGTCTCTGCTGTATTTTCCTGTGCTGTTGAAAATACAGAGGGGCAGGACACCTGAGAACTGCTGCCTAACCTACCTAGTCAGCACTACCTGCCTGCTGCTGTCTGGACTGACAGTAGCCTTTGGGTCCTGGTTCTGTCCCTATTTTCCTAGGACCAGTGTTTTAAACATAAGAGATGTGTGCAATTTGTGAGAAGCCATGCCTGGTTTTAAACAGTTAGATTCCAGTGGATCATTTAATTGGTGACATTGTCAGAAAAATATTGTAATCTGATTGCTCTAAAAAAACCCAGGCAGTAAGAATACTTGCATCTGATCGTGGTCTAATTCATAGTTTTACTTATTGTGTACATTTAGATTTTCTCAGGGAAGTACCACTTCATCTACTTCATTTTATGAATTTTGTAAATACCTGATCTCGACTTTAGAAAACTTTTAATTTAGGTAGCACAAACCCTGATCTTTTTACCTAAACAGACAATGATCAGCTCTGCTTTACAATTTGACTAATCTTTTCCTTCTTCCTCTTTCATTTTGCAATATTTTGTACATAGTGGTGGTTAGGAATAGCCTTGATCATGAGTGGATGTTTTTTGAATTATCTATAGTACATTCGTATGGTAGAAATGTTTTTCAGCAATTAAAAAAAATTGTTAAACTAAACCTCTGTGTCTTGTCTGGAGTAATGACATTCATTTGGGAGTAAAATGAGCAAGATTCAACTCAAACATTTGAGTTAAGTGTATTCAAAAATACAGTAGATGAGGCTTGTGAAATAAGGATAGTTAAAGCCACACTTCTGGACTCTCATATACAGCATTTCTATATAATTGTTTTAAATCTTCTTCCATTAACATGTTCTGGCACTGGATTAGGGTATTGGATTGAGTTCAGCTGGAAGGTTGACTCCGATGTGTTTTAGTCAATAAATGCTTTCCACTAAATAAAAAGAAGCATTTTCATACTGAGATTTTTTTTTTTTTTTTTTTTTTTTTTTTAAGTATTTTACATTGGTTTTGTAACCTTTCCAGTGTGATTGTTTTAAAACAGTGTAAATGTACAGAAAGTTGAAAACAGTGTTTGGTGTCAGTCCTGTGGAGAATGCCATACATTGCTGCAGCTGTTGTGGGAGAGCAACGATACTATATTGACTCTTATCTCTCCTCCCCCCCCCCCCCCCAACCCTCTTCTTGCATTTCACAACCCTTTACTTTAATCCCTCGTCTAAAATGTATGATTCAGTCTCCTTTTCCAGGCCACCAAGATCTCCTCGTGCTGCCGTTGCAGTGGTGACTCGAGGCCCGTACTGTGTGGCTGCTGTTAGGTGCTGTAAAGTTGCATGTGTTCTGGGTAAGGCCCTTTCCAAGCAGCGTGGAAGCTGTCAGGCAGCTGAATGTCATCCTGCTACTGCGCTCTGAAATCCTCGTGTAACAGTCTACGAGCAAAGTTACTGTAGAGGCTGTTCATCATGAATTCTTCCTGTTGAAAGAGACATTCCTTTATATTAACAACTGTGAATGGGATTTGGGGGAAGATATTTTTATTCTTGGCTTGTTGGCTCACTATTCTAAGCATGTAGTAGCAGACCACTAGTCATAGAAATTGTCTGCTTGGTTTGTCTATTTAGGCTGAAAGTAAGTACATACTGTCTTACAGACTGTCCTGTTGAATATTATACTTTCATTTTCTACGTACCTGCTTACATGCCTGCAACCTAATTTGTTAAATCTGAATTTACTAGTAATACTGCAGTCCACATTGGGATAGGATTTACTAGTGTGAGCTGGCTTTGGACTAAAATAAATCGTAAAAATAACACCATACTTTTCTCCCTATGCAACCTCCTATTCCTGCTTGTTCACCCTTTATCATGGGAAGGGGGAATTGCCATAAAAAGAAATTTGTGAGGTCCAGCTTTGGATATCAGTGTGTTTGGGAGCTGGGGGAATGACAAAAGTCTTAAGTTTTTCTGTCTTCCAGTAGCTGGGTATTCTCTTTCTAATAATTTTGTTTCTTGAACATTGTTGGTATTAAAAGTCTTTGTTCTGTGCTCAAATGTAGCCTGGAGTTTTCAGCCTGAAGATATGTTTTAACATGCTTAGTGAAAGTTGCTTATTCTGGGGATTTTATATGCAACACTGATCTGAAACTTACTTATACATTTCTAAGGGTAGGTAACAAAGTAAGTTGGAGAATGGGAACCCTGGGTTTAAGCATCTCATAACAGAGTGAAACAAGGGATATATGATTTACATTCAGTACTACTCCATGTGTGTATAGTTTATTTGGGCATGCTACGTAGAGTTTATTATTATTATTAAAGTTGATTTTTGGTGTTTACTCACCTGCTTTTGGTGGGACCTAATGCAGGTTGCTGAGTCATTCACCCTTCTAATCAATAGTTTATGTATCTTTGGCTTGTTTAGTTTTATACCAAGAAAGAGTAGAAAAGTGATTTTATATAAAAATCACAAGGTGAATAATTTTGTTCATGAAGGAAAGACTTTAATTTTTCTCTAGTATGTCTAATTTTTTATCATTATGTGTGGACTCAGAGAATGTGCTCAGCTGAGATTGATCACTGGTGTGTGAAATGACTAAATTATAACAATGGAGAATTTTCTGAGGTGGGTAATATATTTTCATATGTAGCTTCCAGCAATGAGTTTAATACACTGAAGGCCACAGTTTCTATGCTTCTGTTATTGAAATGTAGTGCTTTGATCGTTTTTCTGCTGAACTTCAATTTAGAGCTTTATCTGGAAAACATCCAAGGGAAAAAGCATCAAAGCAAAATAATAAGAATTGTCTTGGAATGCAAGAATATCTTTAAAAATAGAATACGCAGTGAGAGTTTAAAAAATATATAGAACACCTACTAGCTTAAAGGCTAAATCTATGAACAAAGAAGGAAAATAGCTTTACTGACATGTACCTTGAAGTTGTGATAGTTTGCTAACCCAGGTACAGGAAGTAAAGTTTTACTTTCTTAATGTTTATCCCTTCATCTCCATCATGAATTTTGTGAGTTTGCTTCGTCTAAAGGACTGTTCCCAGTTTAATGATAGATGCCTGAGGAGTATATTCTTATCTGCACAGCTCTGGTTCATTACTCTGCTTCAGTTCAAAGCCACCAGTTGAACTCGTCCAAATATTTAATCAACTGAGTTATGATATCCAAGCCACGTATGTATGAATATGTTTAGTTAACTTTTCTTAAACTTGGATTTGGGACTTCATCAAGAAAAACACATCCTTGAGGAAGAAAACCATGTTTAAAAGAAGAACGATGTTTGTGTGTAGTTAAGAGTCCTTCTGTCTGTTAAACCTTTAAATTTTGACTATGTGAAAATTGCTATCCTGGATAGTCCTGCCTGTCCAGGATAGATTAAGATCCATGCAAATCCAAGATCGCTATCCTAGACTTAGCTACATTAGTATCCTGTCATTGGCAGTGTTTTTGTTGTTGTTACTGTTTTTTAATCTTTTGCTTCAAAGGAAAGAAATCTTCCAGATTAAAACCTCCTTGTAATAGACAGTATTCTGCATACTAGACAAGGGTACTATACTAATGTATTCATTAGCTGTTTGTTAATACTACTGTCAAAACATTTATTTTTAAAATATCTTGTTCTGTAACTTTTTCTGGACTTGCTACTTTAGGTGATTGCTTTATGGAGCATTAATATAGACAAATAGCACTGACTTCTAGGTTGGTTCTTAGCAAGATAAGTCAAGAGCATGGTTGAAACATCTGGTTCTAGTTCATGAATGTTCTTACGTGAGTAGCTAGAGCATCAGTGAGATGCTCTGGGGCATCAGTGTAGTATGGGCAGAAGATAGGGTGTGTGTAACACATAACACATAGCAACAATAGCATTTTTTTTTTCCTATTTTGTAGATCTAGATGTAAGAATAGGAGAGATGTTCAATTGCAAGCTGATGGCCAGTAAGTTTTCCATAACAATAATTAAGGAAGAAATTTCTTCTAATCTGGAAATACCTTTATATGTCATGTTAGTGTCTCTCATTTAGATTTCTCATTTTTGAAGTGGGATTTTCCTTTGCAGTAGGTCTGTACCTGTCACAGGCTTGGGCACTTCTTGAATTGTTCTGGCAGCATCAGCAGGTGGTTTCCATGAGACCTACAAAACATATAGAAAATTCTGTTAAGTGTGGTTCTTTTAGGGTATTTGTTCCTCCTTGCAAGGAATCTTAAAATCTTCAATAAATCTAATATTCTTTACTTGTCTGCTGGGCATAGTAAAAACTTACTGTAGCATGTGAAAAAAGCTTTTCATCCCAAGCACAAGTGCACTGTGCCTAAAATGCCCGGTTATTTGGTGGTGTGGAAGAGGTCTACACATCAAGCAGATTAGCAGACGTGGCAATATTCTTCACTTCTTTTATTACAGAAGACTTTCTTGCTCTGGTTTCTACATTGTCTGTTCATCTCAGCCCACACATTTTTCTTTCTTGTCTAGGAATAGATTCCCTAGATGGCAACATCAGCAGCTGGCAGCTCTGTGCTTGTTACGCCCGAGGAAAAAGCACTGGCTTTCCTAAACCCACGGCCTCTAGCAGTAGCACAGAAAATGAGTAGTTAGCTGTCATCGTTAGGATGTGTAAGTGGCAGTTACACAATAATCTTGTCTCTGGCTAGCTGGAATGCTCATCAGCTGTAACAGCTGGATGGATCCCAGTTTTGGATGAATGTGGTTGATTAGCACGTTGGAACAATGTGCTATCTATGTTAAATTTCTCTCCATTGCTGCTGCCTACGTTATCTTGGGTGCTCATCAGTATTTTCCCCCAGTGAGAGTGGAAGTGCTTTTACTTGGTAGCATCTTTTCCCCTCCCCTTTTTTCTCTGTTATGCATAGAAACCTTGCAGTAGTTCTTGTTTTGATTCTGATTTGATGACAGAATCATTTGTTTCTTTCAGTCTTTCCAATCACCTGCACATTTTGGAAAAATTGTATAGCTATTCTGTTTTCAAAACAAATTTTGCTATCAAATATGCACATAAGTTCTTTAGAAACAGTAGGAAGATTTTTTTTCTTAATTTCTTCATGTAAAGGGAAGAGTGTTTCCCAGAAGTTAAGTACCATATCCCCAAAGCATTTTTCCCAAGAGTTATTACTGCTAATTTTCATCCTTGAGGTAAAAAGATATTTACTAAGATGAGAACTTAGTTTCAAGAGACAACATAAGGTGAAAGGATAGGAAGGTAAAACTGCCCAGCAGAAAGCTGGTAAGACTGTATTTATCTTCTTCTGTGTCAGAAAATACCATAATCTGTGATTCTAACCTTGAAGGAAGAAAAGTAGGAAGAAACTCATTTCAGTCATGGAATGTAATTTGATTACTGCTTGCTAATCTGCATTTTTTTTTAAGGGGGGAGGAGAAAGGAATCATTTCCTCACAAGCTGCAAATAGTGAAAAGTTAAATTCCCTGTAAAATAGAAACTGTAGAGAAAAGATGAGTGAGTTGGTTTCTGCCTGTGGCATTGGACTTGCTCATTTTGGCAACAGCAAAATGTTTTGCTCAGCCAAATTTTTTTGAAACCTCACCCTAAATTGCTGAGTTTGGAGACTGCATGATTACTTCAACCAGCAGGAGAACCAATTTTTTTATGTTTTAAAAATATGTATGCTAATTGTTCTCTATTTTTTGAATGTTTACTTTATAATCTGCACCAGTGAACTACATATGCAAGAATGGGAGGAAGTAACTATTTCTTCTTCCCTCAGTTCACGCTGAAATAGCCATAAGACTTTTGATCCTGATTCTCCCTTATTTGCAGCTTGTGAATAATTTACTTTGTGCTGCAAGTGCAATGTATGTATATAATTCTGGTATTTTTAAAAGTGTATTATTTCTATTTCACTCTCATTTAAGTCAAGTGTAAATAACTTTATACAGTTGCAAAATAGTAGGGAAATGAGCCTCCACAAGCTAATGCAGTGGATCTATTTTCAGGGACAAATGAAAAGGTATTTTGAAGTCTAATCAAAGCCTGAGCTCTCCAATTGTGTGTGGTATAAACTATAAAGTTGATGGTGTTTAAATAGAATGTGTTGGATTTAGGACTTTTTTTTAATTGGGATTTGTATCTCTGGAACCTATATTCAACATATTTCTGGAAATGACAAATGCACTGCCATATGGTACACCAGATTTCAAGCCACTCTGAGGTGCATGTGTGAATTTTAGAGTGCCTGGAAGAAATGAATGAAAACCACATTCTCAATTTTATCTATTGCTGAGTTCTGTAGGCAGATTGGGGTGGGGGGAGGGAAGACATTGAAATAAATTTTGCTAGAAGGGTTGCATGCTTATTTCTGAACTCCAGTCCTAATGCAGCAAGGTGTAGGTGTAATTTATGGTTCATAATACACACTGATTTCAGTAGGACTGTCAGTTTTCGTGTCCTAATGCTTATTGTTGGAGATACTAATAAATACTAAACTGGGCCCGGAACTTCCTTTTGCTACTGGTAACTGTTGCCATTTTCAATCATCCATTTTCAACTATTTTAATGATTAAACCTCCCTTTCAGACTTTAATGACTGAACTTAATTCTGATATATTCTTGAACTGTTCTTCTTATGGATGATGATGTTTCTCCTTAAAAAGTTCTGTACTGATTGTACTTCTTGAGCAGATTTTTTTCTTTGTTGGTTAGTAAAAGCTGAAGAAACATTATGGGAGTTGTTTGCACCAGGGTTATTTTTAGCTCTGGATACTCTATGGAAAACTTACTTAAAATATAAAGGAAAGTGGTTTGGGGATTTATGTTACTATGTTTCTTGTTAGAAAAATCATCTCTTTCCTGTGAAAGATAAACTAATAAGAGTTTGTTATTAAGATCGGTTGTGAAGATTAACACAAACTCTAGGAATTTTCTTCAGAATCAAAGACAATGAATTTTGAAGCTTTGTTTTTATATGAAGAGGGGAAAACCTCACTTCTTGTGACATGCAACTCACGTGATTAATATTTTGTCACACAACACGCTTAGCTGGTAGAATTAATTCTGTCTGCCTGTGTCAATATCCTCCTTGTTGAGGAAACCGTGTTGCTGTGGTAAATCATCTCCCAAACCTTAGAAAAAATGCTATAACTTCATACAGTAAGTGTTCATAACTCATTTCGGCACAGGATCTTTACACTCTTTGATTTGTATGAAATCCAAAGGCTTTTGTTAAGATAAGTTTAGTCGTGTGTTAGTTTGACAGCTCATCTCCTTAGTTCAGTTCAGTTTGCTGTGAACCAGTTAATTGCCGTTTCTGACCTTGAATGAAAGTTTCATGCACTCCAGCTGCAACAAAATGTGGCTGTGAAGGGTTGGTATTCAGTGATGTAAAAGAATAGTTTTATAAGTATATGTGACTGTATGTCTTGATATTCTTATGGTTCATAGTGTTCTGATGGGGGAAAAATGTTTTCATTCCTTCTGGGAAGCATCAATTCATTAAGCCTATGTTAATTAATAAATTGGTTTGATGAGGATGAGACTTCTAGTCAAAGTCAGAAAGTAGGAAGATGCTGTTGCTATTCGCTACAGCATAGCCAAGACGCTCTTTTCGGGACATGCTCTATGAACTGGGGAATTCTGGCGTCTGCTTTCTTGGTGTGCAGCACAGAACACCTCTCCTCCGCTAAGGATTATAGTCTGGTCTTTGAACATTTTGTTTAAAAGTATGAATTGACAACACAGTTTGAGCTTTCTAATGGCAAAAGCTTGTTCTGTTGTGAGGTACGTTGGGACATTTTTCTGAAAATTCAGAGCTATTTATAGGAGAGGAAATCTCTGCTTTTTCTCGCTCATTGATTTCTGAATGGGCTTTATTAACTATTTATTTTTGAGTGAAACCCTTCAAATGTTCCTGTTTCCTTACAAGTGAAGGATTTTTTAAAGTAATAAAACAAACTGTTTTAAAGGTTCTCAGTTCATACCTGTACTCCACATAAAGACTTGATCTTAATTGTAAATTCTAGGTATTGCTGTAATGTAAATTAAGAAAGTAATAAAATATTGCTGTTCTTTGTTTCACAGAATTTCAAAAGCAATAGATAGCATTAAGCATGTATTCAGTGTAATTTTATTTTTGATCAGTCATTCCCCATTTCTGAAATGCGATCTTGAGTTTTTTTTTCTATAAAAACAAATTGTTAAAAAGATGTTAGAATTTTTGGCAGAACCTTTGATACACAAAGCCTTAAGTATGGTTAGTGGTCTGTGTAAGAATAGGTTATTCTTCAAATTTTCATCAGTACAGAAAGTCCGGTTTTACGAAATACCGATCCATTGTGAATTTGTTAGTAAGGTCTCTTCCTTCATACCTTCTCTTTGAAACCTCTTCTCTCATTTTTTTTATTTATTATTTATTTTTAGAACTGCTGTGCATGTTAACTTTTAAAAGAAAATTGTGAAATTTCTTCTGAAGGAAAATGTAAAGAACTGTTTGAAAATCACAAAATGAAGAGGCAGTCAGGCACTTCTGGAATTTCTCTATACGGAATCCTTTCATCTTGTGTCGTTGATCAAAAAGAGCAGCAATCTTGTCACAGTACTTGTTCTGGAAGGTTGGCTTGAATTCAGTAGTATTTTGTGTTATGACTTTAAGGGTTATATTTTAAGTTGTCAAATACAAAGGCTTAACCAAACCTGAGCTCTTTTGGTGTAATAGTCCGTTGGCTGGTAATAGCCTAGCTACACTTTATTTTTGGTCAAAGCGACAATGACACCAAGTGACTTTCCATTTTAACTAATGGTGGTTTGTCATTAGCTTGCTTAAGAAAATTAAACTGTACATAGCACCTCTATATGTATTTTCTTTTTCTTTCCTGTCTGTCCTGTGCTTATTGTGTCAAGTCTTTCTGCATCTTTTTTGTTGTCACTTTTTTCCTTTTCCTTCTTACCTTTTGGCTGGTTTTGTCCTGTTTCTTTCTTGGTTCTGGCAGACTCTGCCTTCTCGTTTATGTTATCGTACCAGTCTCTAGAGCTCCCACTCTTTGTTGTAGGCAAAGCATGGAATCTTTATCAGTGGCTTGTTGAAAGACTGAATCTGTTAATCTGTTGAAGACATCAGTGAGAAGCAGTTTGGCAAATCTGTCTGCAATAAAATTAAGATACGATTGCATGCAAGCTTTAATTTCGATATTGCAGGTAACGGCAGTAATGACGATGCGATAGAACGCTCTAGCAACCAGAATATATCCCAAGTAGACTTGCAGTCTAGTTTACACTTTGGTGCTGTTTGGAGAAGCTCTGGAGATCTAAAGCAGAACTCATGCTGCCTTCAGGCAATCTATTGATTTACAGATAGTTTTAGTTCTGGAAGAATTTTCTTTGAAGCCATAGTTGAATGATTTTTTTTTTTTTAATGAAGAATTCTTTCGTATCATTTGGTGGTAATTAGCCTTAGTCTTTGAAGCTATGAGGGGAGTCATGCCCTACTGAAAACTACTGAAATTTTGAGATTGATTTTAGGGGGACCTTCTGGTCTCATTCTGTTTTTCTATGGGGTTTACAATGGTTTGATACAGGTGTACGAGATACCTTTAGAGTTTACTGATAGGTATTTATTAGCTTGGCTGCTGACTTTTCAATTTAACATAATAAATCTGGCTGAATAATAGATGCCTGGAACATTCAAAGCTTTGTTTATGTTGGATTACATACCTTCCTGCTTGCTGGCGCCTATATTCTTTCACTAACTTTCCAGGAAGTCCTCTTACCTCAGGAAATCTCAGAAAAGTATTAATGTGAAAGAGGATTTTTTTTCACCTGTGGATATTTTAAAAGGATTGATAAAGAAACAATACAGTATTGTTTTGCAAAAATGCAGAACAGAGATGTCAAGTCACTGTGTTAAACCTGCTTTTGTTTAAAGGAAGCCTGTCATTTTTGTTTTGTCTTGTTTTTTAGGTGGCAAAATGAAACTTTAGTTTCAGAGACTTAAATTATGCTAAGTGTATAACATTTAGTTTGCAGTGTTTAAATGTAGCACTGCTATCCTCACTAAATTGCATTACTAGTCAGTAATAGGCACATAAGTCCAGGCTTGAATTTTTGTGGATAGGTATTTTGGAGGATTTTTCTGCACTGAGACAAAGTGGGATAGTATGCGAGCTATATTAAAAACAAGTAGGCCCAAGTTCCTGTTTCGTGTATTTTGAAATTTTGAATATTTCTTTACCCTTCCTTATATCATGATAAGTAAGAAAGAAGAAATAACTTTAGCTGAAAAAATAATAGTTTGCACATATAAAATTACTTTAACAATTTGATAAAATGTAAGGTTAGAATTGGTTTTGGCGAAGAAATGAAAATTCAAGGCGTACCTCAAAAGGGGGCAGATCCAGTGTTAGATGATACGTTGTGCTTTTTTTTGCCCTTGGTATTACTTCATGGTGGTAAGTTTCTTTTTATTTGTTGAACTATCACAGGCATTTTGAATCCTCCATAGGAATTTGTGCAGGATGTGGTTGGATTTTTTTTTTCTTTTTTTTTTTTAATACCCTATGTTAAATGTGTTGAGAACTTGAAGACTATTGCACTGCTTTCTTAAGGTGTCTAATGCTCTAAAAGTGTAGTAGCTCTAATTTAAGCACTTGAAATTGCTTGTAATCTATAGTTAGGTGCCATCTTTAAAAATTTATTCTTTTTTTTTTTTTTTTTTTTTTTTTTTTTTTTTTTTTAACTAGGAACCTTTACTCTGTATTTATCAAGAAGAAAAGCACTTTTGGCCTCAGATGTCAGTCTACAATGTTACTGATTTAAATGGAAGGCTGTTACGGAATGAAAATTTTGTGTATGCTTTAATAATCAGCAGTGGGTTTCTGAGACTGCTACTCTTGGATTTCAAGGCAATAGGCTTTGTATTCTGAAGAACATCAGATGTTTGTGCTCTTTCGCAGTTGGAGAGGTGTAGCTTCCCAAGAGAGTAAGTGCCTGTTACAGGATCAGTATTTACCATCACAGGTTACAAAACTGAAGGGTAAAATAAAATGAAAGCTACTATAGTTTACATCCTGTAGGAATGAGAGGAACTTATTCCTCCTCTTTAAAAGGAAACCAGAGTTTTTAGAATTATTTAAATGTACAAGTACCTTAATGTTTTCAGTTCTTTGTTACTAAGTTTAAAGAACTAGAAGGTAATACTTAGCTTCATTTTCAGACAAAGATATTTGGTTCACAAAGTTGCCATCTTCATGTTGCTGTAAATGAAGCTTCATGTTTCTGAAGGCCTGTAGTGCTGCTCAAAGTTGGAGATCAAGACCACTTGAATCAGTAACATACATGGAAAGAATACCTTTGCCTTTTATTTCATTATTTTGACAATTTCAGCAAAGGTAAAAATCAGTAATGTCACTGCCTTTATAGTCCCCCCCCCCCCCCCCCCCCCGCATAGGGAAAGCTGTGGCTCACATCTTTTCTGATTGCAGAATTGGAGCATGAGCCTTGAAATGACATCAGAACTTGTTCCCCTCCCCCAGTCTCCCCCAAATAAAGAAATCACTGTCCTCACCGTCAACCTGGAACTTGGGTATTTCTCATGGTTGTAATGACTGTTGGTGGTAGGCATGTAAAGAACAAAATTCCATAAAATCATTGCTAGAATTTAAGACTGTTACTGAAGCTTTGAAAGCCTATTCTCGAAACTTTGAAGCTTTCTGTCCTAGAAACAAAGTGTTTAGAGCTATGGAATATATTTAAAAGTAGACAGCATTTGTTTTCCTGACTCCTGTGTTTTAACAACAGATCATGAGTGTAAATGTCAGCATGACATTTTGCTTTGTAGCCTGCACAAGGAAGATGATTTAGTTGTGTCAGCTATCAGGAAACAGCTATTCACCAAGACTCTTGTGCACCCTTTTGAGAGGGGGCTTTGAACACAGCAGCTGCTTACTATTAGATGATGCTGAATTTTTGGCTAGCCTCCCAAAAGAAAGGGCAGACCTGTGCACATCTCAAAAGAGTAGTTGCAGGAGTTGTTAAGTATTGTAATGAAAGTAGAGGGATACATGATTATAATATAATTCCACTGGAGCAGTGAAATTTTCAGAGATTCTGAAAGTTTTAGAGACCTACGGTGTAACATTTAGTAATGATATTTATTTATACCTAGCTTCTCTCTATAAGCTAGGTGTATATATATACAGAGAGAGAGAGCTAGAGAGGCTCTATAAGAGCTTCTCTCCCCCTGCCGCAAAAAAAAAAAAAAAAAAAAAAAAAAAAAAAAAAAAATCTCTTTTCACTACCCTTCAGGCCTGTGGGATTTTGTTTTTGTTTTTGTACCCCCTTTCCGCCAAACCTGAAGTTACTCTGCATCGAAGTGGTTCCTTACCCAGGAAAGTTAAACAGAAACAGTGACACCTTTGGAATAAATGTTGAATTCACTAGGTTATGATTTGCTGGTGTTTGTGCTTGTTTTTAGAACCTCAGAACAGAGTTCACAGACCTCTGTGAGACAAACAGAATGGTCAAACATAAAATAGATTAGCCACCCAATTTGTTAAGTTCAGTTATCTGAGTTATAAATGAAATCTTACTAAGCAGCAGTTGCTACCTATATCATGCTGTGAAAATGGCCAGATTACATGCTGAAGTTTTTGTTCAGTATATTGTCATACAGTATGGGAGTTAAGAGACCTAACAGAGTAGTAATTGGATTCGTAGTTCATGTATGACGTAAAGAATTCATGATACTACTGCACTGTGTGTTGTAGACAGCAGATGCAAAAATGAAATCTCTTGAATAAAGAACTGTTAATGAATTGATTCCTTCAGTATATTCTTATTCTCTTAAGAAGAAGAAGCAATTTGTTCTTTAGTCGTTGCCAAACCATTTCTGAAAGCTCATTAATTGCATAGTTAAATTGCAAGCTATTTTAAAATCTCTAGATTTTTTAATTTTAAGAAAATATTTGAAGAAAGTTAATTTTAACTTGTTAATAATAAAACATGTCTGGTATTCTAAGTTTTGCTGTAATATCAGAAAATGTGGTAGGTCACTGGCTTGAATATAGTCCAAGCTGGTAATACCCAAAATTGGCAGCTTGCAAAAGGAGCTCTATGCATGCCTCTAAGAATGATTCAAGATTAAATGTGCTGAGCAGGTGAAGATCATAGTTGGTGGTGGGCAGTGATCTGAATTAAGCTTATGTGCAGTTCAAAAGCACAATTGTATCTTTGTGTGGTATGCTTTTCTCTGAATTACTTTTTGAATTAGCTGAATACTCTAGAATTTAGCAGATTTTGACAGAAATAGCTTCATGTTTTCAGACTTTTTTCAGTCTCCCTTATGAAGATGCTCAGCGAAATGCTTTAAAAAGAACCCTTTATCTGCATGAGTCTTTGTGTAATAAACACATCATGAGATGATGGCCCGTCCATAACAAATGCTTTACTGTCCCCTCAATTTGGTATACTGATATGCAGAAGCACTCAGAATATAAATAGTGAGATAAATTTTTACCTTTGGAAGTGTTTTCTTCTGTGTACAGACTGGTCAGGGTTAGAAACTTTGTCTAAATTGCAATCTGCTATTTTTCATTCTCATTCACTTATTTAAAGGCTTATTTATCTATTTGTAATTGATTAGAAAGTTTGAGTTAGCATTTTGTTTGTATTGCTTCAGTTATTTGTCACCTGCTCGTTTATTCTGGAAGGTACTTTAGAAGCCAATCTCTGAACATTCTCATTTAAACAACAGCTAGACTTATTAAAATAGTTGCTTATAAAAATACAGATATCTGTAAGTAAAGGGAAAATAAATCCCTTTAACTTTGAGTTAAAATACTATAGCTCCTCCAGCTTGATAGTTGGATGTAGTTGGAAAAATAAACAGAATTCTTGGTGAAGTTCAACAAGGTGAAATTGCCCCGTAATTGAGCAGTAACACGAACGCTTTCATGGTAAAAAGGAAATCAGTGGATAGAGTATTTTAAGGAAAGAAGGCAAGAAGCAGCAAGAAATTGTACCCTTTGATTAAAAACCCTGGATACTGTTGTCACTGCAGCTTTATTTGAGTATGACAAAATACTGTTTTCTTTCAGATAGTTTTTAGATAAAACTTAGTTTGCATTTCTGGAAAATTGATAACAATTAATATTCTACTAGTGTTTTTGCTGTTTATACTGTGTCAGAACTTTTACTGTCTACTACAAAACTTTCTAAAATTCTGTGACATATTTAAAACTGTTTGTAGTATTAATTTGTAATAACAGCTTTGAAGAACACTGGACTGCATAGTTTGCACCGGTAGTCTAAAGAATCATATTTTGTTGGGTAAAAGACATTTGAAAAAAACACACTTGTAATGAAGGATGCAAAACTAAGCAGGAATTCTTTAGTTATTGTAGTCAACAGAGCTTCTTTTTTAGAAAGTAAACCTGGAAGTTACTACCTTGAGGGGAAAAATCTGGACAAGGTAATTGGCTTTGACCTTTTATTAGATCTGTAACAGTGTTTTTTGGATTTTTTTGTTTTGTTTTTGTTTTGTCCCCCACCCCCACACCCCCTTCCTTGTGTCCAGATAAACGCCATGTGCTTTTCGATCTTAGTTTTCGTTTCTGGTTTCACATTTGGAGCTAGATATATAGCTAATCTGCACTTAATGATTTCCACTTCTAACCCTGGTAGAACACTTCTGGAGTATTCAGACAGAAATGACATAATTGAATTTCTTCCCAGATACTGTATTCAAATACCTTTGGAGATGTCATTAATTTGACAGCTGCCATAGGCAATCTTGTTTTTGAGAATTGTTGTAGGGATTGCAATATTTCTAACTCTTGTCTTTGACACTGACTTAGTGTGATAAAATAAGTCGAATAAGGCACCATCAAATGTGTACAAAACAAATGAAAGGAAAAAAATGAGTGCTGGAAAAAATCAGAAGCTAGGCTGTTGCTGAGTTTTGTTTGGATATTACGAGATTTTGGAATATTTCATTATCTTGCAAACAGCAATAATAGCAATGCCTATAGCCAAGGCTGCTTTGTGCTGCAGCTGAAGCCAAACTATGCTAATGTTTCTTTTCTTGCTGTTAACCTGAAGCAAAGTTTCTGGGCCAGTTCAGGCAAAAGCTGGTTCAACTGTTTCCGATCAGTTTTGGAAGAAGAAAGCAGGTGTTCTTAAGGACTCTGTGTTCCTTGGGAAATAGTGACTCAAGCTTTAGTTACTTTTCTCGGATCTGAGGAGCCTAGCACTTTTATTGTGACCTACAAATTCAAAATGCTGGCTTTAGGGACTACCCTTTTGCAATACTCAAAGACCAGGGCTGTAGTATCAGCAAAGTTGTGTATGAAACAAAGTCATTTCTAAGTTCCAAGGGTTTATCTTCCAAATAACCTTGACTCTTAAGCAAATTGTAAATCCCTAGTTATAATAGTTTTGTACTTGAAACACTTGAAGTTCTTTGCTTTCCTTCAGTTGGCTTATCAAAGGAGATTCAGAGAAACTTTAAATCTGGAATGTCAGTTTTTCCCAGCCTTTGATGTACAGATACATTAGGCCAGAAATACCTTGTTCCTCACAAGGAAGATCATTTTTATCAGTGTGGAGTCTAGTAGCCAGATAGTAACTGAGCATATTCTAATGTAAAGTAAGGGGTTCTGTGGGGTTTGAGGAAGGAGAAAACATTTTATTAATGGGCTCCAGTTTCATGTCTATGTGCAAGTTGTACAGCCTTGGAATTTTCATTATTGCAAAGCAAATTCAGAGTTTGAGGAAACAATATATCATTGCCTAAACTACTCTGTCTGCTGGTAGCAGTTCTGAGACAGATTTCTTCAACTTGCAGCTCCTTCAGCTGAGGTTATTATAGATTTCTTCAGTCCAGGGACCTTGGCCCCAGGTTCTTTCTGACATCGCTTCAAAGTCAAATGACTTATTTTTGCTAACACTTTTTCAGATGTAGTTTGTCTGAACAGAGTAGGGCAGAGCTTGCATACTCTTCAGAAGGAAACATTCCACTTTGACAGCAAAGCCTGCAGCGTTGTTACATACCCAGTAGCTGGGCACCTGGAGGAAGGGAGAATGCAGCAGCTCAGACTTCCTTGGTGAAAAGGCTCAGGCTCAGCAAGACTGACTTGCTGCAGCTGGCAGCGATGAGCTGCTTCTATGGCAGGTGAGCTGTGCCAAAATCAGACCTTGCACTACCAAAATTACTTACCAAGTTTCCCCTTTACTATTTGAAATTTATCAAGAAATTTCTGAGTTTTCCTCAAAGGCATCAGTTAGGATCTGCTCTTTCCATTTCCTCCGGTTCCCTTAGTCTGCCTGGTGTTTCCAACATAACCATTGACTTGTCCTTTTTTAGCATCACCTCATCTATATGTTTTAGCATTGAGACAGTAATCTCTCTGCTATTTCAAATTCAGACAGTGCTGTTATAGCACAGACAGCTACTTTCCTGAATGTATACATATGGAAATGGGAAAGATTTTCTTTGGACTAAGGAAGAATGCATAATTTAGCAGAACAGGGGCTCTAATAAGGGCTACAATTAACTTTGAATTGCCAGTGGGCTAAGTGTGCTTTATTTGAGTCTACCATAATAATGATGTGAAGTACTTCTGTAGCACATGTTATATTACCTTTTCTGTTACATCTCAGTCCAAAGAAAATCTCTAATTGTGTAAATATGATGTTAATTTGCTTTTTTTAAGACATGTGACCTGAACCAAGAGTAGTAACAAAGAGTCTCTGCTTTTTATTTCTGATACTCAGTCAGCGACTTAGTGATGGAGACAGATGCAACATTAATTCATCTGAATCCATGGTTTTCAGCTTTTCAAAAGGCATATGTGTATGCCTTTTTCCAGTGGAGGTTTGCCCTTTCTCTTTTTTTTTTTTCCTAGTAGCTTACATGTGAACAGTACTGTATAGGTGACTACTGTCGTGGTCATCGTTCAAAGACTTGTAATCCACAGAACTGAATTAAAGGCTAGTGACATAGAGGATGGTGGTTATGGAAACAAATGTAAAAGGCGCTCTCTTCCCCCTTCACTCCTCCTTTTTGCCCCTAAAAAACATATCATGTACGTACTAGAGTCTACAGAGAACATGCATTTGACTGCCAGAATCGAACAAGAATAGAAGTCAACGTAGTCTCCTTGATAGGCTGCAGACCAAGTGCAACCCAGTGTGTGCTCTTTCTGACTTACACTTTTTCAGAGGTGAAAAGAAGAAAAAATATCTATTAAAAAAAGAAAAAAAAAGTTTGAGCAGCAAGTGATACTTAAATACCTTATCGCAAATACCATGGAATGTGAGCTCTACTACAGTCCTCGTACTCTAGATAGAATAGGAGGATATTCATCCTTGCATGTGTGCTCTGTTCAGAAGAGACCAGAATTTCTTGTGTTAATCATTACAGCCTTTGGTGATAGCTCTTAACCTGGAACTTTAAATAAACCTTTAAAATACAGAATTTTGCTTCAAGAGCTGGTCTTATTTTCATAGGTGGCCTACAGAGTTAAATCTTTCCAGCATTTTAAGTATCTAGCCATCTTTTTTGCATGCAAGGTAGTGAGTGCAGTTCTTGCCCTCCCTCTTCCTTCCCCCTCCACCCCCAATTTCATTTGCTTCCTTGCTGTTAAGGAACCACAGTATTAAGGAGCAAGAGCTTAATTGTGTAGAGTATATAGTATGACTGGATTTACATGTTCTGTTTTCAAAATGTACAGATTGTAATGCAATGTGGCAATTTTCTATTTTTTATTTGAAACCTTAAGTGCCATGTGAATGAAACCTTGCTTTCTGTTTTTTTTCACTGTTTGTGTTTCATGCTTGGTTTTCAAATTTAGTATTCAGGAAACATACTGACTTATTTGATTTAAAGAATATTTGCATTTCTTTACCTTTTCCTTAGTTTTAGAAGGAGGTAATATTAAATGAGTTCTGTGAGGATACATAAGTAGGAAATTAAAATATTAAGCGTTTATTAGCATCTTGAAAAAACTGCGTGGATTTCTCTTCCTATTAACCAAATTCAGGTTTTGTGCTCTTTTGAGCAATTGCTGCTGACCTGTCTGCTGCTTCATGGAATGGGATTGTACTTGCCCAAGTGTCTGTGTAGTTAAAATATTTTGAACGTAGCATATTTAGACATAACTTCATCTGAAGTATCTGCCTAATGGAGCAGTCTTAATGGAATACTTTAATAGCCCAAAGTGGTTACCTGCAATTGCTCTAGTGTATTTCAGTCAATTACAAAGGAAGGCAATATTTAATGTTGAAGAAGTTGAGCTAGATGGTGTAATTGAACTGGCAGATTGCCAGTATGATCATCTCTGCAGGAGAATTTGTATTAATTTGATGCTTTTCATTTGTTCTCTAGAAGGTCACCAGTAATACGTCAATTGTTGAATTTTATCATAGTTATCAGTGTCACCCAAATGACTTATCCTTTGAGTTAAAATCCCTAGTCTGTTCAGTATAGGTTTATGGGCAGGTCATTGCTGTGTATTAGCATATTAGTATCAAAGAGATTATTTTAGCTGTTTCATATCAGAATTTTAAATCAGAGATGGTTTGGTATTGGGAAGAGTCTGAGAGAATTGTCATTACAACACTCATTGTAAGACTGAATCTGGGTTTTAGCCATGGGGATAAATAAAATGGCACAGATTTTAGAACTGTTAATGGAAAAAAGGCAATTAATAACTTTCGCTGTTACTTTTAAAATAATTTTTACAAGAACACTAATATTTTAAAGTTGTAATCTTTATTGTAACAAGGTCTGAACAGTTACATATAAAATGTTTATTATATAAGATGTTTATTTGTTCTTAGTGCTTGTGTTCAAGCACAAGCTCAAATTCCTTTTTTTGAGGTGTTTGACTATTCGGAAGTGTGTTTGATTGAGACTTAAATAATCCTTGTGTCCTGAAGATCTTGGTCTAGAAAAACAAATGAGACAGACTGAGACGGCAGTTTGAAAGTGAACAAATTTGTCCTTCTGTTTTGCATGTTTGTAGTCACCTTTTCGTCCAATTCCTGTACTCTGTATTTCTTACTCTTTATTGTCTTCTGTTCTGGATCTCATAATAAATATTACAGTCAGCTCATAGTTCATTTGTAAGGAACCTTGAAATATTGCGTGTATTGATGTTGATACTATTGCAGTCATAAATATATTGGTGTTATAATTGAGGTATTGCAAGTGTACATAATACCAGATGGTACTAGTATTAAGCCCTGATACTATTGGATATGATTTTACTCCAACTCTCCGTGGCAGCTATGGCAGTAGCTTGCTGCCTTACCCAGCTGCCTTTTGAAAACAGTTGACTTTTATGTTTTTTGTTGTTTTTTAGTTTTCTAATGGTATATCTAATGACTTATCTTTTGTGTGAACATTAAATGCTTACCATATATGTTCCAAACCTTTTGGAGGTGTAGGAGGATTATTCTGTACTGTCAGGGTTTTCATGCCCCATCCTGTCTTTATTATGAAATATATCCTTCTAGTGTTCTTACTGTAGAAAAAAAAAATAAAAAAAAAATACCCACAGTACAAGACCTTTGACTCAGTGGCAGATAGTCTCAAGTCTTAACTGATGCTTCTGCTTACCATAGTATGAGCAAAAGCTTTTGAACTTCTATAATTGAATATTGTTTCAATGGACGTGTTTAACATATAACCTAATTCTCTGAGGTGCAGGTTTCCATCCTGAGTTTGAGTCACTTCCCTAGTCACAGTGTGGCCTGTGAGGATGTTGGCTGTGGGGAGGTGTGATGGATACGGAGTCGTGCTCTGCGGGGGAAGATTCTCAGTACGACTTGTAGCAGAAAACGTCTTCTGGCTATTCCATAGCAAGGTGACAGGAGAAAGGTAGAAATGCAACAGAGTTGAGCCCAGAGGAAACAGAGGCCGAGCTGCATTTTGTGCATCTGTGTCTATTCATTTGTGTGTTATTTCAATTTTACTATCAAACTGTTGGTAGGAATGAGGTTTTAGTGCAAAGAGTCACAGGATAAAATACAGTCAGCTTTAATGTTCTCAGTTATTTTTAATGTATGCTAATTGAGCTGTGAAAGTGAAACCTTTCTTGCTGTACAAAATGAAGTTAGAGTTCTTTTACTGAGATAAATACAAGTCTTTATCTTATGTGTTCAGATGGAATTTGAACTTTTATTTTCCCCAACAATACTTCCTTACCAATGGACTAAAAAAGGCTAAGATTTATTTTTCAGGTATTGATGATTAACAATACTATTTTTCTTCCCAATTTCAGCCACAAGATATCATTAATATTCCTTTGTGAAGATGAGTTTTTCTTTTCTTTTTTTTTCTTTCTTTCTTTTTTTTAAGGGCTAACAACTAACAGTAACAAAAGGAAGTCAGAGCTTGGCACAGTACTTAACTAAAAGATGTTAATGGTCAGTAGATGATTTAGATTCTGTGAAGTAGGATGGGATTTTTTGAATAACATTGTTTAGAAGAAGGTTTTGTAACAAAAAATGCGATTTTTATTTTGCTTTTGACCTTTCCCCCATATTATTCAAAATTTCCTTGTATTATTGCCAGAAGAGAAACATACCACAAAACATTCAGCCAGTAGAGAAACAGATCTGCTCATTCCTAAGGGTTTTAATTTTGCTTCATTTATTGAAGCATCTTTCTTCCCATTTACTGTAGATCTTGCAATGTAGAATATAGTAATTTGCACTAAGAGTATAGTTATGGTCTGTAACTGGGTAAATGACTTGATTAACCAAAGTGGTGGTGTTCATGCATTCTTTATCTACTGAAAACTCAGAACTTAAATCAGGCCTTGTAACAGGGCAAGTGTCTTGTAATGCCTTGTAGTAGGCATTTCAACTAGCGCTTTTTCGCAGAAAGAAACAGAAAGGAGGGGATAGGCTTTTCTCTAGACCCATCTGCTTTCTGTTGTCACAGGTATATTTTCATTTATGCAGTGAACTGGCTCAGGAAACTCTTCTATTTCTTCCCAATTTCCTTTCCTCTGTTCTTTTCCTCGTGTATTTTTAGGTGAGTCAGTGCTGGTCGGGTTAACTGGCAGCTGCTGGGGGGCAGGCGTGAGCAGCCAGGGGAGTTGAGAAGCCCGGACTGTGTCTCTCCTGTCACAATTCTGGCTTAAACGTTTGTCCGACTGTGGCTTCAGCAGTTCTGTCACTTCATTTGTTAAAGGGAGGAAGTCTAAATCTTATTTTTAAATGTCTAAGGTACTGAAGTGTGTATAATCTGTTTCTTTCATTGTAATGCACTGGTTTATTAGATGAATGGCTCTTTCTCATGCATTTGCCTCATAGGATGCTTTTGCAAATGCAGCAACTGATTTGAAACTGTTCTGAGAAGGTTTTGGTCAGAAATACTTGTGCATGAGTGGCCTCAGTTGAATAAAAGTCATAATGTTTCATTTTGGAGCAAAGGATTATGTCACAGAAAGCAGCTCAGATTCCCTCCCTCTGTCCGCCTTTGCATCTTTGCATCCAGAGAAAATTCCCCTTTGCGAAAGTCTCTCCTTTTCCTGCTGCCTGTTTGCCGAACGCCTCGGAGGAGAGCCTCCGTGATAGCCCCCGTGCACACCCCTGGCGTGGGGAATCGCTGAATGCGACCTTCTCTCTTCTCCCACGTTCTCCAGCCACCTTGGTGGCCTCCTTAGGGGCTCGCTCTTCCTTTGTCACTCTTGTGTCGGGGGCGCAAAGCTAGATGCAGCATCCAGGCGGAGGCCAGTGGCCCAAGCCTTGTGGGCAGAAATAATCATGTCCCTCAACGTGTTGGCTTTGCTAATGTACCTCAGTTCTCCAGGTGTAACGACATTTTTCTTCTATGTTAGTATGCATATGTAAGAAAAACTTACTAATGTAAAGATGAAGAGAACATTACGTTATTGCTTTTTCAAATGTAGTCTTAAAAAAATGGCTTGAATTTGTAGTTTAATTTACTGACTGATTTCTCTTGTATGTGTTGGCTGGCTTTGCTATTGTTTTTGGTTTTCTCCTAGATAGTCTGGATAGTCCACAGTTAAACTGAACTTCCAGGGAAAAGGGAATCTCACGCTATTTTGTCTTTGTTCATCAAGAGGAGTTAAATATAAAGGAGGATTCTCTTTATCCGAAATAGGTGGATCAAATCAAAGCAATTTTGCCTAACTTTCAAAATTGCCTGGGAGAGTTTGACATTATGAAGTCTGAATTTCCTAGATAAAGATCGTCTCTTAAGTTTAGTGATAAAACTGAAATATGTGTTGTTTTTTTTGTTTCAGATACTTGTGTACATAACTTGGTTAGAGAGTCCTGTCTTTCACTACCTGAATCCTTTTAACAGTGTGCCAAAGGTAAGTGATTCAGGCCTCCTTTTTGTAACTAAAGATAAGGAGTTAACTGGGTGTATTGTTTGGTTTACGCTTTCATGTGGTGCAGTGCTTGTAATTATTTTTAAACTACTAGATAGATTATTAAATAGCAAGTTTTTTTCCTTCAGTGATCTGAGACAAATCAGTTCTATCTTTTGCTTTTTAAAAAATGAATAGGGTCATATTATTATTTAAGCATGGGACATTGCTACAGCTGTTTTTGACTGTTACCTCTTATCTACTGCTTTAGCTTTGGACTTTTTTCTCCTAAGGCTCTGTAGAGAAGATAGTGTGGTAGGGAAGGGTGTGGAGGAATAGTGGTCATTCATAGCCTCTGGTGTAGCAGGCTCAATATTGTTCATTGATTTTTCTGAAAACTAAATAATAGTTTATAAGTATTGAAAGTAAGTAAGTTTTGTATACCTGGGCTTTTTTCTTAAGAGCACATTTAGTATTACTTTTCGTATAAATTCAGGGTATTTGGAATATCTTTCTGGGCTGGCTGTGAAGATCTGAAGTAGTCTAATGAAACTGAAGTTTTCCATGCAATTCAGTTTGTGGTAGAGCCTAGCTACCTTTCTTTAATCAACATACCCTGTTGTCTGTGTTTAGTAACTTAGTCGATCCCTGTGGTTTAGCAGAGACTTTATTAATAGAAACTTTTTAAAAAATGAAACCTCATTATGATGCTACTGAAAAAGGCAGAACACTGAATGAACACGCTAGTCACTGCATCACAGAACAGGAAAGTGGGGATCTTAATTTTATTCGTGACTTTACCAGGCAAATTTATTATTTCTTAGTCGAGTTCTTGGTTTATAAAATAAAATAAAATTAAAAGAAACTTCTTCAGAAGAAAGTTACGATGATTAATTATTGACAGTTTGGAGACTTCAGATACAAAGCAATGTATGAAGTCCTTGTGCATCTTTATTTTGCTGTGAATTCTGTTAAGACTGTCCAGTGAAGTGTTTTTAGATGGTTAAATTAGACTCAATCTGTTTAAATATGCAAGTGAACCAGTTAGAATTAAAAATGATAACTAATGCAGTCCAGTCTTTAAATATCTGCTTATATTTTGCCAATGATTTGATTTCCTTCAAGCTAGAGCAGGAAATTTTGAAATATTAGGATAGCAAATTCAAGGAGTTACAATGGACTTTGTCATCACTTTTTCAAATCAGTTGATATCTGTACACTTATTTAAAGACTTGTTTATAACCCTGTCCTTTCCAAGAGACCAAAATTTAACTTGAACATTCTGTATTTGTATTTAGAGACTAATGGTGAGAAATAGTATGTGGAAAAATCTTGGAGTGAAGACTCCAGTAAATTTTCATATACTTTTTGTATGTAATGTAGGTAGTGGACAAAATTAAAAGGCTCTCAAGAGGTTTATTAAATACAAAACCCTGAGGCCACTGATTAATCAAGCTATGGACTTAATCAGAGTAGAATGACTGTAATTTTTCTGCTCAGAATTAAGCTTATGTTTTACTGTGGTCCATATTTCATATTTATTTCAAACATGCCATGTAACTGCCTTAAAAATCCACAAAACAAAAAATTCTGTAGTTCATTTGACTTAGTTTTTGCTACTTACAGACCTCTCTTAAATATTTTCTCTGTAGTAATTTTCAAGGACTGTGTGTTCTGAGAGTATTCAGTTCAAATTTAATTAATTTAAAATTTGGAAATTTAACAAATCATTATGAAGTCATGACATGGACAATATAGTTTTTCTTGTCTTGCCTTAAAAAAAAACCCGTTATTTTGGTTGAGGAAAAATATAATTGAAATGTAGACTGGAGTTAGAGTACTCTTAATTTGTTGAAATATTTCTGTGACGTTTGGCTTATAGAAGAATTTTCTTTTCTTTCTTTGTTTTCTTTTTTTCTGAAGTCCTTGTTTCAAAGCGTAGAAAAAAAATGTTGTTCTGTATACTTCTGTAAAAGGCAATAATTACATAATAGATCACTGAGAGGAGGAGAGGAAGAACGTCCTCTGTATTTGGAATCTCAGGGTTCTTTTAAAGAAGTATGGGAACTGAAATTACTTAAGTATCCAGTTAGGCTACATTTCATTTCAGTAACAAAATGTAGCCTATTTGTTGTATTATATTTAGCATCTCTTCTGTCCCTTATGTGTATGCCATGATGCATGTTTCTGATGAAATATAATCAATTTGGTGAAGATCTGATTCTGCAAAACATAGTGTTCTGATTCCTTTCCAAAAAGGGAATTAACACATAGATGTAGCTTTATTACGACCAATACTTGAAATACTTTCTTGGATCAGACATACTAAACATTTTGCCCTTTGGAAAGGAAATGCACTTGGTCACAGAGTAAATGTTCATAAATTTTACTGAAAATATGTTCTTTAAACTTCACCAAACGACAGAAAATAATACTTCCTCATATAACTTTGTTGAGTGTTTTAGTTTTATGGGGATAGTAAGTATCATAGGTTATTGAGATCTGCTAAGTCATCTTTCATCTAGCTGTGAAAGCTAGTTGTCCTTCCCATCACTCCCTCATTTCCCCTCAAGATAAATGTATGGATGCATCCACAATATTTTTTTATTTAAATCTTTCTCTCATTTCTGCAAGGAAAATAGTATGAAATTGCAGACAGTCTAATATTGTTCTCACAGTTATTGCAATTACAGTTGCTGCAACGCTATCCTAACAGCATTTAAACTATTTTAAAGCTGTACTTTTGAACTTGTTACTTATTCACTTACATTGTCTTTGAAAAAAAAAAAAAAAAAGGTCTCGTATTTTCACAATAAAATATTCTGTAAAGTGATTACAGTATGTGCAATGAGCAGATGTGTGGGGTTTTTGTATTTTAGTGGTACAAGTTCAGATAAAATACTTTGGGAAATTTTCTTTAGTAGGAAGAAAGGCAGACTTGTTCTCAAAACCTTATTGTACACCTTTATGGCACGTACTATTTAGGTCGTTTGTGTGTGTACAGAAAGGAGATTGTTTGACAAGGTTTGTGTTAAAAAGGTACAAAGGAGAGCTGATCAGGCCTTCAGTATTCACCAGGTTTGCCTAACTGAGGTCAGAGGCTGGTTGTTATGGTGCCGCAGTATTTGGTGGAGGGGTTAGTCTGTGAAGGTTTGCAAATCACTGCTACTGAAATGCACTCCTTAGTGCAAGATTGGGGACTTCAGCACTCATGCTTCCGAAAAATTGACCTTCTTGTTCACTTGAAATTTATATTTGTTGTTGTTATTGTTGTTTTTTAACTTGGTGGAACTATTTGTAATGCTTTATCAGAATAGTTCCTGGTATTTTTTTGTGGATCAGCATATTTGCAGTTGTTAATGGATTTTTGAGGAATTAAACCTAAGGAAAATATTAACTACTCATGATGTTTCATATGAGTTAGCTTCATGTGAAGCTTTTATGAAAGTGATTAAGAGGAGAGGTATGTACTGAGTAATGTCAGTTCCTTTTTCCAAAGTGTGGGGGAAAAACAAAACAAAACACCTTCCCACTAACTGGTAATTATGCCAATTATCCCAGGTGCCTGAAGTGTTTATTTTAAGACTTTGAATGCAGCTTTTAGCTTTACTTAAAAAAATACTTAGAGTTTAGTATAATGATCAAATTTGCAGAATGTAGCCCTTTATTTGTTTACCAGTTGTATAATGTTCTCTCTTCCATCCACAATTACAATTTAGAAGAATACTTTCCTCCTCTTACCCCCCCCTACCAGTATACCCTTAAAGTATTTTATTATGTTAATTCAGGGAAAGTCAATTCTACAATATATTAAGTAATCTTAGGGACATTATCTTCTTAAAATTTTAACTACATTTTTTGTTTTTTTCCTATTTGTAATCATTGTAATACTTTGCAGGAAAATACAGGCTTTTTTTTTTTTTTTTTTTTTTTTTTTTTTTTAATAAATTCAGAATAGATAATTAAGAGTCACTCGTCTGTAAACTTTTCCAGCCTTGGTGATAGCCTCAGATACAACCTGGGTTTGTCGAAATTAACAGCATCTTTTATAGCCCACAAACAGCCTTTGTGTTATGCTTTATGGCTGCAATCCACACGGATTCCTTCTCAGAGAGAACACTACACAGCTTTCCACAGTACGTAAAAATTCAGTCCAGTAAAAACAAAAAGATGATCATATTTTTCCTGGTGGAAGTAGGTTTGTGGTTTAATAGCCAACGTGAACTTTATCTTTTCATCCTGTGTGTCAGTTTTTCTGAGACAACCCCCCTTTTTTTTTCCTGAAAAGAATTTGGTATACTAGCTAGCTCATGAGCACAACTAGAAATAGACCTAAGCTTGAGCTGTGCCCACATGTGCTTGGGAATTGCCTTCAATATCCTCAATGAACAAATTTAAATGTCTTGACCAATGTTAAATGGAACAACATTGGCAGAACTGGGTATTGAGTACCGATTTCTTGGGTCACTGAGTAAACATATCCCTACGTTAAATCACTTTCTGTTAAAAGATTTGACTCTATACTGGACTGCTGATATAATTTAGAATATGATCTTTAGAAACTCTTCAAGATAGCTTATACAGTTAAGTTACATTAAAGGAGGCATATCTTGAGTTACTGAAAGCATTTGATACTAAGATAAATATTGTGTAAAAGGGCCTGCATCAGGGAGAATCAACTTGAGGTTTTTGAGGTGTGTAGACTGTAGCAGCTCTGGTGCCCTCACTGCATAGTGTGATAAGGCTGTGCTGGCACAAGAGGGGTGGTTTAATAATCCAAAACCTTCCTGAAGGAGGAAACAGATTAGCAAAGCAGCTGAGGCTGGTGTTACTGCGTCACTCCAAGATCTTGCAGCCCGACCAGCTCGGTCTTGCCCCACAGAGGAGCTGTTATCTTCTGTTTGCAGCCTCGTCCTGGAGCCTGCCCTCCCCTCGGTTCCTGCGGTGTGCCCTCCGCGCTTCGTGGCCCTGCCCCATGGCAGGCTTGGCTTCATGCTTCTCAGAATCAGGAACACAAGCCAGCATTGGCGTGGGCCATCACTGGGCTTGGGAAACTGGTGTAAAATCAGTTGAAGATTTGTTTCTCCGTTTGATGATAATTGATGGGAAGACAATTCTGCTTTGGTGGTTTTGAGGGAACTTTAAATAATTCATTGTTCATGTTTAAATCACCAGTGTAAAGTAGAAATACAGTTAAAACTATAAACGTACGTATTTCCAGTAGTTGTCTTGATGTATACCATATAACGTAACATTCACATGATTGATGTATTATGATATTTAAAAACCAGCAATTCTGCTTGCTGAAATACTTCATTCTTACGAACAGGAAGAGATCATACATGCAGTTCATCTCATTTCATACCTACTGAATGATATTTTGTATGCTGAAGAGACATTCTGGGTAACTTTGCTAGTATCGGTGATTTCATGGAATAGAAAGTACTTAAAGTATGATACATTTGCTGTGGAGTTCTGTTTCTAATACCTTAGTAATTACAAGCCCAGATTTAATTAGCTGTTTACACTGTTGTAGCAAAGCTTAAATGGTACTGAGTGGATAGAACTGAGAAAAGAAACTTGTCCTGTTGTTTATTTTTTAAGGCAGCAGTAATGCAAAGCATAGAATACCATGCACACTGGTAGAAGTATTAAAATTCTATTTTTATTTTCCTTGTTTTAAATTTGGTCTCATTTTAAAACATCGTAGGCTGCTTGTAGTCTTCTGGATTTAAGCTGATGCTCCCCCCTTTCCTCCCCTTTTTCTTTCAGGGATTTCCTGCAGTTCTCATCTCATCTTTCCTTATTTTGGAGGCAGTTTCGTACATCTTCCTCTCTGTTGTTTGCTATAATAGACATTCTGTGCAGCTCACTTTCTGTTCTATCACACTTTTTTTTTGTTTCCCTTGTCTCCTTTAAGTGATCCCTCTCTTGCTTTTTGATTCAGTAGCTAAATGCTCAGTCCTTCCAGTAGTTACTCTTATACTGTCATTGCTACTTGCACTGTTTTTCTCCCTCTGAGTCCTTGCATTTCTCTTTGCCACTTTTCATCCCTGTGATCTCTTGTTCTACCTTTCTATTGGCCTATAAAATTTATCTGTAGTGTTTTTTTTCTAATGAGAAATATTGTCAACTTTACAGAAATATTTCTATGCCCAAGTTAAGCTCCTGCCTTTGATGCAAATATGAAGTGTGTCAGAGAGATCCTTTGCCTAAAGCAGCAGGTAGTTTGGGGGATCCAGATTTTCCCCAAAAGCCTGACTTTGAGTTCTCTATTTTTGCACCAAAAGCAAAAGTTCTTTGTCCATGGGTGCTTAAAGCATTCCCTGATAAGTCGGATTGTCTCATACCATTAGTTCCCAAGTTATCACGTACCATCCAAAAAAATGCAGTTGAGCGGAGGCTTAGACTTCTCTTTACATTTGGTCTCTGAATTTGTCTTTCAAGATTGAACAGAGTAACTATTAGTTTTCCTTTTTTAGTTCTCTCTGAAGGTTACTCAGTGGCATACTCTACCAGCCCTGGATTTCTATAGGGTCTGGAAAGATCTATTTCTCTGTTGCTAGAGTAATATTTTATGATGGCGAAGGTCAAAGTGCTTCATAAGCTGAAACATTTATCTCCAAAGAAAAGGGTGTGACATCCTTAGTTTTGCTTAAACATTTTAATGATAAGTACAGACCTTTTATATAAATGTCCATAGAAGTGGTTTTAAAACTAGCTTGTAAGCAAGATTTTGACAGTTGTATTCTTCAGAACGTGAATTTACTGTCAGTGGAATAATGAAAATTTGCATTCTTTCATGCTGACTTGCACTTTAGCCACTCTGGATGCACTGCTGCTGTAAGGTACTCTCTGAGCACCACGGGTTACTGAAACTTATGAAAGTCTTGAGAGCTGTAAGCTGTCACCCTTTTCCCATGTAAATGGTAGTACAGCATCAAGTGGCCAAATGAAGGTGTCCCGTGTGTGCAGGGTTTACGCCCAAATGTGTGAGGAACAGCTGTTCTGTATTCATTAGGAAAAAATGTGGCAGTAGAGAAATTAATAGGATGTTGTTTGTAGCTTGCTTCCTGGCAGTGGTCTAGGAGATACCGAGGTGAGCGATGGTAAGAAGCTGACCAAGCAGGCCACAGGCTAGACTAATAGTTCTGGTAAGTGGATGCTGGGCATCGCTGCGTCCTGGTCAGTAACCCAATTGATTCTGTAGAGTCCTTAAAAATAAGTGTAACAAAAATGGAGAGCAGCATTTGATGCAATGAAACAGTACTACTTATTTTTATGGGAATAACACTTAGTTTCACGTTTGAGTTTTTGAAAGTAAATGTATTATACACTGGAGAAGCAGGAACAAAGCATCAAACAGCATTCAGTCTAAGACCTGTTCCTCAGGGTTTAATTTTCAACAAGAAGCTTAAGAACAAAACCAAACAAACTAAAAATTCTTGGTATTAGGCAGTTGAAGCCTTCATAGGTTCTGCCATCCAGGAAAGGAAAAGGTGTTTTCTTCCTCTCTGAAGTTCTTTGTGAGGTCCAGGGGAGCAGGAAATGGATCTGTCCACCTTGCACCCCTACCTTAAGGTAATTAGTGAATTTTTATATGCTTGCTTCTAGTCATCAATGAGCAGTGGGATTGTAAAAACTTGGCCCTCTTCTCATAGGCTTCCCCTCACTTCTCAGTGTTTTTGTACACATCTTCTTAAAAAGGCCAGTCATTGAGGCATAATGCAGAATTGATAACACTACTAGTTTATTCTAACGCTTCTCTGTAAGGTCTGATTTAAGCAGTGAAGGAGCGGCTTTCCTTCTGCTTTAAGGTTGCCCATAACGTGGTTGTAGGTGTAGCTGTCTAATACGTGTCAAGGTACTAAAGTGCTATAAGAAGCTGCCAAACACTAAATATTTTGTGTGGCTCTCAAATAAACTCATTTCTGAAACAATGATATCATAGCCACTCTTAGTATGAGTACAGATTTTTATTTGTGCTTATCCAGAAGGAATGAGAATTTAGCCACTAAACTTCCAAATTACAGACCTGTGTGGTTTTAAATGTGTTTTTCTTTTATTTAATCTTGGTTCTAGTACAGACACTAATCCCAGAAGTGTGTGTCAATGTTTGGAAATTAGTTGATGGCTGTTATTTCTCTTTCACATTTGTTGATGCACTTTATTGTTATCTGGTGAGAAGAAGGAAGAAAATGTGCACATAAGTTTGTGAGGATAAAACAGCTCATCAGTGTTAAGAGTACATAAAATTTCTAGATGAAAAGGAATGTAATGTAGGATCCAAAGCCAAATGTTCAGTTTTGAACTCATTTGCTTATTGCAGTGAGATTTTATTCAGAAATGTGGGCTGTGGAGAAATTTCTGGCAAAAGATATATTATTTGGAACTGGAACTGGAAAAACTCAGTTTTGTTCACTTATAGGAGTTGATAGTAAGAGAGGACATGAATGCAGCATCTTCAGGAAACGTAGGTACCACTGTTGAATGAATATTTTGCTACCAGAAATTTTGACTTTGTTTTTTCACTTCTTTTGGTTAGTTTCTATGGAAAAAGTCAAATGATCCTAGTCTTTATCTGATGAAAGTTTACTTTCAAAAGCTTGCTTTCTGAGCAGCAGCCCTAGTGCAGTGGAAAACAATGTTGGGGTAATGGGAGTGGAACAACTGTAGAAGTTTCAGCATTAGAGCAGCTGATGCTTGAACTGCAAGATAAGAATTCAGAATAAAGAGTGTCTTATTGATGTGCTTATGGAAGTTTGCATTCTGTCGAGCATCTCTTACAGAAACCCTTTAAACTTCCTTTTGTTCCTTAACCTGTCCTGTGAAGGATGTTTCTTTTTGTTTGTTTTTTTTTTTTGTTGTTGTTATTTTTTGTACCTTCCTTCCCTCTCTTCCACTGAGGAACTGAGAGAGATTTGCTGCAATAATCATATTGTAGAGCATGCACAAGGAAGAGGAACTCATTTGAACAGGAGCAAGATATGTAAGAAACGAGGTATTATTTAAAATAAATTAGTGCTGCCAACCTTCCAGACCAAGAGCACAGTCTTGACTAAGCTTTTTAAATCCTTTAAATTCAATAGGACAGGTTGTTTTGAAACCCTTCCTATCTGGAGAAGGGGGAGGAATGGAGTTTCATTGTGATTTGGCAGTAGGAAGAGAGAATTCCAGCCTGACTCCAAAGATTTGTTAGATAGAAGGAGAGCAGGTAGTGAGAGATCTGGAGCACGCTTTCTTGCCTGGGCTCGTACTTTGAGTTGTGTGGCATTAAAATAGCAATCATTTATGTGATCACCATGTGACTTGTGAACTTGTAGCATTCAGTTTCATTTTGTACAAGATCCAAGAATATCTCTTCATTTAAATTAGATGTTTTCTTCTGATATGTGTCCTGTCAGGAAATTAAAAGATTAAAATACAAGGTTTTATGAGTAACCTTATCAGAAATTTGGATCCTGAGATGTTTTCTTCAGGAAGATGAACTGATTTATACAGGAATAGATGTAACGTAATTGGAATTTTTCCCTGCACTGAAAAAAGCAGAGAGGATGAAGAACCATCATAATAGTATTAGATACATCTTACTGAAATCTACAACTGTATCTTTTAAGCTGCCTTTTTGATTATGTACCCAAGCACAGAATCAAGAGTGATGATATCTTATATCTGGTAATTATTCTTAACTGCAGTGTTCAAAGAGGCCGCTTCTAGAGAGCGGCTTTCTGATTAGATATTGGAAATATGTTTTTAGTATGTAACCATGAATTCAGGTGTAAATCTCTGATTTTTTTCCTCAAGATATAAATTGAGATGTAGGTCTATAGTAGATAAATTCTGTTCGAGGTGACTTGCTAACAAATCCAGAAATATAAGAATTTTTTCAGTATTTGCTATGACAGTGAATTGGAAAGCTCACAGAACTAAGAATTAAGGGTCTGAATTGGTCCTATAAAACACTTAGTCCTCTGTGAACTAGAAAGGTAAGAATTGTTTTAATATGCATATTTTTCCTACTGTCATGAGATGAATTGGAGCAGGATTTTGTAAAATGACTGATAAATTGCTTAAGACTATAAAACTAAAGTTGTCTAGAAATATACTGTTTTTTCTTTAAAATAGCTTGGGTTGCTAGGAGTGTTTTTTGATCTGAACAGTCAAGCGTATCTTCTTTCTAGTTAAAAAATAAAAAAAAAAGAATATAACTTTCTATGGGGAACAGAAGGTCCTCAGTTCAATTTTATTTTCAGCATTTTGTAGACAGTTTAAAGTGAAATCCCTTGAAAAGTAGGTAGCGGTGTTTCAAGGGATCAGCAGTAAAACACAGCAATGTACTGTGATTTTTGAGCTTTGTCCTTGTATATAAGATCAAGGTTACACTTATGTTTGAGGACATTGTTTATACAGTGCATAAATGTACTAACACCTGTAGTGAAGTATAATTCATATAGACCACTGAATGTTTGACCTGGAGGGAAAAAGAGAAATAATGGAAGTATATCATCCAAACACTCTTTAAAATGTCAGAATTGTTAAATCTTTAAAGAAATTAAAGGATCTTTCCTTTATAAGATATCATAGAATTCACCATATCAAGTATGAATGTTTGAATATTTTAATTTAAAGGTGAAAAGAAAAGTTTATTGACAGCTAAGGATGAAGATGACACCTTTAATGAATGATCATCTGTGAGCTCAGACCTCTTCCTCCACAAAGAATGTTTTTTCAATGTATCATGTAGATAACATCTAAACTTACACGTCATTTTACATCCACCTCCCTCTGCACAGTCCCTTAAAGGAAAGGAGAAAAGACAAACATACAAAAACATAGAAAGAGCAGACACTCCATTGAGTTTTCTTTTGTCTATCCACTTAGTATATGTTGTATTCTTCCTGGACTTTTCCCTCTCTTCAGTCTTGATTTTAGTTTTCATATATTTCCTAAATGTATGAGTAGACTTAAATGTTGTCCATGGAGAGGTAACAGCCCAGAGAAATACCAACACATGTTGAGCTTATCCATGCCTCTAATTTGGTAGAAATGCACGTAAAGCAGCATTGAGATCTGGCTGTTAATCACTGCAGCTGTCTTGGAGGAAACATTAAGGCTTTCCTTCAGAAGTTTCTTTTAGTGCAGATGAACTGCTCATTAGCTGTGTGGTTTTCCCAAAACTGCTTTAAAAAAGTTGAGAAAAAGTGAATTGATAGTCTTTTCTGCTTGGCTTGTTGTATTTACCTAAATTTAAGGCAGGGTTTGATGTTCTGTTTTGTTTACCTCTTGGCCAAAAAATGTAAGCCAAAAAAGATACCTCCTCCAGATTGCATTGTATTGTCTCATGCTTGCAGCTGAAGAGTCTGAAGGTGTTCCCTCTGCACGGTCTTGATTTTACCATTGCTGTTTAGAATATGAAAAACATTTGCTCTTGATAGCAGTGCATTCAAAATTAAAGTGAGAATCTACCTCTGCTTGAAAAAGTCCCCAAAGATCAGGTCATCCACAGCAGGTGTTTCTGCGTAGGCCCTGGATAGGGGCAGAACGAGAGCCTGGCACATGTGCTCACCAGGTACAGGCTCTCGGTGCTTGGCTGGTCCCCACCATCAGCTGGTGCTTGCAGCAAAAGCTGCGGGAGGAGGGGGTTGAAGGAGGGATGGCATGGACACATGGGTTGCCCCCAAGGTAGGGGAAGACACCAGAAGGAAATCACAGTGCACCTGGGTATCTGTGGTTAGAATTGCTCTATACTCTGGCATTGTTTCTTCCCCCTTTGCAACAGACTAAAACCAGAGAGAACTTAATTCATACTTGCTACATTTTCTGTAAGTATGTTAGAGGATTAGAAAGGAAGAAATATATGGAGAAATAATTTTTTTTTCCAAAAATACTGACTAGGTTGAATGAGGATTTAATAAAATCATCTAACTACAAAAATCCTCTCTTGCTCAGCATTTTTTGTCTGGTCTCTAGAAAGTTGCCAGTACTATCTTTTCATCTTTGTCGTGCTTTCTAAATGAAATAAAAATAAATCCCATAAAGCAAAACTAAAAAAAACAAGCTGAAATATCCTTTCTTCTTTTCTTTTAAAATCCTTTAAGATTGTCTTTAGACAGTTTCTTAATAGTAATCCTCTGTTTGCACAAAAGGCTCAAGACCGGTTTTTACTATAAACTGCATTGGTGTTCATACTCACTTCCAGCTTAGCTAAGACCTGTATAGAATGTTTTTGTGTAACTCTGTTATAATTGTTCTTTTAAACATGAGTAAGTGATATGGCTACTAACTAGTATTGCTGTAATTTAATGTGTGTTAATATGGTTAACAGCTTGTTTCTACAGAATACCATTTTTTTGTCCTTTGAAATACAATTTTAAATCTGTCAAAAGCTAAAAATGGTCACTGTCTACTTCATAAAAGGCTTGCTATTCCAAAAAGGGTATAGAAATAGCCTTTTCTTTTTAAGAAAGATATCCAAAAGCTTAAAAAAGCTTGCCAAAGCAGTTGAATGCTTATCACATGAACAGGAAAGATAATCTTAAATATCACGTGTTTTAGAGTGTCATACTGATTAAGTATTTACATCTTGATATGCCCCAGATCAGGCAATTTTGTCACAGCAGTACTAACAAAATAAAAATAAACTCTGAAAAAGGGAACGTTAGATCATATAAAGATCACAGCATTAAACCTAGTGAACACCATATAAAAAATAGAATATTATTGCATGAGTATGAACTCATACAAGTCTAGAACTCAAACTTGTGCTTTTTTTTTGCTGCGGCAGCCTATCTTGTAATGTTCTTGAGACTTTTCCCCTTCTGCCACAATAGAGGTAGCAGGATAAAATAACATTCCAATTTGCTGCTTTTCAAAATATTAATAATTTTATTCTTGTCATAGTTTCTAGAGATTTCATGTTGTGAAAGTACAATATCCTTTTCTTGACAGCCTCAGTTTTTTTCCATACTGTGTTCCTCAAATTATGAAGCACAAATATTAGTGCAACAGTGGGGCAGCCTTGACTGCAGGGTGCCTTTGGCTTATGGGAAAGGAGGAAGGAGCTGACCCGAGGGGAGTGCCTGCTGTTTGCACCCGCTGTGCTTACAGGGCTTGGAAGGTGCCCGCTGCCCAGCCATCCCTGCAGTGTGTCACGGATCAGCTTAGTGGCAGAAGATAATTGATAACTTCAGTAATACCACAGTTCTGTATGTACCTGGTATCAAATACTTTGTGTGTATAGCAGTATCGTGGTACCCATGGTATTAATCTTGTGTCCTGCTCTGCCTCTATTGCAGTGTGTTCTTCAAACCTCTTACTCCCTTTTGGCCAAACATTTAGAAGTATCGTGATAGGCAGCTGTATAGTATACCCTTCATGGGGCTTCAGTTTTACAACAGGCACTGAGAATTTGGAAGTTATATTTTCGAGCATGCTGCTGGAGTTCTGAAAAGAACTATGTTCAGCATAATTTGAAGAGGGGCAAGATCCCCTCCCGCCATTTTCCTTGTCTGATCTTGATTGTAGGCTAATAGGATACTTACCATGGGGAAAGCACCTTACCAACTGCAATGATGATGACTTGCTTTGATTGCCTAGTAAGTCTTGCTAACTTCAAGCATGAAGTCCTTTTATGCTTGAATGGGACTTTGAGAGCTAGAAAAGGCCCTATGATATGCTAGATCCATCAAAGATCGTCATCATTAAAACTGTGGACTGCCTACAAAATATATTTGGGGTTTTCTTTGGGAAATTTCACTTTATTCTTTTTCCTGAATGGTGAGTTTACATATTAAAAGATCATTTAAATGAGCCTCTGATTATTTCATCTGGAAAGACTGATTCACGGTCATAGGGTTCATGAACGTATTGGATGGGAAATTTTTTTCAAACACCTTTTCATATGTTACTATTATATAAACGTAAAGAGTTTACTTTTTTGGTTGAATGATGGACGACTGTGTTGACTCCTTAGTAAGAAGAGTGTTTTCTGGGTGTTTTTGTGTGCTTCATTACTTTGTATCTCTTTAAAAAAGACTTCTAAACCACTCGAGACAGAAAACAGGCTTAACTTTTGTGCTCTATTGGAGCTACACAGAAATTCGTTGCCGCTAAAGTAGTCTTGAGGTTTCCTGTTTGCCGATGTTTTGTAAGGCAAAATACAAGGTGGTGTAGCATAACTGCAGTTGTATTAGAGGTTAGCATATCAGATATATTGCAGGGCAGCAAGAAGCAAACGTTGGTTAGAAGTTGTTGAACGCATCTGTTTGAAGAACAAAAAACAAAACCTGTCAGCATTGTGCCACTAAACAGTAGGAGATGGTGTGTGTGGGTTTTTGATAAGAGTCAAGATAAGATTGTTTAGGTAGTATGGTTTTAAATTATTAGTTCAATAAGGCAGATTACAATTAAATCTGGTCCTTCACTTTTTTTAAGATATACAGGTCACTATTTTAGTAAGAAAGCATTTTAGTAAGAATTTAAAACTCTTTAAAATATTAAAATATTTTAGTAAGAACTGTCATCTGAAAACACTTGTTCTAGTTCGGTCAGAGTTGAACAGATTTTAAATCCAGAAGAGGACCATCATAACAATTTTTTTTTAAGTGCACAGGGCAGAGAATCTTGCATGCTATTAACCATTCCACCAGGTTGTATCGCCCTCAAGTTTTTGTCTGTAATTATTTTTTTTTTCCCAAATGACTCGTGAGGAAGCTGAGTACTATTGAGGCAAAATCAAATGTCTCGGGCCATGCTAGAAACATTTGTGTTATCTGATATCCCTTCCTTTGAAGTTACTCTGATCTGTCAGTTAGTTAGTGGCTAATCCATTTACTATAGGTTACGTGGGCTTACAAACAATTTTTCGTTTCTTTTCAGCTCCTAATTTAGGTCTACAAATGTTTGACCGTGACTATCTTCCTTAAAACCCTTTTGATAAGTATTAATTACACCTCCATAATCTGTTACTGTGCTATGTGGCTTTTTTTTTTTTTTTTTTTTTTTTTTTTTTTTTTTTTGAGTCCTTTGTCCTTTTTTTTTCCTTTTTTTTCCCCCTTAGTATTAGTGTTAGGCTGGCTACCTGACAGTGTTTTCAAGGACATCTAATTTAGGTTTTCACATTAGTGGCACATATAGTTTCCCAGAACTTCCTCATAGCTCCAAGTTTTCATCAGAGTTGATACTAGAATTATAAAAGCCTTATGGCCAGTTCTTCTGATATTTTAACAAGAAAGCATACACTTGCAGATTTAAGTGTTTAAAGTTGTTACTATTCTTACTATCCTAGTTAATGACAGAGCAGAAAAATAGTTGTCAATATGAAGTAATGTCATAGCACAGAAGTACATACTAAATGCTTTTTTGTTACTTCATGGTCAGGAAACTTTTTGTCTAGTTTTGTACTTGTGTCTGAATACATTAAGTATTAGTAATATTTTAATAACTTTTTAATATTTCTTAATTATAGGGACTACTTTTGATACCTTTAGTTTGCATTTCCTGAGTTGTGCTGCTTGCTATCGTTGCTATCATTTTTTTATTAAAAAAAATGTGGTGGTGAGGAGACAGAAAAAAAATACTAGGTTTTTTTTCCTTGGTGTTTTTTTTTTAAACCTCATTTCTTAAACAGGATATCCTTTTAACTGTATAATACCTCTTTCATAACTGCAGAATTGTATGAGATTGGAAAACACAATAAAACATTCTTCTTTCATAGATAAAAAAAATTATTTATGTCTTTGCATTCGTTCTTTTCAATTTCATGGTTATATTCAGATTTTAAAAATTGACCATCTTAACATCTGTTTCTACTAATTATGTCTATGTTCACTTTGTACATTGAATTAAATTAGCTAATGATCATTCACACTTACTCAGCTATCAGTTTTAGTTCACTAGTCAGCAAATCTTAATGAGACATAATACTGAAATACCCCAACTTAATTGCCACACTTATATTAATGTAGTCAGTAATTTTAGGCAGTCTAAGTATGTGTTTCAGTTTTAATACCAGTAGAACATGAATTCTTGAGAATATATTCCTTTTCTCTGACCCAATCTGAAGTTCCCTAAATGGCTGGGGGGAACAATTTTGTGTGTGTGTATGTATATAGTATAGTAAGTATGAAGCTCCTTAAGCATTCAGATCCTGTTGTTCCTTAGTCACTAATTGAAAACATCTGAAAAGAGGCCTTTATTCAGTTTCAGCTTTTTCTGCACTCCCTCCTTCCTATACATAATGTGTCCAGTGGTTTTAGATTTTGAGTCCTGAACCTGTTGTTAAATATTTGGTCTCAATTCTCAAACTTAAAGCTTAAGAAATCTTAAGACAAGATTTCTGAGCTGAGGTCCACCAGAGCTTCAAATTTGAGTCTTCCATGTGACTTGTGTTCTAATATGTTGCAGATTTTTCTACTCAAGTATCTGTTTGACACTTCAAAATTGTGTAGGTGAATGATGAATGTTTGGTCACTGTGGTTATTTAGCTGGAACTTTCTTTAAAAAGAGGGGAAAAATATTTGTCTGATAATTTTTAGTGCAGTGACCTCTTTCCAATGAAATGTGGCCCTTGGGGTGGATTGGCTCATATAACATGCAATATTGAAGTTCTGAACTGCAGAACCTGTTAGAAAAGGTGGCCGTTAATTGATCCATCTGCGTTTGTCTGAGCACGGCAAATAGCCCAGGTAACAAAGCATAGGAAGTGCTTTACCGTTTTACCAAAGGGCTAAAATTAGCCCTAGTTTGGGTCAGCTTATTTACTACCTTTAAATCTCCCTGCATTTTGAGATTCTCTTGTACCAATCATTAGAAACACGTGGTGTTTTGTGGTTTGTGTTTCATGAGTTTGAATTTGGTCTTTGCCTTAAGGACATTATATTTCCCGCTTCTGTGGCAAGAAGTAAGCTGTCTTCAAATGTGCTTCCTGTAAGTATCAAAAATGCTGAGTGTTTTATTGGAAGTAGCTAGAAGTATGTCAAAAGAGTGTAATTTTTTTCCACAAATTTTCATTTTAATTCGCATTGCTTTTCAATTCTTTGAGTGTAGTCTTTAAGGCTGCTTAATCTCATATGCAGAGTTATGTTTTTGAAACCTTTTCGTATGTTAAAACTTATCTTTCCACACTGAATTGAAGAAGGAAGGCAAAACTTCAAACCTCATGAAACAGTAGGCAGGCTTCTTGACATAGATTGCATCTTCATAAATAAAAAAGCTTCAGACCTCAGAGTGTGTATCAGATAGAGTAATCTTATAAAAGCTCTTTTATTAATTACTGGGCACTCTAGCACATGGACTTACTCTGAAAGAGACTGTGATGGAAAGAGATTCTTCCCCCCTCACCCCCTGTGCCATTTCCCTGGAGGACCAAATATTGCCTAGTTGTGGTTTATGAAAGATGACCAGGGTGGAGGTCTGGTGGCTGGGCCAGCAGCAGCACATGCTGCAACCGCAGGGGGCAAAGCTCATTCTCTGACTTGGTGGAGGAGGAGTAGCGCGAGGGATGGTTGTTCATACCTCAAAACTTAGAGAAAACTGTCATGTCTCTTTATTTTCCAAGACAGTTAACTAATACCATATTATAATTATGTATCTTAGGTACATCAATGTCATATAAAAGCCTACGTGTTGGTTAAGGATAGTACCTTTTTTAAAGTGTATCTTAGGAGTACATCCAATTGCAGAACAGTCTTTGTTAGTATCTTTATGACTTGAACGATGACTTCCTATTAATAGAATTTTTGCTTGTTCCCTTGGTGAGAGATTAAATTATTACTGTCAGTCACTTTCAGCCATGTTCATTTCTGCAAAATAAATTGTGAACAACAGGAGCAAGTGCTTCTTTCCTCACTGCATCTTTAAAGCTCAACCTTGGTTCCTGTTTTCATGATCTGACCTGACTGTATCAACCTTATCCTTTCTCCCAAGGGCAGGAGAAGATGCTCATTTTCTGCCCGCTGGGCCAGGGCATTGAGTTAGTGGGAGTTGTGACTTGTGTCTTAGTAAAAGGGAGAAGATTTCTGAGTCCAGATGGCACACTGGAATGGATTCTTTTTTGCTTAGCTTTGTGGAAGAAACACATTATCCTTGTTTGAAAAATAAAGTTTTCTGGGCCTCCTGCCCTCGAGAGAAAGTAAGACCTATATAACAAGTTCTTTAAAGTCTGATACTTTTTTTTCATAAGTTACATATATAAATCCAGGAAAAGTTTGGTACTCTGTTTTTGTTCTGCCTTTTTTTTCCCCCCAATTCATTTATATTTTACTGGTTGTTCTTTAAAAGTAACTTCAGCACCTGCTTTTAATGAGTTTAAATTACTTCTGCAAAGCTTGTTATTCCTAAATACTGTTGAAATATTTAGATGCTTTAAAATTAGAACAAAAATGCTTGTAGTCAATATAAAGTGACTGACCAGTTTGTGTTAGCATTTTTTTAATTAAGTACTGAATAAGATACTGAGATGGTTTTTTTTACTTTAGATATTTATAACTGCAATTTATTTTTAAATTAATCTTTCTTAATCCTTCATACTGATCTCACTTTCCCTCTGTCTTCATGATTCTTAAAAAGAAAAAAGTTTATTGATTTACTAAAATGCTGTTGAGTTGACATTTAATTAATTTCAGGTGAAATGAATTATGAACAATGAGAAATGCATCACTAGCAGTTGTACAGGTTTGTGACAGCAAGTTCTGTTCAGTTCCTCTACACTGATGTTTTGTAGGGTTCAGTTTCAAAAGTAACAGTTCAGAATCCCCGGGGGGGGGGGGGGGTTGTTGTTCTTTGTTTTTTGGATTGTCTTCTACCCTTGATAAATTCTTGTATCGTTGACAGCTTATTAGACGTAACCTTTTATTTCCTGGGGTTTCTTCTGATTAAAGCCTCTGCAGGAGCTGCAGTGTTAGATATTCCTTTGTCCTACCTTAGGGCTAGCTAGAATGCTTCCCTTGTTTGAACAGGCTTTCAGGACAGTCCCAAATACAGTGTAACTTGCATTTAGCCTGACTGAAGGTTTTTCCCACTGCATTCCCTTGCTGGTAGAATTTCCAGTTTTTCTTTCTCTGCCAAGGGCCTGCTTGTATTAGAGCATTTTTACGTGTGTTCCTGTAGTAGTGCAGCTGGCAGTGAAAACAGGACCTGTCTCCTAATAAAACTATCAACTAGGTGAAGGGAAGAAGGTGGCTGAAAGCACCTGAGCTCAATCCAGACAAGTTTTTTTTATTCAGGTATTCCTAGCATTGCTGCAGTTTTTCTGGAAAATGGTTAAAAAAATTCCATGTAAAAATTCCCGCTGTTACTGATATCATTAATGAAAGTGCCATTATAGTGGAGCAGTTTGAGATCACCTTAAGCCCTCTTGTCATTTCAGTTCAGTGCTAGCTAGACTTTCCCCTGCTAAACAATACTTTGTACTCACTGGTTTCGCTTTCTCCTTTGTAGTTTTTAACTTCTGACTATAATATTCAGAAGAACAGACCAAAAGTTTTTTGGAGAAGTTATATCCAAGCAATCAAAGTTCCTGGAAAATAATGAGATTTTATTTTGGATCCAGGTACCAGGACTCTATCTGCACTCTTACAGTTGTATTTGAAAATATAGTTAAAGCTTGCCTAGTTATTGTAGACAACTTGTGTTTCAGTAGCTACAATACTTAAGGCTCAGGTGTAAATGATGTGCTTCTGTTCAGACAGAAGCATTTGCCTAGAGGATAGGATCTACATGTTTCTTTTGGCTGCAGATGTTTTGATACCATTGACTTTTATTACTACAATGGTTATGATAGGATCTCCAAAAATCCTTGTCTGGTAATCAAGCTTGGCTTTAATTTTATAGTATATTAATATTCACAGAGTAAGAGTACAGTAGCTTACTGTTTATAACCGATTATTTCTAACGTTTTGGCAAACACAGTGTTGGTAAAACTAGCAATGAAAAAGCTCACTGAAAGGGTGTTGTAGGGTGTTAGGATGGTGAGGTTTGAGTTTTTTGGTTGGTTGGTTTGTTTGGAAAACTGCAGTTGGAAGTTGGATTACCAAAAAGTAAAGCAACTAACCATTCATGCTTTGCTGCAGTAAGCCAGAAAAGCCAAGGCCATATACACTTTTCAAAATCAAAACATGATTTTGTAGTGAGAAATGGCTGTGTTAGACTTCACAAATTTGCAATTGTTTTCATAGATATTTTAGAGCTTTTTATTGATGCTTTTTAAAGTGTGGCATTATTTGATGCCATCTTATTGTGATATGAGGAAACGATTCTCTGTTTCATACCTAAGACTTCAGAGCATTTTGAACTAACATGCTGGAAGGCTGAACACTCTTAGCAGTCAAAGATTTTCTTCATGTGGAGAGTCATGTTAATTTGGATCTATTGGAACTGGAATATTTGCCTTTAACTGAATTTTTGGTTGTACAGTATAAAAGCAATATAGTAATGATTTTTCACATCTTACATGCACGTCAACTTTTTGTGGGATACAAATGTTTTGGAAGGGCACTTTTTTCTTTCTTTTTTTTTCTCCCCCTCCCACCCCCCTACATTGGCCCTACATCTATTTATGTCATTTGCTTCTAGTCTTTTCTCTGGCCCTTACAGCTGTGCTGTAGAAGCATTTTGATACAGTCAGTTCTACAGCACCCCTTCTGGAGAACAAATATGTCCTTACTCACATCTAAAGTAATCTTAGTCCTGCAAATGTCCCAGGAAATACCTTATTGCCCTTTTATGGGGCCAGTCTGATGATGTAATCGTAAGAAAGTTATTCTAAGAACTTCAGTACCAGTCTCCCCACACTGAAAAAAAAACTTCATATGTGCACACACGTGTGCACACACAGCTCGAAATGTTTAACTGCCTTCGTATGATGCATTTTGACCGTCTAGATAATGCCTGGTCCTCATCTCTTCTTGCGTAGGAATACTTTTGCCATTAAACATTAAGCAGCACCTGCAGTGCTTTACTGAGTTGGGTTCTGTGTGAGCATGCTGCCTGAGAAACTTGGCTTCTCTGCATTTCTGAGAAACCTGTAAAGTGTAAGAAGTCTGCTTTCCAAGTGATGTTATTCCTCACTGAGTGGCATTTCTACATTTGGATGGTAACCATCTCCAGGCTCCCTGTCCTGAGTGAATTTCCGAGCGCTATGTAGTTGCTGCCACCGAACGTGAAGCGTGCGTTCTCCCTTTGCTTCTGGCCTTGCCTCGCACCTGGGGGAAACTCTGTTATGGCAGGAGCCAGTTTAATGTTTTAGTTTCAAAGGAGTAGGAGGAGTCTAGTAGTTTTCCATCAGACGTTATTAAAATACTGCACCTAATATATTCATATTTATTAAGATATTGTAAGGTAGATGTTGAATTTTAGCTTAGTTTTATTGTGAATATGGCACTTTTTTAGAAGTAGAACTTGTTTGGTTGCAGCGTCAGCCAACTGTACTGGTAGTGCCCTATTTCTTTATGTTCTCCATGTCTCTAGGAATGTTCAGAATTGACCATCTCACAATTGCTGAGATAAAATAAACTGATCTAAATTAGAGAGAGATATTATACTGACAACACCGACATCTGGAACAGGCTTGACTGCAGTCTCCCTACAGCTACATCATCTTATTGATCTGTTGACTGTGTCCATTTTATGTGAATCAGAAAACAGGGCAGTTTTACTAGAGACTGTGTTCAAAAGCTCATATTCTCCTATGTCTTTGTCATTGTCAGATGAGATTATTGTTTTAGGGTGGAAAAAAAAATTTAAAGGGCATAGTGACTTATTTCTTGTAATAACACCAATTGTAAACCCTTCCTTGAATAGGTCATGGACATTTTCAATTATAAGAACTCTGTTTCTTCTTAATTACTGAAAACAGCATAACTGGGATTTTATTTCATCTTGGGGCTGTCAACTGTGTAAACTTATACTTGAATCTTGTTTTCAATTGCTGAATATTCCTTTGTGTTTTCTGATTTGAATGAGAGGAATTAAACCTCTTGATTTCAGATTCATGTTTTCAAATATGTCTTTGGCTGTTGTGGCAACGTCATGCCTGTTGTCTGTGATAGATAACATTGTTAGTGCCTTTTATTTTAAGTGAAGGAATGCATCTTCGGTGACAAATAACTCAGCAGCCATAATTCAACTCTATAGTGATGCTCTCCTAGAAATCAAAACGATGATAAAGGGAGGCATCTATGATACTAGAGTCCAGTGTTGTGCTCTCTGATTAGAGGTTAATTTCAAATAATAAAACAACTTCTTTTTTTCACTTGAGACACTTGACTGCTAGGAAGTATAGCATGTTGTTTTCACAATTTGTACCATAGCTAAAGTGAGAAGGGGTGTGCGTGTGTGTGTGTGTGCGTATACATACAAATTGCAGAAGCTATCCTTCTAGAACAGGAGTGGTGAAACTTACTTGCTGAACAGAAGACCTCTAAGTAAGGTTTGTGGTTTCTTAATTTTTTCAGTCATGCAAGGAAGTAGGTATCAGACAGTTCACCATGAGATACTGTACTGTTATGAATTAGAAAACATAGTCAAATCATATTAAGAAGATTCCTGGATACTGGCATTTTGAAGTACTGTAGGAATGGTTTCTACTAAACTGTAATTTAATGGAAGTCTTCAGGTGTTTTTGTTTTTTAAAAAAATCTACTGTACAGATTTTAAAACTACGTTCTCATCTGCTTCTCTCTCACCCTCTCTGAAAAAGCAGTGATCACCAGAAAAAAATAACTTCAGAAAACTTATTGCTCAGAATTTAGAGGGCAGAATAAACCGTGGTTTGGTTGGCTGTTAATACATTTGAATGTCACCATTACTTGTATGGGACTCTTTTCTTCCTTTGCATACTGTTGTGCTCACTTGCTGTCATGGAGTTATGTTATTCCTGGCGATTACCGAGATATGTAGGAAGTTGTGTAAAGACATAGTTGCCTTTAGGCAGCTGACAAAGAGCAAAAGCTTCTAATTAGAAAAGACTACTCATTCAGTCTTAAGAGAAATTAGAATAAGTGTAGGGTAAGGAAGAAAGAAATGAAGTCTAGGAAGACATGGCCAGTGCTGCTCTTTAGCAAGCAGGCGCCCAGTGCCCAGGGCAGGACTGCTGCCAGCTGCCCTCTCCCTGGGAGCCAAGGGGGAGCAAAGGCTTCTCCTAAAGTGGCGGCTGGCTGCTGCCTTTACAAAACATCCTCAACAAAGGCTTACTAAAGACAGTACCTTCTTCTTGATGGCAGAGATTTCCCTGCTGGGTTACCTTCCTTATTGAAGTATTTTTAACTTCCTACTTAAAAAAAAAAAAAGAAAAAGAAAAAAGAAAAAAAAAAAAAAAAAAAAAAAAAAACAGGAGAACTTGTTTCAGGGCAGAAAAATCCTAAATAAAATGCTAACATAAAGATTAGTGTAGGATTGATATATCAAGTATGATAACTGGGATGGAAGGAAAATACATTTTTGGACTGCTGCTGTATTTTTTTCTGAAATCAAAACCTTGAATGCTAGGTGTGGGATAGTTTTATAATGCTATATACGAAAACTAAATGGGTTTTATGACTTAGCCATTGTTGATATATATCTAAATATTTCATATGCAGAGGAAGAGAACATAACACCATATTATAATTAGAATTTGTTATCAAGTATTGTCATATTTTAGCGACAGCAAAAAGAAAAAAGTTCAGTATGACCCTCTAAAACAGGGGTTCTGTTCTAGGTTTTTTTTCCTGTATGTCTTTCTCATTTTTCCCTTCCCTTTCCTTGTTTATTTCAGAAAGGAGTTTGAAGAAAATTTTGAGCAAGAATTACATGATGTAATTTATTGATGAACATGTTCTAACATTTTGTTGCAGAAGGACTCCATGAAAGATGACAGAAGAAGTTATTGTTATTGCAAAGTGGGATTACACTGCACAGCAGGACCAAGAACTTGACATCAAGAAAAATGAACGTCTTTGGCTATTAGATGATTCCAAGACATGGTGGAGGGTAAGAAACGCGGCCAACAAAACGGGATATGTGCCATCAAATTATGTGGAACGAAAAAACAGCTTGAAGAAAGGTTCTCTGGTTAAAAATCTAAAAGACACATTGGGTAAGTGCTTTAGTACTTTGGTAGGAGTTTAGTAGAATTGATGAATTTCAGATTGGGAATGTTGTGGGGTTTTTTTGTTTGTGTGTGTGTGTGTGTTTGGTTTTCTTTTTAAGAAATGCTTATATGGACTTTGTAATCTGTAGTTTGAGGTGACATGTTGGACAAGGAAGGGGTAGAGAGAGCGGGGTGGGGAGAATCATGGGGTCCATAACCATCGCTCTTGCATCTCATATAGGAGAGTAAGATTTTATTTTGTTCCAGTTTGCCGGTGCTTATGTTTTCACAGTGGCTGGAGAATTGTTTTTTCATTGAGGTATGAATTGCTGAATCCTCTCCTCTCCTGCTAGCTCTTCTCACACAGAAATAGAAGGATGTGAACTGTATTGTTACAACACAGCAAAGCTTGAATCACTTTATGAATGGGGTTGTATGGTATGGTTATGTACATATGTCAGGGGTTAGGTTTCTGTGAGCCAAGATGTTCTTTCTGCTTCCAAGTTCTTAGTACTTGCTCTGTTACAGATTTGTGCATAAATTCTTCACAACAATGCATCATCCATATATTCCAAGAAATATATTTAGAAGTCAGGTGAAAAGAATTTTTGTTCCTTTTTCTTTTAATTTTGCAATGATTTTTAGTGACTCTGGCATGGTTAAGTAACTGAAAAATTAAAGAGCTATGCATATGGCCATAATAGATGGCTGGGTAAACATAGCAATAACTTGTTCATAGGATGCATATAAAGGCCAAAAAGCTACTAGTGGTGTTTTAGGATGTAACAATTAAAATAGAAAACGTGTACATATAGAGGTATTTCAGAGGTATTGGGCTTTTTTTTGCATGTGTTGTTTTTTGCCTGTATTTTGTCAACTCTTATATAGGGAAAACTTACTCTGTTGCAGTTTTACTCTCCAACAGAAAAATGAGAATTTGGAATTGAATTTTTTATAAAACAAAAAAAAATCACTTGGAAATAACATGATTATAACTCATGTAGATTTATTTCAGGTGTCTTGTATTTGTGTTGTATACAAGAGGCTAAGTTTCTTGGTTGCTTTTTCATTACTGTGTCCAACATTTCTGAACTGCCATAAAGTACTTAGAAATGAAGGACTAGAGAATCAGTAGCAGGCAAGGAGGGCTATCCCCAGATGTCAGGCATTTCTCTTAGAATGTATTCATTAAAATGTAAGAAGATGCAATTATGTCTTTTCAAAGTTTTATGTGAAGAAAAATCTTCGATTTCAGTTAACTAGTTCAAATCAAAATTCCAGCTATGATTTTAACCTTCTGTTATTTTGATTTAGCTTATTTAAAGCAACTTTCAGACAAAACATACGTATTTTATGAGCTCGTGCATCTCAGTTGTGATATTACAGCAAGTGTTCTTGTAAAATATGGAAACATAATTGATGTAAAAATATCTGAGATATAAATAAAAGTGTATTTAAGTGAAAGAACAGAGGTATGTCCTTGCATAATATTCGCTTTTACCTCTTTGATTGTGACACAGCTGTATACTGCAGGGTGCTGCACTTAGTTATGGCTGTTGTACATGAAAAGGTGAGAAAGAACCTCTTGGGTTTCATGTCTGAACTGTAACTATTGTCACATCTTTTAAGCCTCAGCTGTCTGCATATAGATTCACAGATTTTTAAGTTTTAAAGGACCTTTATTATAATCCACCGCCTTTTCTCTACCTTAATAAATGTTATCCATGTTTAGCTATATGTTATTTAGGTCAGGCAGAAAATGCCTGCACGTCAGAGACAAGGTTTTTCTTTTGTAGTGACCCTGTGTGCCTGCTAAGGGTACAGAATTCAAAGTAACTCTCATGCTCTTTTATGCTCTTACATCCTGTGACACTAAGAAACAGTCTAAGTGTGCCCAGCCCATAGATTAGCTAAAGTCAAACTTTTTAAGAAAAAAGAACGTTGGAAGCTTAAGAGTATTCTTTCTTCATGGTTTTTGCTGTGAACTGCTCAGCATAATCAAATTAATGAGTTTGAGTTTGTGCTCTGTAGAGCTGCACGATTTTCTTTTTACCTTTACTGAATAAGAATCCCTTACTAAAATACAGTCTTTAAGCCTTGTTGTACTGTACAGTAATTTCCTGTTCAGAATAAGGAGAGCATGTGTCCTTCCTTAGAGGAGTCTTTGTTTTCAGCAAGTATCAAGGGTGGTTCTTTTTTTTATTATTATTATTATTATTATTAAACAATGGCATGGAAATCGCAAGACTGATATTTGACCTTGTGAAATAGTTTTTGAAAGTTCTGTTGTGCCCAATGAAACAAGCTCTTAAGTTTTCTTTATAGAAATCTAAAATGTGTCTAGTGCCTAGTTCTTAAACCAAATGTGTCTCCAGCCTTGAGCTTGAAACTGTCATCAAAATATTAGGTGAACTGAACTTGAAGGGAAGGGAAAAAAGAAAAATCAGTAAGTCTTGTGCAGTCTCAGGAAAGAACTAGCAGATTGTGCTAGCTTTGTCACTGAAGGCAACTAAGACTTGAAAGAGAGGGATTCTGTGACATAACCCGATCCATCTTTGATACTTCCAGCACTCCATCAAATGGTTGCCTCCACAAACATCCACTTTCCTCTGTCACCTCCTTAAAAAAATGTATTTCTTTGTATTCAAACATATCTCACTTGAAAGCATTGATATCACTTGAATGATGTAGTGTTACCTATGCGAATGCCCGTCACTGTCTACCACTCTTGTATTCATCCATAACACTTACCAGCAGTTGATTTATGCTTGCTTCTAGGTGTCGAATAAATATGAAAAGTGTCAGCCATAGTTCAAATCATGGCAGACCCTAGAAGAACTATTACTATTTAATTAGTCTCCATAGTTGACTGTTGAAGATGCATCAACTAAACAGTTTTTAATCCATTCAGTGTGTGTTATAATGAAAGTTTATGGCAGTAGTTATTAGATCAGAGTGTCATATATACAGAGCCAAATACACTACTGAAGTCTATTACATCTGGGCAGTCCTCTTTGTTAGGAAAACTTTTAATCTCATCAAAGAATGAAATCATGCTTGTTCAGTGGCAAAACCAGTTTTAGGAAAACGATGTTGACCGTCTTTTAGTACATTATTAATATAATTCTATTAAAGACTGAGATTCAATCAGCTTTACTGTTTGCCTTAGGGTTCATGGAAGGTTAATGAGCATGTATGTACCAGCAACCCTCAGCCTGCTGTTTTAAAATATCAGCCCATTTTCAGCACTATCCCACTCTTCTGTAATTTCCATTGTATTTCAGGGGATTTGAAGAGGAACATTAGTGAGTAAAACATATCCAGAGCCAGCTTTTATATGTACTGGATACAGATTAAAAGGCTGATTAACACTTGCATATGTTGATTAACAGCAGTTACTTGTGGATTGAAAAACAGCTCACCTCAACTCCCAACTGACCCCCACTCATTTTTGAAGAGATACACTTGTATCATCTTGCATCTCTTTCCAAGCAGTTAACCTTTCTGCACCATTAACTTCTGGGCTTCCTCCTGCCCCCTTTTCCCTTCTAAGGGCTTATTCACTTGGGCTGTTTCTTCTTTTGGTTCATGTCATCAGGGAACTTTCCAAATTTTTTAGCTTTCCTTAAGTGACTCTCTGAGCTTTCAAGATTTGCATTTTTTATTTTGATTGTTATCTGTTTTTATCAGTTTTCTGTTTGGTGTATATTACTCCTATATTTTTAAATCTCTTCAGTGAACTAGAATGGATGCACAGCTACAACTGTCTTTTTTTTTTTTTTTAATTTATAGAAATTTAAAGTATAGGCCACCTATTAAGTTTTTTAAATGATTCAACTTTTCATTCCCTTTTTTGTCTTAATGGCACAATGCTGAGAGTAGTGGCAATTTAGCTGTTTTAAATTACTGTCTTCTGCTTGCTCATATTGAATGAAATCTGGTAATTATTACTCTTCTTTAGGCAAAAGCCAGCTTCCAGGCCTGTGATTAAAATTTCATCTTTACTTGTAATGAAGTTTAAAATAGTTTCCTTGTACAATATATACATATTTTTTTTTTTTTATTGTGGGGAGGGCATTTTTTGTATACATTTCAGTTAAGTTTTACTAAACGAGAGACCTCCAACATATGTCTTCCAAACTATAGCTTTCTGTAATAATTATTCCTGTGCATTGGAAGGTTATAAACAATTCTGATTATTATGTGATTTGGATGGGTGTTTGCCAGTACCATGCCCAGTGTTATTTCAGAGATCTTTGGTACAGGACAGGAATCCTGCAGACAATACAGTCAAAGGAAGTCTATGCTTACTGGGTCATGTTTGTCATACTGGATAGGAACATTATCTGAAGAAAGCAAAAACGTAAAATATATATATATATATACACACACACACACTCATATACACACATATACACGCACACACACACACACATATATGTATGTGTGTGTGCATGTATGTGTGTGTATACATATATGTGTGTGTGTGTGTGTGTGTGTATATATATATGTAATTGTTCATATAAAGCAGAAAAACTTCTGCCCTTTTCATCCCTTTGGAAATGATTGTCCTAGCAACAATGCAATGTCTCAGACCGTGGTGTGCCAGAGGTGACCGAAGGGTGCAGTCAGCAAGCATTGGGCCGTGGCTTCATGTGAATCCATGATTATCTGAACATAACTGTATTTAGTGCTTGTATCGCTGTTCTGAGTGCTTTATTTGGTGAATGTTTTGTGTGTATAGGATTATTTCCTGAATGTGTGAACGCTTGAATTGTTTACCTGTGTCAATCTGTAGATCTAAGCATCAGTTCCTGAGTGCTGCAGCTTTTATACCTTGCCCCCTCAGTTGTATATGTGTGTGCATACACACACATTTGTGTGTGTAGAAATACACATATAATATTTTCACTTACTTGGAAAGTTTTTCTCACATTTGTCCTTCTCATTTCTCCATTTGAGAGCTTTTATTTTTTGTCTGAAATGTCTTTGATCTTTGAAACTGCTGGAGGCATGTAGCTCACATGCTGTTGCTTGCAGTCTCCAGAGTGCGTGTTCTTGCGCATGCTTGCTCTCTGTTTTTCGCTCTTTTTTTCTTTTCTTTTTTTTAAAAAAACAGCCATTACTTAGTAACAAAAATATATGGAATAAGTCACTTTTATTTTTTAATGCACTGTTTTCTTTAGCACTGGAAAACACTCTTGACTTCCTTTTTAGATACTTTAGCTTTGGGTTTAAATATTTGTCTTGCAGTCATAGTTCTGCGTAACATGATTATGAACTTTTTTTTCCACAAAGATGTGATCAACCTTTAACATTTTGTGCAGGAGTTGTATGTGTATGGTTTTGTTTTGTTTTGGTTTTTTTTGGTCACAGTGGTCAAACTTTGGCAGTTCTGGCATGTTATTGCAAACTTTCCTTTTCCCCATTCAAATTTTGACAGCTGCTGGGAAGACTTCAAAGTTTTGTCAAGTAGCACATGCCGAAGTGGTGTTTTGTGTTTTCAATTTGATTATTCCCATTCATACTTGGGGTTATTTATAGATAGGAAGTCCATATCCAAAATCTTTACTGGTGGAGGAGGAGGCGTTCAGCTTCTTGGGTATCACTGTCTGAATGGTCATTGCGTGTCCTTTATGGTCAGCCAATTAGACCACAATGATTTAGCCAAAATAACTTAATTTTTTTTTTCACTCTACTTGACTGAAAGTCTTCAGAAAAGGTCTGCTGCATCTGTAGTTAAACAGTCATTAAAAGTTTGATGTCTTATCAGGCTAGTTCTAGCTTCTGTTTGCTGGGGCTGTCTTTGTTTTTTTTCTGCTAGATTTAAGAGCTATTAACAGAAAGCTCTTTTTCTACAAGGTATGTTGTCACTCACCAAATCACTTAAAAGCCTTTTCTTTAGTACTGGAAATGAGTCTTTCAGTAGTGAGATTTACTTATTTGACTCTAAATTGTTATGACTCTTACCTAAACTTTTCCCATTTCTGCAACACTATTTTTTAATGTGTCAGAAGTATACATAGTATTTCAGCCATAGTCTTAGCTGTTGGTTGACTCTTCTCTTCCTTCTATTTACTTGATAAGTGTGTATTTATTCGTCTATGGACTGCCTTTCCCCTGTTAAATATCATAATCATAGAACAGTCATTAAATTGATAGCCTGCCAATATGATCAAATACTGGTTGGAAATATTTTTGTTAGTTCTTAATTAGCTCTCTTTGGTGTTAATGTTTTCTGGACCCTGTGGGTGTAAAACTTCCTACAGAATCTAAGAATGGTTGAAATGAGAGCAAAGATAGCATTATTTTATGATATATTGTTATATATCATGAGCTCCTAAACCTCATAGAGCTCATTTTACTAAAAAATATACAACAACATGTGAGACAACATAAGTTGTATTAATCTCCTTAGAGCTTTGAGTTCCAAATGTTGTTCTGTGACTTCTTTGAAGCAGATGTATAACATAATATTCTTTCCACTCCAGAGCAGACGTTCAATAAATTTGAATGTTAGGAAAACAGCATTACTCCCTGGACTGTCTACAGTATGGGGCTTCTAATCAAATTATTTATTATATGAAAGCAGAAAAGAAGGAATGATGTGCTGTGTTGTAGCCAAACATATCTAGTTGAAATTAGCAGGAAAATCCCCCTGTAGGAGTTTGACATAAAGCACTGGCACAGCAAAAGTACTTTTTCCAGTGTCGCTTTCTGTTGCTTTTATAATTCTTATCTTGTCATGAAATGGGGGCTTGACTGTAGTGGCATATCTGTCATGTTTCTTGGAGGCCTGGATGAGGATAAATCAGTCTATATTGGCACTTTTAAACAGTAAAATACAAGAATTTTAGTTCTTCATTCAAAATGATAGAAAGTAGTGGAATTTTTTTCATGTGTATATTCATATGTAGGACAAATTATTGCTAAGTTTCTTGGAATTTGTATGTTAAAGCAGGCTATTCCATACTGAAGGGTGTTCAACAAAAGCACTTTAGCAGTTGTGCTTCATCCTGCATTTCAGTTATGTTAACCAAAATAAGCATGCTTATTTGTAGGGGGTGGGGGCAAAAGCATTGACTCTTGACTGATGATGGTAGAAGCATGTGGGGGATCTGTTTAGCTGTGGTACAAACATCTTTTATGGTTTTAAAAAAGAAGCCTGGAACAATTGCATTTCTTCTGCCTTCACAGCAATAATAAATCGGTCCAATTGCAATGGACTGCTGCCATTAAAGTAATAGAAGGGAGAAATGGGAGATTCTCACAGTGATTTCAAAATAGAAGGAATATATTTCTTCTATTTCTATCTGGAGCATACAGAGTTAGGAGAGACCAGTACTGTTACCATTGTCATGGTAGATGATTTGTATAATAAGGAACTCAAATGCTTCAGTACTCTTGGAAATATATGTGCCTCATCATCATCTTACCTAGATTTGTTTTAGTAGTTATTTTCAGTTAATTGATAATCCTTTGAAGATCTTGAGTCATATTTAATAGCAGTTGCTGTGTCTATGTAAAATGGTACAGGAAAATATTGACAGCATGATAGGGTCTGCCATATCTCACTATCACTTCGATGTATGGATCTGGCAAAACAGCTTACTCACTTTGAATGAGTGTTGTTGTAGTATTATGCCTATTAAAGTAAATACTGAGAATAAAAACTAAAATGGCAAATTTATGCACCTAACAAAAATTTAAATAACTTCTGTGCAAATCAACTATATCCAGTAAAAGTAGCATTAGAGGAATTGAAGCTCCTGCTCTGTGGAATAAAAATCAACTTACACAAAAATGTTACCTTTTCCAAAGGAAAAGCAAATGAAATCTGAAATTGCCGAGGTAGTTAATGCAAAAAAAAAAAAAATCAAACTTTTTGATACATGCAATAAAAAGCCTTGAAAGTAGGAAATCTGTAAATATTCTGAAGAATTTATGGTGTGGAGTAATATTTCTAATGCTTGATAGAGACTTGCACTGCCAGATCTAGAGCAGCTCTTATCTGATCACAGGTGAAAAGCCAAAGGCAGTAGTGAAAGCAGAACTTGTCGCTTGGTGCAGTGCTTCTGAACTTCGGAGCTCGCTGGTCATTGGAACAGAGCTTGTTTTACAAAGTTTGTTTTACCTGAATTATTAATTGAGATTGATTATTTAAAGGGTTTGCTGTTTAAAGAGTTTGTTTCAAACTTACAATGTGAACCATAATGTATCATACCTTTCAGCAGGTTTTACTGGTATGAGGGCTGCAGTCAAATGTTGCGAGGCTGAACAGACACATTAACGAATGAGTTTGTCCTTTAGATTACATTAGAAGACTTTGTAGTAGGTACTTCCTTCTTCCCCTTCCCCTGCTCTTCCAATAAATGCGTGTAGACGTGGATTTAAATCTGACATTTAAAACTTACAGAACAACCCTTTATTTTAAGCATATGTATGTTTTGAAGAAATAAAGTGATCGCCTTAACTTTTCACGGTCGCATGTACTGATTTCTTTGGTGTTATTGCTGCCCTAAGCTGTTCCCATCAGAAGATCTTTTTACCTCTTTGCCAGCCAACTAAATTTCAGCATGTATTGATGTTTGGCCTTAAAGCAAGCGCAGAATCAGATACAAAAGCATTTCTGTGGTTCCCTATTAAAAAGTCATCCTATTGCCTATGGCTCTCCTAAAACCCTATTCGAATCATGGAGACTGAGCCCTTTGCTCTTTTAGTGTTAGAAGTTTGTCTGTTCCCTCAAATCTTTTAATGTTTCATTTTTTCATAGAATAAAATCCTTTAAGCAATCTGCTAATTATGTCTCCCCTACTGAGAGCGCAAACATAGTACATTTTTCCAAATGGTGTTTTGTAGCGGATATTGAGTTGGGTTCACTTCTTCTCTAATTTCTTTCGGATCCCTGAGAGTATTAATAGTCCACGGAAAAAAAACTAACTTGGGCTGCGGTGTAGGCTGCATCATTGCAAACTGTTGCTTCATTTGGCTACTTTCCATAAGAATGTACTGTTATTTTATATTGAAGGCACCAAAATACTTAGTAACAGGAGTTCTTCAGAATGTTTTTCTCTGTTCCACTTGCTTTCTTCCTCTGCTTTAGATTCATATGCTGGCATACTATGCTGGTAGCGGAGAAGAAGCCTCTACCAGCAGCTGCTTTTGCACTCTTGCATACCTTCTGTTTGGTACGTGGAGGTATATGATTTTACAGGGACCAAACTAACATTGCTGACAAAAAATCTATGGCCTGCGTATGCAAAACGGGGAGAGTGCAGTCAAGGCCCCCACTTTTCATAGAACCAGTCACCCAAGGGAGGAGGCACTTCTCTATTAGTGATGGGGACTGCTCTTTCCCTCGTCTTGTCATTGTGAGAGGATTTCCTCTCATTCGGATACGAGGTCTGCAGCTGCGCAGTCTCTAATCTGCATCCCGAAAGAATTCTTTCAATATTACTGGATCTCTTTCTATTATGGCCTCAGGCTGTCTAACACTGCATCTCCCAGGGTGTCTCAGTTTTTTTCCACCTTTTTCTCTGTGTGGACCCACTCAAGTTCCCTTGTTCTTCTTTGAGTTCTTCTGAAGACCAGAACAACAGGGGGCCATTCTGTGATATATTTTCATATTCCACAAGGAAACTAAACTAGCATTTTTTGAAAAAAAAAGGGGGGGGGTTTGATCCCTTAGTGTATACAAGAGAGGTTTTCTTTTTCTTTTCTTTTTTTTTTTCTTTTTTCTTTTTTTTTTCAGAGTCTGATAGGCATTTGAATTTTTTGGAGTACATTGTAAAGCAGGAATGTAGATCTATGTCACATAGGTAGTCATCTGGCAAATGATGAGTCTGGTACCTAAGAGAAAGCATTGAAGTCTAGGGTGGGAAGAGCGGTCCAAATGGCATACATGGCTTTGAGGTGTAAAAGAAAATATAGTCTCTTCAACGGTAAGCACAAATGTTTACTTATAACTAGCTTTTGTGGTCTCAGCAAAGAGATTTGGACAGTTACCATTCTTAATCTAAATGAGCTGTCACTTTGACTAGCTGGGTATTCAGGGGGTGCTGTTTCTACTAGGTGAGTACCTCTAGCTGTATTTTGAAACAAAACTGATTTCAGACTTTGTGTATAGTTTAACCAGTCTGTAGCCAATCATTGCCATCAATCCTATTTAGCAGTCCTCGAGAACTTTAAATGAAAGAAAAAAAGGAAAAATTTTGAAATAGTGACAAAACTATTCCTCTTAAAGCTTCTCTACCTGTTTACAAACATGCAAGGTCCTTTTCTATTATTTACTACTCCTTTGTGAAGCTGTTCTCCAGGATAGCACCTAAGTTTATTACTATATTATTTGTAATTTCCTTACCAAGTTTTAATCTATAGAAGAAATTGTTTGGGTTTGTGTGTTAGGGTTTGTTTGTGAGGGCCAAACCCCAGAGGAGATGACTCTTGTGAAATTAAAGTTTTCCTTGTTACTTCCTGTCAGTGATAGAAAGGAAGATCTGTTTTCTGCCTACACAGTTGTAAAAAAGCTGACAGCCTTTGGTAACTGAAGCTAGGGACATTGCAATTTGGAGAGGAAATTAGTGGTGGGCAGGGGAAAAGAGCGGGGGAGGGAGGGAGGGGAAAAAAAAAGAGCATTTACTTTGCTTTTCTTTCCTTAATGAGACTAGAATGAAAATGCACAGTCTATGAGAAGCTTCTAAGTGTTCTGAACTGATGTCTGCCAAAGGAAAAAATAGGAAACATCTTGAATTTTCTTATTTAGCACTTGAAAATACTAGTATAGTATAGCTTTGTTATCCTAACCTTCTTGTAAAATTGCTAATGGCTTTGCATCACGCTTGGTTTTGATTGTTGTGTCTTCAGGTTTTCATATGGGCCAAATGGGAATACAATAGTTTAGATTTAAAGATAAGCTGACTATGTTCAATTCATGATTCCCTATCTTTACTGCTTTAAGTGAGCTTTTTGGTGACTAAAGAAGGGGAATTTCTTAGCAATGTTTAGATCATTGGCTTTTTGTGGGGGTAATGGAGGGACTATGTAATTCATGCATTATAATTTGATTAGGTTCAGGCTTGATGGTCTGAAATTTAATCTGTATTTGTAATAACTACTAAGACTTTTTCATTTCTCTGCTTAGGGAATTAACAGAAAATTAGAATAAATGATAATTGGAAATACCCATTACTATTGTATTCACCAAATCTAAAACAGAATTATGAAATATCTAAATATAATTAATCTTTCTATAAAATGCAGGAGGAGGACATGGAAAAGGTAAGTTGTTCTGTGTTTTTTGAGGAATAAAAGTGAGTACTGGGGCAGACACTTCGGAGCACCTCACATGCATTTTAGTTTTTCACTAATATTCTGATCATGTTTCCAAAGGAGAGGCAATATTCTCCAGCTTTTCCTGTCTTTATCAAGAGAATGCAAGGCACTGGGAAGTGCTACAGGGCTACTCTCTCTTCTCCCTATAGCTTACGAATCTTTTTTCCTCAACCTATTTCTAGAACGATAGGGGCACCTTAGATTTAGGGTAGTCTGATTCAAAACGGAAGATACGTGGATGTACAGACTAACGTAAGCTATAAAGAGAAAGGACCATATACTGAAAAGCAGAAATATCATACACTATCAGAAAGAAGGAAAAGAAAATGAGGACTTCGATCACTTGTTAAGGCACTAATAGGTACCAAAACTTGAATTAACAAGAACTCCTCAGGCACCTAATGTTGCTAATCTGTTTATTACTGAAGAATTTTATTTTCCATGTTACAGAAAAATAATACAATACTGAATTAAACCTGCAGGGGTTCTGAATCAAATTTCTGATGACTTGACGTGGTTATTATTATCAGGCCATCCTATAAAATCCAGCTGAACATCATTAATAAGTTTACAAAGTAGGTGGAAATATTTTTAAGTGATGTCTTTATTTGAAAGCAAAGACTACTGAAAGAAAGGTGTCTTCACTTTAAGTTTGTAGACAGAATTTGGAACCATAGATCTTGATAACTTGAGAAACTCAATTAATATTAAAACCCTGCTATTTGAAACTGTGCTAGCCTTTTTTCCTATTCCTTAGGGGATTTATAGCACCAAGGTCATTCTAAATTTGTCTAGTAAGAGTAAAACTACTTCACTCTTGCTTTGGGGTAAGAATATACACACAAAAGACCATTGGCAGAAGCCTCGGGATTATGTTTGACGCCTTTGGAAAACCATGTCCATATAACTCTCATTAACACATCTTTCAGTTAAAGTTCTTACTCTAAAATGCTCTGGATAGAGGAAATTCATTATCTAGTAATGAAATCTGAATGTACTTTTCCTGGTAGCAAATGGGTATGTTTTAACACAGTCTAAATTGGCAGACTTAATGCAGTAGTTTTGGTTTTAATACGGTTGCAGAGTTCCTTTCTTATAGAAGCCTCGATAAAGAACAGCATTTGACCTGTGGGAAACTTTCACAGTACTTTTTGCTGTATTTGAACATTGTAATAAAGCGCCTGGTTGTAGAAATGTCAGAATTTCACAGTGACATTTAAAGAAGAGTTTCCGTTTCCTGATTAGTTCTGGTGTTGTCTTTTCTTGATAGTGAGCTTCTTCTAAAGAGCATGCACAAAAACCATTTTTAAGGCTTTAAGCCTTTGTTTCTGTTATCAGAAATTCATGTGAAATTTTCTGGTATTTACAGCAGAGTACTGCAAAGAGTGTTGCTGGTGAAGATGCTGCTTTCAAAATATTGGAAAATATTATATGGATGTTTAGCAGTTGAACTCTCTTTGGGAAGGTATATGCATAGGTGGTTGGAGTGAAGAAGGAGTGGGGGAGGTTCCAGACTGAAAATGTGCAGATTTTCATGTGTGCATTTTCTTCTTCTTTGTGACATAAGAAACTTTACCTTTTCCTAAATTCCTTTTTTTAAATCAAGAAGGAAAGACATGTTCATATAAAATTATATAAATAATAGTAAATAATATAAAAATAAATTAATATGTGATCTCTTCATGTGTGATATTTCAGCTGTCAAGAAGCTATATGTTTGCCTCTATTGGGTACACTAATTCAATTAAACTGTTTTGTGCTTTTTATTAAGAATTTTCCTGAAAGAAAGTAATTTTCAGTTTTATGTGAAAAAGATTCTGTATATTCTGCCTGTGGATTTATTCAAAGCCTTTACGTTAGGGAATGAATAACTTACATCTTTCTAGTTACCTGGATGGAATTTAAATTCTATCAAAATACACAAATGCACAAAACCTGCCTAAAATGATGAATAAATTTGCTAGTTTTAAATACAAATGGGATTTGATAAACTTGCTTGTTCCTGCTGCATCTAACACAAACAGTGAATCAAATGAGGATTCCCAGTTAAGTTGTCTTTGAAGATTTTAGAACTAATAGATCTTGTCTGTAATATTTAGGTTTTTTTATTTGAGGGAAAGGAAACCTAAGTTTTCATCCAACTGAAATAGGTTTCTGCCTTTATATATGTCACTGAACCTTACTGAATTAAACTAACTGATTTTAAAAACAAAACAAAAACCCCAAGACCTGCTTCTTCAGAAATGACTGTTGTTCAGTATTTTAACATGCTCTTACTTTGGGTATTTAAACAAGGAGTTCCACTAGTTCGTTCATTTGACCTTCTTAAATTTTTCAGCTTTAAACATGTTTTGCTTTAATATTTCTTCTATTTAATGCAGATCATTTTAATATACTCTAGTAATGTTAGATTTTTAACTTTAGATTGCCTAATATCAATTTGAATTGAAATGGGTTTATTTTTAAAAAAGAAAAGTATGGTTTATTTTAAAAAAGTGATTTAAATGAAAATATTTTCATAAGCATGTACTGTATTTATATTTGTGGTGACTACTATAACTAGAATTCTTACCATAAAACGATACTACTTGCTTTACCCTTAAAGATAGAGATGTTAGATATGTTAAAAGGCGTGTGAAAAATTTTGGAAGATACTTGAATGTTTTTGTTGTTTTTTGGAGGAGAATGGTGAGTTATGTAAAGAAATTTCTGTTATTTGTGTATTTGTGAGGTTAGTGAGATATCCTTTATTAAATTATGTTTTCTTCCCCATAGATCTTTCCAAATTGTCATTCATCATGCATTTAAAATCTTTAATTTGATATCCTGCATGAGAATCGTGGCTGCATGGAGAAGATTTAAGGCAGAAGCCGTAGGAAACATCTTCCAGAACTTTCTCCTTTTTTCCTCCTCTTTTCATACTTTGCCTTTTGGATATCAGCTCAGTTCAATATTGAATAGCTGTGATCTAAAATCTTGGTTAAATGCCTTCCCAAAAGACCTTGTCCTCAAGGGCAAATGAGGAAGCGACTGTAATCGCAGGAAGTCGCCCAGTCATTCGGTTGGGCAAACCACGGTACCGAACGCTCGAGACCAGTATTGGTGACTGGGGAACCAGATAAAACTTCAATGTTTTTGCTGAGGAATCAAAATTAGGAGTACCTGACCAGACTGCATTGATTTCACTGAGATTATGCTGGTTGGTAAGGAGCTTTTGACAGGACCTTGCTCAACAGACTGATTTGAGATACTGCCCTGAGCAGAAAATGAGTCTCCCGAAAGAAGGCCGGTCTGCTTTCTTGGCTGCTTCGGGGAGGCAGGAAACCAAGAACTGGACAACGAGGTTCCTCAATAATCTTGTCTTCCTTTTGAGGTGGTATTTCTGTTTCAGGAGAACTTAAAAAACAAAAAACAAACAAAAAAAAAAATCTGCAAAACTTGCTTTAGAGAAATACAAATGAAACACTTTGTTTTCCTTCCCTGTTTTTGCTGATTGTATATATAAGCATGCTTTGAATTCACTTTTAATAGCAATTTCTGTGTTTTGACTAGGTAATACAGCACAGTTTAGTTTCCTAATTGAGGGGAAAAGCTTGCTGTATTTCTAAATAGGCAATGAAAGAAAATAGCTGGCAGCATTTGATGCCCTGTTAATTCTGGATATCTTTTTGATGACCCTTATCATACTTAAGTTTGGTTTACAGCTGTATAATCACATGGTTGATGGAAGCCTAATTTCAAATGTAAAAGGATGAATATATGGTACGAAAATCAGTTCTGCTTCTTATGAGCATGAATCTATAGAGATATATAAATATATCTATACAAGAAAATATATAGAATGTTAGTTTTTCTAATTGTTATGAGAAGAGGAAAGCTAGCAGCATTACTCAACACCATTTGTTCTTGTTGTACATGTAGACCTAATGATATTAGTTACTCTAAAAGCAGTACAGGATATTTGAGAGAGACACTATCTAGTCATTTAACAGAGGAAGTAGTTTCTAGAAGGTGGATTTCTTAAGGCATTTCTCCTTTTTTTTTTTTTAATAGTTTAAAGGTTACTTGCTTGGGGGAAAAAATAGAAAAAATAATCTATCTTTAACTGTTCTCATTTTTTATAATAAGTTGTTGGAGGTTCCCTACGTAATTATTTGTAGGAGTTTTATTGACTTATGAATTGAGGAATTTCTGCTTTGGAAACTAAATTTAGCGTGGCTATAATGATTTCAAAGCCAAATCTATAGTCTGTCAGACAGTTTTTTCTGTATTGTAGCTTTTTATGCAAGGCCCTTGTTTAGCTTGTTTGTTCTTTGATGCCAATTTAATGTACAAGTAAGCCACAGAAAGTATTTTTGTCCATGATTTTTTTTGTATTAAAATCGGGAAAGTCATTAAAAAGAAAAAAGTTACAAGAATTCAGATGACTAGTTTTACTTGCCAAATATTTTTCAGGATTTGGCTTTGGATATTGACTGGCTGATTCTTCTAATAAGATGCAAGAATGGAAAAGTCGGTGTTTGTGGTATCAGACAAAATAACAGTGCCTTTAGAAAAGAAATGCAACTGTATTTAGTCTGTTTAAAGATCTATAAAAGTCTATTTAAAGTCTATAAAGATATTTAAAGATGTTCCCAGATAAGATATAATAAAATACAGGCAATGATCTTGCGCAGGCTAGACAATTTGACTACAAAGATTTTCAGTGCTTAATACATGTTATTCTTGAATAGAACTTAATAAAATAAATGTATTGATTAGTCTGGGCATTGTACAGCCACATCAGTGATTCTGTTCTTTCACCTCAGTGGAGAAGCAAAAGCAGTTAAAATACATGATGTGATAACTCATCCCTGCCAGGGAGGAATACTAACTTGCAGGAACATGAAAAGACTGAGTAAGTGAGTCTTACTAAAATTAAGAAAATATATCTGCTTTGTAAAAGGGGCTTCTATCTAGCAAAGATGCTAAGTAATATAAACCATAATTAGAAAATGGAATCTAAATCTGTAGAAAGGGATATATTTACTACTAGTATGCATGTGTTACGTATGCATTTGAATGCATATTCTCTTTCTTGTTACTGTCTCCTTAGAGCACTGCTGCAAGTGAAATGAGTGAATATACACTTTATGATGTTGCCTTTCTGGATGCGTGTGCTTTCTTTTGTGTCCATTTGAAGCCTCATAGTGTAAATAGTCCCTCACACTGGTACTATCAACGTTTTTCTGTTGACAGCAGCAGTGTCCAGCTTTCCTTCAGGGCTGTAAGGTAATGAGATGCATTATTCTTGTAAACATACATAAACTGTGTAGCAGTTTAAAGTTAACTAGAATTATGGTGAGATGTGGTTGGGTTTTTTTGTTGTTTTTTGTTTCGTGACTTGAGCTTGGTCTAAATCTAGTGGTTAAGTCAGTCCAAGGCAAAATAAAACCTACGCTTTAAGATGAACATGTACTCTATTTAAATCCTTAGGTTACATGGCCAAGTGTTGATAGAAGATCATGCTTTTAAAAAAGTTTGTCTTGTGTGAGTGCTTTCTGAAATGAACAGAAATTCAGTCATGAATGTCAAAACTGCAGGAGTCTGATGTCTTGTGGCTTTGTGTCCAGTGGTTGATTGCTGTCTTGGTGTGTAGGAAAGTTTCAGTTCCAGCAAGAGTTTCTCCAATGCTGAAACATTTCTAAAGCATGTTTCCTGTGTGGGTTCTCTGACGTGAACTCCTGCTGCAGTTATCTGTGTTGAAAGGACTCTTGCAGAGGTGATTAAAGAAGCTCAGAAATTCTGGTATGGAAAATGAGAAGTGTGTATGAAAAAGCTTGAAGACAAATAGGCAATATGATTGTATAAATTTGTTTTTCATCTGAAACTGGGCTAAAAAGATGGGCAAGAAAAAAAGCTCTTTTTTAAGCGTGCTGCATTAAAGGCTTTTATTAAGAACAGCATATGCTTTTTAAAGATTTTCTGGCACATAGCACAATATAATTTAGTATGAAGGCCTGCTGAGTCTTCTCAGGCTCTGTCTTTTTTTCATCCACTCAATAGCTTTTGAATTAGTTGGCTAATTTTAACCAAATTTGACAGAGGAGGAAAAAGTTTTAAAGATAATTAAATGTTTCTACCCTAGCCACAAATTTTCATAAAAACCATAGATCGGTGGCTTTTTCTGAGTGTCTTCACTGAAGGCAGAAGGAGGAGGAATCCTTCTGGTTTGAGCAGCAGAAAGCTGGATAGTTGGCGCATCTCTACTGTGTGGCCTGTCCGTGTAGCTTTGGGCAAGCTGCTAGCCAGCAAGGCAGGAGTTAGGTAAGGGTACGGACACTAGCAGTAGTAAGCATTGCGTTAAAGGGGTTATTGGAAGGACCTTCCTGCATTTGCAGAGTTTTAAGAAAAGGGAGCTGAAGAAATTTTCTGTAGGAGCTTAAGGAACATGAGGGAAGGTGGGAAGTGTTGTGGGGAGAAGGTGGTGGAAATATGAGCTAGAGAACAGAGATGTCCTGGAGAACATTGCGGGACCTGCAGATATTCGCACTTAGTCACTAACAGGACATAACAGGACTAACAGGACATAAAAGGGTGCAGAGCTGGGGTTTTCACAGTGGGGACCTAGGAGACCGGAAGCAAATTTATAGGAAACAGGCTTTCCTTAGTTGTGCTGCTCAAAATAACCATCTATTCTTTAAAGTTGCAACTTAAGAAGAAAGGAAGAGGGTACTAAGTGGTGTGGGAAGCACATTTCCGAGTCTTCCTAGAAATAAACTCAGGGCCAGGGGATTTGTTTGGCTCCAGAGAAAAGAAAGAGTTGAAAAGAAAGATCTCTTCTGTGCATGATTCTCCTAAAATGATGCTAACCAAATTTTTTATCTTGGCAGTATATGTATCTGTAAATTAAACCTGCTCAGATTACTTGGCAGCTTGTTTGAGGAAAGTAAAATGAACTAGTTTAGTATGTGTCAATTGTAGATTATGTGCAATGTTATTTCTTACTAGACACCATAATGTGAAATAGGTTTTCTTTTGCTTTGTGATTTATCTACTTCCACTCTTTCCCCTCCCCTCACTTGAAAGCTAATCCACTGCTTTGGATTTCTCTTCACAACGATTAGTTGCATTACAAGGGATTATGGCTTCAGTTGAGCTGTAACCAACGAGAGTCTAGAATATGAAAATGTAGTTGGTAGCTGTATTTTAATGAAAACATATGTTATCTTAACATATATTAATGAAATGAGGACAATAAAAATGCCAAATTTATGACTGCAATCACAAGTATATTTGTCTCTTCCAAGTGTGACTCCTGAAGTACTGAAATGTTTTGCTTTCTAGGAAATTCTAATGTGGATTTCACTCTTATCAGGACATAAGAATAGGGATATTCTTACAAATACATAATAAAGGTACATTTTTATTAGTAGCAAGTAATTGCAATGTTTACTGTTCCAGGATATTACTCATATAGATTGTATTCTATTTTTTCCCTCCCCCCACCAGGGAGTTTCATTGTCACAGAGGCAGAGGGCGTTTATAATTGTCCTAGCTTTTATTCTTACTTGGCTATGACCAGCCATCCTCCTAAATAATATTTTTAGACTCTTTTCCTACGGAAATGAGGCTTATACAGTCATGCTGTTTCTGTCAGCTGTCGTTGTCCATCCATCTGTCTACCCTCGATAACTTGGCCAGTTTTAACCAAACTTGACTGACTAGTGAAGATAAATTAACTAGTTTTCTCTAGGTCGGTGTTTGGGAGGGTCATCATTGGCCTCCCCTCTGAAGGGAAAGGCAGGGCAGCCCCGGCTCTTACCAGGTGTGGGGTCACCAGGCAGCAGCTAGCCAGACCCGGCTTGGCTGCAAGGGCAGCTCCTCTGAAGGCACTTTGGTGATTGCAATGGGGAGCCAAAGGTATGAGAGAAACCTGGGGACACCAAGGCAGTCATATGGTAAGAGGGGCTATAACTGAGGATACTGCGGGAGATGGGGGAGGCAGAGGAGGAAGACGAGCCAGAAGGAGCAAAACAGGAGCAGATTTCCTTACTTCTGCTCAGAGAACAAATTGTTTCCTCTTCTGTCATAGAAACACTTACGAATGCTGCAACCTCGTAGAAAAATGAGCATTTGATGATGATGTCCATGCCCTTCACTGTGTGCAACGTGCAAATGGGTCTCTGAATTGTTAGTCACCTTCGTCAAACCATTTAGAAACCATCTTTGGTGCATATCGCTGCTATTTCAAAAGGCAAATCACTAGTTTGCTATCATGCTTAAAAGTCTGGTTCAATGAAGTATTTTAGCTCAGACTGAGAAAGATCTGCAATTGTTTACCAGCAAAGAAAAACAGTGAGGCTTCTGAATTTTTCCAACTTTGTTATGGTTTGCTTTGAATGAAAGGGATGGAAAGGAGTGTTTAAAACATGTCAGGCATGGCATTGGAAGGTTTATGAGAAAAGATACAGTTTATTAGACTCCCAGGGGAAAAAAAAATCTTAGATGATAAACTTTGGCTAGATGCCCAGCCACCTTTATCAGACTTTAGAAGCTTTTTCAAACTTCTTTTCACCTATTGTGTCAACAAACATTTCTGTAGATACTTTTGTTTATGGCATTCTCTTCTCACAGTTCATCCCTGTTCTTCATAATTATCTCTGTGTTCTGGTTTTTAACTACTTGTCTTCTGGTCAGCCACTGCATCATCATCTGCTGTTTTTTTTGTTTTATTCATTCTTCTACGGTAGAACAGCAGTTTCAAGAAGTGGTGTTGCGTATCTTCCCTACAAAGTATGTCAATTTTAATTTGGAAGGTTTAATGTTAGTGTGGGGCTTTATGTAGAGTGAATCTGTGCTTTGAGATACAGTTATTTTGGTTTTACGTGAAGTAATAGCAAGTAATTCCCTACATTTTTCTAACAAAAGACCTTGCTTTTGTTTATTTTAACCTAATTCAGTATTCCTTATTTCAGCTCTTATCCATCTAGTCTTTTGAAAATTATCTTTAAATTGATGGAAAAAATACGATCTTGGCAGAGATCAGACAGCTTCCTATTGGAGCTTGCTTAGAGTTAAAGCACTGTTTTCCTGGATTACCTCCCCTAGTACAATAAGCTGGTCTCAGTCATTTTGCCTGAAAGCACAGCCACTGATTCTCAGCTGAAATTTAGTTTAGAGCTAGATTGGCTGGGTGTCAGCAAGCTCTAACAGGAGGCAGATTACCTGGGAAGGTCAGAAAACATTTTAGGGTCATAGGAATTTGCTGAGGTGCAAACACCTCAGTCTTTGAGGTGTTAAGACTGTATTTGTTAATGTCTTTAACTCTTCGGATATTATTGTTGATGGTCAGATTGCATCATTCGTGTATGCTGTTTAGCTAAAGCTGTGAAATATGCCCATAGTTTCAACTGCACTAAATAAATATCTTTGCTGAATATACTAATTATATAAAGATGTATGTATATGTAAAAAAGAAAAATTTTTTTTTGCACGTTTCAGCAGTGAAGTGGCCAGGTTAAATTATCATAAGTAGTTAAAAATGAAATCACTTTTATGTTCTGATGAGACTATTTAAAGAAACAAAACCAAAATCTTTCCTGTTTCAAATTCAATTTGCCATATCTTATATTTACACAGTTTTGTCTCAAGTGAATTTCTCTCCTGTCACCAAGGATCTTGAACGTGGAGAAAAGTACAAAAGCTCTGACTTTTATATTGTTTTTCTTAATTCTGTCCAATACGTGTTTTGAGATAGTGTATGATTTGTGCAATATTGAGATTTCTTTTTCAGTATCTTCAAAACTTTATTACTGAATTTCAGAAGACAAGGATACTTGTTCACTTTATTTGTCTGTTTGTATATATATGCTTAAGCACTCCTTGCTAAAGAAGTCTGAAAAGTACATCAAAAAAATGTGTATTTTCTTCCGTACATAGAGAAACCACGTAAATGCATGCTTAAAAAGAAAGCTTATTCCATTAATAGTATTTGTTTCTTGTGTATATTGTGTTTAATGCTACTGCTGAGGCCATAACAGTACTACAAAATTTACAGATTATAGGAGAATGTATAGTCTTCCTTATTGTGAAGTTTGTTTTTACAGTATTTGACTAAACTTACACAAAAGATGTACAGATTTCACAAGGAGGCCTGTCAGTTGGAACTAGTTACAGCTGTAGCTGCCTGAGGACTGACATATAAAATGGAGAGTCGAATGCAGTCTGTAGGGAAGGTGAACTTTTCTCACTGTGCTAACTTTTTTGTAGATTTTTTTCCTGTTTTTGTTTGGGTTTTTTTTGCTCCAGTCCAGTTATAGTTATTACTGAAATTAAATGAGAAATCAGTTGACTGGATTTTTAGGGGGCATGACATGCAGCTGTGCTGTTCTTGGAGGGATTGTTTTTATTGTAAAGAAACCACTATTTTTAACTGTGTGTTTAAAATTCCAGCACTACTGGGGAGTGAGAGAGGCATTATAATACAAATTAAAACTTATCTAATGGTGCCTATACTAAATGTTAAAAGATAAATCTGTTAAGAGTGTTGGCATTTCCTGGGTGTCTGTAGTATGATAGATGTAATCTCCATCTAACGTTTTTGTTAAAGTGGCAGAAGAGTTGTCACTAAGTTCAACATTTGCAATATGGAAGAAAAAAAAAACATTGAGTGATCACTTCACATTTATGTCTTTATTTAACAGGTTTGGGAAAAACAAAAAGAAAGACGAGTGCGCGAGATGCCTCACCTACTCCTAGCACAGATGCTGAATACCCATCCAATGGTAGCAGTGCGGACCGGATTTATGATCTTAACATTCCAGCCTACGTTAAGTTTGCCTATGTTGCAGAGAGAGAGGATGAACTGTCCCTAGTTAAGGGATCCCGGGTCATTGTCATGGAGAAATGCAGCGATGGCTGGTGGAGAGGTAGCTACAATGGACAAATTGGCTGGTTTCCTTCGAACTATGTGGTAGAGGAAGTTGAGGAAGCAACTGCAGATTCCCCAAGCTTTCTAAGTTTAAGGAAAGGCGCTTCTATGAGTAATGGCCAGGGCACCAAAATACTTCATATTGTTCAGACACTGTATCCATTCAGCTCCGTCACAGAAGAAGAGCTCAATTTTGAAAAAGGGGAAATAATGGAAGTCATTGAAAAGCCAGAAAATGACCCAGAGTGGTGGAAATGTAAAAATGCCAGAGGGCAAATTGGTCTTGTTCCTAAAAACTATGTAGTAATCGTAAGCGATGGTCCTACCATTAACACTTCCCATCCACCTCAGATAAGCTACACAGGGCCATCTTCTACAGGACGGTTTGCTGGAAGAGAGTGGTATTATGGGAATGTTACCCGACATCAAGCAGAATGTGCCCTAAATGAAAGGGGAGTGGAAGGAGACTTCCTTGTTAGAGATAGTGAATCTTCGGTAAGTGATATTCAATGCTTCAATTTTTATAGTATGTGATGTTTTTTCTTTTTTTTTTTTTTTTTTTTTTTGCTCGTTTGTTTGTTTTAACAAGTGTGGTACCTTTCATCCTTAAAGAAACAGGCAATGTTTCAGCATTGCAAATTGCTACATTTGCTCTATATGAGAACGAGTCTTTTACAGAAATGCAGTCAACTTTGCAGTGAAACGTAATAGTTTTGGGCTATATTGTCTGGGGGAGGTTAACCAATCAGTGGACAAGTAATTATTTTAAGCTTCAATTTGACCTTTCCTGTATTCCTCAATATGCAATCCTCCTCAAATTTGTAGTGCTGCAAGATAAAATAGTTCTTGTGAATTGAATTGAAAATTTAGCCATTAATTTGAATTTAAAACTAATGTAAAATAGGATCTTAGCATTGGTCAGTTCTTTTTGTTTTAATTGAATAATTATAGAGGTTATTGATTAAAATCCAATTTTTTTATGCATTTCTGCTCTGCTTAGATTATTTTGGGTTGTAATAAGATGAAATTATTATCATTGTTAAAATTACGATACACTACAAAGAAGGTCAAGTCAGCAGCTCATAGCTTCTAAATTGAGACTTGATGACATCAAAGGGGTATGAGTAATACTGATTAGAGATCATTATAATGATGAAAGTTCAAATTTAAAATTATATTGAAAGGCTTTTCATGTGTGTTGAAGCATGGGAATGTGTAGGTAAGGCACTCTTAATTATACTTTGACTGTGATTTTTTAAAGACATATGAGGGAATTATTAAAATCCACCATCTTTTAAGTGCAACAAAAAAATTTAAGGATGAATTAAACCTAATTTATGATCAGGGCTTTTTTGCATTCATTGTTTCAATTGTAGGGTCACTCCATCAAGACAATTTGCTGTTTAGTACCTGCCTATATCTACGTATTCTGCTCTTTCACGTATAAAATTCCATATGAGTTAAATCAACTCAGTCTCTTAATATAGGAGTACAGTGCTACTGATGTAAAGACTCCACATACAGCTACAAACATCTAACTCTGTAAAAGCATATTTATATCAACTTTACTATGTCCATCTGGGCGATAAGCTGGTTTACAATGTAGACTGCAAATAAATGTTACAGCAATGTCAACTGCATATAGTTTGAGCCAGAATATGATTTTTAAAAGGCTTCTTGGCTCTAACGTGTTTTCAGAAGGTTGTACTGATTGCACATGTTTCTGATTAGAACTTGTAATAGTCTTTATCATTGCCTCCTGACAGAGGAAGAACCGTCCCCATGCTTGTGTAAATGATTTCATTAACTACTCAACAGGACATGTTGGTATTGCTATATACTGGCAGTGAGTTTGCTTTGGTGTGGAAAATCCAACTTAAGCTCAGCCTTAGAAATGAAGGTCCTTTTAAAGTTCCTGATGCTTTTCTGGAAGTATATTTCACATTTCCTTTTGCTGGTTTTGTTCTTTGTAAGCTGTGATTTCTGCCACTTGGAAAAGTCTCAGGATGAAGTCAAAATCTATGAAGTAGTATAGAGGCAGACTGGTTAGGTAGGACACATATCCCTTTAGAATAAAACTGCTTTAGTAATAAAGCTCCTTACAAAACTCTAAAAGGCAGGTTTTTAGGCTACAGAATCTATCTTCTGCATTAACTGAGGCCTGTGTTTTTAATTTCATGGTACCGAAGTCTGAGACTGGCTTGCATGCTTCATCTTGGCAAAGAGATGGACAGTGGCTGCTAGTGACAACAGAACAACAGCTTAAAGACAAGAAAAGGTTATGTAGGGTTTTCCAAATCCAAATGAAATATATTCCGTTCTAATTTTTGAAACACATTACTGGTATGTTGTTGTTGAAGTTGGAGAAACATCAGTCCTGATAGAGTCTGTTCCCTAAAATTTTAACATCCTATATAGTATTATTGATAACATACAATTCTGTAATATCTCAGAATATTTTTGCTGTATATGATAGTCTGATTAGATTTCAGATGTCTTTCCTCCATTGATTTTTCTCTGCAGAAGATATCTGTCAAACTGCTATTTCTTCAAAGCTTTACTTATGCGTGTCAGTGAGTTCCTATTTCTGTTCTCGGTTGACTGTAACCACAAAATGGAGACATATGCAAATAAACTAGAGGAGAACAAGAAGAAAAATAGAGATTTAGAAGCATGATTTATGAACAGAGGCTGACAGGCTTAAGTTTGTGTAGTCTATAGAAAAGACAATGCAGTGGGGCATACAGTCTCCCAAAATGTCAAAAACTACTAGGGGATTATGGTAATCATTAGATTACTCTGCAGTAGTCCAACTGTCTGTCAAACCTCGCATCCTGCCTGTGACCTTGGCAAGAGTATGGAAAACAATGTACCCTTGATAGGTCTGCCCAGCAGAGAGAGGCTTACTTTCAGACCTGGATGCTGCATTTTGGGTTATCCTGATAAGTAGTTACCAAACGTCTTCTATCTTCTGCGACAGTGCCAGAAGAACAGTTTGAAAATTAACATAGTACTTAAAATACAAAAGTGTGCAGCCACTGCCGAGGGGCGTGCCGTAATGACCGCTGTGCTGCAGCCCGTTTCCTCGCTCTTGAGAGACTGCTGCTTGAATAAACGAATTTCCTGGAAAGAACACATTAACCTTTTAATTTAACATGACATCATGATGCTAAATGCACTTGTTTGCAAAGCAGTTGCAAATTGGCTGCCTTGGTTGTTGCTGGGGGAGTCGTTGCTTGCGGAGCACAAAAAGGTTCATTCACATTGTTGTCTTTTAAGTTCTTTCCAGCATACGACATTTATTGGAGTCTCATGAAATTGATGGAGCTCCATGTTGCAGTAATTTTTTTTGGACAGAAAACTAAGGTAACTGTCTTCTGAATTGAGGAAGTCATTCTTTTTTCTTTAATCTTGATCTGGCCTTGCAGATTCCATTTTTGTCTTTTTTTAAAAAAAAAAAAAAAAAAGCAGTGAGAAATACGTTGTAGTTACACATATAAACGCCTGCTTTGTTTCACTTAATTTATGTCACTTTAATTTTTATTAGATTTAAAGAGACATTTTACTACATCCCACCTATATCTACCTTCATCATTTTATACATCATATTATCCCCTAATTTGTTTATGTATGTGAGTTATAAAAACGATTTGAGACTACTAGTTTGTTTTTTTCTTAAGTTCCAGGAATGATATAATAAGCTAATGGGCATAGGTGATAGCATCAGGAAAAAGAGATGGCTAACAAAAGATCTATTTCAAGTTTATTATGAAACAAAGAAGCTTTTAGAAATAACTGTCAGAATCTTGACTGCTGCCGTATTTCACATGCATAACTGCAGCGACTGTGCGTGCTAAGGCTAGAAGTCATCAGAAGTGTCTGCAAGATCAAAACCAAAGATCTTAATTAGAGGAATCAGGCTGAAAAGAGTGAAGCCATCTGCTGTCCAGTTCTCATTTCTTCCCAAGAGCAACACTTCCCATTACGTTGCTTTATGAATTCATCTATCAAAACTGTAGGTATAGGGTTTGGTCCTTTCCAAAAAGACCCCATGGAAAAAAATGAGTTATCCTAATCATCTTGTGCCTGCATTTGGACCTATTTTAGGGTTTTCTTTAGCCCTCCATCACCATAGTTACTGAAAGCTTTTTGTATAAAATAATATTCTCTAGATTTCATTGAATTTTGCACTCGTCTCTCTTAGCTACTTAGATAAGGGTTTATGATTCTCTGTTTTCAACAGACTGATGATGACGGGTGTTTTAATTTAAAATTTTACTAGTGTGCAAGGTTTTCCAGTGTTTTTATAAGATTTATCCCATGGCTAGATTCCTTTAGCTAAAGATACTATCCTCAGTTATACTTAGATCTAAGGGATAATACTGTGGTGAATACACAGAGATGAACTCTTCTTATGTAGTTGGAAGTCTGGTTATCTTAATTAGGTGCTATTATTTATTAGAATCATAAGCTTGTCTATTTGAGCCATTTAAGTCCATCATTTATGCAAGAGGCACTGTTTACTGCTGGTAAAATTTTTGCCAGCTCCTTAATACCTAGCTACTGTCACCTGAGTTCTTGGAGATGTAAAGGAGTAGCTTGAGGTGGAATATCCCTAGTTAGGATTGCTATTTTATTTGTTCTGTTGCAGGCTGCTCAATTGATTAAAAAAAAAAATCTTTTAAATAGCACTCCTGAACAAATAATGTTGATTTAAACAATACTGTCTCTTTATAGCCACTCTCTTTTCTCTTACCCTTTGTGAACTGCAGGTTCTTTAGAGATTTTTGTTTTTTGGTTTTTTTTGTTTGTTTTGTTTTGTTTTGTTTTTGTCTCTAACGCAAGGCAAATGAGTCTTGGCTGATGCTGTCAGACTTTGTTGGGTAGATGGTCTTCATGGTCCTGATCCAAGACTTTAATTCCGCTAGCCTAGATGACAGACAGGAGCAAGTTTGGAGGGAAGACTGTTCCTGCTTAGGTTCACCTCTGAAAACAAGTCTGTTTGCTTGTTCCCTGCAGTAGCTAACAGGAAGCAGCAGCTCTCAGCAACTTGTGATGTGGGAGAGCACCACGCACCTCCGGCTCCCAAGCAGCTTTGGCTGCTGCTAGCACCATGCGACTTCAAAGAGAGCTTCTGTCAGGACCTGCAGTCCCCTTGTATTTAGCTGCTAGTGGATGTGAAACTTGTGATTAGACAAACAACAGTGCTTTGAGATGTCTTCATGTGAATTGAGGAAAAAGCGATTTTTCCTAAATTATTTCCAGTTGGGGGGGGGGGGGGAGAGAAGAGGGTGTTGGTGTTTGGGGTGGTGGGCAATCTAGGAGCAGTTATTCATTAGGAAGTAAGGGCTAAATTCTGCTAAGAGTATCGCAACTATCGAATTATAGTAACAGATCCTGGAACAGGGTGGTAGTGTGGTGTATTCAGGTGATTCTGAGGATTGCAGGTGTGGATGGATCTGGGTCAATCCATTAGATTGCATTTAGCTTCTGTGTTCTTTGCCTGGCAATAATGACGGCAGGGGAAGAAGGCAGACTTTGAGGGCTTATGTGCTGTTGAGGGGCAAATTCTGTAGTGCCTGGGTGTCCTATATTTCTTTGATTTTAAACCTCCAAGCACCTGATAAGAAGCAATGACTGCTCTTCAAAAACTGAAGCATTTGTCATGTTTTGTAACATGCTATGGTTGACTACAATGGAAAAAAGGAGAAACTCTAAGGACAAGTTTAAGGATATATCCTAGCAATTTATTTTAAGTGGAAGAGTAGACATCTTCAGAGCTATTTATGAAGATCTATGAAACAAATTGTTTTCTAATGTTGTTTTTAAAACATGGTGAATGTTACATAGAGAGGAAGAGCTTTTAATATATATAAATAGAGTATATGGGGTGGAGGGGTAGGTAAAGGAATTGTTAACAGTCCTATAAGGTTCTTTCCAGCTTAACTCTAGACTTTTGAACTATGGTTTATTTTCTTTTTAGTGAGTGACTTGAGTGGCTTTGTTTTCTGAGCAGGAATAGAGGGAAGCCTGTTTATGGAGCTTGAAGGAGCTGGGAAGTACCAGGGTAACATAGCAGATCTGATCTTGAGGGGATGGAATAACCTGAAGAATGAGTGCATGAGAAAATTTTTCATGGAGGAAGTGAAACTGGATTGAAAAGAACTGAGTTACAGGGTCAGGAAAAGATGTTCAGGGAGGATTATTTTTCCTCAGCCTTGCTATTTATTATAAAATTGTCTTGTGTCATCCTCAAGTGGAGGTTGTGAAGAGAGTTCTTTTTTTTTTTTTCCAGTTACCCTTATTTCCCCTTATATTGCTTTATACCTTGTCTTCATGATAATCTTTTCCACCTTTTTGGAAAATATGATCAAGTTCATGACCAAAGAAGCAAAGTTAAGAGAGCATGATTTTGCCTGTTGTCTCCCACATATAGCAGGCATAAGCTAGCCTACAGCCAGTCCAGTCATAAGCAAGAGTTAAAATAAAGCAATCTGAACCAATTTTAAGAAATAGTACAGCTGAACTGAAGAGCTGGAAATGCATATCAGATAATCTTCAGTTTGCTGTTTTAGGAATTGAGTTAGCTTCATATTTAAGTCTTTCCGATTGTGACCATACAGAAATATTCACAGGCTCCCTGCCATGAAACTATGTTCTGTAATTCTGCAGAATCATCAATGACTTTCTAGGGATTAAAGTTTACTTTTAAGTATCTTTATAGGGTGTATGAGAGACTTCTATTCCTGGAAAAGTTGGTATGTTACATCAAAATGTAGCAATTAATTTAGGGGAGAAAAGGGAGAAAAATGGTGAGCAGTTGAAACAAAATAGTTTAAGCAGTAAATAAATAAAATAAACAGACTTGGAACAAATACAAGGGGGACAGCAAGGAACCAGTTCAAGCTGCATTGAACCAATACACTTCAGAATCATAATGTTAAGTTTGGAGAGCAGTAGTTTATCTAGAGATTTTTGTTAAATAGTCTTTAACTGTTTTGCTTGTTTGTTGCAGTGGGAAAGAAGTAAAACAAAAGCAAATGCAAGTCCAGTTGCTTTTGCTCTTTGTTCCGGTGTCCTGTAGACTTTACCAATCTGAGGCCAGTAAAGGGTTTCAGAATTTTTGCAACAGCTGTTCCAGCTCTTCTATCTCTTTGTGCCGGATGATGGCTCTCAAAAGAGTGAGATCAGCCTTTCCTTATTTTTTTTTCTTTAATTAAATTAGATCACCAGAAGAATAAACTTTGTAACATATATTCTGGAGAAAATGAACAATAATAATGTCTCCTATTTATCCATGGATCTAATTAAGAGCTCAGAGGCAGGGAAGAATGGTCAGTGGTTCAGGAGAACAGTCATTCGTTAAAGCTGTAATTAAAATGGCAGGGAAAGTATTTAATGTATTGTGAGTACCACTTCAAAGAAGTCTAAGTATGGCCAGTGTATAGGACAAGTACAGTGGATCAGCGATCTAAGGTCTATTCGAGCACCTATCTGTGTGTCATTAATGCATCTTTTCCAATCTGAAGATAATGATTCTTAGTGAATACAAAGAGCTTTGGAAACTCATAACTTTGACATGGTAAAAGCAGCTGTGCTTTGTTGGAAAACATTAAAACCTTGTTAAAGCATAAAGTGTTTTTCAGCTGTTTTTAAACCTTTTTCATAAGATCTTTAACTATTTCAAAAACAAAGAAATGTTTTTGGTTCAGATTATGACTTTCCCATTTATAACTTCTGTTTTAAATGAGGGCCTTCCAGTTACTGTTTTCTGTGCTGGCGTAAGTATTATAGAAGCATCAGAATTAAGTCAACAAGACTTGATCTTGTTTATTCAAATCCTCATCAGCTAGTCCTTAGGTGCTCCTTTCTGTACTGTCCTTTTTGAAAATGCTTGGACTTGAACACGGACTTACGTTGTAGTTCATGTTTCGAGCAGAGCAACTGGCACGCTGTTCAGAGCCGGTGCCCTAAATCACTCATCAGCAATTCCAGAGTCCCAGAGTTGGCTGCTGAACTTCTTACTAGTGCAGAGCTCTGCTTTGGTTCCTGCTTTATTTTACGATGATTTAGTGAGTGTTTCTTAGGGCTATGAAGAGGTCCCTTGAAATACAAACAGGTTCCAAAACTATGTGGTTGTGACTGCCAGAGGGTTTGTCCATGCTGTAGTCCTGTTGATCATGACACGGTGTTGATGCGACTGGGTTAACTTTGAACCAATGGGGTAGGTATTAAAAACTGGTTAGCTTTGGCAGGAACTCCTCGCAGGTGTATATTCTGTACTCGCAGGACGGTAAGATTTTTAGTATCAGAGCTGGCTGGCTTAAAATAGCAGTTTTCAAACTTGAAGCCAGGGGTAGATGACAGGGCTTGAAATGCATCTTGGGTCGAGTGTTAGAAACCCCAAAGATATTCTGTCAGGCATTTCTTTCTCTTCCCCCCCCCCTCCCCCCCCCCGGCACTCGCAGGAGGATGCTGCATTTACTTTGAGCCAATGGACTTGATCGAGGCTGCCTGAGGCTGCCTTCACATGGGAGTGTGCTCTCTGTGTGTGTGTGTGTGTGTGTGTGCGCGCGCGCGCACCCGTGATGGCCAGGCTTTGGGGAGTGCTCTCCTTTGCCTCTTCCTGTCTCTCCTCTCGCGCAGTGAGCCAGGCCTGCGTGGATATGCACTAGCGGGCCGCACCAGCGACAGAAGCAGGCTTGTGGAGCCTTCTCTGGGCTCGCAGACAAGGCAAAAGCACTGTATTGGCTTGCACATAGAAGTAATTCTCTTGTGTTTTTTTTTTAATTTGTTTGTGGATCTGAAATGCAGGGCCTTGAGAAAGAAGAGTTAAGGTTTTAGGAGCTGGCTGTTGGCTTAAGCAGTGTGAGAGGTGAAGTGCTGCCACACAAAACTAGGGTGCTAGACAAGGCCAAAGCAAGCTTAGCTAGATCTTGCAGGGTATTTTTCTTTTTTTTGGAGGGGTGAATGGGGAGTTGAAAAGGGAGGGAATAGAAGGTATCAGTTACAAAACAGGTGATGGCAAGATCCAAAGTATAAGATTTTGGAGAAGGCAGAAGGTAGGGCATCTGTGTGGCAGAGGCCCCAGTCATTGCAGGAAATAAGACAGGACACCTGAGAAATACTGTCCTTAAGCTTATTTGGGTACACATTCAAGTGTGTACCTGACACCCCCTCCCCCTCCCCCCGATACAGCGTAGACATGTTCTTAGGCTGTGATTTTGTGAAATGAAGTCTAGCAGCAATACTGACTTTAAAGGGCTCCCACTCCCCTGCTGTGCCACAGCTGTGCTCACAGGACTGTTTGTAGGGTGACGCTGTGAACCAGTAGTCTGTTGTGCTTTTTGTTTAACCTGCATGAGCTTCGTGATCCAGTTCACTGTGCTGACAGAACTGAAGCAGCAGCGTGGTGTGGGGGTGCAACAAGCAAGGCAAGAAGGAGAATACCTGAAAACAGCATTTGCCTTCAGAGTTTTGTCTGAAGCCGTGACTGCAGTGGGCAGAGAGCCTGTGGCAGTACCTCCAGAATGATGTCAGGCATTGCTTATCTCCATTATGTGCCAGCAGCTTAGCTACAAACTCTGGGGTGTGTTTTTCATTTTTATAATTCAGTTTTCCTGCTGGCTGCCCCCTCTTGCTTTCTGGTTTCCCTGTTGGGTGGAGTTAACTGGGCTGCAGTGCGAAGTCTGTACTCCAGTCTTTGTGGGCAGCCAGCAGCAGTCAAGAGGTGAAGGTGAAGCTCAGCTGGCAGCGAAGGGGTAGTGGGTTCTCCTTTCTCTCCTTCCTCTTCTGCATCACACACAATTGTACAGATGGGCTCAGCCAGGCTGTTCAGATAACACTGAGCGTTCTCCTCTCTGAAGCAACCGATTGCTAAGTCTTTGAGGGATTTCTTATGTGGAATTGTTGCATTTTAAATCACTTAAGTAGTGTTTAAATTTTATTTGTTGTGGGTGATGGCTTGATGGTGGGATTTGTATTGTATTTTTGTTCTGGAGCTTTCTCTTAAGTAAAAGGTGTATTAAGTAAGAGAAATTATTTCCTATGCATGTGGTAATGAAGACAAAAGGTGAATGTGTTTTCTTTTGCAATGCAAAGCAAGAAAGGCCCTCTAGTGGTCATACCTTTTAAAAAAAAAAAAAAAAAAAAAGTGATGTGGGAAATTTTCTTCATCTCACCCAAGCACTATTGGAGTAATTACTTTCTCCAGGGCGCTCTCTATCAAAGGAACCATAAATGATGGAAGTTTTTTCTCTTCTCCTTGACATCCTCGTGCTTCTAGATTGAGTTACTAAGATACTATTTGCAATTTAGTCATGTAATTGGCAACTTCAGACTGTGTATCTGGGGAGCTTTCACTTAACTGACTTAACTGTGCATGTTAATAATGATGGCAATTATTTATTGAATAATAGACTATTGGGTTTCTTAAGTAGCTAAAGCACTGAGCTGTGGAACAAAGACTAGCATAAATTGTGATCAATTGTATTGCACAGTTTGTTCCTGAAACCACAAAATTATGTATTCATTTTGTTCACCTTTATATAATTCTTTTTTTCCTTTTGAATTCTTCTCAACAGCCCAGTGACTTCTCGGTATCTCTAAAGGCATCGGGGAAGAACAAACATTTCAAGGTGCAGCTCGTGGACAATGTCTATTGTATTGGGCAGCGTCGCTTTAATACTATGGATGAGTTGGTGGAACACTACAAAAAGGCTCCCATCTTCACCAGTGAACACGGGGAAAAGCTATATCTTGTGAAAGCACTTCAGTGACATTGAAGATGGACTTTGGTCTCCTAGGCCTCTTATAACTTCCAAGCCTTAGGTCCTAAATTCACTTTTTTAGAGCAGAGCAATCTACTATCTGAAGCAGGCTTAAAGAATAGGCTCTTTCTAAAGTGTTTGCTCTGTTGGTTGTTATTGTCCTTTTTTGTTTGCCTATTTTGTGTTTTGATTCTGTTAATCTCAGATCACCTCCCTTCAGATTGAGAATTTCACGTAGGTGGCCATTGTAAGCACTCACTTCCATGACTGAGTTCTAAACTCCCCTCTTCTGTGTACGTTTACATAGTTAGTTCAGATAAAGGAGGGGTGTTTTCAATTCAAAACAGTGTTAATCTGTTCAAATTGCTCACGCTGACAGAACTCTTCATTAAGAGACATCGGACACAGTTTGAATGCACTGAAGCTGCAGCTAATTAAGTGAGATATAGTAGACATACAGTTGTGGCTGTGAGTTCTGTAGCTATTTTGCTTACCAAGTAGTATATTACAAAAATTCCTAGTTCCTAGAAGCACTCTTTACACTGTACTCTGCTATTACATTGCCTCTTTGACTCTTTGTAAAGAGTACACTAATTAAAGCATTTTGTAATAGTACTTCTTAAACTACTATGGTAAGATTGTAGTAAAAAAAATATCTAGTGTATTTTGGTCTGTAATTGCAACAAAGAAATTTTATTTGAAAGTTGATTATTAGAGAAAGAATCATTGAATTGTAAAGGCTGAATGTTTTGGTAATCTACAACCAAATGTGCCATCCACATAATGCTTTTTCCTCTTGCCCTTCTGCTTGTTTGAATTAAACGATTATGTATTTAATTCTCAAAGTAATATGTATCTGTAGCTGATTGTTGACACTAATACAGAAGATTAATAAAAACTGATCTTGGGATGGGGTGGGGTGGGCTACCAACACTATATATATATATTTGCTTTACAGAGAGAAATCTTCAGGTTTTACAAAGGATGGTGTGATTGGTAGTAAGAGACACACAGAATGTTTATGAAGAAAATGCATTTTTTTCTTTTCTTTACATTTAAACTCCTTTATGGTTTAAATATACAGTCTTTAGATGGCACATTCCTGCAATTGAAGAAGGGATCTTGAGATCTCAAAATCTTGCATACTCAGTTTTTTGGATATTGTAATAAAAAAGGTATTATGTCATGATGGAGTACTGGATTTATCCTTGGGTAGTAGTCTTGCTGTTGCTTTAGCAAGGTGAAACAGAGTAAATAATGAATTTGTTTATCTTGTAATTTGTATTGTCTAAAAATTTTTTTTGAACTGCAGAGTATAGTTTGATATTGAGGCAGTACTAACGATGTCTGATAGTTTCTGTCCATTCATTGCTTTAATCGAAACTGCATGATGGAGCTGTTTTCTGGTACCTTAATGCTTTTGACTATTAAAACAAGTTGCTTGCCTATTTTGTATTTCAGACAGAGGGAGTAGAACTGCCTTTGTACATACCCCCAGTGTAGACAAAGCAGATGCCAGCACTGACTGGTTTGCTTTGATGTAAATCATACCTCTGCCAAGTACTGGTACAAGAATTTTTGAAACTCTTACAGACTTACTATTTTTCCACCAATCTTGAAGACTTGCTTCAGTGTGCTGTATCTCTTTCTTTATCTGAATTAACAATTGAAAACAGGACACAGAAGGTTCTGCCTGGCCCAGCTTAATGAAGGCAGATAGTGATTCAGAGCAATCCAGAGTAGTTACGCATTTATCTTCAAGAGCACCAGCCTATAGCTTGGTATTTTGAGACAGTGATATTTTAATTTCAATATATCAAGAATATAGAAGTTTTCCCTGGAATATTGATGAACAGTACAATTCTTTGAAATCTACCTACTAATAGACCCCAGAGCGGTCATTTATAGGGGAACTCTCTACTGGAGAGGCCTTCATAAGTGAATTCTACAGAGAATGTAGTTTTATCCCGTCTCATCTCCAGTTATTTATTTAGGTGAATCTAAGCATTTATCTTGAATGTGATAATGACATGAAGTCAATTATACAATGTATGAGAAGTGTTTTCAGTTTTGAGTGAATTGACTGTTATTTTTGAAGAATGATAAAAAGGAATGTTCTTCCTTTTCAGTAAACAGATTACTGCAAGTCCCCCCTCCCCTTCTTAACCTTTTGTTCAGTTTTTTGAAAGGTACTCCGTATTTCCTATCCCCAAAGTCTTTATAATGCCCCTTTTTACCTTTCCTCTATTTTTCCTAGATTCTTTTGACAAGTTATTAGTTCCTTGCTCTTTTCCAATGTTGATTGCTTAGAATCAATTCAAATATAAACTTCTGAATGAACATTTTTTCCACAAGTTTTATACTTCAACAGGTTTAAAATCTCATACTTTTTTTAAATCTCATGCTTTTCAAATGGCATTTGTGTGGTGAGGTGTGAATTCTGATGTATTTTGTTTTGGGAGCAGTTAGTTAATTTATGACCTAGCAGTACGAATGACTAGCTCAAATTATATTTTGAAACAAGCTTCATCTTGTTTTTGCCCATACTATATTTAATCAATTAGCTACCCATTCAACAGTCTTGTTATTGGTTCTTCAGTTGTTCCTAGTGTTTACTAATTAAGATAAGTTTCCATAAATTTTGCTGCCTTTTTGACCTCGTTTTCTGGATTGGGCCTAAGCATTAGCAATCTTTAGTGCTAGCTGCTTAATAAAGGGGCAATATAATGTAGATTTATTTTTATTTTCCCATTTTATGCCTACTTTTTCTGTCTTCTGACAAAGCTGCACCTTTTTCTTCTGTCTGTCTGTCTGTCTGTCTGTCTGTCTGTCTGTCTGTCTGTCTGTCTGTCTGTCTTTCTGTCTGTCTTTCTGTCTGTCTTTCTGTCTGTCTTTTTCATTTTTAACTGCTTACACTTTCTTTGTCAAAGCCTGGGATTGGGGAGTGTGGGAGAGGGGGTTGTTGTGTTTTAAGATTAGAGGAATTGTGGTTACCTGACTGCAGTTTTCATTAAAGGCTCAAATAATTTCTGATGGAGTAAAGTGATGGTTTTTCTTTAAGGTATTCGGGTTGACTTTCCTGTACTCCTGTACAACTGTATAATGTTTTTTTCCTTTACACTGTTAATGTAGGAATGTGAGGGAGCTCTCTGAATCTGTAGCATTTGCTGTAGTGATCATGCAAAGATAGGAATTTGATACCCATGATTTTACTTTTAATTCCAGGAGCTTGTTACTGAGTTCCCTCTTCCAATCATCTTGACCACTTGTGTAGCACCAAATAGTCCTGTGATTGAGTAGGTACAGTACACACAGGGAAAAAAAAATGGTCAAATCCTGTCATGTCCAAATTTACACATACTAAGCTCTTCTATTCTATAGCACTCCTTTCCTAAGGATATTAAGCTTAAAGGATGTTGCGGTTGCCATTCTTCATAAATGTCTAGTTTGGTCCTCTATCCTAGCTTGTATGCTGTTTCGTCTTCAAAGTATGTGTGTATTAAAAGTTTCTAAAGGGATGGGGAGGAGGGCCTCCCAATTACTGGAGTTATGCAAACCACTTCAAAGTGGCACGTCGCCCCACAGCCAGCCAGGAGATGCTGCTGCTGCTTGAGCAAGTGCCTACGCTGCCGTGCTACAGCTGCTGAGGGAGAGGTGTGGCAAAATTGTCAGAGCACTTTGGGATTTAGTTTTGTAGATGAATGCATGCAAGCCTCTGATGAGGTCCCAACCTGGGCAATTGCTAGCTGAATCCAAACTGGAAAAAGTATGAATCTCTAATACAGGGCTGAATCTGAGCCTGAAAGGCTTGTAGAGATGTATAGCAGAAAACATTAATGCAGCAGTGCAATTTTTAGCTGATTTGGAGTGCCAGAAGAGTTTGCTTTTGTTTGCCTGCAGAATGCAGGTAGAGACACACGGCTGACATGCTCTAGTTTCGAGGGTAGTTGCATGGCAGGTGGGGTCTGGACTAGGTCTAGAAGTTCCTCCCCGTTGACATTTCTGTATACCTGGAGCTGAGAAGATGCGTTGCCCCCTGTGTGCTCTAGATCTGTTCCAGGAAACACTTTTTAAACAAAAGCTGAGTTTTTTTTCCTGCTGTTAACCTGTAACAGTTGGCCGGTATGTACACAAGCAGATGGTTTTTGTTTGTTGTCCACTTCTTATCCCATTAAGGTTGTTTACTCAATGTCAGTTTCCCAAGCAGGAGATTAAATGTAATTATAATCAATATGTTGCATATTATTGTGACCAATATGGAGACAGAAAATACTAAAGAACTGAGCTAAGAAGTGAACTGAGAGCATGTCAGGTAAACTTGCATGATCCTACCATGTACTGAATGCAAAGGGATTGATTAGCTATTACTTTTGGGGAGGGGAGAGATGAGAAGAGGGATTAAAGATATGCAGTTAGGTTATTAGAATGAATATAGCCAGTGGAATATAAAGAGAGACTCTTTCAAAAGATTGTTTAGTGTTCTCTATTTGAATACTTTTGTCTCGTAAATTTATGTGAAATCCTTAAAGTTTACTGCTGTTCTTCCAAGCCTTTATTGTAGCTTTCCTATATTGTAAAACTTATTTCCCAGTTTAATAGTATCACTAAGGGGAAATAGAGATCTTCCACATCTTTTGCAGCCCATGCTGAGAAGGATTCAGGATGACAACTTTTGTTATAACAAAGTAAAAACATTTTTAAAATACAATTTATACAAAAATATATAATTTTGCCTTAAAAATGAGCTAAGTTTTGCCTAGATGATGCAACAAAAACTAGAAAAAGGATCACACTTATTTTGGATTGTATCTGACAACTGCCTTGACAAAGGCTGCTAAATAACGAAAATGCCTTTGGTTTGTTCTTGGTCTTAAATTAACTCAGTAACTTAGAGGTAAAGGAAAATTACTGTCTTCAGAACTGAAGAGTTCTGTTTTCTTACTCTAATGGGATGAGATTACTCAATTTTAAATGTAAACTTGTTAATGTATTTATGCCAATGATTTTTAAAAAGTGTGTTACTAAAATAACTCATAGCTCTTAAAATGGGCTAGGAACTGAAACTCTTTTATTCCTTTCCTTTCACTTCTTACAAAATTGAATGCCTTTTTTAAGAGATGAAAAAATGTAAAACAGGAAAAATGTGGCATGCATAGTCCTAATTAGTAATACAGATAACCTGGACTACTTGGAAAGAAGGTTTTAGAGTAAAAGGTAAACGGCGCCGTTCTGTTTTAAAGTTACACCTAGATGGAATAGGCTTTTAAGTAACAATCAGTTGTGCAATACTATTTTTGCAAGTATATTGCAAATCTGACCAAAATGTTCGCCAACTATATTATATAATAACAATGCCTAATACTGAAATATTCACGTAATAATGTCTTGCAAAAGCAATAAGTTGTTGTCTTTTTCTCTAGTTTAGTTGTTCATATCTATAGCTGTATTCAACTGAAAATCCAACAAACAGTATGCTTTTAAACATAAATCAACTTAATTTGAAATTTAACTTCTACATAATATATTTAAAATTGTAGTATTTTCTGGTCCTTTACATGCCTTTGGAACCCTATGCTGATTTTTATGTTTAAAAGTATATGTTTTTCTGTGTTATAAAATAGATATTTGTCTCCTCTGTTGCTGTTTGAAATGTCTAACCAAGCTTGTAAGGAAGCTGACTAAGTGGTATGTAACCATTCACAGATTAGAAAAGTTTTTCCTTGCGTTTTCTTTCACATATGGTAATATTATGTGTTTTAAGAGTAGGACTTAAAAAAAAAAAAAAAAAAAAAAAAAAAGACAGATTATCTTCAGCAGTGGAAACCTACAGTTATTAGGAAAAAGTTTCAGGTAAGAAATGTTCTCTTATATTTTCTTCAGTGATTTGAGTGTGAAATTCAGCTTGGCATCATGTGGCACCTGTCTATGAAGTGTTAGAAAGGCTAGCAAATTAATGTCTCATGTTAAACTTGTTGTTACTTCTCAAGCATCAGAAACTAAACTTTGTGTGATTCTTCGATTAGTTCTGGTTTCTTAAAAGGTGTTCTTTTGCCCTGATAGTAGTGACCAATAGCTATATACCACATATCTAATAATCATTATAGGTCAAAATATGATACAGAGAAAATTGTTCATTTCAATATTTTATCCTAGAGAATAGTGGCAATCCTCTAAAGAGGAAAAAAATAGATTGTTTTTTTAAGAGGGAAGACTTAAAAAGCAGTGTCTTACTTGAGTTTTCAAGCCAAATTTTACTTCTGAGCATTTTCTTGAGAAGTATTTATTTGGATGTGAGCCAGTCCACAGAGAATATGTTAAATAAGATTAGTCTCTCAACTGTAATTGAAACTGTGGTGGTGAATAATAGGCTACATTTAAAAAAAATTATTTACATCAGATAGGCTATATACATATGTGTGGTAATTAATCAGTGGTTACCTTGGGTCAGTGACTTTAGGTCTTCACCTGGGTTCAACTCTGTCAAGTTAATATCAGCTTGATTTTTTTAAAAAAAATTTGGTTCCTTTTTATGTCACAAACCCAGTAGTGCATTCAGTGCAATTATAATTTGTAATGCAAAGTCCTTCAGTTGTGGGCTGCTGGTATGTTTGGAATACTGAGACCATAAATGATAATGCATACTCTTTAATTCTTTCTTGCATTAAGGGCACCAGCAGGCAGACAGTATGAGAGACTGTAGGGATCATGAAGCAGGTATCTAATGATTTCTCTCTGGAAAATTGGAATGTTTATTTTCATTTGAATATACACAGCTAATTTGTAAAAGTGAAACTTAACCCTCTTTTTCTGTGTACAGTCTGTTTATTCAGAAGAACATTCCAGGAATAAGAATTGCAGGAGAGAGTGGATGTTGAGACATTACGAAAAACGAAATGTGCTGGCATTTGTGGCAGCTTTCCCACTGAAAATCCTTTTATGTTTATATTTCAGTAAAAGTGGGATATTTTGATGTGTTACTTGATCTTGCACCAGTGTCAGCCTGTCTTTATGCTGCAATAACCTGTCTCCTCTGAGAGTAGAGTAACTGTGATTATGTTCAAACAAATTTCCATAATGTAGACGAGGCTCTTTTGTACAAGTGGTTTGGGCTAAGCAAAGAGCTCAAGGTAAGGAGCAAGTTGTTGAACAACTCTTCATCAGTAATGGATGGGTGATACACAAAAATCTTTTTATCTAGTTATTTTTTTTAACTCCTTTACTCTTACTAATTCAGCAGGATGTGCCAATGTTATTGGTGTTTGACTGTTCTGTGTTGGTAAGGCAGAGTTGTTTCTTAGCTAATAGGTAACTTTGATCAGATGTGCCGCATCTCTGGCCTGTCTATGAAATCATTATGCTATTAAATTCAGGGCACTTGAACAGAAATTGTGTCCCTCCTTCTTAAGTGGCGTTTCTAACACAGTATGTAATGCGTGTATGTTTTCAGCCTACTCACGTGCTTTGGTGTAGCCTCTTCTGCAAAAGGGAGAAGTCTGAATATGCTTCAGAGACTTTCCCTGTGCTGTATGGCAAATGTGAGTCGGATTTCCTTGGAATTGTGGTCTTCTCAATATCTCATGGGTTTTTTGAGATGCTTGTGTCCCTAAAAGCTTGTCCTTTTTTCTTTCCTTTTCCCTCAAAAATGCACATGCACCTGCCTTAAGTGTACCTGCTGCTTCCTTGAAAGCTCACTTAGCTGTTATGAAATGGTGTGGACTGCCTGGAACAACAGAATTTTCAGTACATGCTGGCTTAATGCGAAATAATTCCATTCTTGATGAATGGCATGAACTCATGGTGGGAGAATAGGAACTGAAGACAATTTCTTAGTTTTTAGTAAATTTTTTTAAGTGTGTAATGCTAATGGAGTGAACTTTGAGCATCCTTTAGGAGAGCAATAAAAAAAGGGACCAAGTCACAGTTCTGTTTAAGTCATATCACTTTTTAAATGTGTGTGAATCATTTTAAAACTGTTAGAATGGAAAACTTGTTATATAATGCAAAGCCAGGAACAACTATAATTACTGATGGAAGAGACTACTTCAGCATTAGCAGAATGTTAATTCTATGGTACAAGTAAGATTTTTGAAAACAAAACCAAACACCTTCAGAAAATTATCTAAAAACAAGCTCTGTGTAATAAATATTATTCTGAACCAAGGGGTGGGGCACTGTGCAGTCATTGAACTTGCTTTTTTTCTTATTTTTCTGTTATTGCTGGGATTTTACTTTTCTGATGACTCAGATAAGTGAAATTTTCTGTGTTTTCTAAGGCAGTTCCGTGTGGTCTGGCATTGCTTCCATTCGAGCTGGTTGAGTTTCCAGGAATCCTGCTTATCCCAGGCTTTGTTCATCTGTACTGGCTTCTTGCCCGATTTGCGCTTTGTCTCCTACTCCACCTTTTCTCTTTTCCTCCTCTATTCTTTCTGCCCTGGTCTAACGCTTCTCAACTTTATTTCAATTCCTTCTTTCTTGTTTTCAGTTATCTGGACTATCCGTGCCTTTCCAACCTTAATACGTTGTAGAGCTTACCTTATGGACAGGAAAGATTGCTCAGCTCCACTTTTCTCCCTTACACATGCTGGATGTAGAGTACCAGACCCTCTTCCCTGGGTGGATAACCTGGAGAATGGAAAATGTGGTTTCTGTTTTTGCATATTTACCCTGAATGTTTCACAATGGATTCATCAAAATGAGGACAATGAAATTCTTAAGCTAGGTTGGGTTTTTAGGGGGAGAGGGCATGCAGTTGTATGTGCTTTTGTTGTGAAGAAAGGAATTTATCTCTCTCCTCCTCCCTGCCCTTTTCTACTTGTCTACATTTCTCCTGCTGAAGCTACTGGATAGTGCTGGCAGTGACAAAGAGAAAATATAAAGGAGTAATCCAGAAAAGTTGTAACTCAGCAGTAGCTGTTTTTGTGAGAAGACCTGATTTACTTGAAGTGCATTGATGCATAGTTAGTCTGACATACTGGAGGCGTTGTGCTGGCATATAAATAACTTTAGCATCGTGTTTTGCTGTAAATGACGTTTTTGGTACGGTTTATTGTGGCTGTTATAATTATGAGGTCTGCTATAAATCTTCATTCAGGAACCTGATACTGTAAACAAAACCCCTTAATTAAAAAAAAAAAGAAAAAAGGAAAAAAAAAACAGCCCACATACAAAAGGAAGGAACAGCTCAAACTGAATAGAGTAGCCAAAATAATTGCTGCATACTGTACAATAATGATGGAGAGCGGACAAAGGGGTTACGCCAAGGAGCCATTGAGATGAAGTATCATAAAAGGCTGGTGACAGATCATGCTATTAGGAGTGCTGTAGCCCACACAAATGTGATGATACATATGTTGGCACTGATGAGCGGGAGGGAAGTTGAAAATGATTGCACAAGGCATTTGTTAGGAGAACCGGCTGCGCAGGCCCACGCAGAAGGAACTTCGGTTTTGCTCTGAAGCAGCTCTTGCTCTTTCTCTTGAGATGCAGAGGCTGGATATAAACAACATCAGACTTGAATAAGCAATCAGGCTCTGTTTTTGCAGCAGGAAATGAAGACGCCCAAGAAGTCCCCTTTGTACCCAATAGGCATGTATGTGCCCATGCTCTTTCTCCATTTAAGACTTCTTCAAATTTGAATTGTCCCAGAAGTAACTTGTTTATTTCTCCAGACTTCTTATGCACACAGCCTGTTCCATAGCAGTGTGACTCCTGGGGAAAGGTCTGATTGCATTTGAACGTGTGCAGACCTGCTCTGGACTGCACATGGGCAGCTAACCCTTGAGGTACATGGCGCTGTCTGAAGTGGGTGAAGCCAGTGTTTGAGCTATTGCAGTTGGACTCATAATTGCATTAGAAGTACTCTGTTCTTCCACCTTTCCCACCAGTCTGATAACCTGAGGAAGCATATCCCTTTACCTTCTGTAATCTGTTTGTGTAGCTGTGATACTTGTCCAAGTTCACTCCAACACTAAGTTGAATATCTATACTAGAAAAGAATTTGGTCCCATTTCTCCTCATTCCCATTCATCCTTCCTGTTTCTCCTGCCTTTACCGTTAAATATGGAAAATTCATGCACTTACATGTTCATACACATACCAAATAGAGAACCTAGTTTCCACTCCCTTTACCCAGCTGAGCATATTACCTGTCAGCAGCAGCCAGAAAATACAGGGTGCCCATTGCCAGCAATATGGGGCTCTGTAGAGAGCAGTATTGCTGTCATTCCACATCTACATGTAGATGTGTTGAATCGGAAGCTGATGGTTTATAAAAGTCAATGAGGAGAAGTAAATTCAGAGCATATAATTTCTGAGTTAATGCTCTTCAATGCATTCAATACAGAGGTTTTAATGGCCTTTTTGGCCCTTTTTAATCATACATTGGTAATAGTACACTTAAGAGCATGCACACATTATGGAAGTGTAAGGTAAGAAGAGCATTAACATTCAATGTGGTGCTTTTGTTTCTAAAGCATGAGAACTTAATTGTTGCAAAGCAGTGAATCTCTTCTGTACTTAGAATTTCCCTCTTTTATTATTTTTATTTTTATCCCATTCACTTCTGGGCTAAAATACACCTTTCTTGTCAGTGATACTGACCTCCCAGCAGGTCGAGGGAGGTGATCCTGCCCCTCTACTCAGCACTACTCATCTCGAGTGCTGTGTCCAGTTCTGGGCTCCCCAGGACAAGAGAGACACGGAGCTACTGGGGAGAGTCCAGCGTAGGGCTACGAAGATGATCAGAGGGCTGGAGCACCTGCCCTATGAGGAACTGGGCGAGAGATATGTGATAGCTGGGCCTCTTCAGCCTGGGGAAGAGAAGACTAAGGGGAGATCTTATCAATGTGTGTAAGTACCTGAAGGGAGGGTGTCAAGGGGATGGGGACAAACTCTTTTCAGTTGTTCCGTATGACAGGAGAAGAAGCAATGAGCAGAAATTGAACCACAGAAAGTTCTGCCTGAATGTGAGGAGGAATTTCTTCCCTGTGAGAGTGATGGAGCACTGGCACAGGTTGCCCAGAGAGGTTGTGGAGTCTCCTTCTGCGGAGATGTTCAAGGCCTGCCTGGATGTAACCCTGTCTAACATGCTCTAGGTGACCTTGCTGAGCAGGGAGGTTGCACTAGATGATCTCCAGAGGTCCCTTCCAACCTTACTCATTCTATGATACTTTGTCTCTTTGGTAACCACCAAAGAGCCTGTCAGTTCTTGTGGGGCCTTCTGACTTGCAGATGTGACCCATCTACCACATAGGATGGACAGAAGTGAGTTCTGAACTTTGAGGATGATGTTCCGAATTAGTCTTTCCCAAGGTTGTGGACTGTTATGCTCTTAGTAATGATAGGCTAATTTCTCATGTGCTGACCCACAATAAGAATGAATATATTTTTCTCATAATCTCAAATCTTTTTCAGCAGGAATCAGGAAAAACAGTATTTTGAAGTTAAGCTATGATAAAATTGATCTAGCCAACTAGAGGTTTTCATGCTGATTTAAGATGACACATAACCAGGTACTGCAATACTGAGAACAGTTAGTCAAGATACAACTTTCTTTCTGAATGTTGTTCCAATAAGCCTAGGCCTTGGCCTTTCCAGTCCGTACAGAAATTTGTCAATGCTTCTTCCCCCCTCTGTTATGTGCCCCAAAATACAGGAAACTGGCTAGTGTCTTCTGGAAAATGCTTACAGTTCACATCAGTTATATTGAATATTTAAGCTTGTTAACATCAGCAAGATTCTTGCGTTATTATTCAAACGTAGACACAAAATTGCTAACCACAGTGGTGCTGACTACATGAATAAGCATGTATGTACCTCTGGATATATTTCTTAATTGTTTGTTGTTTAATTGGGTTTTTTTGTGTGTGTTAAAACATGATAGCATTTACTTAGTATTTTTGAAAAGTGCTTCTAAACTTCTGCCTGAACTTTTCTATTCTTGGCTGATTTCCATATCTAGGTACTGCATGCAGATTCATATCCTTTATCTGATATCCTTAACTGTGATAGTTAGTCTGATAATGATTCAGTTTTTAATGGAGAGTGAACTTAACTTGAGACACAGAAAGAGAAAATAATTTGCAAAAAGCCTCACAACATGATGCTCCTTGTGGTTATTACATAAACATTTGCTCTGCATATTTTTTAAGGGCTTATAGCAAGGCAGGTTGAAGTTTAATGGAAAGATCAAAGCCACTAGGGTTGGCTTTGGATCAAATCCTAATACAATTCATTTCTTACTGACTTTGCTTGACATCAGAAAGTATTAAGACATTTACCCTTACAATTTTAAGAGGCCTAATTTTAGAGGACAGGGAATCAAAAATATAAACCTCTGTTCCGGGGAAGCTGACTGAATTACACGTCTGTTTTCTTAATTACCAGAGGTAAAGCATATTCACTTCACTATTTTTGCAAAAAGGATAAAAATCAGAGATTGTGCCAAATCTACAAAGAAAATGTCATATGAAAGAGGATTTCATGCTTACTTTGCTATTAAATTTTACAGTGCTCTTTAACTGAACCTGACTTTTCAGGTTTTCTGCTATAGAATCATTATGGTCTTTGCAAGATTTTCTAGTTATTAAAATTCATCTTTCCTACTCCAGAACTCCCTTTCCTAATGCTATTTGGCATACCTAAAGGGAAATGTTTTAAGTGATAAATATATTTTGGACAAAGCCTTATTATGAAGAAGAATTTAAAGAATAGTAGACCTCTTCTGGACTTAAACTCAAATTGGAAAAGAAAAAGATGCTCTTGTTTTCTTGTTTGCCTGTTTTCTTTGGCTTATTTCATCTTTCAGATGAAGTTCCAATTCTCCAAGGAATACTACAATATTACTGTCTGCTCTTGGACCTTACATTCCCATCCCATAGGGATATTTTGCACATGTTGTTCATCTATAATAAGCTAACATAAAAAAAAAAAAAAATCTGTGTGTAGAATCATACTTTCCATCAGCCTTCAGGGATTACAGAGCAGACAGTCCCTCTGGCATGTTCTCAGTTCTCAGTATTGACTTGTTTTCAAGATTGTCACTAGCTTCATCATCGTACTGAAAACTTTATCAATATACGAATGAGCTAAAAGGGTAGATTATGAATGATTGCCTCCATTCATCTCATGGACTTTGATTTTTATCATTGTTATGGTATAGTAATATAGCAGAAAACTTAGCCGAAGTTCAGCCGTTTCAAGGTTGTTCTAATTCTCTTTGTTTCAGCTTCTTGGTTTTTGCTGCTCAGAGATGCGCTTTTCTTCTGTACTGGTTGGAGCTGACTGGATTCACAAACTTAATATTGCAGTAATTACTCTGGAGTTTATTATAGGTTACTTAGTATCAGGGCTTGGCTATTTAACGGAAAGAGCGTTAGGTTTTTATGCAGTTCTTATGACAAATGCTTGCAGAAGGATTTAGCTACTTTACACCTGTTTATCTTTTGCAAACTTTTCCCTTTTTTTTTCCGCTGCCATTTTCCCATGTCTTCAGTGATTCACAGCTTCCTATACTGAGGTCCACTGGGACTACCAGAGATGACTTTGTTATTAGTTTCTTGGATGACCCAAGTTTTCCTTGTAATCTGATTCCAGCAAAAGGGATGGTGTCAGGCCTCTGGGTCTTTGGGGAATGGCTTACATTGCACATGCTTAGGGAAGAGAAGCTTGTTCAAAATGACCTAAAAGCTTAAAAGTCTTAAAGCAATCATCAGTTTTCAGTCCTGGGTCCAAAGCCATGAGTCACTGAAGCACTGTTGTGGGCAAGTCACCCTGCTCAGTGTTTGGCTCTCCCGCTTGCCTGGTCAGCAGTTCGAAGCTTCCTGCTTGCAAGCACAGTCACGATCCCATGTGTATGTTGATCACATGGCAAGAGCTTTTAAATACCTGTACTTCCCCTGATGCTGTTACTGTTGTGTCTCTCTATTGTATGTGTGTGTTCAATAGGGGAGATTTCAAGATCATGCATAGAACTAACAGGACAACTTTGGGGGCCTGTTTATGGACACCATATTAAAAAAAGAAAAAAAAAAGCCTCTGCACACTTTTGCTGGTTTCATTCTCTGTTTGTGAAAGTGAATGAATGAATGATAGCGAATAAAAATGAGATTTCTGTCCACAGTACAAGCATTTAAGCAGACTTAAATGGCTTTAAAAACAGAATTAGGGAATTAGAAAGGTGGTACTATATATTTTTGTGTTACATGCTTGTTAGAGCTCTCATTTCTTGCACGTTTTTTGCCGCATTCAGAAGTGTAAATGTATCTAATGCCTTCCTTTCTTCACCACTGCATTGCCAGCATATCCCTCTGCTACTCAAATTTCTTGAAAAAGTTGCCTTCAAATAGTGCAAATTGCAATAATGAATGGATATTTATTCACTTGAAAATTGCACTGATGCTGCAAGCTTATTTCAAATTAGGTCACTGATGTGCTGTCACTCAGATGATTAACAGTGTTATTAACCACTTATTTTTGTTGTTGATCTGGGCCACATTTTAGTTTGTGAAGGAAGATTCAGGGAATATTCAGTACAGATCTGAACTGTGCAATTTTCTCTTCAGGTATCTATCTTAAAGGTGGAAGGGAATGCATTCCCCTGCTGTCTCTGCTGTAAATGGGACTTAACGTGAACTGAGCAACTTCAGCTGTTTTAGTGTGTTAGTCAAACTCAGAAACTTTCTCTGTGAGGACAGTGTGTGCTGTTGAAATATTTTATCCACTTCAGCAGTGGGAGGTTGTTTAATTAAAGAGAATAGGTAGTACATACTACATCAAACACTTATTTTAACTTTGAAAACTTTGACATGAGAATTAATAGATTTATGCAGAAGTGTACTTATAGGGGATTAATGACTTTTGTTGAGCTGGTGATTATTCATTTCCATTTGAGTACATTACTCTGAAAACACACTTGGAATTAAAAAAAAAAGAAAAGAAAAAAAAAAAAAAAACAGGGATGGAGGAGGAGAACAGGCCTTGAAGGCAGGAAGGCCAGAACTGAATTGCTTTTCCCTTCAATGGCTTGGAATTAGAAATCCTTAGCTGATATTTCAGACAGTTGTGGCCATCGTTTCAGCCCTGCAGTTAGGGTAGACAGAGCTCATCAGGCACAGTATGCTCTGTTTTCAAGTATAACATACAGAGGGCAGGGCTTAAAGAGAGCAGTAGAAATAACAGGTGTCAAAAATTAAGAAAATCTCCCATTTCATTCAGATGATTGCAACAAAAACACAGTGAAGGGGTCAGTGATGTTTATATGGGCTCGGGTGTTGTCCAGCTCCCACTGAACTCCAGAGTCCTCCTATGGGTTTTCAGAGTTGGATCAGCCCTACCTTACCTGCATTACTGGCACAACCATTTATTTGTCATGTCTTGCCTCATCTGGGAACGAAACAAACTGCCTCCCAGCTTTAGGACTGGGATTCAGAAGAATTGGGCAGCAGTGAGAGTTATAAGACCCTTTTCAGTAGGTGCTCTATAGAATAGTATTTGAAAGAAAACTAAGCATAGGGATAGAATAAACGAAAAACCAAGGTGTCTGAGTGTAAGTTTTTGAAGCAGCAAGGATAGGGAGGTGAAAGAAAACATCAGGAGAAAGAATAAGATACTCGTGGAAAGGGAAGAGTATTAAATCCAATCTATGGATTGGATAATACTAATCCATTAAGTACAAGTCTGCTGTCACAGATATTTGGTTACTAGTATCTCCTAGCAAGGAAGTTACCTTCCTTGAGATTGTTCTAAACTGCATACAGAGTTGAAGCTATGCCATATTCTCAACTACAGTAGGCAGATCTTTTTCTAATATTTTTTTTTTTTTACAGATTTGTATTTTCTCCCCTGCTGGCAGATTTCTTCCATAGTTACTGCTCACATTAAATGGTGATTATCACAGGGAAATGTAAAGACCTGACTGATAATGATGGGAGCATGTTTTCCCCAACTCTTGAAAATCAGTACTGGTAACAACTGAGAACAGAATAGGGGATAAGAATGGGGGGGGGGGGGAGTAAATAAGGAGTTAAAAAGAGACCATAAGGCTGTAGAACATCTTCATCTATCAAACAAAATGTTCTCATCCACTAACGATCTATCTCTGTCCTCATTAAATACAGTGGGAACCTTTCCATTAACTTAAAAGGGTATTGGATCAGCCCCAGTTGGATCACCCAGCATGCTGGGTGAAATGGATGCAGTCTTTAAGCTCAGAGTTGAGCAGAAGTAATTTCATGATTGAAGAGTCTGACCAAAATCCCAACTCCATTGCATCCTGTAGTAAAGCTCCCATTAACTTCCTTAGGTCTGGGGTTTTGCCACTAGACTCTGCGTGAAATGAAATCAATGCTGTGGGAGGCAGCGGGATATTTGACAACGGAGATGCTAGGTATGTTTTATCTGTGCCTGGAATGCTAAAGCATAAACTACTTTTGCTGTTAAAGGTTCCCACTAGTGTTTCCTCTGATGCACAAGAACCAGTAGAAATATGAGTGAATTAAGCACAACAGCAGATGTTTGCCTTGTACAGATTGAAAATCTGGAACAGCACTTGGTACAGACTTACTTTCCAAAAATGTTCCCTCTGGAATTGTCCAGTTTGTCCAGAGGCAGCCGTATCAAATACGCAGGGAATAACCAGAATGTAGTTCACATCCAGCAGCACAAACCACACCGGTAATACGAAGCCCAATGAAAGAAAGCGCAAAGCAGGAGTTAAACTAAAGATAAGCAACTTGGAAGGAAAGATGCTTACGAGAAGGTACCCATCCAGCTGTGCTATCTGCAGGAAAATGATACATTTTTGAATTGGAAAGAGATGTGTGTGTAAAAAAGAGAGCGATTGGAAGCACATGCGAATGGAAAGGATTTTCACCAAGCTCTCCTTCAATCTAGAAAGCAAGCTGCCCATTATAATAAATTGCAACATAAGCCCCAGAACTACATGCTATTCTGTGAGGCCAGATCCCTGGGGATGCTGGAGGCCGAGAGGAGCGCAAAAGGAGGCACAGGAGTTTGGGGGTACGTCAATGCAGTGATTTCAGTTTTTAAGGGGCTAGTGCAGGATTTTTTAGAAAGGGCTGAAAAATCTATTTCCTTTAAGCTGTTTGAGCTGAATTCCAAAACCCGAGGGATCCTGAAAGCCGGGGTGCTTTCGTGATTCTTTTTGTGGTTATTAATATCTAATCCAAGCCTGCTTACCAGGCCGCCTTTGAAGTACTGCTGCTGAGACTCTGCTCTACCCTAGGAGAATCCTCCAAAATTATAGTGGTGACATCTGTGTGATTCACCTTTCGTTTCTCCGTGTTGTCTGCTGGTATTGACAGTACCTTCCTCAAAGGAGAAGGAGGTGGTAACAAGGCGTCAGTCCTCCTTTCGAATGGCACCGATGGGATGGTTCCTGGGACCCTGCAACTTGCAGGAGCACCCGCTGCCTTTCGGGCCACCCTGCTCAGTGTCGGTGATGGTTGTGGTGGTCGTCGGTACCCACTGAGGCCGCCCCACGGTCATCCTGATAAGCCTGGGTTTGCTCAGAGAGAGAATGGTGGGGGGCCCTGAGCCTCACTCTCATCACAGCTAATGCATAAGTGAGGCCCCTAAAGGAGGAACCTACTTGCTTCAGGCTCCCTCTGTGGCCACCAGAGATCTTTGTCCGTTCTCCAAAAAGACCATGCAGGCCAAAATACTTTGTTTTGGTGCCTAGGTTTAGATGGACTGCATGTGAGCCTGAGTCCTGCTTGTGTTTAAATGGCTCATCCCTTCAGATGTTATTTTTCAGATAACTCCAGCTGTGGTATTTGTGTATGGAATCATTAAAAGGGGAAATGTTTCCCTCCCCCCCACACCCTTTTTTGTGCGGTGTAGTACTAAACACGCTCCCCCCCGACACACACACACATACATTTTTCTTCCTAGAGCATCTGACTGCATGACTTCATCTGCCTGGTTATCGTGAGTCTGGGGAATGCTGCCTTTGGCTCAGAAACCGCTCAAATGTGCTGAGCTAACATCACTCATAGTCAGGCTATATGAGGGCTTACGTTTAAAGTCTTCTATGCAAAAAAAAAAAAAAAAAAAAAAAAAAAAACTTCCCAGGCGCTGCTTTTCTGTGAGATCACCCTTCATGATTCAGGGTTGGCTTCTTTGGTTAACTGGATTGAACACGAGGGCAACATTAGGGCCAAATAAAAGGGCTGCTGTTTCAGAAAGTTTCTGTAACTTTCTGGGATTGCAGTTTTGCACAAAGATTGCATTCATTCCTTCCTAGATTGCAACTTCATATTTTTTTATTTATTTATTTTTTTTTTTACTGGCAGTGGTGGTTCCTGTCATTGCGAGTGTTTCCTCTGAGGCCTGCAGTGGATTTCTGAAGCGTTATGCGGATGGGGGGTGTTTCACAGAAGGGAACAAATTGCTGCGTCTTTGGCGACACAAACTTTTCCCTAAGCAGAACTATTTTTTTTTTTAGTCAAGTCATTCCTTCTATGGACCACTGCTGTCTTTGTTTGTCAAGTGGCTACAGTAAGCTGAAGAAATCGAACGGGAACGAATTCTGGCAGGCATCTAATACGCGCCATTCCACAAGAACTCCACGGAGGCCGCTGCAGGAGCAGCACGCGCAGCACCTAAGACTTGTTAAAGGACGTACTTGTTGCCATGGCCGTTCTGACATTATGCAGACTGCTGAGAGAAACGAGAGGAAATTAGGATGGCTTAGATCCTCCTGGAATATTAAGGAAAGGTATTACATTCCTCTATTAGCTGATAATATCCAGGTGGTGCAAATGCAAACTTTACGGTGTGCAAATATCCCCTTCCGCTCTCTGTGTAGAAGGTGCGTTTTTACAGCTTGCTGAAACCTTCACAAGAGATCGAGCTGCAGTTTCGTACGGTCAGAAGTGATCCAACAGAGGAGGACTTGCAAAAGGAGAGTAACTTCTCGGGTACCCTGAACCTTAGCCTGCAAGGGCAGAGAGGCTTACAAACATTTTGAACTTCCTGCTTTAAGATTCCTGAAATATTGGCCTGCCCCTGTTCGTGCATGGCAGAGGCAAATAACGCAGATGGCAATCACAAATACTTTTCAAATCTCAGTCAAGCATGTGCTTATTAGTCTGAACAGTGTCAAGGTCCCAGCTTTTTGCCCGCCAGGCTGTTGAACCCCTGCAAGTTTAGGAGCTGCCAGTGCATGTGAGGCCACTGGCTGTTTTCTGTCATCATTCTTGTGAGGTGCCTGAAGCTGAGCATTACCCTGCTCTTGCAATGGTCGCTGCCAACACAGCTTTTTGGGGTTGGATAAAACAGCCTGGTCAAATTAGGAAGTGATCCAAAGTCTTGCTAATAACCCAAACTAAATAAAACAAAAGCTTTTATTTCAATTTAGAAGAGGTTTAAATCTCTTTGGCGTGAAGCGCTCTATACTCCCTCCTAGTCCATCATGCAGAAGTTGTTACAGCTCAGCCAGAAATGCTTAGCAAAGAGATGGCTCTAAAAGAGAAGTTATCCTCATGGATGTGAGAGGATGAGCTTGTCCAGAGCTGTAACCTGGCTTCTAGGGACCGTTCAGATGGAAACTTTGAACGTCAAACCTGCAGGCTGTTTTATCCTTGATCGTTTCCCTTGAGATGGATGCTAAAGCCAGTGTAAATGTGGAAATCTTTGCATGTCCCAACAAATAAAAAAGGTAGCTGTATCACAGATGATGAAATATTTTTTCATTGAAGCAGCAGGTAGAGAAAGGTTATGCAGGGCAACTTCTGATTCTGGACATTTTAGAACAAGTAAATTCAAGAAATCTGTATCTAAAAGTTTTTAAAGAGCTGGAGGAGGAGCTCTTTGGACCTCTAAATGTTGCTTTTTAGTCAGTGAGTGGAAAAAAAAAAACCCTTATTGTTAACCTGTTATGTGAAAGTAAATCAAGTGATTGTGATAACTGTAGGTCTGTCAGCTTCACCTTGATCTCCAGCAAAATAATGGAATGACTGATTCCAGCTGAAACGTATGTGTTCTTTAACATAAAGAATTAAAGGAGGACCACACAGTTAATGGCAGTCTACCTTGGCTTAAAACAGGTCTTGTCAAATTAGCTCGATGAGTTTTACTTTACTGAGATTAGCAGCTTGCTTGATAAAAGATGCAGTGATCTTCTGAATGAGAAACTTTCACATCTTGATCAGGAAATAAAATTTAGTACCCAACAGGAAATAGTTTTGATTCTGACAGATCTCAAAACGTAGAGGTATAGAGGGAATCGTCTCTGAGCTGGCGTGCGTTTAGCAGGGATCTTCAGCGATCGTTTACTAGCTTTTCACTAGCTGTATCAACAGCTTGCTAGAGATTATAAAATCATCACTGATGTTTGCAGATACGCACACGGACTAGAGAGTGCTGAAGTAATGAACGATTCAGGTCACTGGAGAAGCCATCATGACTGTGTGGTAAACTGGGAGAATGCAAAAAATGCTGCCTTTTTTTTTTTTTTTTTTTTTTTTTTTTTGGCTCTTGTGGCACAAGACTAAAATATAAGGACTTAGATCTACGGATAAAGACGTTTATCACATTTGCTGGGGCCTGAGGCTTTCATCCTGCAGAGCTGTGACTCAGAGATCCTGAAGGATAGGAATGGGAATATAAATCCCAGTGACATTTTACCGAAGTTTGTACTCTGCAGTGTAGGTTTTGATAATGCACAGTGGTACATGTGGAAGAAAACATTAGAAAAGTAAACTCAGTACTGGTAGAAGGAAATGGATTGTTTACAAAGTCACTGTATGTTGGATAAAATCCACTTTTGTCAGAGGACTAGCTCAGATAATATCACTGCTTTGAACAAGATTTTTGTCTTAGGCTGCCTCTCTGTGCAGGGGTGGATTTTCCCTTTGAGCCTGGATATGTAGTTGTTGAGGATGTGCTACATCTGGATTTAAATTCTTTATTTACTGTTTTCCTGGCAAACATTTTGGTAAATGTTGCGTTAAGTGGACATTTGTGTTTAATAACATTGACATTTATCTTGCTTTTCTCCTGACATTTTTAGCAACTTCACAGATTTACATCTGCATAGTCATTTCTGTTCTAAAATTTGTAGTAATTAATTGCTTTTCTGTGTAACTATGGGAGCTGCTATCAGGAAAGAGAAAGGAAGGCACTACAGCTTTGCATTTTGATTAAAGATAAATTGAAATAATTAAAGATGTGGTATTTGACTTAGGTACTTTAAGGACTGAAAACCAACATCCTGATACCCACAGAGAAATATCTTACTCCACAAATAATTCCTGTTCGAGTAATTCGAGTAATTTCTGAAGCGACTAAGGGTAGTATTGGACTGCAGCCTGCAGTAATTAGTGTTCTGAGACAAAAAGGATGCTTTCCATCCACCCAGCAGGGAATTATTTGGATTGCTCTTCTCCTGCTGTGCAGCATTGTATGCATAATTCAAGAGGTACAATGCAGCCCGGAAGCCTTGGAGAACAAGATCATCCTCGCGGGCAGCACTGAGAAAGCTAACGCAAGCGATGGGTGAGCAGATCAGCACCACCGGTCTCAGGAGCTGGCTAGTGTCACGGACGCTGCACTGTGTTTGCGCAGCTGAGGGGGCCGCACATCTCTCAGTCCTTGGAGTTGATCATTCCAGGGGTGAGACCCAGCTCGCCCAGATGTGACTGACCTGCAGAAACCTCCCAGAATTAGTGTTTTCTGAACCGCCTGAAAGCACCGCCTGAAGCCGTGATCGTGTCAGGGAAACCGGTCTGTCACGTCAATTGCTGATAAGAGGAATTAAGTCATTCTGCAAGCACGTTATTGAAATATAAACATGCGTAATCAATTCGGTGTCTCTATGATGACTGAGTAGTTCTGGAGAGTCTCAGAAAAGCTCTTGGAGAGAGCTGATAGCTGGCTGATATGAGAGATGAACAGTGAATTGCTCATGTCGTGGAGCATTTGATGCTGTGGCGGTTTCATGACATCAGTCAAAGTTCATGGATCCAGACTAATGTTGTTTTCTCTTCTAACCCAGCTGAGAAGCTGACTTGGAAAGTTTAGTAAAAAGTATTAGGTAGGCCCCCAACATCTGCCTCAGATAAAATTGCTTCATTGTTGGGTTCATTTGAAAATGCCTATAAATAGAGTTCACAACTAAAATGATGTCTGATGTCTAATACAACTAAAAGAACTAGAAAAAGACTGAAAAAGGAAGTCTTTTCATTTCTGGAGCCATTCTACTTTTGCATAAAATCAACATTGTGATCGAGCCATTCTTATTATAATTTTGGAATTACGTGTTTGTAATGTTTGCATTACAATGTATGATCCTACACCCCATTTTTTTTTTCCTTTATAAAATTCAAAGTTTTCAATTCTTAAGTAAATTAAGGTTTCAGATTGACAATTCCAGATGTAGATGCTGACTGTTCATAATGCAGGCGCCTATTTAATTTCACTTGAGCACCTTAGCTCTCATCCAAAGAAGCCCTCATGCCAGGAGAGGATGTTAGCAGTTGTGATTCCAGTGTAAGTATGAATCTTTACAATACAGAAGTTGTGCAGCTTAAGTGACCTAACTGATAGTCGTCTTCTGTCTCTGTCCTCACTTGCTGATTATAACAACCTGCTCCCCTGTCTCAGTTCATAGCAGCAATCCTACTTCTGCACCTGCCGGGCTTCAGCAACTTGTTTGAGGAAAAAAAAAATTGTTTGATTCTTTAGCTTCATGCATTTTCTTGTCATTTGTATGGGAGGGAAGCCTGAGTCCCTAACACAAAGGCTATTTAAACTGTGAGTGTAACTTAAAGGCTAACTCAAAGCTTTGCCTTTTGAATGAGAGTAGTGCTGCTTCTTACAGGCACAAGGTGTCCCAAATACATTTATAATTCAAAATTATTTCCAGCAATAAGAATGTAGATGGGGCCAATAATCAGTTCTTGTTTTTAGGCTTTTTCCGTATTATGATGGAGGGGTGTCTTTCCTCTCAGCCTTCTTTTGAAGCTGTGCTACAAAAATCAGGCAGGCTGTTCAGCTTCCCTCTCTCCTGGTGCCCAACATTTTTTGTGTTGGGCCAGGGGAACAGTGGCACGTATCTAGCACCAGGATGCAGACCCCTATGCGCAGGGCCGGGGGATAGATGGCAGCGCAGCCTCTTTCACATAGGACCCTTGAAGGGGCTCGTCCCAACTCCAGCACATGGGAAGAGCAGTTGCAGGGAGGCTCACACGGAAGCTCAGCAGGTCTGCGCGTTGCCTTGCTCTGGGGCTGGATCACCTCCTCCGGGCTCAGGCTGCGCTCCTGAAAGGGAGCTTTGGCTTGCAGCGGGAGCAGAGGTGGTGAGACCCGGCTGCGAAGCAGAGCTCGGCCCCTGTGTGCTGGTGCACATGGCGCTCGGTCCAGCCTGCGCCTGTTGCTCGTCAAAGCCCGTGGAAGGTTTCTTTTTCAGCAGCCTGACGGGAGATGTTTCAATCTATTCTAATTGAATATTTCTCCAAAACAAAATGCTATTTAAAAATCAATTTTTGTCTGTACACGGCTGTTCTCGCCTCTTTTACAATTTTCAAGGCATGGAGTTGAATTACAAGTTCTGCAGCACTTGGGTAATGACTGGCAACGGGACACATTCACAAAGGGCCAAGTCCGATGTTACTGAGACCAGTGGAGGTTAAAAAACAAAAACAAAAACAAGTCTTTTAAGGAAATCTGGCAGCTAGAACAGACCAGCACAGTTTCTCTGCCCCTCATCATGTCTGTGGCTAGCCACTGGGCAGGCTTGTTTGTGGGGAGCTCTCCCTACCCTCCTTCTCGTGAGCGCACACGTTGCTGGGCACAATCCGTCCCTCTGTGCTGCCTGCCTGAAATGCCAGCAGGGGCTATTAGACAAGGACCTGCCTATACAGCTGGTGTGCTGGTTCTCAGATAGAAATGATAACAGATTTTTTTAAAACTAAATCATTTATTTGATTAGATTAGACAGTAACTGTGCTCTGTCTTCAGAGTCATTTAAAACCAGATTAATGGAGTGCTCTTGTAAACCATAGCATAGTAAGGCAAGTAAATCCTTTAGCCCAACTCTCAGAGGAGTTACTTCTTCCCTGCAGAATATATAGACTTGTACACCCTTAATATGTCATGTATCAGTTACAGAGCCTTTACTGCAGATGACACCATTGGTAGACATGGAGTTTTCTTTTCCTCATTACACAGTGATATGTTTGCTGTCCTGTGATCATCCCCCATTTCATTTTAATAGGGACTCGGCTACACCATCAGCATAACAATGTTTCACCAAGGTCTCTACTCACCTAAGGACAGTACTTAGGAAAAAGTTGGGTTTGGATTGACAAATGGGAAATTACTAGACCAAAACTGGATTGTACAGAGACAAGCTGGCCTAGCTTGTCTGCATTCAAACCTAATGCTGCTGTTGCTTTTCAGGATTAATATCTGGCAGAAATTCAGGCTGGATGCAGTGCTGCTACTGTTTGCAGCTGGATGTGCAGGGAGAAGTTTGTTGCTTCATTATGCACTGCTGAGCACCGCTAAATGCAGCTCTGCTTGCGGGAGAGCAGAAGATGCAGCTCCTTTGGTCCTCTTTCCCCACTGAGATGAGGCTTGAAGACCTGAGAGGGAAGTGTCCTGATGAGCAGAAAGGCAGAGCAGCAGCCCCTCAGCTGCCTCTTTGAAATCCCTATCCAGCCTACACAAGAATTATGGCGATTTTCCAAAACCTACTGACAAGAGCCATGAGTTAGGTGGCATCTCAGCCCATCAGAGAAGCAGGTGCCGTTCACTTCTGGAAGGCTGAGATTGCCCTTTAGGCAAGGGCTCAGTTTCCCCAAGCCCCTCTGAAGTTCTTACAGGCAGTATGTGATGGGGATCTCCCCTGTGTTGCCACAGGGTCGGAAGCCTTCCCACACCTGGCTCTGCAGCCTAGCACGCTTTATCTGCTGTCAACTATCAGCTGTCACAGAGCCGACCTGGTGTTACCTGCTGCTAACGCATTCAGTGCAGTCATTTGCACAAAATCAGTAGTGAAAGGAAAGGCTTGGAGGCTCTTAACTTCCACAGGCCTTGGTACTTGCTGCTGTTGACTCTCAGTCACTGGAGAACCTGGCATATTGCTCCTGATAACCATTTGGATGGGATATTTTTGAGTAACTGCTTTGAGGATTGCCCTCAGCAAGGGCCTAATCCAAAAGCCTGTTGAAGTCAATGATAGTCTGCTGAATAGTGATTTCTGCTCATTAATGTAAAGCCTGAAACGATTGGACACAGGTGGCTATCAGTTCTCCTTGAGCAGATGTTTCTGGCTAGTATAACATGCCTCTTGGGGTGGAGTTGAATAGAAATTAGTTGTAGAGGATTCCAAGAAAAGGCAAAAATAAAAGCAATTTCATTGTAAAGTAAAGCTTTATGTTGCAGGAATAACTAATAGGTTATAAGCAGTAGTATTTTGGGGACATAAAATAGAAAATCAAATATTTTGTGCAGGGAGAAGCTTTTTGATAGATTCTTAATATTAGATTTTATGCTGGAGTAAATTTGTACCATCAGTTCTGTCTAAAAAAATGCGATTATTGAAATGAAAATGATAGCAAGACATTGTCCCATAGAGACCATGATGAAAGAGGGGTTTTCTCTCACCCTGGATTCGCATGCAGAAAACTTTGGGGGGTTTTCTCCCATTAATATCTTGACCAAAAACCCAAATATTTTTAATACCCACTCTGAACACTTTTTTGCAATGTACTGCACAGACTATGTCTAGCTGACTGAAATAGACTGATGGGGAAAGCATAGAAATTATTGTATGAAGAGAGATTGTTTAGATATCTTTATTTAGCAGCACTGAAGTATGTTGCCAATAGGAAGGAGAAAAATGGAGACCCAGCTGTGTTTACAAAAGCAAAAGAAATTTTCATGAAGTGAGGCCAACTTTGATGTGAGCTAATAACTTTGCTTGATATTGTGGGGCTAATTCTGAATGTGACTTGAATGTCATGTTTTTCAGTGAGGGCATAAACAATTTATTTCAGTTTGAGTTAGCTTTGCATTCGTGCTTCTGAAAACTGATATTTGGTTTTGCACTTGGTGACCCAGTAATGTGGCTCAGATTGCAACGGGCCTTGAAAGAGCTCGCGCCCCTTCTCAGTGCTGTGCAACCCAATGCGCCACGAACCGTTCTGTATGTTTTGAGGGAAGCAGGGATCTTTGTGGCTCCAGAACAGATTCTTGACACTAACACTACAAGCATTAAATGCACTGTGTTTTGATCACTTACTTTTTCTCTCTCTTCTTCTATCCCAGCAATTTTTTTCCTTGTGGGCTTGATCCAACAAGCTATTTAAATGCCTGCAGAACAGTAAACGCACAATAGGACTACTAGCACATCTTACTGTGTACTAGATTGTGTTTTTAATGAGCTGAGATTACAAAATGAAATAACTTCTTTGCGCCCATTTCTCCCTTCCCCAGCATGAGCCTTGTTCATCCTGAGTTATGAACATCTTTCCAGAGCACCAAACTCAAAGCGATAAATCAGGAAGCATCAAATTAAGGTACAAGCCCATGCAGTGCTATCTCTGACCCTCTGTAGATGGTTATAGCTGTTGAGAATTACCTGCAGCACTTCAGCTTTATTCATGCGAGTGGTTTTATTAAGCACTTGAGGAAGCAGCTTAGCAGCATGGCAGGGCTGCTCCCGAGTCTCATCTCCCCATGAGCTCAGTTGTCCGAGTCATGAGATCGATAGTGACACTTGTGCTGCTGGTGATCCATGCTGTGCAGACTGTCTATGGCAGGTTGTCTGTGGTGTTGCTGCTGAGACTGCTGTCGATGAAAGCTAGATGAAAGTGGTTTTGGAGATCACTGGTGGGCACGTGATAGTTTTCAGATAAAACAAAATAGGGTGTGAACTTAAACAGTGGGTGATTTTTTCCCTTGCTCCTTCAGCCCATGGAGTGGGCTCAGTCTGTGACTGGCCCTTGGCATAGGTGATTTCTGTTCAGGATGGGCAAAAGCAAGGTATGACTGTGGGCACAGGGAGGCCTGCTCAAAGAGGGCACAGTTAAGGTTGTGGGATTTTTTTTTTTTTTTTTTTTTTTTTTAAGAGCTAATGTTTGAATAACTTAATTCTTTATGCCTGGCCTCTCAGAATGAGTTTCACAGATAACCTCTTCAAAGGGAACTGAGCTCACCACTTGTTTTTAATGTTTTAATGCAAAGGTTTTTCTTACAGTTCTTCCAGAGGGTTTGCTAAGAATTGCATTTTTTTTCCTGTTACCTAAGATCCTAGGTTACCTCGTTGCCTAGTTGTTGTTGTTATGCAACTGTGTGCTTGTGATACTACAGCAGCATAGTGAAGATAGTGATGCTACATGATTCCTAACATGTTTTGATAGTGGTCATGCCCAATTTTGAAATGCTTGGAGTGTGAATTTCCTATAAAGAAGTCCTAGACCTGTTGTCTGCCATGGAAGCTTGGTATTGTTATTACCTAGTGGCTTGAATAACTGCAAATCTATATGAAAATTTGAGTCTATTTCAGTGTCCATCCCACCTCATACAGGCACAAGACACGAGTCCCAGTACATGACCTCCCTTTCTCATCCCACGAAGCCACTCACACACTAGACCCATTAACCATCAGCTCAAGACTCTTGCTTTCTGGCACCTTTACTGTGGCATATGTAGGTGAGAAGCAACAATGGCTCTGATGAATATCCTGTATCTCACCCCCACTCTCATCATTGTCCCTTCCCTTTAACTTGAGCCCTTGTCCTTTTCCTCTTCCCCCACACATTTCACTACTTATTCTTTTCCCCCAAATTTCCCCACCACCATGATCCCCCCATTTCTCTTCAATCCCTGTTTTTCTCCCAGCAGGAATTTATTTAACCTTAAGTGCTCTTTGCATTTCCTGCCAAACTCCAATTACAGCTCCTCAAAGCAAGTCCTTTCCCCACCTCCACACCTTCTTAATAGCCAGATTGTAAGAGTACCATTATTTTTGTTCCTTCCACTTCCTCATTCAAGAACACATTTAGTAGGTATTGTTCAAATTTGAAGGCTATTGCACATCCCATTAAATCTATTGAGCAAAAGAGAAAAATTGAAGGCTCAATTTTCCTGACCTAGGTGCCTGAGCATGCATGCTGTGACCTGTTCGGCCGTACCCCTTGTACAGGTGACTGTCCACCAAAAGAGCCGAACTGTTATGGCAATACATTGTTGAATTCTCCATACTCAAGGTGGGAGGGATTGGTGCTACTTAAGTGTAAATGTCAACAGATTTGCAGCTACAAAGTCATGACCAGAATCTGCCTTTAAAAAGGCGGTGGTAAAATCGGTCCACCTTAAGAAAACGATAGATTTGCCTGAAAGTTACAGTCTCTGACCTGCACAGCTGAGAAGCCTCAGGCCCATAGAGTTATTTGATGATGTTCATTTCACACCAATGTTTTTCTCCTGTGGAGTGCTATGAGCGTTCGTTGGATGCAGCCAAGTTTGATAGATTTTGGTGAAAGTTTATTTCAGAGAAAGACTTAAATCTAAAGCCATCTAAATAAGGTTTGATTAACACTCTGCTGAGGAAAGTGTAACAGATTGGCAAGATCCAGCTCTTACTAAATTTATATATATATAATCTACTACTGTTCCTAACAACTGAACTTGGCTGAGTCTTGGCCAAGGACCTGAACACATGACCCAAATGAAGTTCCCAGGGGAGAAAACTTTTTGCAGCCTAGCCCTTTCTTTGGCATTCTCAAGCTGATAGAAGCTGTAGGCTTTTTTTCCTCTGCCAACCTTAAACCCAATCCCTGACCATGGCTGATCATTAAACAAGGTTTACTAGTATTGATGACCCATATCAAAGAGCGCTCAGAGGACAAACCTTTTTGCAGCCTACACCTTCCGTGAGCAGCTACTTGGTAGCCCCATGCCAAGCGGAGCTTTAGGTTTTGACCCTCTGCCACCCCAACCCTTAACTTAACCCTAACACTAGGCATGGAATGAGCTGGGCCAAGATGCCCAGCTTTCATTTAGATAAAAAGTTGCCAAGGAAGAAATCTTTTTGCTGCCTACTCCTTCCTCTGGTAGCCCCCTGGCAGTCCCATGCTGACTGGAGCACTAGGCTTTGTCCCTCCCCTAACGCTATCCCAAAATCTTACTTCAGCTTATCTACAGCCAAGGACCTTCATCCATGGCCCAACTGAAAAAGCTGTCGGGGAGAAATCTCTTTTTCCAGTCTACATGTTCCCTTGGCAGCTACTTGGCAGCCCCTCATCAAATGGAGCTTTAGGCTTTATCCTAACACTTCCAACTTTTAATATTAGGGTAACGCTAACTTTAACCTTATCCTATTCCAGGCTTTTGCTATTCAAGGATAACCGAAGTTATTCCAGTGCTGAGATGCTGACAATTTCTAGTCTTCATTGTAGTTACAGAGCAACTCCCTTTTTAGACCAATATTCCTTTCAACTCTTTTTTAGTATCACAGCTATGCATAGCACAGTTAAAGATCATTAACAGAGCTATAGCTATGTGTTGGTAGTGTTTTCCTGAGTACTATTTATAGTTCATCTTCTCTAATTAAAAAAAAGAAAAAAAATCTGCTCTGTCAGGTAGCACTGTTGCATCTGTGATTAATTACAGGGAAAACGGAAGACCAGATGACATCCTTGTGAAAAGGAGTGCATTTGTCCACTGATGTACACAGACTGATAAGGATATGTGATGAAGTAGCAATGACATGTAGTCTAGATAGGAAAGATTTTCCTGCTCTTGTCTGTCTTTTGCTTGGTGCAGGGCAAGAGCTGTTTCTCCTCCTCTTGAAGACCCTCTCCTGGCATTCAGTTGGCCAGAACAGATGGATCAATCCAGCTCCTTGTTCTTTTGCATCCTGCTCTTGTTGTTCGTGCCAATAGAGCTGAGAGGAAGACAGTGTGTTTATTTTCACATTATGTCTCCCACCCATAAGCTGAAGTGAGCCATGGATCCTTGCCATGTGAATTCTGAAAGCAATTTCCCTTTCCCCTCTTTGAGTCTCTGTATCCATGTGGGGAAGTAACATTAAAGAAAAAAAAAAAGACTTCCCAGGTTTGGAGGAAATAATTATTTTTCTATATCTTCTAGTACGTGTTCCAATCTGTTCAAGGTACAGTAGTCCAACTGAAAGCCTCTAAATTGAATCCATCATTTTTTCTCCTGCACTTCAGTGCTGAGAAGGTTAGTGTATCCATCCCATGGCCACGTACTGAAACCTCAGTACCCGTCTCCCCGTAGACCAGCAGCCACCATATCTATGTAGGAGGAGAATGCTGATGATGTGATGCTAGAGCATGGTCCATAAACACACATCAAAAATCACTCGTCTGCTCACAGGCAACTGGCAAATGGAGAAGTTTGGACCTTTTTGGGGTGGAAGAAGCTGGTAGGCAAGAGCTGTCAGCCCCAACAGATCTACTTATGAGTTGTGATCCCTATTAGCTAATTAGACTGCTACTTTTCTTAAAACTCTTCCCACAACCAGAGAGGTCCTCTCCACTACGTAAGCAAACCATAAAACCTTATGGATGTCTGCAAGCAATGTCATTTATTCCCCAGCTCAAACTCTGGGGCCATGGGTGGATAAAGGAAAGGGTACTGGGAACCAAGAAGATGGCGATGGATAACCAGAAAGAGAAAGCAAGGATTAAGAGATGTATCCAGAAAATGGAACTGCAAATATTAGTGAATCCTTGTCCTCTGGTGATTATTGTTTCAGATGCCCCCAAATGAGGTTTAGGTCTGGTACCTTTTCAGATCCTTAGCAAAACAAGGACACTCTGCAGCATTTAAAGCTGTGAGTTCCTAATCTGAGTCACAATATAGCTTTAGGAGTGAATCTAGACTAAAAAGATGGAAATCAAGATTAAACCTGCAGCATATGCAAGTGCTTTTTCAGCAAGTTTGAGGGTGCGAGGCCAGGAAGGGAGAATGAATCTAAAAGCTGGAGGGAAAATGGAAAGACTTGCTGACATGAAAGAAAGCTCTACTGTATTAGAAATTCCCTGATTAGGGCTCATATCAGGTCGTGACCTGAGGGATGGCAACTGCCTAAGGCTCACTTGGGTTGTTGTGATGTGGGAAATAATAGACAACCGTTGAGCATCCTCATTCAGCAGGAAGAGCCCTGCTGTACTTTCTCTTGACGCACAAAGACTTACCTAAGTGGTTTTGGTAGTGCTTAAAACACATCAGTTCTAATTAAATCAGGACAGCCCACTGGCATGAACTCACTTGCAGGACCCAGTTCCTGCAGGTCTACTAGAGAAAGCCATGTGGACATGAACAACTCTGAACTGATACAGCTACAACTCACATGAAGGCTTGTACCACTGTGATGACACCAGCAATAAATCACATCTTTCCACCCACAGGTACTAAATTGATGTAATAAACAAGCAAACAAAATCCCCAAACAATCCATGTATCATAATTACAGAAGACAATCTTTGTCTCACTGAATTTTTAGCTTCTCAGCTCCTTTGAGACAACATCCAGAGATATATGCAGAGCCACACAGAGCAGAAGTGGGGAAAGGCAGGGTAAGGCAGCAGTGAAATGGCTGCAGCTTGGTACAACACACAGTCATGCCATGCATACCACAGAGCTGTTATTGTAGAGTTTAATAGGCCTTGCAAAAAAATAGATTTCAAGGGAGGATTTGGAGAGGACGGTGTTGCTGAAGGGCTATCTGTGCGAGACAGTGACAGAAAAGGCATGGAGTGGCATAATGAATGATGAAGCAGGCCATGGGTAAAGCAGTTGGCAGAGTGTTGAGGTGCAGTAAATCTTCAGCCCTGGCATACACCTGGTTGTTTCATTTGCTTGCTGCATCAATGACAAAAGACTTGTTCATGGAACTCTTGTATCCTGAAATATGCTGCATGTTAGTCAAATAATACTTTGGATTGAGATATATTATTTATTCTTGGTCCTTTCCGCACAATCTGAATATTTTTTTTTGTGGAACTTGAGTGAGTTAACAACCAGACTGTGCTCTGATAGAGCACTGATTTCTGCCATGGTGCTCAGGGAGTTCTCCTACCCCTACCTGCACAGGGGAGCTTGACAGCAGCTCTGCTCTGCTGACACAACAGCTAGGTATGGGGCTGTGCCACAGGGTCAGAGCTTGAAAGAAATGGCTAGGAGGACAAAGCAGTGTGCATGAGCGTGTGTGCGTGTGTGTGTGTGTGTGAGTGTGTGCATGTGGTTGTTTAGGTGGCACAAACAAGCAGGCTAGGGTGGGAACTTCAGCTGGTATTGCCAGTAAGCCCATGATGTCCTCAAGAGTGAGTAAGCAGTCATATGTACAGACTGGAGAAAAATAGATGAGGGAACAGGCAGAAGGAACAGTTTGCAATAATCGATGTGACACATTTCAGTTAATAGTGTTTGCAAAAGCTCACGAAAGATGACATACCATTCACAGGACTAAATCAGCCAGATCAAAAAAAATTTCTAGACCAGAAAAAGAGACTGAGTTAGCTGGATTATATATTCACAACAAACAACATGGCCATTCTCGACATAGAGATCAGGCTTATGTCTGAATGTCCTGCATATCCTGTTGTCCTGCTCAAGATGCATTAGTTTTAATTATTAAGAAGCTTAAAAAGTGCTCTTTCATTATGATGCATGAAGGAATTGCATGACCACCACTCATGCAACAAACTGAAAACGTACTTTTATATTGTGGACTTCCCTGCACACAGGGATTTCTGGTGAAATTTGGAAATTTGGGGGACCTTATCAATGTGTACAAGTATCTGAAGGGAGGGTGTCAAGAGGACGGGGACAAATTCTTTTCAGTTGTCCCATGTGACAGGACAAGAGGCAATGGGCAAAAATTGAAGCACAGGAAGTTCCACCTGATCATGAGGGGGAATTTCTTCCCTGTGAGAGTGACAAAGCACTGGTACAGGTTGCCCAGAGAGGTTGTGGAGTCTCCTTCTGTGGAGATCTTCAAGGCAACCCTGTCTACCATGCTGTAGGTGACCCTACAGGTGACCCTGGTGAGCAGGGAGGTTGGACTAGATGATCTCCAGAGGTCCCTTCCAACCTTACTGATTCTGTGATTCTATGATTCTGTAAGAGCCAGAGCAAAGCTCATGAGCCTGGGAAGTGGCTGGCTGCATAGAAGTGATTTTACCCTTCCAGTAGTAAACGACAATTGATTTACAGAAACCAGTTATTTTAGGACAGATCCATTCTTTCTCTATGTCCCAACATCTCTGTCTCTAATTTCCCACTACCACTACCCTCCTGTAAAACAACTTATCCTTAGGAAAATTCCACCTGGAGACAGAGATCAGGGCCAGAGGATTACCTCAATGGATCAGACCACTTCTGAGGCCAGTTTAGGGAGATCTGCCCCATATTCCTTACTGCACAGGTTTCCTCTTTGACCAGCAAGGCTGGCTGTGCTTCACACTGTGGCACTCTGAGGACTGTAACCTCTATAAAAATTATGATAAAACATTCAATTTGATCATCAGTTTATATAAAAGTATAAAATTATTGTTAGAGTGCTCTAGCTGTTGTCAATAAACTGTACAAGATAGGAAAGCCTGCAGGGTGCTGGAGAATGGGTACCAGCAGACCTTTTTCTTCTACATGGAGTTTACTTTCAGTGTTGTGGCACCATGGTGGCTACATGCCCAGTTCCCCAGTGGTTTGCCCAGGGGAGCGATCAGGATCTCATTGCAATGCAGGAGGCGCCACTGGAGAGGACTCTGCTGCCCAGCCTGCAGAGCAAGGAGCTGCCAGAACTAGCCAATGGGAAGGGGTGAGGGAAGGGGAACATCTTACGTGTTACTGCCTTTGCCTGTAAGAAAGGGTCAATATCTGATTCATAGCCCTGACACTGGAGTTAAATGCATTTGCTGAGTCTTTCGCAAACAGAGGGAAGGCGGAAGAAGGGGGTCTCCTCCCCACAGAAAGCCCTAGAGTTTGCACAGGATGTGGCAGACATGGGATAGTTTCCTGCTCTCTCATCCTTGCTCCCTGGGTGGGTCCCTTGCACCTTCCTGTTGAAGCTGTTCCACTTTGTTTCGGTAGTCATTTGGCTAGAGGAAAAGAGCAAATGCAAAGCTATCTCTGCAGCCCGGGCTTTCATTTGGGTCCTGGCCCCTTTTCCCATGCTGCCCCCTCTCCAGCCCCGAAGCGTGAGCTGTGGCATGGGAACGGGACCCTGCCCCTTGACTGCCTGGCCAGGCAAGGAAGGTAATGCGAACAAGGCATTGGAGCAGAGGTTCTCTTATCCTTCATGGTCTGGACCCTTCTAGTATTGCAGGTTAAACAAAACAAAACCAAAAACACCCAAATGAAGGCTTAATGTCTCCAAATAGCCCAAAACAAGAATATTTTAGCCATTGACAGCTGTGGGGCCACACTGAGATATGAATATTTTTCTGATCAGTTTTTCCTCTCTGCCAGAAATAGAAATGAAGAGTTACAACCATCCAGCTCTGCCAGGGAGTGAACAAAGATGATGCTCAGAAATCAGCATAAAGATGTGTGTGTTAAAGGTACAAATTATATCATTCAGGTGTATTCATGTTTAACACAATATCACAATATAAATTCAAAATGTAGGAAAGGAATCAGAAGGAAAGACTATGAAAAAATGCTGAAAATTTTTAGTGTTTTCAGATGCAGAACTTTCCTGATCAGAGATGTGAAGAGTTGGGCTAAGGTCAAGGCTGAGCTGAGGAATAATGTGGAAAGTATTACCAGTGAATGCTTTCATAGCTTTTGCATGTCACCCCTCTGGATCTGAGGAGGGAGCAGGTGAGGAAGAACTGGCAGTGGTGGCTGTTATGTCCAGAAACAAAACAAAAAGAAACCTCTCATAAAAGCCTGATCTTTCCTTGCCCTTGCTCTGAGATCACTAACTATCATTTGCAACTGCTCAAGGTTCAAAGGGGAAAATGCTGAACTAGGGCAACTCCTCTTGCTCCAGGAGATTTATTAATCCAATGTCTTTATTATTCAAAATATTTGAACAAGTGGTAGTGTGGTTACCTCCCTCTTTTGGAGGCCTGCTGATGCCAGCCATAACACACAAGAACAAAGCAGCAGACTTTTGCTAAGCACAAGATCTCTCCTCTTTCCTCTTTCCTCCTGCGTGGAATGACCTCTGAGCAAGGGCAGGTGAGGACCTGAGCTTTAGAAGAGATTATTCTGTTCACCATTGGAACTGAAAGCAAACACTCCTGATTCTCCTTTGATGCCAGCTGACCTGAATCAAAGCTCCGAGACCTCTAGCTGATAATGTTTACCAGATGCAGGAGTGAAAAGGGGTTTCCAATATAGCTTCCAGTTTGTTAGACCTCCATGCTGAAAATATAGTGCTCAGGACTTATATTAGGAGGGGTAGGAGTTGGCTGCTGAGACAGAGAGCTTGCTTGCTGGAAGAGCAAATGCGAAATGAAACAATAATCTTTTGGCATAGCCAACATTCAGGTTCTTTATTGATGTCTTGTAATAATCAGGGAAAATAGAAAAGTCCTTGCTACAGATTCTGCAGCACTTGAATTTGCTTGTAGCTCAATCTGTACTGAAATGTAGTTTACCATTTCAAGGAGAGGGGGAGAGGTCTGTGCAGTGCATCATAGTCATTGGCAAAAGGCAGAGCTGAGTGAAGGAAAGGAATAGCAAAAGCAACGTTAATGTTTTTGCTGACAGAAGCATAAGAAAATGGGAAGTGTCACCTGAGGGATTCTCAGGGGCTTATACAGGCATTGGCAAGGTTTGAAGGAGTCAGGAATACAGACATCTCTGTCGTCTGCTGCGGAAAGAGAGAGAAAGACAGTGACAGCTTCACGACCACCATGTGTTGAATAAAACAATGTGATGCAGATATTACTTCATAACCAGCAATCATTTTCTCCAGCAGGCAGCGGAGAGGCCAATTCTGTCTGCAGCTCTGCTAAGACAAAGCATATACGTGTTGGTACAGGGGGATGAATGAAGTTGTCTTAGGAGAAAAGCAAACAAAGGCGCACAAATGCCAGACTTTCAAAGAAGCAATCTGTTATGCAAGCACTTCAGCTGAGCCTATTGAGAAGGGGAGAAGATGAAGGAAGGGGGAAAATATCTGCATTCATATTTCAGAGGCCCAGCTGCCAAACGCGAGCCAAGACAAAAGGCGCTCTTGTCCAATTGCTCAAAATAACGGCAAGACCCGGCTTTTGGGGCAGCGGGAGAAAACTAAGCACTGCACGATGGGGCACGTTCTGTCGTTCTGAGGGCTGGAGCCAAGTACATACAGCATTTTGTAAGATGTGGATAAAAGCTGAACAAAAGAAAAAAAAAAAAAACAGGCCCCCTTTCCTCCCCCGCAACTTCCGCGTGTCCTTGTACTGTGCGTTTGTGCCTGTACCCCAAGGACACAGAAACTTGCCAGTCAGGCAGTCACATCAATTACCCTAGTCTCCTGGGAATGCGCTGTCCTAGGGGAGAGACACTCGTTTCACAAATTGCCTTAAAAAGAAACAGTGGGATGGGGGCAGGGAAAACAGCTAAAAGATTTAACATGGTATTGAAATCTTCTGGACTCATTTAGCAAGCATAAGAGAACAAGGAAGCCGCTTCTGCTAAACAAAGGCTCACGCAGCTGGACACGTGTGAGTACAACCCCCAGCTTGTTGCAGGGTTCAGGGTATCAGCAGACAATCTGCATCGCTTGTAATCTGGCACGGTTGTAAGTCATACATCCGGGGAGGTGGTACATAAAACAGGGCTGTATCTAGGTCCCCAGGAATGCCCTCCTATCCCTTTTCTCCCTCTGCCCTCCTCTTTTTTTTTTTTTTTTTTTTTTTTTTTTTTTTTTTTTTTTTTTTGGTACTGATCGATTGTACCTCCTGAGACACCACGTTAGGAGAGTTTGACCTAGGACAAGACCTCTTGTCTATCTCCACTTTTTAAAGAATGATAGAATAACCACACCGTATGGCCAGAGGGGATTGCATTGCCCTCCTTTAATTCCTCTGTGTTTTAAAAATTATTACCTAGTTCTTAGCTCTATAAGCCTTTGTATCTGTGTCAATCTGAAAGCCAAAGACCACTGTGCGATATGTGTACAGCTTCTCCAGAGCCTGAAATGCTAAGGGCAGCTAAGGGCAGCCCTCAGGAATCCTGCAGCCTGGATGTGAAGGAGAAAGTCTGGAGAAGGGAAGACTTTCCTTTGGTTGAGGAGAATAGGATTAGAGACCTTCTGGGCAGGCTAGACATCCATAAATCCATGGGCCCAGGTGGGATGCACCCACGGGTACTGAGGGAGCTGGTGGATGTTATTGCCAAGCTGCTCTCCATCATCTTTGAAAGGTCTTGGAGAACTGGAGAGGACTGGAAGAAAGCCAATGTCACTGCAGTCTTCAAGAAGGGCAAGAAGGAGGAGCCAGGCAACTCTAGGCTGGTCAGCCTCACCTCCATACCTGGAGAGGTGATGGAGCAGCTCATCCTGGATGTCATCTCCAGACATATGGAGGAGAAGAAGGTGATCAGGAGTAGCCAGCATGGATTCACCAAGGGGAAATACTGCTTGACCAATCTGATAGCTTTCTATGATGGAGTGACTGCCTAGGTAGATGAGGGGAGAGCAGTGGATGTTTTGCACCTTGACTTCAGCAAGGCTTTTGACACTGTCTCCCATAACATCCTCCTAGAAAGGCTCAGGAAATGTGGGTTAGACGAACGGACAGTGAGGTGGGTTGAGAACTGGCTGAAAGGCAGAGCTCAGAGGGTTGTCATCGTGGTGTGGAGTCCAGTTGGAGGCCTGTGGCTAATAGAGTTCCCCAGGGCTCAGTCCTGGGTCCTATCCTGTTTAACTTATTCATCAACAACCTGGATGAGAGGATGGAGTGCCTCCTCAGCAAGTTTTTTGATGATACCAATCTGGGAGGAGTGGCTGACACACCTGAGGGCTGTGCTGCCATTCAGAGAGACCTGGACAGGCTGGAGAGCTGGGCAGAGAGGAACCTCATGAGGTTCAACAAGGGCAAGTGCAGAGTCCTGCACCTAGGGAAAAATAACCCCATGCACTAGTACAAGCTGGGGGCTGACCTTCTGGAGAGCAGCTCTGCAGAGAAGGACCTGGGAGTGCTGGTGGATGACAAACTGACCATGAGCCAGCAATGTGCCCTTGTGGCCGAGAAGGCCAATGGTGTCCTGGGGTGCATTGGGAAGACTGTTCCCAACAGGTCAAGGGAGGTGATCCTGCCCCTCTCCTCAGCCCTGGGGAGGCCTCATCTCAAGTCCTGTGCCCAGTTCTGGGCTCCCCAGGACAAGAGAGACATGGAGCTACGGGGGAGAGTCCAGCGTAGGGCTACAAAGATGATCAGAGGGCTGGAGCACCTGCCCTATGTGGAATGCTGCAAGAGCTGGGACTGTTTAGCCTGGGGAAGAGAAGACTGAGGGGGGATCTGATCAATGTGTATAAAGACCTGAAGGGAGGGTGTCAAGGGGACGAGGACAAACTCTTTTCGGTTGTCCCATGTGACAGGACAAGAGGCAATGGGCAGAAACTGAAGCACACGAAGTTGTGCCTGACTGTGAGGGGGAATTTCTTCCCTGTGAGAGTGACGGAGCACTGGCACAGGTTGCCCAGAGAGGTTGTGGAGTCTCCTTCTGTGGAGATCTTCAAGGCCCACCTGGATGCAACCCTGCCTCCAGGAACTGTGCACAGGAAGTTCCGTCTGAATGTGAGGGGGAATTTCTTCTATGATTCTATGAAATGACCACTACATGGTAGCTATGCCCTCCCTGAACTGCCAAACCTGTGCCAGTGTTACATCCACTGTGCGCTCCTGTGCCAGTCCCCATATCATTGCCATACAGAATCACTGAATCACAGAATGGTTGAAGTTGGAAAGGACCTCTGGAGATCATCTACTCCAACCTCCCTGCTCAAGCAAGGTCATCTAGGGCATGTTATACAGGATCACATCCAGGTGGGGTTTGAATATCTCCAGAGAAAGAGACTCCACAACCTCTCTAGGCAACCTGTGCCAGTGCTCTGTCACTCTCACAGGAAAGAAGTTCTTATATTCAGGTGAAACTTCTGGTGTTTCAGTTTGTGCCCGTTTCCTCATGTCCTGTCACTTGGCACCACTGAAAAGAGTCTGGCCCCATGGCTTTATTCTCTTCCCCAGCACTGGCTCCAGCTGCATCTTGCCACCATTTTGTCACAGCGTTTTTCCTGTGATATCCTCCAGCTCCTTTAACTGAACATGTGCATACAGGACCCTGCTGGTCCATGGCATGCTAGTAATGTATCTTTTGCAAGGACTGAGAGGCAGAACCCCTCTCCTCCTCCTCCCAAAAGTCTGATTTTTCCTCTCTCCACCTCATTTCAGAGCCAGGACGACGTCGGTGCAATGTCGAAGCCAAAATCCCATAATGGTCTGACTGATGGTTTTGTTCCTGCCCGTTCCCTCCGTGCATTCTGTCACAGTCCTCCACAGCCAAGATCCCAATGTTGTGTCTAGGGTCTTTCAGTGTTTAAAGGTTTTTATTCTGAGCCTGGCCTACCCCAGGCCATGGACTATGTACTTTGAGAGCCTTACCAAGCTGATGCAGTTCTTGCTGGGCTCCTCTGTAGTCAAAATACTATATGATCCCTAATGTGCAGGTGAGCAAACAGGTTACAGCTCTCACTATCTGATCCTGAATCCTAGCTATTTTTTTGCTGGATAGCAGTATAGGAAAGATAAAATAACTCCATCACCTTGCCTTCACTTCTCAAACTCAAAACGTTCCAGGTCCATGGTCTGCAAAGCACCGTGTAACACACAGCTTCATTGTATTAAATTGATGCAGCCAGCCTGCCCTGCGTGGGTCTTATGTTCCTCCTGATAATTGAAAATGCAGCTAATATTTCTTTCACCCTTCAGCTGGCCCTGGCAGCAGTAGAACCACAATTGTATGGGGAGACATCTGAATGCACAAGCTCTGGGACAGGGAGAGGCCAACCTGGAGCCAGCCCTGGCTGTCCTGCACCATGGTGTATCTGGATTGTTGGCCCTGGCTGGAGGAAAGTGTCTGTAACACACACAGAGGGAAAGAGTGTAGTCGGTGGCAAGAGCATGCTAGGGTGCTCACCCAGGTGTGTTTTATCACAAGAATTTGAGTCTCAAGCTCACATGTAAGCCAAGCCTAGCCCAAATTCACCCTTTTCCAGTCAACACAGGCATTTGGTTTAGTCTTGTCACCTGTGGCAGACACATTTTGATGTGCAGCCTACTTCACTAAAGGCAGGGCAAATTCTACATCCCTGCCTTCCAAAACTGTCCTAGAGAAGCCTGAGGAAGAGGTTTCATGCATCGTAGCTGTGCCTGCCTGTTTTCCCAGTCCCTGCGCAGGGCTCTCCACATCAGTCACATACTAAGTAGCATAAAGGGACTTCACACTTGGTGCCCAGCCTGCCTGGGGCAGGGAGGGCCAGGAAAACTGCACCACGGCAGCTTGAGGCCTGCACGGGGGAAGACGTTGTGCTGGTGCCCAAACCAGCATGGAGCTGCATTGCTCTCTGTGAGCAGTGAGAGGATCCCATGCAAGTGTATACAAAAGTGCTCTGAGTTCTGTCAATAACACGAGTGCTAAAGATGATAAGAATTTAAATATTTTTAGCATTTTGTGTGTATTCAGTCTAGCCTTTGTTTGAAAGAGCAGTGTGTAGGACAAGAATTGACAATCCACATTATTAAAGTCTGCAAAGAGATATAAAACCAAGCATTCAAAAGTAAACCAAAGCACGGACAAAGGAAGAGCCATGTGTCTGCCACAGGTAAGCAGCCAGACATCTGCTTTAACAAGTATTGTTTAAAGCCCCCCAGAGAGCACACCCTTGCTCAATTGCCTATCAAAAGGAAATTTGGTCACAGGAGGATTTTTTTTTCCCTGAGAAGTTTTCTAGCCATATGTTACAAGACTCAAAAATTCATATCTGAATCATTTATTTTTAATAAGCAAATATCTTCCTTCTGTTTCTCCCTTATTCTTCCTTCCTTAGAGGCAGCAGAACAAAAAGATAATAACATTTTTAAAATAGAAGAGACAAAGAGCCATCCCTCTTTTTCTCCTTTGGATTTGTGGAAGTTTTTCATTTAGAAGTCTCCTCAGAAACAAAAACTTACCATGCTCTTTTCCTACCATGGTGCTAAATGAGGAAGCCCAGCTCCTCGCTGCTCTGGTAGGCAGTACATAGCTGCAAGCAAACTTCCTTGCTGATCGGGAGGTTATCAGGGGATCCCATGCAAAACTCAACATCAGGCACTTATTCCATGGCTTGGGTTTTTTTTTTTTTTTTTGTTTTGTTTTTTTTTTTGTTTTTTTTTTTTTTTTTTTTTTTTTTTTTGCCTCAGCATCTCCCCCTACCACACACATCTCCAGCTGTGTGAAACTATTCCGGATAGTCATGTACACCAGTGCTAACACTAGCCATACAGCTAGCAGGCATAAAATGCACTAACCGCCCCCCCCAAAAGGGGGGGTTGCAACCACTATCTTCCTCTTGGGGGTTGTTTTGAAAGCAGTTGTTGTGAAATCTTCTTGAGACATTGTAATGTTTCCTCTGGATGAAAAAAGAGAGAAAATAAAAGTGGTAGGGAGCCATGGAGGAGCAGGGGAAACATGCGGGCCTGGGGCTGCCCCATTCGAATCAAGCAAGGCTGAGCCATATTCCCCTGAATTCCCATGCCAAAGAAACTAGCGTGGTAGGTCTGCTAACCATTTTGCCTGGGTTTCCTCAACTACCTTTTGGTCTATACAGTGCCTGATTGATCACTTTTGGACAGCACGGTTAAGTCCCTCAGAAATTACAATCATGCCATAATATATATTGCATTTATATCCACACACACACACACACACACAAACATATATATATATATGCCCATATATAGACCTTTTTATATATGTGTGTGTGTATGTATGTCCATATATATATATGTGTGTATGTGTGTGTGTGTGTACATATATACATATATGTATATATGTGTGTATATATATATATGTATATACACACACACACATATATATGTATACATATATATATATGTATATATACACACACACACATACACACATCTACATAATTGCACTGTGCACTACAAGTCAGGCTCGTCCTGTGAAGTTCAGTGTGGTTTGTTTCTCTTGGCTGTATTGGGGCATCTTTGGAAAATATCCTCATCACTTCAGTAATCTTGTTTGCTCTCAAACTTGTCCACAATCATTTCTTGCAAGCTGGAAGTGCAACTGTGCCTTCTATCTCTCCTTTTATCTCATAAAAGCAAATAATACAGATAAATGCATGCCCGGGCGAGTGTGGTTGTTTAAAATGTGTTGAACGTTTGGTTGTTATTTACTCACAAAGTAGCTGAGCAAGGAAATCAGCCCTGCAGCTGTCCTACCCCTGGTCTTTTTAGTTTACCTCTGTCATTTCAGTGCTGAAATATCCTCACAACAAGGGCTTACGGGAATTGTGGGAAGGTGCTCTGCACTGAACCTTGTGTGCTTAGTTTAGGCTGAAGAGTGATATACTTAGCAGAGTTTTGTACAGTGTGCAATTCTGAAAACTAAGCATCTAAATGTCATGTACCTGCAAGCGCATCTGAATTGCATGCTGGAATTGGGTGCAGGAACTATCTGCAGGGATTACATGTGCATCTGCAGGAAGTACATGTAAGCAATTAGATGCATCCAACTTTGGAATTTATTTTTAGTAGGCAGCTTGGCAAAGTCCTCGGTTTCTCTCAAGATTAGGAATTCTGTTAATAGATCCACACAGTGTCATTTGTGAAAATAATTTTTCCTTTTTTACTCAGAAATATGAGAGAAGATTGTGCTGCCATGCTTAAATCTATACATGTTTTGCTGACTTGGAAGTTGGTACCGTACTTCAAAGACTAGCTCACTAAGCTTGACTGGTGTCCTTTATCTTTCTATGTTTAAGGAGCTTTTCTTCTTAAAGTCCCCCTTTCTTTCAAGGTGCTTCAATGAAAGTGTTCTTCTGCACATCTTCAGAACTGCATGTAGCATATTTCTGTTCTCCCTGATTTATTTTATGTATTCTCTTCACTAACAGCAGATCATGAATTTGCCCTAATTTTATAGCTGCTGCTTTTCTTTTTCCTTTTTTTTTTTTTTTTTTTTTTTTTTGATTCTGCTATCTTTTGGAGACATTTCATGTTAATGAAATTACGTATCTACTTGTGTGTGATCATCCCTCTGAAAGTAAAGTATGATGTTTTACCAATACAGCAAGGGCATCAAATGCATCAACTTGAAGAAGAATCAATTTACTCCTCACTGTATTTTCATCAAGCATCTGTCCTTTTTTTCTTAAACTATTACTGCTTATGTTCAAATGCAAAAAAAAGTATGTTTAAAAATAAAGTGAAGGGTCAGACTCTGACCTTGTCTTCTGTGGGAACTGCACTGATACGGTGTTTAAGCCATGGTCTATTCAGAATTCCACATTAGAAAGATGAGCATTTTTGTTTTGTTTTGGGTTTTTTTGGGGGCAGCAATAGCTACAGGGTAAAAGACCCACTTACGTCTTGTTTGAGAGCTTTAAAACAAACTATAGTCTTCAGTGACAGTTCTAGGACTTGTGTATTGCTTCATTTCTGTATTGCTCTTCTAGCCTTTTGTTACTAGAGGTATTTGCAAAAAAAACTAGACTAATAATAATAATTAATATTATTTTGAAGAGGCCATCTGCTCCTGCTCCATCTCTCTCTCCTGAAATCATTATTTTCTGTTTGTGACATCAAAATTTTTGCTGTGGAGATGTTTATTATCATAAAAACAGAAGAACATGACAACATGCAGGAAAATACCAGCAGGAGATAGGAACCTTCTAAAAGTGGCCTGATTTCTACTTCTATTTTTCTAAAATTCTGATGTAAACTGTGTCTCCTTGAATAATTAATTTAGCAGATAATAGGCCTCCTAGCTACCATGGCCTTTGCTAGCATATATGACTTTCCCAAGCTTTCATGTTTCAGTGTGAGGTGATCACAAATGGCTTAAGACTTAAACTTCCAAACTGAGATTAATCATAAGAATGCAACTACATCCTCAGCAACAGATGCCTTAGCAAAGTGCTCTGTTGGTTGAAATTCTCACCAATTTGGATAAACATTAATTAATTCCATGCTTCTGCTGGCCCTTTCTGCTGCTGTGTGTATACATATATTTATATATGTAAGGGTACATCACTTCTTCCATTAATGCTCAGTTTAACTTTAGAGAAATAGGGAGGATTTAGACAAGAGGCCATGGTTGACATTTCTTTTCCTTCTGGGTATCAGAGACCGGCTACAGCAGAAGGAGAGAAGTTAGACAGAATGCAACACACCTCCTCGCAGGACCAGGCAACCTCTGGAGTAGCTGATTAGTCTGCCCAGTCCTCAGACTCAGAATTAAGATGATCAACAGGTTAGAAATCAGAATCAAATCGGGAACAAACAGAGCTTTTTCCTCCTTAGGTAAGGTATGGTACAGTCCTCCTTTGAAGATCTGGGATTTTTACCCTGGCAGACTTCTTGCACTGGCATGGTCCTAGGATACTGCTAATGCTTTTGTTCTTTCTTTCTGTGGTCCTCCAAGTTGATTGTTTTGTATTTTGTTTTTGCATTGAGGATCTTAAGTTTGCCATGGGTTAATGAAGTTCTTCGTGGCTGGACAAGGAGAATGTGTGGATCCTTCCACTACACAGTTGCCTGTGACTGCCAAAGACTGGATTTAATGACTCACCAGGCTTCTTCCAGTTGCATTACTGATATTAGTTGTTCAAGACAGGCTTGTAGGAGAATCTGGAATGTTGCCCTGGCAATGCTTTACTTGCATTTAGATCTGGATTGGAAATAGAACTCTTTTAATGAGCTCTGGAAGTTGAGAGTTACCCCAGAGAAACGACGTGAAGGGAGTATTCTATTGTTTGAAGTCTGCAGCCTTCATTTATTTGAAGCCCTTTGAATTTGAATCCAGTATTCTTCTGAACTTCATTTTTTGAAGCAAGGATTTATCATAAATCCATGTAGCAATAGAGTCCCTCTGCTGCATATCAGACCTAAACGTGTCAGAGACCTTTGGATGCTTTAATAATCCAATAATAGTTCAAGAAACAAGAAAGCCTTTTGGCAGCCAATGCACTTCTGCAGACCAAGTCATCTCCTTGTTCAGTGTGCCTGCGTGCTACATAATTTGACTGAACTTTTATGGGACAGCTCTTTCATATCTTCTTTTCTTCTGGGGTTTTTGGAAAACTCTACACAGTTGTTGCTTTTTAACACTGCCTCCTTGTGTCTGCTAATCTTGTTACATTTGTTCCCTCTAGTGGGATCATGCAGTCTCTCAAACAATGGAAGTCTAGAAGCTGTGTGAGTAGCAGAGTGATTACATCTTCACCTAACAGACTTTTAATAAATGTGCATGGCTGTATTACTATCTTGACCAGGAGACAAGAGGCTATCAGAAAATTCCCTACTTTCTAATCTTAGGCCTAGGTTCTTTCTGTCTTTATTATGGCACAGGTACTGGAATGCAAATTATCAGAGTACAAGCAAGAGCTGAGGCAGAGGTACCCAAATTGCTCTACAAGGTTTTGCCTTGGATTCACAGGGTGAAGTTATGTGAGTGTGGCATTAGCCATGACAGATGACTTACCTGCTACGCTGTACTCTCAGTGTCTTTGGGCATCTCAGTGGCCTTTGGGAAGTCAAGAGCACAGGGAACCATGATGCAACTTTGTCAAGATAGCTCCTCAGAGAGTCTAAGGGAGACAGAAAGATCAGCACTGGTCCAATGATGATAAGCCCTGCATGGCTTCTTGACTGATATCAAAGAAAGGAAGCTACCCGTGTTCACCAAACAACAGAAAAAACTAGGAGGCAAAATGTTGTCACAGCAATTTTAGAGGTCTGTCTTAGAGAAATCTTGATAGAAAAGCAGTCCTAAATGTACACACAGATAATGGGAAATGGAAGATTTAGAAAAAAAAAAACCCAACTGTTATGTGGAGATAAGGAGATGCCACTAGACCAGATTTTACAATGGGAACTTTATCCTCATCTTTTTATTTAATAGAAAAGCTGATTACATTCTCTTTTAGGTGAAAAAAAACAACTAAAAAGAAGGGAATGGTAAATTGTTAGCTGCCTATTTAAAAACACGAGAGTTGCAAAGAGTTATTCCAAACACATTTTTTCATGCTCTTCACTAACTTGTAACTCAACTGGAATAGCTAATGACTTTCAGACATTCTGAAATGCACAAGTGCACTTCATAGAGTCTCTTATAATTGATCGCTCTGTAGGGAGAGGATTAATTTATCAAAATTAGAAATACTTGATAGTGCTGTTTCACATTTCCTCTAACTTTAGTATGAAAAAATAAAACAATGAATCAAACAAAAAAAGATAATTTCTCCAAAAAGGCCGCTCCCCAACCAAATCAGATTGCACCTATTGTGATAATTAATCCATTTTCACCCTGATAAGGAAGTTAGAGAGCTCAGAAATTAAGAACCATATATAAACAAACACCAGAAACTCCACGAACTAGATATTGTTCCTAAATGATTGGTGTGAGGTTTCAGCACTTCATGCTAAAATGTTCAGCAACACTTTGAAGCATATGCTTAATTTTAGACTTGCTCATTCCCAGACTGACTCTGAGAAGCACTTTCACTGGACAAATGGCCATAGCTATTGCAAATGTCACCAACCAGTCCCTTTGCTATTTGGTATCAATCTTTTTCCTGGGTGCCAGTAATCACAGGTCCCATAGCAGTCCCTGGAGTGAGATATGACCTGTGACAGCGTGGAAGCCACTAACTGAGGCAACTGAGCATGACTGTGGGATTCTAAATATGGCAAATGAGGAGCACCACATGTGCAGTTCCACAAGCTCCAGCAGTTATCTGGTGCACGTTCACTTACAAAACCTGATGTCTTCATGCCCAGGATGCACAATGGGATGTTGGGTTTGGGGGCTTTTGAATGTTATAACAACGCAAATATTGAATAATTCATGACAAATAAGAACAGGAAAATAAGCAAAAACTTGGTTCAAATTAAGCAGAACCTTTCCTTCGAGCTTCAATATTGAGTTTCAAATTTGGACAAATTACATTTTCCCAACAAACAAAAACTAAAAACGTTTGTTATTGCTTTGTTCAGACTGTGGGACTTGTTCACATTTTCTTTGCATAATTAAGAATTATAAACTCATTCATAATCTTTAACAGCAAGCAGTAAAGAATAGAGTTTATATAGTAGATATTATCATGGAGATGATGAAACTCAGATGACATTTCAAGAAGAACTTTGAAATCCTTTTTCTTTAGATAAGCTACCTGTAAGCAAAATTGCTGGGCTACTTTTTTTTTTTCCTTTATTTTCATTAACACAACCATTTGCATAAAAACCAAGACACTAATTTCTGAGAAGTTCACATTCTCCTGCTGCTTGTTCCCCTCCTGAAGTTTTCATTCTCTGTTACCAGCCTGAAAAATCACTTCTACTAAACTCAACTCTGATGTCACCCCCAGAGGTTTGGCACTTCAGGTGAGAAGGGACAAGCTGCGAGCATAGCCAGAAAACTTGCAAGAGTACAGATTTTGTTCCCGCATCATTTGTTACATTAACAGTTTGTACCGCATGTTTGAAAAAAAGAATAAAAATAAGATACAATAGCAGTTGAGTGTATTCTTTACACACCTCAGATGCCTGCAGCTGAGATAATGCGTAATTATGAGCCTCAGGTAAGGCCTTCTGAGGCTAGTGGAAGGACTTTCATCAAACGCAGTGAGTTTCAGATAGGGCTGTACATTCGGAGTGAAAGAGAACCACTATGCAAATGAGACAAGCAAAACCCTGTGGCACAAGAAAAGGAAAGGAAAAGGGAGAGGGAGGAGAGGGTGCGGGAGAGGGAGAGGAAGAGGAGAGGTTAGGTTTTAGGCAGTTTTGCTGACTTGAATATAAAAGTTCACAGTAGAATCCAGCGAATCCCAAGCAGATCCATATCTATATAGAAAGAAGGAAATCACTTCATTTGAATGAGATTTTGCTGATCCTATCTAATTAACATAGTAAATGTTCAGTCACTTTAGTAATTAAACTTTAGCTTTAGGAGTTAAATTGTTATTAAACAAGCTGCTGGGATCTACCTTTGGCATGCAGATCAAGAGTCTTTTCTTCTACACTGAAAGAACCTGGAGCATCATTATGACAACAAGCGCTATACTCTAAACCAATACCAGAAACAGATTTGAAGATGAGCCTCATATTAAGCTATAGTAAAGGACACCTGCAGGGAAAACAAACAAACAAACAAACAAACAAACAAACAAAAACTTTAATGAAGAAACTATTTAACTTTACTATTTAAATTGTTAAGTGTTAAGATCAACCTATTTTGTAACATAAAATTTACAGTGGAAAAGGTAATGGATGAAACTGATGATAAATGACATGTTACTGAGAAGGGATAATGCCTAGTTAAAGAATAACCATCCAAAACATGCTTGAATATTTCTAAAATAGAAGCGAATTTCAGCTTGGAATAATTTCAGAAGTCCCTATAAGACAGGACAGTCTTATAAAGGATATGAGAATCATTATGAATAACCTGCTTGACTTGATTTTCCAGGGTAATGTTGTGGAAAGCCTTAGTAGTATAAAAAGAGGTATATTGAACAGTAGTAGATATATGACCTTGCCTCTGTATGCAGCACTGGCAAGATCACTTCTGGAATAGCAGGTCCAGTTCTGGGCTCCACTGCATGAAGGATGAGGATATAATGGAGAGAGTTCAAAGGAGGACATTCAGGATGAAGCTAGGTGTGGAGAACCAACCTTTCTAGGTGTGACTTCAGATACCCAGATTGACTTTCTCTCTGGGGAGGAAGTTGGGAGGTGACTTACATTCTTATGCATCGAAAAATTATCCTCTAAGGGAATAGAGAGTTGCAGACAAAGGCGTAACAAGATCTGGAGGTTAGAAATTGAAGTCAGATATGCTCAACCTTGACAGTAGATGTAATTTCCTATTGCTTAAGTCAATGGGATGTCAGAATGTCTGAACAGGGGAGATGGCCATTCACTACAAAGCTAAGCAGCCCTGTGACTTTTTGATAAGTCATGCCCCTTTCAAAATGCTGCTCTCTGAAAATCAGTGTCACAAAACTGTAACAAAATCACAGTAACAGCAAGAGAGAGCATGCTATGGAGCATCAAGTGCAGAGGGGCAATTGCAGCGGAGGAGGTTCTGGGACATTGTGGTACTGACACATGGATATAACTTGCACTACTGTGGGTGGCTACAGACGTGAAAATAGGGTGATTCCCCTGTTTGTTCCTTCCCTCTTGCTCCATGGAGAGACTGGAGAGAGCTCTGCCACTACCAGAACGTGGGTAACACTGGCATAAACTGTTAAGCCCATTATTACAATGAACTTTCATGCCTCAAGGCTTCATGCAGTTGTCCGAGGGATTCAGGAGAAACACTTTTCCAGTCAATGATAGTTAGTTGTAACTAACTAACTACATATTGCATACGAAGGCAGAAATAAGAAATATAACTACAAATGAGCACAATAAATCTGAACAGGAAAAAGATCACAGGACACTCAAACAACAATGTATTGCTGGAAGATGGTATTAAGAGTCCTTTTACATCTGTGACATTTTATCTAGCCAATTATGAGATGTGGAATTAGATCAGAGGAAACTTTTGGGTAACTTTTGCTGGTCTCTGCGATATAGACTATAGACTACCTGCTAGTATCCCTTCCCACTTGGTTCCAGTCATGGCACGGACCTTAGGCATTGGGATGCAGTGCCTCCTGCTGCCTATTCCTGCTTGGCAAGAACTTGGCCTCCAGAGATACTTTAGCCCAGGCTTCATTCCTGTGCTCAAAACGTGAGGTAGTAAATGGAATTCAGTGCTCTGAAGGGGGTTAGATTGGGTTTTCTGGCCTTAAACTGCCTGAAATCTGAACAGAAGTGAAAAGCTGTGGTTAAGGACTGAGCTTCTCTGGCTTCCTGCTGAGCCTGCCTACAGCCCTAATTAGAACAAGCTAATTACATTTGACAGAAGAAAAGAGACTGTCAAGTAGTATGGGAGAAATTCTTTTTGATTCAGCAGAAAACATTTTAACCTCAGGTATCCTGTAGGGAATAGGTGCAGATAGGAAGCCTGCGTGTCCGAGAGCTGGATGAGAACTGATCTTTTAAGCAGCATTTCCTCTTTGTTGGGGATGGGTGGCTGAAAGAAAGGAGATAGCAGGGCTGCCTAAGCAGCTTTCCACCTTCCTGCTTTCCTTGTGCTGTGGGAGCGGAGCAGGAGGTGAGGGAGAAGTGGTATCAGGCAGTCAGGGTGGGGACTTCCAGGGCATTCTTAGGCTGCCATTGGACATGAAGAAATGCATGGTGAACCACAGCCTTAATTTGTGATTTAGGATGTGCAAAATGTCCTAGTGGGGTGGTTGGAACTGGCAATTTGACTTGTTTGCTTAGCAAACAAAAGGTTTAGCCTGAGCTTTTCAAAAGAAGCTGCCATGGGTTAAGGGCACCTCAGCCCCATTAAAATCCAGTAAGAACTGGGCTCCTTGATTGTTTGGGTCTCTTTGAAAATCCCAGATGTCCTCTCCCTTCTGACAGCTGTGGAACTAGGACAAGCTCTGGGTACTGATAGATGATTTGCCTGTTATTTCGTAAGATAGTTAAATAATTGTAATATCACATAAATTAAACTTCCAGCCCCTAAACCCCAAAAAACCTATCATAATGTGGGGTTTGAAAAGCTGGCGATCTCAAATAGTTAACTAATAAGTGTTTACAGTGCCTCATGATAGTTCCTGGCACTAAGACAAGGGCAGTAAAAAGTGGATTAGATGAAGATAAATGTGAGACACAGGCAGAAACAAGTACTCCAGCAGATGTGTGTGGAAATTAATGGGGTGGGGATAATAACAAATTCTGATTTGCCACACAGTGAATGTGTCTCTTGATAATCAGTTTCTACTACAATACCAACTGGGTATGTAAGAGACGGAAATCTAAAGGGGTAACATCTCAGCATTGCAAACAGATTGCATAGACACTAAATTCTTTAAAAATGATAGCTGGAAAAGTTGTTTTTATTTTGTTTTATGCAAATTTCCCTCCTAAAAAAAGTTACTGTTGATCACAGCAGATCTATAATCCAGTCTCTTTACAAATAAATCAGCAGGACTATAGGTGAAAGATGATCTTCCAACTCAAGCGTAAGGCTGATGGTCAAGAGATCTTGGTCATTTTCCAATATCCGTCAGAGATATCCTGTCTGAAGTGGGCTGGGGAGTTACTGCCCTCTGCGTATGTTTGCTAATCTACCAAATTGGGATGTGAAAGCTCCCACACAGCACAATTCTTTGCCAGATGTGTTGTTGAACTTAATGTGTTTATGTTTGTAAGGAAAACATAGGATGAAAGGCATTACAGAAATGTAAAATATGATTTGTTATGATTTAAAAGTCATTCTGTTTTAGCAGTGCTACTTTAAAATATTTGCACCCTGCAGGCATTTCCACATAAGGACTCAAGCTCGTCTTTTCTTTTCCAGTCCCATGTTTAAAGAAACAGGGCAGCTTCCAAATCTTCTTGAAAATGGACCTTTGAGTTTGTCCACTGTAGTCTGTGTGACAACACAGATCAGGCTGTGGCTCTGTGCTGTAATTTATACCCTGATAAAGCCACTGTGAGAGGTTATCAAACAGCTGCTTGCTCTAGGGGTGAGGAGCAGTAGGAGCTCTAAACTTGGATCAGTGAAAACAATCTGGGACAAAAAAAAAACAGAGTTTTCCTTTTTGTTTGTTTTTAACTCAGATCATTTTACTTACTCAATTTGAAGTACATGCTCACAGACAACTGCAGCACACTTTAGACTGTAGTTTGATGTGCATTTAAGCCCTGCTGAAAAGCAGTCCCTGCACTCATCTGCCTCCCTCTTACCTACAAATACACTTTCTCCCTGGGCTGCTTTTAAGTTAGCTCAGGTATCTGAGGATCAGTTTAGCGCAGCTAGTGCAAACCTGTCTAACTCTTCAGCTAGGTTGATTCCCTGAGCCCGTTTGCTGGGCAGCTGTAGAAGCACTTGAACTAGCACAGCCCAGAGGGTTGAATGGCAGGTAAAGGGTGTGGGGGAGGCAAGGGCTTATGGGATGACACACAACACTCTTTTGTGATAACTGTATTAAAAACATAACTGCATGCCTAGAGCGCAGTGTGAACATGTAAGTCCACAGTGCCTTTTTCTTGGCAGGGAAATCACTCAAAACAGTCCCATTCTCCTATCCTTCCAGTCTTGCTCACCGGTTTCGTACCCCAAACTACAGTTTGCTACTGCTCAAATTGTGCAGACAAAACTCTATGGCAGCTTTGCACATCAAGTCCTTGAGAAGCTCCAGCTTAACAATAGGCCACAGAGGTTTTCCTTTGCTTGCTTTGTTTGGAAGGAGGATATTTTAGTCAGGGCCAGTTTGGTGATGCTGTTCACAGAGCAGCTCTGTAAACATCTTCCCCAGTACAGTGGCAGTTGGGGAGATGAGATTCAGCACGGAAAGGACCTGACCATCTGTGCTCGGGCTGCCCTTATGCTGGTTTGACATCAGAGAAAATGCAGTGTGGAGCTAGGGCTGTAGCAAGAGAGGGAAAAGAAGGGGAGGAAGGAAGGTCTAAGATTGGCCTTGCCACTCAGGTAATAGTAAGAAGGACCCACAAAAATCACTTCTGTCCAGGCCCCTGGACTGAGATTGGATGGCAATGGGAAAAAAAAAACCTGTGGGATATCTATGAGAAATTGCTTAAAACCCAGTAATCAAGAAAGAAAAAAAAAAGTGTACTCAAGACAAAGATAATGGAATTTATAGATTTCTATGTCTTTTACATGTTAAAACAAATACGACATTTTCAACTTCCAGAGTTCCAGAGAAGACACAGAATACTGCTTGTAACTGCAGTTTTCTCTGCTGGACTCTGTGGCTATGTATGACTGTACTGCTCTGCCCCATGGTCCCTCTTATCTAGTCTCTCCATATTCAATTATATCAGTGTTGGGCCTCCCTGCCTCCTCTCCGTTTTAGAAGCCCACCAGGGATAGGTATTGCTGCCATTTTACACAAAGCAGTTGCTCTAAGAGAGGGCAGCATGTGTGGATGTGTGTAAGTGGCATCTCCTGCTGCCTGCAGCAGCTCAAGAGCCAGGAGTCGGGCAGCTGAGCATGGAGGCGAAAGCTCTGGAAAGCCAATAGCAGACACCTCCCGTTCTGGACTGCACACTATTTAGCCCAACTGAATGTGTCTAATTTCTCAGTTACTGCTTTTCGCACACATGACCTGTTAAAAGGATTAAATTAAAAGAATTCCCAGAGCTAATCTAGTGATGGTATTATGAGAGACAGGAGCTCAAGTGTATCCCATAGAAGGCTGATCAGGTTTCCTTGAATGTATTATTTATAGGGCCATCTGCTTTAGACAAGCATTGCAGTCTGAAGGAGAGGAGGATTTTGATGGAATTCAGTTATTTAATTGGGACGGGGGGGGCTGTTGGGATTTTTTTTTCCCTCCAAATGCTGTTGTAATTAAGTATGGAACAAAGCTGGCACCAAAATACCTGCATGCTGGTCTCTTGAACAAAATATTGCTAAGATCTGAGAGCTCTAAGATGTCCTCACAAAAGAGGGCATTCATAATATGGTGTATTAGTATAAGGCAGAGAGATGTATAAATGTGTTCCAGCTTGAATTATTGGTACACAGGCTGTGAAATATGGTTGTATAAACAGATCTGTGACTGGAATGTGAGGAGACATAGGGAGCAGCCAAAAGAGGCAGAGCCTATAGGGAAACAGGAAAGATTTCCCCAAAATAGCTAGTTTAGTTACTGTATAGCTCAGTAAATGTAGAATTTGTTTACAGCTATTATAGGCAACACAAAGTGACATCACAAATGTAAAAAATAAACCATCTCACTTTCTGATTTAGACTGACAGCCTATTCAAGTAATATGGATCAAGAGATGTGAAATAAAATACCTCAATGAACAGGATTTGTCTTCTTTCCCTTCTTGTCTCTCTCCCATGGTGCTAAAAGCAGACGTGCTGCTGAGATTTCCCTATCACAGTTGTATCGTCAAATTTCTAAATATCAAAGTTTCCTCAGGCTACTGTCTAAGCCCTTCTTAGTGATCAAGAATGAAATTTATCTCAATGCTCTAGTTAGGAAGGTTCTGCTAAACCTTTGAATAGAACTTTGCTGGAAGCTACCTGTCAGTTTGCTGCCCATTTTCCAGTAATTCACACTAATGACTCTTCAACTCTTTTTTCCTCCCCTTCCTTTTGCGTCTGTCTAAAAGAAGCTTTCTGCTCCAGTTACTGGTTTAATAATGCAATGCTATCTACTGAGGCAAAATTCTCACCTACTCTTACTTGATTTGTCTCATGGCTGTTTTCATAATCCTTATTTTCTTAGCTATTACAAAAAAAAAAAAAAATCTAGACAACTCATTGTAGCGTTTAAAATTCTATTCTTCTGAATTGGCATATTTGTTTAGGAACTGCTCTCCTGAATCCTGGGCCTACTTAGGAAAGTTTTGATTATGAAAATGCAGAAAGTAATCACAGACTGTCTGAAAGGCTGCTGTATATAAAATCTGAAAACTTTTTACATAGAATTTTAGTTTGGCAGAAATTTCAGTTACCAGATTGTGGAAGATTTCTCCCAGAGTTACAACCTGTCTCTGTTTTATCCAGACAGTCTAAGAATTAAGTTTTTGTCTGATATGTGACTCAACATGTGACTCAGATGACAAATATTCACACACCAGGCAGGGAAGTGCAGATTAAGGAAGATGATTGAATGTGCGATTAAGACTGGAATATGACAGCATTGTTCTCACTAGCAAGCTTCACTTTTTTTTTTGTTTGTTTGTTTGTTTGTTTTTTGATATAACTATACCATGTAGCTGTACCACAGCCCTTCCTGGATGTGGCAATCTGAGATACCAGCAGGTATCTCAGAGTACACAGGTATCAGCAGGTGTTGGTTGGGCACCAGCGCTGTCAGTTGCATCAGTCAGGAAGGGGGTGCAGCTAAGCTCATGGACAAATGGGTTTCAGGCTGCATGTCGACATGTTGTCCCTACCCAGATTGTTGTACATAAGGGCCTAATGAAAATGGTTGTATTTCCTCAGCATCCCCTTCTCTGACATTTAAAATGTAAGGATCAGTGCCCTAATCAGAATCAGGTCATTATAACGGGAGGAAGGAGAGTCATATAATGCCCCAGGTGTGGAGGCCACATTTGTGGAGTGTCTCTACTTATGCAGAGTTACAAAACTATGAGAGCAATCATTTGGCCTGTGCTCCAGCTTCTAAATACCCAGTGCTGCATGCAGCGCAGACGAGACACAAATGTTCATGAAAATCAGTGCTTGTGGACAGAAAGGGACAACTACTATCATGTAGTCACAGAAGTCTGAGTTAGCAAGACAATAAAAAGCAACCAGGCAGCTGCAGTCTCTTTTTGTTCGCATTGCTACAAGACTGATGCCAGTGGCAGATTTTTCACTCCTTCTCTCAGACTAAAAGCCTCCTGAGGACTGGATTCTCTTTCCTGAAACTGCTCTGGTTCGCTGCTCTACATCTACTGCAGGGAAATGACTCAATTAAAAGTTACAAGACCGTTGGGCAGGACAGAGGGCTAGGGATTTCACAGTCCTTGCAAGACAAAATATTGAAGGTATTGAAATCAAGTAGCTTGTGAATAGGCATCTCGGCAGAGGTATCTTCACCTTCCTGCAAACCAGGCAGAAGATTCATGACAGCTCCTTAAAGAATACCTACAAACAAAAGGCATCATGTCTCCCTATATGTTTCTTATCACAAAGCATTTGGCTACTACCACTTTATAATTAAACAGTGTTTGGAATCCAGCCTGCCTGACTGCAGAATCATTATCTGCCACTGTGATCACTCTGTCACATTTGGTGGCACCTCTTTTGCTCAGGGTAACGCTCTACTGGATGACTGAAACAAACTTGCAGTTCACTGTTAGCAAAGGAGAGCACCATCCCTTGAATTCAGCTGCCAATTCCAGTGTCTCCCTTGCTCTAAGTCAAACACTTGTTGGATGCATCACTGAATTCAACTCACTAAGCCAACTAAGAAAACAATCCACTTCTGTTGTTGTTGGGTTCATCTTCAGCTGGCTTAATGAGCTAAACTAGCTGAGTGAACCAACATGAAGTCAGAGCCAAGACAACGTAAGCAGTGAGAGCAGCTTACAGAAGGGATGAAGGAAGACTCAGAGGGTGTCCATCAGAGTGGCTCAATCTCATGTAACTTCATCCTTGCTCTTGCCTTGTACCCTCCTATCCACTGTGCTCCCTGACTGTTCAGTCAGTGGCAAAGTATATCAGGGGAGCAGATCCAGGTGAAAAGTGATGGGGGGATGGAGGTAGGGTTGATTTTTTTTTTCACCCACAGTACTTTCAGTTAAAGCCACTTTGCTGGTGTGGATCACTGCATGGGTATATGAAGAGTTGTGTGAGTGCTTAACTCACCACTGCTGTTAAAAGAGGTCCAAAAAAACTGAACCTCAGGGACCAGACTTGAATCTAAATTTTAGGCTGCCTAAGACAACAGAACTCTAGAAGTAAGCGCTGATGCTTCCTGTTGAGTCAATGAACATGAAAAGAAAAAAAGAAAATAAAGGGGGTGGGGGGCTTTGGGAGGCTTCCAGGTCTTTTCCTTTAGGTTTCGGTGCCTACAATACGTGGACTGGGTATTGCACAGTAAGTAGTCAGCCACATAGGTGCTTTCTTCGAGGTCTACATGACGTTACTTCCTAGTGGCTGCAGTAAACGCAGCCGAGAATCTCAGCACTACTGCATGAGTATGGATGTTGAGTGGCTGAGGGCTGTGCTGCCAGTCAGAGAGACCTGGACAGGCTGGAGAGCTGGACAGACAGGAACCTCATGAGGTTCAACAAAGGCAAGTGCAGAGTCCTGCACCTAGTGAAAAATAACCCCATGCACTAGTACAAGCTGGGGGCTGACCTTCTGGAGAGCAGCTCTGCAGAGAAGGACCTGGGAGTGCTGGTGGATGACAGATTGACCATGAGCCAGCAATGTGCCCTTGTGGTCAAGAAGGCCAATGGTGTCCTGGGTTGCATTGGGAAGACTGTTGCCAACAGGTCAAGGGAGGAGATCCTGCCCCTCTCCTCAGCCCTGGGGAGGCCTCACCTCGAGTCCTGTGTCCAGTTCTGGGCTCCCCACTACAAGAGAGACATGGAGCTACTGGAGAGAGTCCAGCATAGGGCTACGACAGGACAAGAAGCAGTGGGCAGAAATTAAAGCACAGGAAGTTCTGCCTGGCTGTGAGGGGGAATTTCTTCCCTGTGAGAGTGACAGAGCACTGGCACAGGTTGCCCAGAGAGGTTGTGGAGTCTCCTTCTGTGGAGATCTTCAAGGCCCACCTGGGTGCAACCCTGTCTACCATGCTGTAGGTGACCCTGGTGAGCAGGGAGGTTGCACTAGATGATCTTCAGAGGTCCCTTCCAACCTTACTGATTCTATGATTCTATGTTTCACCAGTTGCCTTTAGAGCAGTGCTGACAGGTGAGCTGCGTGTGGGAGTATACACGCTCTTACTGATTGAGAATTACAGCTGCTTAGCGAACATAACTCCAGGTATGTGCCACGGTCACAAATGTACACTACCATTTGGCAAGTCATCCTGAGGGGTGATCCAAAGGGTATATCTATTTCCACAGTATATCTTGTCTTAGCTGTTCTGGCACTAAAAATATATCACGAACCTCAAAATACAGCTGTAACTCCATCTCAAGTTTCTTTAAATGGATTGTGATTTGCTTGGATTATTTAGAATGTTACTGAAATCTCATTGAAAAGCAGAACTTTATCATTGTAGATGCTATAATTGTTGTCTGTGCTTGATTTTTTTATAGATTCAGAGAAACTATTTTGATATTATTGATTTTGATTATGTTCATCCTGTCTTAATTTCCATAACAAAATGTAAAGAGCATTCAGTCTGAAGCAAAACATAGTTTTAATGCTGCAGCCTTGAGAGTTTCTGAGCACTCTAGGCATTTACTAAGAACAGCTTTCACAGAGGTCTTCAGTAAATGTAAATCTGCCTAGTTCTGCAGGTCATACTTTCTCCCTCTGGCACTTCTGCTAACCTTAGGTGTGTCATTCCTACACACAAATACTGCATGTTCAGTTTCAGCTGTGCTGTACTAGAATATATTTGCTTCCAACACCTGCAAGAAATTAAAGAACATGAAAATACTCCCTGAAGTCTGTTGCTCATCATACAGCCTACACAAAAGGCTGAATTCTTTTTACATGAGAACATGAGTACATCTGCTTGCAATCGTCGTTCTCCAGGCAGCCGGCCTGATTAAGCAGAAATGTGATTCTCCACACTTTGCCATAGAATTCTTAGTAGATGTTAGCAGCAGAGGGGCTGGGATTCACAAGAAGTCGAATAAATGTGCCTTTCACATATTGCTTCCCCACCAGTCTGGTGACTCGAGCATTTGGAATCTTGGTCACTTCTTGCCCTACTTTCAGAAGTCAAGAAATGCTTAAATAAAGAGAAACTTGTTCTATGACAGAAAAGGTCATTTCTTCTGGCCAGGCATTTGGAAAGGAGACAGGAAGCATATTATTTTAAAGGTAAACTGATAAAATATTTGTTTGCTGAAGGAACAGGAGGAATGTCAAAAACATGTCAGCATTCTTTAGATACTACCAGATGAAAAAATTATTGTGATGTCTTATTCCTGTCCTGAAAACAACTGCAGGATATTGTAAAGAAATGTATTACTCTCATGCAGGGTATTTTCCTTGCTGTAAAAATGCTCTTTGTCAGTATGTGCACAGGTGCCTATGCAGGTCTGTGTGTGTGTTTGGTGTATGTGTGAATGTGCATTCAGTAGCTAAGAAAGTGGCTAAAAATACTAGAAAGTAAAGGATAGTGAGTGGACACAGAGGAAGAGTTTCTTAACAAGGTAATACTATTTTTTATTTCTGAATATTTTATCCATTTCAACTGACTACCAAGAATACAACTAAAAATCACTTACTTACTTAAATGAAAGTTGTGTATTCTGAGCAATTGCAGTTTGTAGCACAGATGCATTATGGTTTAAGTACTTTTATAGATTTGTCAGATTACCTTTAAAGGGTTGCCTTTCATGATGCAGCACAAAAGGAGTGAAAAAGTAATTTATAGGAGCAATTAAGAATGACATGTTAGGGAATAAAGAAAGGATATTTTTAACAAAAGCAAGCTTGATAATTGAGTAGGTCAGCTTTAGCATGATTCGTGAAAGAAAGCTGAAGGCAGTGGATGCAGTATACTTTTTATCCTCAAATTTGATTGCCAATTAATGTGCTTGTAACGGCTAAGCTCCCTCTCAAGACTGTGTTTGACTGGTTCATAGTGCAGATAACCTGGTGAGCAAGGTCTACAGGAGTACTTTCCCTGTATAGCAACGCAATTAAAACTGTACTGCAGAAATGCGTACTACCCCTAGGGCACAGGCAACTCAGACCAGCTGCTACACCTTTTTGTTCATGTTACTGCATTGCCAGGAGAGGCTTTTACTGGAGTAATTAAAATGGTCAGAAATCACAACTCACCATATCCCTGGCTAATATGGCTGTGCAGGAAAATGCTGCAACAGAAGTCTGGCCAGGAAGCCTTAGGTTAATGCAGCCTGCTTTGAATCTGATGTTTGGAGGCACATGCTTAAATCTGGCATGGACTTCTTTTAAACTCCTCAAACTGTACTCTTTTCAATGAAATCCTGATCCTTGCTCTATGAAAAAGTAAAATTATCATGGCCATTGCCGTGATCAAGCTCTGTGCTTGGCCTGAGTGCCAAATAGAGAACTTACTTACTTCTCTCAAATATGTCTGGCTCTGAGCGCTCTTAAAAAATCTAATTGTTTTAGGGAAGTCCTTAAGACACAGAGACAACGTTCATGTCTCCCATTTATTTTTTTCCAAAGTGTGTTGAAGGGTAGAAGAGCATTATCTGTCCCTTAATAAGTGCAGCACGATACCTAGCAGAGGACCAAAAGATTGGTGATCACTAGGGAAAGAAATGGCACACATGTGAACATTTCAGAGGCAAGGGGGAATCTTTTGAAATAAAATCTATGAAGCCAGTTAGCAGATTCCAAAAGTTTCTACAGATGGAGGGAGATGCTGTTTTCCTTTGGCAGTCTTGCCAGCTACAGTCACTGAGATTTATATTATCACCTATTTGAAGTCTTGACACATTTGAAGAAATAAAAAGCCTTTTTGCTGCATTTTCTAATATAAGGATACATATATACATACAGATTGTCTTCTCATTTCACCACATCTTGACTTCTTCACTGAAACACAAATGAAATGGAAGTATCTAAGCAAGAGAAAGCACATCCCTACAGTATGTCAGAAATGGTTTGCATACAGGGTAGGTATAATGCAAAATCTCTATCCAACAGTCTTTTACTATGAGTCTGTTTTGTTCAGCATTTGTTCAGAATTCCAGTTAGATTTTTGTGTTTGAATTCTCCCCAGTCACTGGAGACAATGGTGGACTGGAACTATTTTAAAAAAAGCATTTCTGAACAAGGGAGTTTATTCATGTGCATTCACATACACACATATATAGGCAGAATTTTAAGCTGACAGTAAATGACCTATTCTAGTGCCTGAAGATTCAAAGGGAAACATATTTCATTAAAAAAACAATGGGGAAGAACATTTATTTTGCAGAGGATGAAATATAGAAATGTTCTCATGCTGTGGTTGGGATGACTTACTACAGACAAAACTTAATGATGTGCAGAAGGATTGTCTGAAAGAAACTGTGCAGGGTCTGATATTTTTGAGGGCTCCTCTCTGCTAGCCTTTCCTAAATGTTCTTTTGGATGTTGCAACACACTGACATTCTGTAATAAATCCATTCTGGTCTTATTTAGAGACCTCATACTCAAACCTTTTTGTAATATGCTTTCATTCCCTCTGAATGCTAATGCAGATCATCTTCACTGACCTCGTCCTAATGATGATATACAGAAATGTGAACCTCTTCTATGGTACATACAGATAGGATTCCTTTAGCTGCGTCAATAGCCTTTGGAAGTACTGATTGTAAAGTGTGATTTCTGAGGAAAGATGCTGAAGCCTGTACAGTTAACAGAGCATGGGTCAAACCTAGATTTTCAGTTATGGAAAGGATAAGTCATCCTTACATTAGTACCCAGCTATGGCAGTCAGCCAGTCTTATGATTGGATCTCAATGTAGCAGTGGGAAAATGCATAGACTTCTTTTTAAAGTCTGTGCTTTCCAGAGAATATTCTTACCCCTTGCTGTGCAGCTTTCTTCCTCAGCAGGTGGCACAAGCACAAGTGTTTTACTTCTAGGAGTAAATGTAACTGGTCCTCATCGTCAAGACCATAGGCAGTTCTGTCTCACTTACCCCTTGGTCTTCCTGATTTGCTATGTCACGCCTTTTTGCTTACTCTGCTGCTTTCCTACATACCCTCTCCTTTCCGTAGCACTGCAACTATAATCAGCCATTGTCAGATACCCTCTTAAGCCAGTGTTGTGCAATCAATGGGCAAATGGCAACTCGGTGATGGTTAAGCCGAAGGAAAGTTGGCTTTAGCTGACATTTTTCTATATATTTGGAACAAATAGTTTCATAGATGATTCGTAAATGTAAGCTCTATACTACTACCTGTCTTCTTCCTTTCACATCCTAGAGAGATGTGAGAAACTTTAAGCCTAGAAGAGATCACTCTGCTCTGGCCACCTGCATAATTCAGACTATTAGACATTCCTGTACAAACTCCTGTTTCAAGATCAAGAAAAGAGCTTACAACTGAGATGATTGTCTTTTAGCAAGAAAAAAATCCCCTCCCCTTAATTAAGAAAGATCCAGGTACTGCAACACAATCCTTCTTAAGTTATTCCAGTGTTGTCCAAGAAAAATGTCTTGCACCTTCCTGTGCTTGTTAACACTCATCTGGTATTTCTCTTCTGAAATTAAACTCTCAACCTATCACACATCCAATTAGATATAAACACACCAGAACAGAGATTGCTTCTCTATCTGTGTAAACATCACCAGGGCACAGAATTCTAATATTAGTAAATGAAATAGATATGTTTCATAACTGTAATTGTCCTTGTCACAAACAAATCCTTGGATAATTTTGGATAATATATTCCTAAAGCTGTTCAGACAGCCTAGGAAGTGAAAAAGCATTTTCCAATATATTGCTAATAATGTTCTCAGATCTTTGAATAATATTTCTGTTTTGTATTGTTTATTTATATATAAGAGTTTAGTTCTCTCAGTGTGAGAGCTTCTTTTTAAAGGAAAATATATGCTGTTTAAATGGAAGCCAGAGATGAGTATGTGAGAGAAACCTCTGATGAAATAAGAGGAGATGGAATGTGTCCATAATGAAACCAACATGTAAGAATCCTGTCAGCCTTTGTTTTACTTTTTCTCTCTTTAGCCTTGTCTAGAGTTGTCTGTGCTCTTACAAGTAAATTAATCTGTGCCTTGGACAGTAGGAACTTTCTATGGCTAGAGGAGACTGATTGATTGCCTCAAATATTGAGAATGTAGGTTTGATGAGAATTGTGTAGCAATGGTGACAGCAGTGGAGATTTGAGTGTTTTTGCTTCTTTACTAAAATATATACCTTACAACACACGCATATTTTTAGCTAAATAGAAAAAGCCCTCTCTCTGTTTTGTATTTCTCTCTTTGCTCTTCAGGCCTTTCAACTATGGCTTATTTTAAACACAAACTAAATTAATTAAGTCACACAAGATTATTAATATGGAAAAGCTTTTCTATAGGCACATTTAGTGGCTTGGTAATGATTCACTGATCTGGATATATTGCGGGGAGTAGCGTTTTTTTTTTTTGGGGGGGGGGGAATGCAGCAATTATATCTCACTAAAGGGCTAAGCCAGACCACACCAAAATTTCATATAAAATGCTGACTTTGGTAAAACCAAGGGCAAATGTTGCATGTGAATCAACAGGACCAGGATTCTTGTCCAGGTACCTAAAATTTGCTCAACAAGAGTTCCAGGTTAGGTCTCTGAGAACTATGCTCCCATTTTGGGTACTTCACACTTTAAAGTATGAACCCTCTGTGTTCCCCCAGTCTTCTCTTCACTGAGAAAAGGCATCAAACACCCTATCTTACTGTTTCCAACTAACAAATGCTTATCAAAAGCAAAGTTATATTGTGGGTCATGTGCTGTCACTGCATGGACATGAAAATCTATATTAATCAGCATGAAAAAAATTTGTTAAATGATCACCTTTGAGAAGATGTTCTTAACTTAGTTATTACTTGAGTGAAAATAATCATACGCTACTGTGCAGCCTCTCCTGCTCTACCATATTGTCATTGCTGCACTTGTGCTATTTCTTTAAGGTATAAGAACTCCTCGAAGAGTTTGTCTGTATGTTACTCACTCCTGCATAGCTAAACACTAATCTGGAGACAAAAGGAAGAAGAGAGATCAGCGTTGCCAAAGCGTAACTGTTCAAACAATTACCCCACTCGGGACCTATCCAGCTATCAATACTACTCAGCCACTACATATTGGACTTATAGCCATTGCATCTTCAGTAATAATTACCAGGTGACGGCATCTTTCCATCGTGGCCCTAATGGAAAGACGGGATTTACATTCAGAAGAAGATATTGGGCAACAGAAACTGGGTATTGTTGGCAACTGAAAAAGGAAGTTACTGTCCTATGCTTAGGAAAGGTACTTTAGACCTGCAGTGCAGCATGTGCAATAGAAGATATGTAACAGTAGGAACGTTTTTTTTTTTCAAATAAAAAGCAGTACAGTTTCATGGAAGAGGCAGTTTTCATTAAAAAAGGGAGGAATAAACAAATGCTCATGGTGACAGACCTTGAGGGAGGAGGAGCAAGCAAGATATGTTTGTGCTGGCTTTGGTAGCAATAAGCTATTGCTCACCCCACCCTCAAGAACTGCAGGCTCAGAATTCCCATTTTTGAAGTAGATTAGCTTTCTGGTATCTGATAGCATATCAGATTGTAGCGTATCTGAGCTGGCCCAAAATTGGGTAATCTAGCTCAAAATTGGGCTCTTTCACCCACCAGAGCATTTTTGATTGAAAGGCCACAGCATGCTGCAGACAGCAGCATATTAGCTCCTCTATGCCCCAGCCATCCCCAATGGCAATAGTTCCAGTGCTTAAGAGCAATTATGCAAAAGCCTAGAGGAGCAAGTGGGAACTTTAGGGGCCTGCCTAGATGAACAAATGTAGGGAAGGTCCTCTGCTTGGGTGAATGAGAGGCAGCTTTAGTTGAGAAGTCATACAGCCCTATCTGCATGTGTTTGGGACACAGATAATGGGTCCTGCTGTGAGTCGGGTCAGGCCCTGTGCCCAGCCAGAGCATAGCAGAATTGCCCTCTGCCACCCACAAAATGTAACCACACAAAAGCAAAGAGCTGTGGATGAAATGCATGTATTTACATACTAGCTACATTTCTGTACTATGGTATTGTGCAAGATCAGAGTGTAGCAGCAGCAGATTGGAATTTAATATTCCTGAAATAAATGGGATTCCATAGTGCTATTATAATTAAAATTAAATATGTGCATGAATATTTGCAGGACAGAAGGCTAAATGATCACAACAGGCAAAAATCTCCTGTCAAATTTCCATACTCTGCAGCCGTGCAGTACTGTACTGCCAGGTTAGTAAACACTCCATTTGAAGTCACTGGCATCCAAGCATAGCCTGGTGCAGTGGGATTTCATGCTAGAAGATTAAAGATGTCATGATCTCTTACTCAGAAGCAGTACAGAAAGTACTACAAAAAGTGCACTCTTCTGGAAACAAACTGAACTGTAAATCAGAAACATAATCCAACATCAAAGGAACAGAGGCCTAGATTTTTTCACAGAGGAGGCTTAGACAGGGCATTGGTGGTACTAGAAAGCACAGATATAAAGCAGAGCCACGGAATGTGGCAACAGAGCAAATCAAAAGAAGTAGAAGGTCATATGTGATAACGTCAGAAAGACAAGTAATGTTTCTACTCTGATAACCTCAGAATCCCACTCAGAGCTGAGATGTGCCACCTGTTATTAAGGCTCCCAAAGCCTCATGTTCAAAACCGAGGCGAGATAGATCACCTGTTCTTAGCTGGATAGGACCACTGTATTTTTACAGTTTGGGCAGAAATGTTCCATGCCAGGGGCCTGCCTCAGGCAGAGTGGTGCTGCTACTTAAAATTTCAGCCCGTGTTATTCCTCTATTTCCAAGAAGGCAGACAGAAAAAATGGTTTGTTTCATTCATGCTAAATAATTCTGGCAGTCCTCAGGCAGTGTTCCAGTTTTGAAGCAGGGGCATCAAATTAGGCAAGAGATGACAGTGTTGTCTGGGAATTTCCCCTTTAACTTCCTCATGAAAATGCCCCTATTTTGTACAATTTAAAATCTCTCTGGGAACAAATAAATGAAAAAATAAATAAAGCCTATTCAATAGGCACCTGCTGTGTCACTGCAGGTAAAAGTCCCTGAGGATTGTGTCCACATTAGTGATGTTGCAGGGTGGGACTCGTGGGGCTCGCACTGCTATCTGTGCATTTGGGCATTGCTGCAGGCTGGAGGTGATGGGACTGAGACACAGGGAAGGCAGCTTTGCTTAGAACTAAACACTGCCACAAGCCCCTTGCTGCCCCACTAAGCCCTTGGTTCTGCTAATGAACTTCCCTAGGCAGGCAGAAATCTACTTTGGATCTGCATAGATTTAACTGGAATCTGATTCATAGCTAAGGTGTCATGAAGACAGTGGTGGACACCACTGATTTGATCTGCAGGGACCATTGCTAGGCATCATAAAGCCTCAACCAAAACAGGAGGAGGAAGTGATCTGACTGGGGCGCTCAGGCAGGATAGACTCAGTGGATTCAGATCACTTCTTCCTCTGAAGTGGCTTGCTCTTGAGAGACTGCTGAAACCCCATCTCTCCTTTTGGTGCTGGTACACTTGGTATAGAATAATGGAATATTGACTGCAGCTTACAGTCTGCTATTCTTTGAAGTGGGGTGGATATAACAGCCTCCTTCAACAACAACAAAAAAAAGTGATAGTCCTGGTACAACAGTTTCATCCTATTCCCACTTTTGGCCATGCTCTCCTACCGCTCTCTTACTTGGCCTCCACCACCTTTCTAAGCCATCACAGATTACTATTACTGAAGAAAACTAATCCACCAAAAGCAAACCTGAATAGAGGTCTGCTGGTTTAGCACACTGAATTGGCTCCAAAAAATACCACAGTCAGTGCTAGTAGGAGAGAGAAGGACCAGGAAGCAGAGAAGAAAAGAGGGGGAGCACGATATCTCCGTTTCGATGGTAGCAGGCCACCACATTGACTTAGCTGTTATCCACAGTCTAGGGAACAAGTCAGCTGCCTAGGGAAGCATGAACTGGTTTCCACCCATACTCTAATTTGTACCTGATTAATCATAACCTGCTTAACTGTGTGTTTGAAAGGCTGTGTTCTCCAATTTCTTAGTTTAAAGGAACAAATATATATGCTTTTTTCTGGGAAGGGGTTTAGGGATACACATCCCAAGTGGAGACTATATTCCTTCAGCCTTGATGAAAGTTCCTGTGTCTGAAGATGGCTGGGTTTGCAATAAACTCTTCTTACTGATTCCTCTGGCCTAGTTTAGGCATGATGAGGGAGCGAGAGAAAGTAATGTTTAGGGGTGCTAAAGAGCTCATGCACATGCTCCATGCATTATACAGAGCTCACGGAAAGCAGCATTCAGCCTTGTTAACGTTTACATACTTGTGGACATCTAAGCCACTCTCCTGTGCACACAGGGACACAGAAGGAGAGAAATAACAGCTAGTTGGTACAAACTGAAAAGCTGAAGTGGTTTGCAGAGGAGACTTGGGAGTTTGGAGGGATTAAACTTGGAGCAGAAGGTGGTGGAAAGATATGGTAGAGTGGAATAGCCAAGGAAGGGAAATCTGGATTGGAAATAGTGCAACTAAGACTGTGGGAGTAGCAGGAACATTAGGATTAGGGTTTTAAGGACAGGGAGCTTGAGTTTAGAAAGACAGGGCAATAAATACAAGATGAAGATGAGGAGGTGGCAGGGCAGGGGAAAAAGCGGGGAAGGGGAACAAGACTAAGAATGGGAGCGAAGAATGGCGTAGAGCTGAGAAAGGAAGAGGTAGGAAAGCTAAGACTGGTTAAGCAGGTATATTGAGATGAGCAACCAGGGGAGTAAAGACTTAATAAATTCTACATGAGAAAATGTGAGCTTTGGGGAAGACACTGAAGAAACAGGGACAGAGTCAGAGCATAAGGACTTATTTAGGGTAGAGAAGCAGGACAATGTCTTCATCAATTGAAGACACACTATTGTGTTTTTGAGCCTATTACACTCTGGATGGCTGCACTGCTTCCTAATGTCTATTCTTTAAAAAAGTCTCTAAAATCCTTGGTGTGTGATTCCACATGAATGGAGCGAACCTGCGTTGGTCCCACATGGTTCTGCCAGGCGCTGGTAACTGGTGCTGACGTGAGGCTGCTGTGTCCCCAGACCAGTTTTCTGATGAAGCACGAAGGAGAAAAATACAGACTTGAGATAAGGATGTGGTCTGTGAAGAACGGGGGACCGCAGCACCTGGGATGGAGGAGCTGACTGCTGTGGATGAACATCAGTAATGCCTTCAGGGAAGGGTCTGATCACTGTGATTAGAGCCTCTTCACTGACAACAGAATGTAGCACAATGTCAAATAGCTTTTCTTCATATGAGTGCCACCTACTCCATGAATAAGTCCAGGGTTTGGAGGAAAGAAAAGAAGGGTGTACAAATCATTAGGATAGTAATAATGCATAGGATGAGGGATGCTAAAACCAAATTGCCAAAGCTAAGATTTAAGACCATGTATTATTAACCTCAGAGTATTTGCAGACTTTTTTTTTTTTTTTTTTTTTTTTTTTTTTTTTTAACACAGTGTGCATGCATTCTGGATGTGTCTAATAAAAGAAAAATGAATATAGGTCAAAAATAGCTCAGGAATAAGAGTTTAGAAAAAATGTTTTGAAGCATGAAAAGAAAGCAGTGAAATAAAGTATTTGAAAGAAATCATTCAGTGGTAAGAAGTCACGTTTTAACATACTGCACAGTCCCTCTCAATCTCTTTTTGAGTTAGACCCTACTCATAGACTTGCTGTATATATTTCTTCCAGTTTATGGAAAAAATACGTTGCAGGCAGTGGAAGAGAAACAGGAGGATTTCTTACAGAATTTATATCCCTCTATGGTATGTCATCTAATGAAAGGGAGCAGTTGTGACCAGCTAACATTGCTGAATTAACCTGCTTCTCACTGTTCTTATTACAAGAACAAGAAAGTTAACTCTATAGGGAGAGCAGCAAACTACCATCAGTTAGTAAAAGGAGGACCAAAGGATACAATTTCATATCTGACAGGCTCAGTCAGAAGCTGCTACAAGTATCAGCAGTAGCTGAGCACAGGAAAACAAAATGAAATACTATATTTTAAGATATTTTCTATTGAAAATATAAACAGCAATGTTTATCCATAATATGGACAAAGTAATGCTGCAACCAAGCAGGATGCAGCGGATGCAGTTTGTGCTTACCATGGACAAACCATGGACCGAGATCAACAAAACTCACACTCAGTGACAAACAGAAACCTTCCCTAAAGCAAAGGTGTTTCACTTGGGATTTGGGGCTGGTCCCATCACTATCAGGAGGACTTCAGGGAAGTTAGAAGAAACAGTATAAAACTCAAATGCTTTGGAAATAACTGACTTAAATGTTCTTCCTTCTGTTTGGAAGAAAAACATGCCTCCTGCAGTTTTCTTGGAACAGATTGTAGAAAACAATTTGGAGTGCCAAGTGTCTCTACCCTAAGGCTAGCTACCAGGGCAATATGGCTGGGATATTTTGTAAAAACCTTATTAACAGAAAATAGCAATTGTCTAGGTATTTGAACACCGTTCAGTACTGTGATGGTCTTGATCAAATGGGGTCATTAAAACTTCACAGTGCTTTTTTGCAAAAGAAAAATATGTTAAAATCTCCTGCAATCCCTAGCCAATTTCCAATGTATCTATGTATCTACTAAGTTATGCTGATGCCAAACCTCACTATTTCATCGTAAGTCTCATTATATTTGGTGCTTTGTTTTCTTAAAGATCAGTTTCTGGCATCCTGTGATTATATGAGCATCTCATGCAGACTACGTTTAATAACATGGTTATGTTTAAAATCTTGAAATCACGAAGTCTTACATGTTAATGAATATAACACACTTCTCAATAGCTACTGAGACCAGATGCAAAAAGCAGAGGTGTCTCTCTACTGATTTATTTTCTCAGTCAAAATCTACAATAATAATAAAGTGATTCAGACACCTAAAAAATCAGTGATGCTTTGGGGCAGACATTTTTTCCTTGTTTAGCTCAGATAACTGAGCAGCCACACATGTCAATGTCACCTCAGTTCATTTTAGAAGCCAGTGGGCTTAACCAGGCTACCCTCCTGGCAAACATTTAGTGAGTGGCAGAAATTTAAAATACCAGATAGAATCTTATTTGCCTACCAAGAAAAAAAAAAATGTACACAAAGTCCTATACACTCTGAATACAATGTAAACTGACAGTAGGTTCAGTAATCAGGATTCCTCAGGTTTACAGCTCCAGTGAGCTCCTTGCCTAGCTTCTGCTTGTTTCTCAAGGTCAGGCACAGAATGGCTTTATGTTGGATTTCTCCCAAATTTCTGCCTCAGCACACAGACTTGCAAAACCATATTCCAGACCCATGCTGGGCAATCCGAGCAATGAGCCAGCTCCATCCTGTTATCCTGCCACGGGCATCCCTTCTATTAGCTGTCTCTATTACATTAAGGGGCTTAACTGAGTTTTACACTGTGTCTGAAAGAGGGCCTGCTCATGGGTCCTAATCCTGAAGTTGTCTGTGGAACAACTCTGCAGATGACACGAATTACCATCTTTCAACAATATTTCAACAATAAGAGTTTAGCACTGTCAACAGCAGTGGCCAAAGACATTTAACCAAATGTAATCAGTCATGCTCCTTCTGCTTCTGCCTCAGCAGCTCCGTATCTGCACTGCTCCTCTCTCTTTTTGAGAACAGTATATAAAACTTCCTTTCACTCTCTATGTGTAACCCATTTGATATTGTTTTGCTAAACATTGATTTCCTTGATACTCTGTATAGATATGGAAGTCATTTTCCAGGGACCTTGAAAAACTATAAATCTGACCAATCAGCTCTTTTGACTAAGAGTATGACATAGCTAGTGCAACATAATCTTCTTACTGAAGAACTTGCTTAGCTGGTGTCATTTGGGATGCTGTGCAGCTATGTTGACAGAAAACTCCCAACATTAACACACGAGCAGAGACAAAACTGTAAGACAATTTTTTAAATCCTGTTCTGAAAAAAAGAGGGTATTTTAAAGAGTGTAATATCACTGTTAATAGAGACAATCCTGGAAAACCCCATAGTATCAAAGTAGCACACACAGTGACAGTGTTTTTAAATGGTAAATACCAGAGGGGAGTACCAATGTTGAGTGACTGTGACTAAATACTTAAATGAAAATATGTACTAATAAAGATGCAATAATCACGAGCTAAGCAGAAAAAATACTTCTTGCTGCAGCAATAGGGTAACAATGTGTTAGTGCTTAAAACAAGGTGGAATAGAAATAAATACCAAAGATTGCTCCTGGAAAAATACCAGTCATCTTTCACCAATCTTTGAAAAGAAATGGTGTTATATTTTTAACAACTTTTTTAGTTTATACTGAAAATTCCTGTTCTCTGAACTGAGAAAGTGACCTCCTCTGGAAAGATATTGCACTCAGTTTAACCTTGAGCATTACATTCTTCTGTCAATCATTTCTTCCACCAACAGAGCAATGATTTTCTACAATAACCTTGCACTTGAGTCAATACATTCTCTGAGTTACAGGAGATAGCATTTTATCCAGGCAGTTTCTTGAGCTGTGGTGATCTATTTGGTACTGACGAGCTTTTGTGCTTTGTATTCCCTTGGCCCAGATGCTCCAAGCATCGTCTTAAAGTCTGTAGAGAACGAACTCACATGTAAGACTTGTTTCAAACTAACTGAACAAAATACTGGTTTGTCATTATCAATATAGCAGTGGACTGCAAGTATTTAAGAATTGCTTCCTTGTTTTTATAAATGACCTGTATTATGTATGTTTCATGTAGCCATATATACATACTCTTCACTTATGTCCCTTCTGGCTATATTCTGTAACTAGCTACCCAAAAAACCTCAAATGGTTTTAGGAATAAGAGTATCAATGTTAAACTAATGAAAGAAAGCATTGATTCTTAAGACTAGCTTTTGCTAAAACACACTGCATTACACATTAAGACTGCTGACACTTGAAACATTGAGCTAGATGGAAAAAGCTTTCAAAAGCAATGACAAAAACACCAATCTAATTTTGGTTCACCATTGTACAGGAATTCATTGAGGGATGGTGGAAGGGGCTGAAGGACCTGGGACAAGTGCCTGTATGTGAGTGCTTAAATTACAGGGATCTAGAAAGTCCTGCTTTCTCCCCTTCCCGCACTGAAACTGTGGCTCCTGCAGAAAGCAAAGGGCACTTGAACTACACTGGTCACATAACGTTTTCAAGCCTTTCTGCTGCCACTGGCATTACAACTGGGATAAGCAGAGAGGACTGAGCTTTAGCACAAGTGTAGAATCGAGCACCTGGGGACAGAGGGAGGCAGGAAAATGGCTTGGGTGCAGCTCCAAGTACTTTTTTCATAACAGAAAAGATTCATGGGGAACTTAGGAGTGGTCACCTGAAGCTGCATTAAGTCAGGCTGGGGAACTGCCCAGTACATTCTTGTTCAGTTTCTGCATTTTACAGTGAGTGATAAACCTAGGCATATAGCCCTGTCCCATCCACACAATTAAGCCTCGTCTGAAATAACACAAAAGTGTTCCACATCATATAACAAGGGGTTGCCACACAACTGAATGGCTCTTTCCTTCCAGACGCACATACACACATACACACACACACATATATATAAATCTGTGACTATGTATGTGCTTATACATATAAAAGTGTTTGTGTGTTTATACATGTTTGATATATGCATTTATGTTTCAGCTACATCCAGTGTGGAAACAACCCTTGGATTAGGCAGCAGAGACCCCAATACTTGCCATTTTCCCCAAACCAGCTTACATAGCTCAGCTCTTTCTCACTTACCCTCTCCTTCTCTTTAAAAAAATCTTGCATTCTGTGCTGTACAGTAGCACAGCTTCCAGGAGAGGTGAAAAGATCTCAGAGGCCCCCTGAATGCTCTAGGTCTCTGCTGCAAGTGAAAGAGGTTTCTGTCCAAAATGGATTAGGATTTTGCTGGGCTTAATCTGGGTATTTCTGATATTTGCTGAGAAAGAATTTGGGAGAAAATTCACTGAGAAATTCAGAACTGAAATAGGAAAACACAGTGTAAGTTTGGGAACCGCTGTGGTTATGATCCTGCTGAGCAGGGAGTTAGTCTGTAGTTTTGGATTTTGGCCTTGCAGTTCTTGGTACATGCTAAACTCGTTTATATGCAGAAAGATAAATTTCTCATGTAACAAAAAGCTGTATGAACTACTGAAAGGTCTCTACTTATTATATGGGATTATGTCCAACAGTAAAAATAAATATTGCTAGGAATTTACAAACTGCAATACTAAGGATGCATGTCCTGAACTACATAAACATAGTCAACTACACGTTCAAGTGCAAAAAATATAAAAACACGAGCCCACAGTTACAGTATCTAACAGGTACTGTGTACAGTGCAGAAGACTACTGCATATTTTTTAAAAATAAAACTCTGTTAGCAAATAATTAAATATGGTTTGATTGGAAAACCTGAAATACAACTTGGCAAGGGAATACATGTTCAACGCTATGGTGAGAATAACTTTGTTTAAGAGTTCTGTTCAAATTTTTTTTCTAAAAGTGATCCATGGCATACTGAAGAGGCAAATATTTAGTCTGATAGTGGCATATATTCATGTTTGCGTTATTTCACGTGATTCTAAGGTTAAAAATAAAATAAAATAAAATAAAAAAACCAGTGCCTGCTCCCATGCTCTCCCGGCGAAACTGCCCGGGAAGTGCCGTTACGGCCGTTAAACGGCTGCGCGTGTCGGGGGCGCTTCTGACAGAGCCCGCGCAAAGAGCCGCCGTAACGGGCGGCCCGCGCGGAGGACGGGGAGGGGCCGGCCGCCCCCGCCATTTCCAGCGCGCCCCCAGCCCCGCCTGGCCCCCTCCCCTCCCCTCCTTTCCCTCGCCTCCGCAGCGGGCCGGGCAGGAGCGGCCGGGGGCCGGGCTGGGGGCACGGCCGCCCTTTTCCCTCCTCTCCTCCGCTCTCGCCTAGGTGGGGGAGCCGCATCGCGCCGCGCACCTCGCCGCCATGCCGCCGCCGTGGCCCCGCGGGGCCCTGCCCTGCACCGCCCTGGTGCTGCTGCTGCTGCTCTGCGCGGCGCCCGGTGAGTGAGCGCCGGACAGCGAGGGGGAATCCGCCGCCGGGGGGAGGGAGCGGGACCCGCCGCCGCGGCACCGCTGTCGCCTCCCTGGTGGGGAGTGAAGTGGCAGTAAATCCTGAGGGAGGTGTGGGGGGCAAGAGACAAAATCCCACCACCACCGCCGCCTCCATTCTCCCCAGGCAGCTTAGGTTCCCTGCAGAGGAACGTTTTCAGTCACACCGAAGAAATTTGTGCAAGTCGAGCATTTTTTTTCTTCTTACGAAACTTTTTTTTTTTTTTTTTTTTTTTTTTCTGAGCGAATAATGCATTCCAGAAGAACGAAGCGCTCGCAGATTTTCTGTGAAACCAGCAACGTGGGTAATTCTCCACAGCTTGCATTGAACCACTGAATTCCTTCTGCGAAATGGTTTTAGCAGCATGACAAGCTTTGCCATTTTTTGAGACTGCCTGGGAGGAAAAATAAGTCCAGTTGTTAACATGCCCCTCATTCAGCCACAGAAGTGTTTTGGGATTATCATGCAACCCTGGACACTGTATCAGTGTACTAACATCAGCAGCAGTTTTCTGCTGAAAAATATAATAATTGCATAATGTGAACAAGACCCGTATCACGTTTCTTGCCAAGATGAGTTGGGGAAAGGCTGTTGGAAGGACAAAAGCTTTCCTGTAGCATGTATTAAGCAGGAGTGTGGAAATTGGTGCTGAGATAGGCATTGATGGAAACTTGCTTCAGAGTTTTGCCTGATAAGTCAGGAGTTACAACATCTCTTCTGTATTTTTTTGTATGATTATTGCTGTTATTCCTTCCTCTTAAATAAAATTGATAGCTAAAGTATGCATTTTATTTTTGTTTCTCTAGATGGTTCAAGAGGAAATATGCTTAAACTGATGCTTCAAAAACGAGAAGGTAAATAAAGAGACAGAAAATTGCTTTCCTGTATTCTTCTGTTGATAAAAACTCAGTTGCTATGGATCGAAACTTTAAATGCGGTTGTCATTGTATTTCCAGCTGAAAGATGGTAGTCAGATGTGTGTATGTGTGTATATATATGTATATATACACACACAACTACATCGTATAGAGCTCTGTGTGTGTGTACACATATATATATGTATGTATGTACAAACACACACACCAGTTTACAGCTGGTAGTATACAGACATTCTTGCTGTGTATCACACCTAAAACTCCTGCATATACAGTGCCAACTCTGTGGTGCCTCCCTGTTTATTTTGAAGTAGTTACCTGCTGTGTTGGAGGCTATGCTTATCACAACATCCCTCTTCCTCTTCAGTACTAAAAGCCAACCAGCTGAGAACAAGGATTCATGGCCTCACAGCAGACCTACATTTTGCTCTGCATGTCTGACTATCATTTAGCAGGATATAATGCATACTTTCCCAGTGTATGCATAGTAGTCATGGCATTTATTTCTTACATTGTGGGAGGTCACAGGTTTTCCCAAGGATTTACAACCCAAGGAATTACTGCTGTCTGAGATGCAGAAGAGAAAATGTGCAAATTAGAATTGCTTTTTACGCGTTAACTTGTTCCCTATGTCCCCTTGGCCCTCCATACTTCCTTCTTGGAATACTACTCTCTCCACATGAAAGACTGTGGCTGAGGGCCCAGTATGCAGATGAAACAAATGGCTCACTAGTTGAGGGAATGGGATGGAAATGGGAGCGGGCTGGTGACAGGCAGCCCTACAGCAGATGGAGAGGCAGACTGAAACACCCAAGAAGTTGTAGTGACCTGCCTCCTCTCAGCCTGCTCTGTAATTGAGGCAAAAAACTTATACCTCTGCAGAGGTGACTGCAAATCTCCCACTTTCAGGAAGTCTTCTTAACTTCTCCCAGGGTTTTTCCTGTGCCTTCACCCACACCTCCTGCCATGTGTCCTGGTGCACTACTGTGCACTAGGACTTTGTTTCTGTGCACTTCGTCTGTCTACCTCACCTAACTCCACTTTTCCAAATGAGTAGGCTAAGTACACAGTACTAGTTGCCTTGATGGCATTGCCCCTTGTGTGACTCTCGTTTATGTGACATTTGTTCAGCTGTCCTACTTTCAGGAGTATCACCCAGCTCTAGTGAATGGCAGGCTATCAAAGTTTCCAGTTCATCATCGCAGGGCAGCATGCTGTTTCCCACTATTTGTGTAACAACTCGTCTCTCCCTCCTACCATTTTCTCTCTTGTATCTCCTTCCAATTGCAGTCCTCTGCCTCCCCCTGTGATACTGCCTGGCTCCTACTGCAGTAGTTCTCTCCTCTCCACTCACCTTCCCTTTCTGCCCCTGGCCCTCCCTCCACATCTGCTGAAAGTCCCCATTCCCCATCCCTTTTCTCTCCCTTTTTGCAATGATCTCTCCCTAGCCAAGATGTTCCTCCTGCTCTATGCATGCATGCACTTTTTCTCAGAAAGAGTAAGCATGCCAACAACACAAGGAAACTTGTCTCCTCAGCATGTGGCTTGCTAGTCAGCACTTTCATACCTTTCAGAGGGGTAAATTCCTCTAGCAGCAGCACACAACCTACTTGTTAGGCAGGGGCAAGCTGAATCGTACATCTGGGGCTGGCAGGTTGAAGACATTCCTGTGCATTCACCAACTTATGTGCTATGAAAGCCTGAGGTATGGAAAGGGTTGTTATTTTCAGACCTACAGTGTTGAGCAGCATTCATTATTTCAAAGCTACAGGTTTACATAATAGATTCAGAAATACATATATATACACCTCTGTGTGTGCCTCCCTTCACCCAAATAAATCATTTCTCTAGCATCCTTGGGCTTTTTAACTCTTATTTTCTTTCACGTTCAAAACAACAGCAACATACACAGGTGATTCTCCCAATCTCTTGTTAAAGCACTACATATTGCTGTATATGCTCTATCAGTTTTGGTTTATTTGTTTAAATGCCTTACTTAGCTTGTATCTTTGAGATCAAAATAGTTGATAAAATAAATCCAAGAGAATGAGGGTAGCTGAGAAAACTTATTATATTGATGATTCCAGTTTTTACTGCTGTTGTTACACACACAGTGCTGCCAAGCACAAAGGTGATGACATAATGAAAAAAGCGTCTTTAGTATAATACATTTCAGGGTGATTAAAAATTTCCTGGCATGTCTTTTGGGGGGAATTAATTTCAGCCCCTGTTGCCATTAAGCCTGAGGTGTCAGTGAGAGAAAACAAGGCCAAAGAGTTCTTAAGCAGCTTGAAACGCCAGAAGCGCCAGCTATGGGACAGAACTCAACCTGATGTGCAACAGTGGTACCAGCAGTTCCTGTACTTGGGATTTGATGAAGCTGTGAGTACAAAACTTTCACAAATATTTTCAAGTTCAGAGTAAGTGGATGTGAGTGTAGAGGCATACTTGTAGGAGCGCTCAGGTAAGTATAACAGTAAAGAATATTGCCTAGGGAGAAGCTGGTCTGTTTCTGCTTACAAATTTGATATTGTAATTTTGTTCTAAAGTAGTAAATGTTGCACAGAAATACAAGCTCAGTATTTGTTAGAAATTTCTGTATTTTATTAATAGAGAAAATGCTATAAAAAGCCTTACTGGAATTTTTGCCTTCTACTGAACTTAGAATTAATAAATTGTAGCCAGATTTATGAACAAAGTTTACCTTGAGAAATACACATAGAGTGATCAACTGCAGTTCAGGAAAGAAGTTTGGTAGTCTAAACCTAATCAATTTGATTTTAAACACATCTTAAAATCAATACCAAGCTGGGCCCAATTGATATTCTTCAACAACATTATACTAACATTGCTTAAGGTATACACGTGCCTGCATAACCATCACAAGCACTGGCAGCTATATTTCAACTCTAAAATCTGAAAGGAAAACTATTTAGTAATGTGCAGCCAACTTCCCTTCAAATGGTAAGAATATATATTTTTAAAACAGTTAATTTGTAAAAACATTGAAGTGGAATCAAGAGTTTCCAGCACATATACATACTGCACAAAGCTCTACTAAATAGGTCACTGAAATAGAAAAATGTGCATGTAGTTGCAGACCTATGTGTAGAATAATTTCTACATAAATAAGAGGTAAAGATAGCTATAGCTGTTCCATTCTTGGCTTTTGTCAGCCATAAGAATATATTTAATGAGACTGAATTGGCACAGGCAAACTGGAGTACATTTTAGACCTTCATACTGTGTGAATTGCTTATGAGAGGAATACACTCATTTTCAAAGCTGGAATAATTAAAAAAAAAATCTTTTGCTTGGACAGAAATAATGGATACATTTTTTGTTGCTTCTGGACATTATGCAAGTATAAATTACTTTTTAACAGCTTGGCTATACCCAGACACAATAGGATAAATAGAAAAAGTGATTTTGAAGCTCAGAAACTAAAGACTATAGGCAGTTACTAAGAGGTAGGTAACACGGCGTGCCATGCAGATAAGATGCATTCTCTTCTGAGAGTGTCTGTGCGCATTTCAGAAAAATGAGATGCAGCCTGTTGTGGGATACAATGAATCCACTTGGTAGGATTTCTTGAGTAATAAGACACAGTTTTAACAATGAAATAACTGTTTGTTCCAGCTATGTTTTAGAAGGGACTTGGGCCATGCTTACCCACTGTGTATTTTGCAAAATCTTTTTCAAGTCCCAGCCAAAAACATTTCCAAAGAGTCATTCAGATGGAAATACTTTGGCTTGGCAATTATTTGATATTCTTGTGCACTCTTTTTCTTCTGCTGTTGCGAACAGATACAGAATTGAACTGCCTACTACATTTCTACAGCTAGAAGGTTGCACTGTATTTCATTTTCACCCATGCAAAATGAAGGAGAAGCATCACAGGCACAAAGTAAAGGCCTGTTGCACCCAGGGACATCAGAACTAAAGGGCATAGGGCAATGGAGAACCAAGCCTTTAGTCTTTAAGGACAAAGCATTGAGATGTTTTTATAGTCCATCACTGAAAAGGTAAAAGATATACAAAAGGTACCAGTGCATATTTCAGTTGAAGGCTCTCTCTGTTTAAGCACTGTCTAGTGAGCCAGTGGGGATACCAGGTAAAGCTGCTCAGGACAATTAAGGCTTATTAGCGTACTCAAAGCAAGGATACATACCATAGAGAAAGTAGGTGCAAGTCCCACAACCCCTTAGGTCAAAGAAATTAGTTTTATCAGGATCAGGATTTATGAAACAAGAATTTATGGAAAGCAAGTATTCTGTTTTTTCTGCAGAAATTTGAAGATGATATCTCCTACTGGACAAGCTTAGGCCGGGGGGGTAACGAATACTATGGTAGATATTACCAACACCACTACGATGAAGATTCACCAATTGGTCCACAAAATCCATATACCTTCAGGCATGGAGCAGGTGTCAACTATGATGATTACTAATGCCATTTATCCTGCTATAGTTAGTATCTATATGGCTATGTTGGGCTTGGCTGAGTCTTCCCTCAGTCAATGATGCTGCTTTCCTACTAGCTATTCACATAAAACAGCAACAATAAAGAAAATGCGAGATTCAATGTGACTTTTTTAATGGTTGCTTAGTAGTACACTATATATGGTGTTATAGAAATAAAGCTTTTTTGATAAAATAAACAGTTTTCCATTTATTTTGTAGAGTTTTTTTGGCAAGTTTCATTCCAGAGCAGTGTACTACTGGAAATCGTTTTTTAAAGTGCTTTTTTATGTGCTTTCCTACAATTAATTGCCCAATTCCATTATATCATCCAGTTTGGCATATATCATATAAACCAATATATTTCAGATGTGTTGCTCGTTCAGATTTGTGTCAAATAAATCCAGTTATTCCAAGGAGAAAAAAAAATTCCTCTCAGCTGAAATTCTCAGCAGAAGCCTTGTTGCCTCCCTTGCTGTTTCCATACCTACTGTATGCAGCCTTCACATATTATTTGATACAGCACTTTTACAGATCCTGTTGGGGCAAGGAGATGTCCACAAAAGCTAAATTTAGCACAAGGAAGGCTATCTCTAAAGCCTGTGAAAAGAATGGATTCTCCAAGGCAATGGTCCAAAGCAGGAACTTAACTTCAGGGGTAGCAGCCGAGGTACAGAGCACCTAACCTAAGTGGCCCCATATTCTCCCAGGCAAAGGTTAGCTTTTATGAATAATTCTTATTGTGTCCTGTTTGCTTGGCTGTATGCTTTCAATCTAGCTTGAAATGTGAATTAAAATAACAATATAAGCCATTTAAAAATGGCACATGTAAATTAAAGGCCTATACATAGATACCGATGATAACTTCAGATACTACCCAATGCAGTCATCAGACATGTATTTCATTCATATCATAAAGCTCTCCCTACACCCAGTTCAGCCTGTATTCTATACACATTAGGCCTAGCATGAAAGCGTATCAGAGATGGGATTCATTAACAAAGTAGTGGATTAAATGGGGTGGATGTGGTTGGATGCATTTGGGACCCCAAAATACGTCCAACTCTTCTTCCACCACCACCACAATGTTGCTTTTTATCCCTTGTTGCTCTAGAGACAGTCCTTACGAAGACCTGACCAAGCAGTAAGAGAGATTTCAGCTGTCCTGGGCTTCAGGAATAGTTTGGTGGGGGAAGCACTCCATAAGTTTGGCAAAGGTAGAGGACTGGGAAGGGACAGGTGAGAAAGGCTGGTTACTTCCATGATTTTTGGAGAGAAAGTGTCTGGATATAGAGAGAGATGAAATACGTACCACAAGTTACAAAAGAGTCACAGAAGAAAGGCAGCAGGGATGATTTGTCTGTAACTGAAAGCTTACAAGAAGTTTCCAAAGCATGGGCTGTGGTAACACCAGTCTTTACACTTCTCCGACTTCTTTCATAATTCAGTATATTTCCTAATCTTTTTTTTTATCACCTCTGTTGTGTGATGCACTGGTATCCAGCAGAGGCAGTCCAAGCACTATCCAGCTCCCTGCAGGAATGTTTCCAAGGAGGGAGAGCCAGATTGAACAAACATGTTAGTCACTTTTTTTCTGCATACAAAAATATGCACTAATCTAACATGCTCTGAAAGAAATCAGCTTTCTTCTAGGTTTTGGAGCCCTCACACTTAGAAGCAGCTTTGCCAATTAAATTTGTTTAAACTGGTGCATTTCCTAGGACAGAAAGCCTTTATTCCAAATATGGAATAGCCATTTATTCCGATTCAAGTATACACTCTTGCACAGTTGGAAAACCCCTATTCCTGGAAGAATATTTCCATTTTGTGTCCTACCAAAAAAGTTAACAGAATTTGGCAATGTTTTAATAATCTCCACCATTTCCCAGAATTTACAACAACTGGGAATTTAGACCTGCTGAATAAGGCAGAATAAAAAAAGCGTTGTAAATAAATACCATTCCTCTTAGGCCTTCGTAAGCCATGTCCATTGCTGCATCGTGATTCAGTCCAGCAGCTTTCCATGCCTTGCAGGCTAAAAGAAAACTTTACAGAATCTCTCTTCTGAATTCTCCAGGAAAGAAAAACCAAACAAACCAATCAACCTCCCACCCCAAGCTATGTTTTTCATTACATCGTACTGCATGCAAGGTTCCCAGTTAATCCATTTTCTTGTGGAGGAGTCCACCTGACTGAAGAGTACAGCAGTCACAATGATGCAAAAGCACATGCAATAAGCTACAAACAAAGAAAAGAGGTATGAGTCCTCACAGGTTTGGGGAAAAAATGAGAAAAAAAAATCCCTTTAAATAGAATATACAGTTTGTCAAATATCTACGGAGTGCCTCTCAGTTAAAGAAACTTCATTTGAATATTTCTGCCCAAAACACAGACAAAACCACAGACAACCAGTTTGAGGATACCAGGTTGATTAGTCAGTCAGACTGACATGTCACCCTGGCTCCTTTGCTGAAAATACTTGAGGCATTGCTTTTTTTCAAACTGGAGAACTACTGCTGGCTGTGACCCCCACAGCCACTGTCATATACTCTCCCACAGCTACACTCAGATGATCTTCTCCCTCTCCAGGTATAGTCTCTTCATCATCAGCCTAAATTACATCATTGCCTTGAAGTTCCTACTTGTAACAAAACACACAGAGTAAGTGGGAAGGGGCAGGTGCTATTATGCTAGGACTGTTTGCCTAATAGAAGATGGGGTTTCTTGCTCAAATCAGCTTTCTCTGCAAATTTCTTGAAAAGAGGTGACTTCATAACTGCCAAATTATAGTCACGATGGTCAACTGCCAATGAACCTTCCAGAGTCCATAGACACCCAAACACAAGTAAAGATCAGAGTATGATTTTACCACGTAACAAAGAAAAAAAAATCCAAAGAACACAGTCTATATACACAAGGCTTCTCTAGACTGTATGTTCATGGAACCATTATTCAAAACAAATTATGTCTGCAACCCCCACTGTAGCTTGTCTGTAGACCAGTAACATGGTATACAAAAGCTTTTGAGCAGTCCTGCACGTGGAAATAAACAGAAACAAAACATCAGGTAAAGAACAAGCAAATGAAAAAACCCACTGTAGATCTCATACTGTGATAACTTCCAGGCTGCTAAAGTGGCCCTTGCGAGGTTCAAGCAACCACAGTAGTGGATGTCTTGCACATCTCTCCTACTAAGAGACTGACTTCGCTTGCCAGCACCAAGCTGGCTGGTTCAGCACAGACCTCTATTGCATAGCCACTATCGAGTGAGAAAGGCTTTAATCTGACACCAGCTGAACTGCCCTTTTGTTCAGATCAGTATGACTGAATAGGCACATCAAGTCTGGTCATACTAGTTTTACCGTGCCTTCTCAGCTAAGTGACAGCAAAAAATCCCAACTCTCCATTTTTTTGAGAACAAGTACCAATAATACATTGTGGTCAAGCATGGAAATCCAAACGTGGTTTGGCTTCATTTACTCCAGCATCCAGTATTTCCAGGCTTTCAGACCTGCCACCTTTGATTCCACCACATTCTTCCATCAAACATGGGTCTTCTGGAAAAGCAGCAGCTGTTTCTCATGTGTGGTTCCCCGCAAACTTGATGCCTTCTTTCTCCTACTGAGGAAAAGTGTAAGGCCAGGTGGGAACAAAGAGCAGCAACACAAGGGTTTGCAAGGCACATCTCATTAGCCTTCTCTCAGGCTCA